>NW_024525823.1:4180382-5380382 GCF_017590135.1 Pyrgilauda ruficollis | reverse complement strand
AAGTAGTACAGACTATACCTTTCAATTTCTGTTTTCAGATCAGTTTCTTCACTTAAAATTTGGAATACAGTTGTATCCATAGTTCCTCCAGCAGTGGAACTGTCTTTTAGAATAATGACACTGAATACATAATATCTAAAAGAGGCAGAGAGGGGTGTTAAAAATTATATCCTGCTTGATTTTATAGCATCATCCTTAAAACAGCTGACACCAACTGCACATCTGGGTCCCAGTGATTTGCTCCTGTACCGTGAAACAATGATTTTTGGTCTAGGTCTGATATGTTGAATTGGGCCATGTTTTGACATAACATATATTGCCATGTTAGCAAATGTGGTTTTAGAGGAAAGACTGAACTGTTTTTGCACATACCTGTGCTCTGTGCACTGTGCTCTGCCAGGGGAAAATGTGAGTTCAGAGCAGCAAGCATTTCTTCTACAGACTACCTGCAAGAAATAGTGAAAAACAGGACATACAAAATTCTGTGCAGTAAATTTTAAGAAAAAGATCATCTTTAGTTCTTAGATATGTTGCTGCACCACTTTGCAACAGAGAACTGAAGGTTAGAAAAATGAGAAAGGGAGAAACACAACACATTTGTGTGAGGTAGAGGTTGGAGCTCGCTGTCAAGCATGCAATCTTTGTCTCTCATGTTTTTTTCCTAAACATTTGAATTGAAATGTAATGAAACTGGAAAAAATATCTCAGTTTTGTTTAGAAAATGGAATCTGGACCCTGATCTTTGTCATATTTTCCAGGAGCCAGGCATTCTCTGAGCACCTGGAGTGCAAAGATTTTCCCATGGGGTTTAGCACGGCACGGAGCAGGACATGACAGCCAGGACCAGTCCTACCATCCCAGCCAGGAGCTGGGGAGTCGAGATGGGATAATAGGCTTTAGGCTTCTGGGGGAGTCCTGGGGGCTTGGGAAGGGAGAGTGAGGCCCACTGATACTTCCAGGGCCAGTGAAAAGCACTTTTTTATAGTGCTTTGCTCTTGTTTTTTCTATTTCCTCCATGAATCTTTCCTTCCTAATAATCCTGTGACAACATGAACAATGGGAAGTGATCCAATCCACAACTTGTACCAGCCTATTGTAGAAAGAGATGTCAAACCACAGGAAAACTAACAAGTTTTCTGTCAGGTGAGAATCTATTTTTATTTCCTAAAATAACAGCAAATGCTCAGGATGCTTCACACCTTTTCTTGTCTCTGTTGAACAAACAACATTACACAGGCTGTCACTTCTGTTGTAGCTTTTGGTGTCCAGGACATCACAAGTATCAAGTAGTGTGGAGCTCAAGTTTATAGTGTGATGGGTTAGCACAGGGGGAACCACACTGCAGATAACTTATGTTTTTTCATTATGTACTGTGACATTTTCTGGATGTGACAAATTTTTAAACCTGTGTTTTTGTAGTAGGTGATTGCTAAAGAGTTTCTTGTGACACTTTAGAAAAAATATCTGATGATTGCTAATTCATTTGGCACTGCTCTCTAATAATGTAAATCATGATGCTCTTCTGTGGCATTAGTGGGTATAATCTCTTTCAAAAAACCCACACAATCCTGTCTCTTGTCTCAGTACAGTCAAGTATATCTGCTTTAGTGTATCAAGATTTGGCAGTGCTCCAGTTTCTTTGATGTATTTAGTTAGAAAGAGACTTGATAAGTAGGTACCAGTGTTTAGGGATGAGTGAAGTCGGTTTAATATAGATATTTTGAGATTCAAGAGGTTGTCTTTTCTCTAATCTCACTTTCCTCTTCTGCTTACCCTTGAATGTAATTAGATGGAGGTTTATTTGACATGGAAATAAACTAAAAAGAGAACATAGCAACACTGCCGGTTTTGTGTGAAAAAACCCCCAAAAAACAATAGGAAAAACCCCAACAAACAGAACCCAAGGCTTTTGCTTCTCTCTCACAGTACCAGAAAGAAACAGATTTTGCCCCTAAAAGTTTTGCCAACTGTCAGGTCTTATTTATTAGCAGAAAACAATGAGTGACTAGTTTCAATGATGGTTTAAAAGACACACTTGTCAAGAGTCTTACAATATTTGAAGTAGTGTCATTTCACCAGTTTCAATTTATATGAAATTCTTCATGGATAGAAGCTGTCCTTGTATTATACAGTAGCATAATTTCTTTTCATACTGAGGTATTTAGTTATTAGGGCCACAAAACTGAACTGTAAGCACTTGACATATATTGTTTCTGCTCATACAACATCATGTCCAGGCTGATGGACCATAAGAACTGAAGACATAGGTAAGAGAAATAGAACTCTATTTTGCTGTTCTTTTCTCTGCTGAGGTCAGAAGGCAACTGTGTCCAGAAACACATCATGCAGACTAGCTGCTATACTCTTTATTATGGTACAGCACTAAATATGTCTACATTTTTCTGAAAAGTTTGTATTTAATAAACAACATGTCTTAGTAAATCAGAGTGAAGTGAACCTTAAAACAAACCAGTTTTCTGAAGGCTGGATCAACTGTCCCTGTATCATTACAGTCAGAGGTTTGTTCTTTTTTATCTTAAAATCTTCCAGGGATGGTGACTACTCAAACTACTAAATAATCTATTCCAGTGCTGTGTTATGAATAGAAATATTCAGCTTGAATTATAAATTTGTGGTTCTAAACTTTTTCCTGTACTTTGATGCAATTGGACTGTTAACCATGCCCAAACATTCTTCTTATCTTTCAGTGATTTTTAATTTATTTTTTTTTTTTAATAATTCAACTTCCAGTGTTGAAACACCTATTGAAATACAGATGGGAGAAAAAGGGCCATTCATTTATTCTGACTTATTTTCCCCTTCCATCCTCTTTAAATTCCTTACTTTTTTTCTTTCTTTCATCAATTATGCTTAGGGACTCAGAATTGGTTAAATTAAATTTTGAAATCATATCACCTCTAGAAACCTAGAAACCCTGTGATCTTGGAGGGTATCATGCAGTCTGTGCCTTACAGAAATAGTAAAGAAATGCTGAGTTTCTCAGGAAAACATTTTTTCATCATTAGAAATAAGATTTGCATACATAGTAGAGTTCTCACAGTTGAATTCTAAATCTGGAAATTTCTGCTGAGAAAAGGTGGTTAATCATCCTCTCCCATTTTATCCCATACCAAATTCTCAGGCCTCTTTAAAGAGAATGTCTTTGTATGCCAGGACTGATTTTTAAGGCTTTTTTTTTCACTGTTTATGTGTTGTTAAAAATCAGCATGTGAAATGGTTTTGCAGCCTAAGGGCAGAGAGAGGCAGCAGGAAACAGAGATGCAGGAGTTCAGCTTTGTTTTTCTCCTACATGCCCATTGGCAGTCCCTCCATATGCTGGGATTCAGTCTCCCCCAAACCAGTGCCTGAAGCCTTCACAGTGTGTTGCTGCAGAAGAGCAGCAAGCATTCAAGGGTTTATCTCTAATAGATTTGATCACTCACTGTTTATGAAGCAGCACAGCTTGTGTTGATAATGAAAGGCCTCCTCTTCCCTCCCCCTCCCAATTAGCAGGTCTTGTCTGTCTCATATTCCTTATGAAAAAGTTTTCTGTCAATATTGACAAGACGAGAAAAGGAAAATGAATTGACTTTGCACAGCTTCCGCCTCATCCTGTGAAAAATTCTGTGGGAGCCATTCTGTCATCCTCTAACACTGCCCTAAACATGAGTAATACCTAAGATGTTGAAGATGATACACACGACACTGACTTTTACATTTGTTTCATGTTACTCTAGAGTGTGTTCAGGGTGTTATGACTCACCATAAAAGGATGCTAAAAATCCCCCAAACCCCAACCCCTTTCCCACTAGAAATAATGAAAAAACCACTCAACTTCTCAACTTTCCTTCCAAGTGAGGAATTACTTTATGGGAGTTGGCATTGTGAAGAAGAAGCAAATGCTAGAAATCACAGAATTTCATAGGGGCTTTGTTTTGTGATAAAGGAACTGAATCTCATGAGTCAGAGGTGTGACAGCCCATGCAAAGTAGTTAACCTTTCTGGGTTTCCTATTTGCAAAATGAGATAATAATACATCTACTTACCTTTCCTCTGTTTTGCCAGGATCAATTCCAGACATTTCAAGAGGTGCTTGTTTAAGGCAATGTTTGTGCATAAAGCCCAGACAAAGTCAAAATGACAAAAAGATGAGAATACTTTTAATCCCAATCTAAACTGGGTATTTGCTTTTTATCAATCATATTTAATGGAAAAGTAAATGTCAAGGAAATGGATGCCTACATTATTATCTTTAGTAGTTAAAAAGTGTAGACATAGAACAGAGCAGTTTAGAATGAAAACAAGGATCAGTACAATGTAATAACAATTTATAAAAGAGCAACACAAAGTCAATTTATTGTTTAGTAGAGATTCAAGTAACTGATTAGAGAGTAGTTCTGATGTGCTACTGTTCACCTAGCACAAACTGTGGTGAGTCACTTTGTGAATTATCTGTAGATGGTATTTTATTACAAGTGCCAGCAAAGTTCTTGGTATCAAGTGAAAAGATTGCAAAATGTTTTTTCTATAACAGAATGCAATTTTGCAGTCTACTGTTAGTGGCACCATTAGGCACCTAATATTTTAAAGGCTCACATTTGACAGACAAACTGTGTTAAGGTTTATTAACATTTTCATTGATATAGTGCATTTCATCTTTGAGTGGCAAACCTATTTACTTCCTATTCTTTTATTTCTCGCCTTTTCTTCTGCCAGTTATGAGTCACATACACCTAGTACCAAAAGAAAAAAAATGCTAAGAAATAATCAAAATTAAAAACTTAAAGAACATGACCAGCATTTACAATTGTTTTTTTCCTCCATAAATTCTTCTAAGTCTTGAGTTGTCTTCATGCTTAAAGTTTGCCCATCTGTGGGAACAACTTCTAGGTTTGTAATCCCAGTTTGATACCTTTAGCACAACAGTGAAACTGAAATAAAAATCCGAACATAATAATTGCATTAAACTAAACAGAAAATGGGTGCCACATGCAACTTCCTATGGGTTTTGTGGGAGGCTGGGGTTTTTCCAGAAAATGGATCCTTTTAAGGAGCAATGTCTCAGGAGAAGATCACACAGTGAGCTCACAGTGCTCATCAGCAAAGTTAGATATCAGGGCTCTTCACTTGGGTGTCATGCCTAAGGCCACACAGGCAGTGGAATGCCATTAAATCTACTTCCTCCGTAGACTTCAAAAGCCTTCCAGCAGGAAGGCTTATGACATGGAACCTGGTTTTTGAAAATGATCAGTATGTTCCACTTGTTTGAAAACCTCTCCAGCCAGAAGAGAAATCAGATCACAGTTCGTTTGTGTTGTTAAGTGAGAGGCCTCATTAAAAAGACAATTAGAACATTGGATGCCTGAATTGTTCCAGGGTGTGGTGCGGTTCTAAAGCAACTTTAAGTGGGTAAATATCAAAACACAAAAGAAAATAGAAAACTAACTAGGTTTGAGGTGTTGCCTAATGAACATGATATTGTTACCTTACATAGTCAAGGACTTTTAAAAAATGCCTATCTTTCCATAATAGCTTAATGGACTTCTTTTCACAACAAGAACATTTCTGTGTCTTTCTCCTCAAACTCTGATGCCTAACTATTGAACATTTCAGTAAGAATATATTTTCCAAAGCCTTCCACATATACCACAATGCTGTAGAACACATCTGAACGTAATGCACTTACACAGGTCTCCAAAAATGCTTGTTCTGCTTATAAGATTAGCTGAAATAAGATTAGTTTGCCAGGATACCAGATTTTTTTCTTGTTATGAATTATTACTGCACCTTTTAGTATTTTTTTAGAAAAATTCATTTAATGTAGCAAATATATTTTGAAAGACTTGTGCATGTCTCATCTATAGTGGTGGATTATTAAATTAGCTTGTTCACTGTGTTCAAACAAGAAAACATCATATCAATTTCATTACTGACAAATACAAATTCTTGTTCTTACAAGATCAGCTTTTTCAACTCCCAGCATTGCTGGTAGAAATATATGTGTCTGTCTGAACTTCATAAAAATGGCCTCACACATTTTAGAGAAAAAGGTAAACATGCAAGAAATAGACCAGAATCAGATTTTAACTAATTGCTAGAAAGTTATTAACTATCTAGAAGCCTCTTATTGGACATTACTAAGTGTTATATAGTTAAGCTATATTTAAATAGCTGCTTGAAATTAATTTTAATGATTATTTTAAAATGTCAGACACATACGGTGTACATATAGTTCTCCTGCAAAATGTAACTTACATTCTGAAGGTGATTATTTTTAAACTCTTTATGTTGGGAAAACATGAGGAGTACCTTTCATTAGGGAACGCATAAGGAGTTAACAATTTTGATATATGGCATTTTGAGATGCAAATTACTATACAGAATCTTGTTGAAAGTTGCTAAAAATAATGTTAGTTCTTTAGCATATACATAGCTAGTGACTGTGTTAGATCCTTGCTTATATGTTTTATGAAATGCACAACTGAGGTGTTTTGTAAGCAGAAAACATTTTAGAAGCATGTATTTGCATTTGTGTGGGTGAGCAGAAGGAAACAGAAGCAAATTCCCTCCTGACAATGATAATTTATCTCTAAATGAGGAGGATTTGATCCACAACATTCATCACTGTAATTACAACCAGAACAAAATTGCTCAGATATAAACATAGGTTATTTTCTGATTTAGTGAGAATTTCAAGTAAGTAGGTTTTATTCTACTATGTTGCACACATTTAATATTTCATTTATTAAATATTAATATTAATTAATGCTTACTACTGAAAAGTAAAAATACTAATTACAAATGATTTTAAATAATGATCCATAATAGACACGGTTGCTACATATCTGTTGCCTTTTCCATCATATTTAAATGAATGCGAACTAATTTTGACTTGTAATTTATGTATTTTAGAGTAAAATTGTAACAGCTCTTATGAAAGTTCTGTTATCATTGATGATAAGAATTGCACTCGGAGGCAAACATTATATGCTTGGCCCACATCTATGTGGTCATTGCTTTACATTTTATTTTTATATGTGTGTTCCTTAAAAAAAAAAACAAAAACAAAACAAGTGTGCCATTAGTTTCTGCTTTATTTTTTTAGAAAAGACACAGGACAGCACTTACATCATCTGGGCTTAACTGGTTTCACTTAACTTTACATGAGACCAGTCAGTCTTTTTTTCAAATCTGGAAGGGAAAAAATTATGACATTGCTATTTATTTCACCTATTTTAAGTGTGTATTCAATTCTGTTTTAGGGCAGATTCAAT
Organism: Pyrgilauda ruficollis; assembly: GCF_017590135.1. NCBI lineage: Eukaryota > Metazoa > Chordata > Aves > Passeriformes > Passeridae > Pyrgilauda > Pyrgilauda ruficollis. The sequence goes on along the minus strand of NW_024525823.1, from coordinate 5,373,108 downwards.
GTGACTATTTCAAAGTGATCACGCAAATCTGACAGAATTCAAGAAACATTTGGACAATACTCTCAGGCACAAGGTGTGATTTTTGGGGCTGTGCTATGCAGGATGAGGAGATGGACTTTGATGATCCTTATGGATCCCTTCCAACCTATGACATTCTATGATCTTTAAAATGTATTTGAGGTGCTTATCTTTCAAAAGAATGCTTAATATTAAGGTGTCTAATTTAATCTAGATAAAATTCCTTCATAATATTTAACAGGTCTGGATTTTCAGAGGTAAATTAGGATCACCTTTGGCATATATCTTACATACCATATATTTTAACAAAGAAGAAGTTAATAGCATATTTACATCCTCCTGATTTTGTGTTTGTGTACACTTAAATATAGGAGAACTATTCTCATCAAAAAGTCAATAATTCAGATCACCTAAATTTGCATGAAGGAAAATATTGGGGTTTATTTCCTGGTATTTATGCTAAATGAGACAAGTTTAACTCTGACAGGTAATGGTCTAAACCCATTATAGACACAGTAACTTCATTAATTATAATTAATTATTTTTCTATTTTCATAGGATAAGTCACATAAAATAGAAAATGGAAGAAAACCCTCTCTCATTACGAGTGAATTTTTCAAGCTAGTCTATTCCTAATAAGTAGCATAAGCTTTTTTTTTTTTTTTTTTTTTTTCCCTAAATCTGAATAGTCTACATTGGTTCTGAAAATAGAAGTTATTATTATCTCACACCTCAGATTGAAACATTAACACAAAACTGGTTTTATATATTAACATTCCTTCTGGCAAGGTAGACTGAAGATTAAAATACTTCTCTAACAAAATTCTTGTAATTTCACATTATTCAAGTATTTTCCGAGACAGAAAACTGTGGTGATTTATTGTGGAAAAATTAGGAGGCCTATTACTTGCTGTGGAAAGTACAGACATACTGTTAGTTTGACATAAACCACATAAAGATATTAAATGTGACTCTAATTAGTTTTACTCACCACTCGAGTCTCTGCAGTTGGATTCCTTTGATGTCATCCTGCTTCTATCTAACATGAGTAATGGGAATGGTTAGCGAACAATATTTCATACTGCCACATTCCAGTAGAAGTGGTTTCCACTTGTATGCAGTGTTCCAGTGGATGCACTGTGATAAAATGGTAAAAAGGAGAAGCTCATAACTATTTCATTTCTTGATACAGAAAATCCTGCAGATTGGCGATACATCAACATGTATGTACAAAATTATCCTTTGCTAATACAATGAACCTGTTTATTATAAAACACTATGCTCATTTAGTCATTGTTATACAATAAATCATATTTGTTATGTAATTACATAATGCTCTTCAGCAAAAAAAGACATATTGCATAATTCAAAATATACTTAATTGAACTAGTTCAAACCAAAATTCCAACTTGATAAAAAACCCCAAACAAATCAGAAACAGAGAGAGAGGATCTGCACCTTACCCTAAAAGTTCTGAGTCCTAAAGTATAAACTATCTGTTGATCTGGGAAAAATCTACATACTTGCTGCTAAACTAGAACCTTAACTTTGGTAAGTTGCCTTACCAAGGATATGTAAAAGCTTGCTGTGGGTTGACTTTGGCTGGTATCTGGCTGGTTGCCAGACACCCACCCACCTCTCACTCCCCCTCCTAAACAGGACAAAGGAAGAAAACATAATGGAACGGCTCATGGTTGAGATAAAGAAAAAGACATCAACTACTGATCAATTACCAGCTACTGTCACAGACAAAACAGGCTTGGCTTGGGGAAAATTAATCTTTTGCCAATTTAGTCAAAAGTGAGAAACAAAGACAAATTAAAACAATGTTTTTCCTTGCAATCCCTTTTTTTCTTATGTACAATTTTACTCCTTTATTCCTGACTCCTTAGCTCCTCCACCCCTACCAAACAGAACAGGGAAGTGGAGAGTGAGAAGTTGAGCTCCTGCCTGCCACTCCCTTGTCCTCACACTTTTTTTCTGCTCCTTACCCTTTTTCCCTCTCTAGTGTGGGTTAACCCTATGGGTTGCAGTCCTTCCAGATAAACCTGCTCTATCTTGGGCTCTTCTGCAGTTGAGTTCTTGCTGCAGTTCCTTCATATTTATCTCCTCTGGTGTAGTCTTTTTCATGGGTTATGTAGAAATACTTGCTCCGGGTCCTGGAGCATCTTCTCTCCAACTCCTCTGAGCTTGGTGTTCACCGTATTGTCATTTTCCTCACTGGTGTGCATCTTCTTTTCCTTCTTGAAAAGATCACCACCAGATCACCAGAAGGCTGAAGGGTTCAGCAGTGTCCTGTTGTGGGTCTGTGGGAGCTGGCAGTGTCTGATGCACAACAGCCCCTGTACTTTCCTCACAGAGGCCATCCCTGCAGCCCATCAGCTGCCAGCACCTGGACATGACTACCCCCAAAAAATATCTCAGACTAAAAGAGACTCCTAATTAGCCTGATAGCTAGACGTCTGAATGAGGAAGTGAGTAAGTAAATAAAATATGATCATACTTTTTCATACTCAACAACACTTTGTCTCTTCTCACAAGGAACATGTTAATTGCATTTTGCATTGTCTAGCACTCTGTGTGTGGCCTGCTGAATGAAAAAGACAATCGGAAATTCTGTATTACATTTGCTTATGACCCAAATTTGACATCTAGGTCAACATTTACCAGATATAACAATGCCTGGGTTAGAGGGAGAGGGCTTAGTAGGAGGTTTTCTAGGATATAATTGCACTAAAATATTGATTCTTCCATAAAATCATAGAATGGTTTGGGTTGGAAGGGACTTTAAAGATCATCAAGTTCCACCCCTCCTGCCATGGACAGGAACACCTCCCACTAAATCAGATTACTCAGAGCCCATCCAGCTTGGCCTTGAACACTTCCAAATATGGGGTATCCACAATTTCCTCTGGGCAACCTGCTCCAGTGCCTCATCCCCCTCACAGCAAAGAACTTCCTCCTGATACATAATGTAAGACTACTGTCTTTTACTTTGAATTCCCTCCCTCTTGTCCTATCATTCAGGTACTGGAAGGTCACAATCAGGTCACCCCTAAGCCTTCTCTTTACCAGGCTGAAAAAATTCAATTCTCTCAGTCTTTCCTCATATTAGAAATGCTCCATCTCGCTAATAATCTTGGTGGACTTGCTCCAACAGGTCCATGTTGTTCCTGTGCTGGGACCCCAGAGCTGGATGCAGCCCTGCAGGTGGGGTCTCACCAGAGCAGAGCAGAGCAGAGCAGAGCAGAGCAGAGCAGAGCAGAGGGGCAGAATCCCCTCCCTCACCCTGCTGGCCACACTGCTTTGGATGCAGCCCAGGACACAGCTGGCTCCCTGGGCTCCAAGTTCACTTTACCAGCTCATGTCCATCCCCTCACTGACCAGCACCCCCAAGTCCTTCTCAGCAGGGCTGTTCTCCATCTGTCTGCCACTCAGTTTGTGTTGTTACTGAGGGTTGCCCCTACTCAGGTGCAGCACCTTGGTCTTGTTAACCCATATGAGATTCCCATGGGCCCACTTCTTGAGATTGTGCAGGTCCCTCTGGATGACATCCTGTCCTCAGATGTGTCAACAGCACCACTCAGTTTGGAGTCATCAGCAATAGAACTATGAGTCATCTAAGTGGTTTTCAAGATGAAAAGAGTGGTCTAAATAAGTTAGTATTTGTTATTGCATTTGTAATTTTCAGCACTGAAATGCATTTGGTGGTTTTTTAGTTGCAATCAAAAAATATCAAAAGGAAAGGGGAGTTTCAATGAAGAATAACAGTGATGGAAGCAGGATTCATTGTTATGGTAATTAGAGAATAGGTTCCAGTTTAGTCTGCAGCTTAGAAAAGGCACAAAAAATGTTGAAGAATTCCTCCTAAAGAGAGAAAGGGAAGAAGAATATTCTATGTCAAGTATAAGAGCAATAAGAAATTCTTCTGTTATGACCTTAATGCCTTTCTCATTTTTCTTTTTTTTCCTGGCAAGCTGGGAAAGACAGTGCTGAAATGAATTCTTAATTAAAATGAAGTGAATTGAGAAAACACTGATGAGTCTCTGTTATCTTGAAAACTATTTTACTTTGGAAAGGAAAATGAAGAAATGAAAGGTCTGTTTAGTCAGAGAAATACCAGGATAAATTTTACGTAGCTAATTATTATTTTTATATACTTTTAGACTTGCAGTATGATGATATGTAGTGACACATATTTGAGAAAAGACAAAATTTTAAAAGAAACTGAAATAGCCACCATTATTTTGATACCACAATGTTTTGGCCTGTAAGATAAAGAAATATTTAGGGAATAAGTAGGTAAAGTAAATAAAATACATATCAAAAACTGTTTTGAAAGAGCATTTATTTGTGTTCAAGTTGATTCATTTCCTTCTATACCTCTTCCCTGTTGTGTGCTAAAGCAAACAACACAAAGACATCAGCCTGTATTAAAGACTGCTTTGCCTTAAGAAATGAGGAAATATTAACTCAGCTGTGTGATTTCCAATGAAATAAATTTTGGATCTCTTGCAAGAATTTCAGTATGACTAGAAAGAATTGTTGTGAAAAGCTAAATGTATTGATTTGGACAAATATAGCGTCAGTGTCTGTAAAAAGGAGATAAAACATCTAAAAACCACAAAAAGATAATTGCATAAAGACACACCCAGTTAAGATTTAAATGGGTAGTCCTGCCAATATTTGATGTTTAAAGGAAGAAAAAGAAAAGAAATAATAGTTTGGGGTTAAAGAATGAGCCATAATGTGTTAAATTAGAACAGAGTCAAAAATAATGGCTGAATTTTCACTGGCTGTCCATTAGACCTGTCTGTCTAATTGAACATTAATGGGATTTGGGTATTTTGCTCCCATATGACTGGAAATTTCAGACCTAATTACTAACAGATAGAAATAAAGAGCAGAACACAAGATGGAGAATTGCACATAGAAGCCAGAAAAAAAAAAAGTAAAATAAAAGCAAATATTTTCATATGCTGAAACCATAACCATGGAAAGTATAAGCAATACTTGCTGCTGAACAGAGGTGTTAGACGAGAATCAGGAATGCATTTTTTCCAGGGTTCATATGAGAAAGGAGTCAGTACCTGCTGGTATCAGTGGTGTTGATTTTAAATTGAAAACATAATATTTGGGAATATGTTTGTGAGTGACCCAGACTCATGCCTCACTGAGAAAACTTTTGCTATTATATCTCCAAAGGAAAAATATAATTTTCTCAGCAACTAGAAAGTGTACCAGAAAAACACCCAAGTTGCCCACAAAAAGGCTAAAACACAAAGGATTTCTTATAAAAGCATTTTTATAACAAAGATACTTTTCAGAAGATATTGGCTCAGATTTGTTAATCTAATCCTGAAGGAAGTAATGTCCACTGGAAAAACATCAAGCTAAATCATAGAAACACAGAGAATGCTTAATTAATCCATTGGAGAGAAAGTAAGAAGCAGGGACAACTGAGCTCCAGATGAGTTTTCCAAAGAAAAGAAATGGCTTCCCTTGTTGCAGGACTTGTGAAGCAGAACATCTTCAATTTGCTGATGGGAATGAGAGCCCAAGTTGAAAGCTAATTAGCTGTATTACGTAGCTGTAGCTGAGCAGACCTTCTCTGGAGTCATGCTTGGGAACAACAGAACTTTCCATTGTAGTGCATAACTCCTTGGCTCAAGACAGACTCCACACCAGCAGAGAGACTGCATTGTTACTTCCATGGTTTCCTTGCTGAGTATCCACTTAGTATATCTGATTTTAGACCCATGCAATATTTTACACAGTTGGTGAAGAGAGCACTAGGAAAACACAGTCCAGGATTTCTTTTTATTCATTTAACAGGTTCCTGCTGCTCTCACTTTTCATCTATTCCTGTGATAAGAGGTGACACAGTAGAGGCACTTACTTTATTTCCCCCCTTACGGTGGCCCACACCAACTGTATTTGCAAGCTGTATGAGTGTTTCTTCATCCCACATTTGCAAAAAGTTTGTAAAAATAACTGTTGAATCTCAGTCTTTTCAAGACTGTTTTCACCCATTCTGTCATGAATATAGGAATACGATTTCAAAGTAGAACAAAGCGACAACAGAAGGTGAGGCATCACAAGAAGGTTGTTGACTGCAAAAGAAGGTGCTCTTTAGTTTTTGCCTTCACCTTAGAGGGAGGATAGAAAATCCGCTCAATGCCTGGGTCACTGCTTGTACCCTCCTTGAATAAATAAAACCCTTCCACTGCTATTTGAACTGGCTAACATTTCTGAACTGTCCAAAACTAACAAAGTCCTAGCAAAATATTATGCTTAAGAAAATATGCTCACTTGATGAAACACAGTCTTAGCTACATCTCTTCTTTTACCAGTCCTGTGAGCGGATGTTTTTGGTTTTTTTGGTTTTGTTATGCTGGGGAAATTACACCTTCAAAATGGTGGCATTAGCTATGTGAATTACTAAAACCAAAACTGAGGTTTTTGTAAGATTCCTAAAAAACCCCAGTATGGTGCTGGAAACTTTAATCTGAAAAACAATATGTAAAGGGCTTCAAATTATGATTTCTGTGACTTCTCCATCAGCAAATGTTTTCCGATAATTCAGCTGGAAATATATAATAAGCTGTTGATAATATTGAAAATACTTCTTCTCCCCTGAAAATGGATTCTGAGTTTCTTCCATGTTGAGGTAGCTGAAATCTAAGTAAGGATGTATATTTGCACATTTTGGAATCATCTGTAATATCATTATGAATTGAATAAAGTGCATTCATCTATATAATTTAATATTCTTTGGGTTTTTAACACCTAGTGCCACAGCTGTTTGGAAAAACACACCAGTAATGCATTTAAAAAAATTGGCATGTAAAAGAAATTTCTGTGAAGCTAAATGTACATTTATCCAGCAGCATTTTAAACTTGGGAAATGTCTAGTATTTTTCTACATAAATTTTGCCCCTAGGTAAATGGGCTGCTTTTTATAATATACATGCTATAAGAAAGCTCTGAATACACACACTCTGCAGTCTATTACAGTGACTGTTCTAATAATCAGTGGAAGTAAACATAAGTGTTTTCATGTTTCTCTGGCGCTGGGATGGAAAGAGAAACTGAAACCAGGACACTACATCAAGAGCCAGAAGCTGTACATTTGTTAATTTTGAAAGGAATATATATACTTGAACTTGACTAATTTTGCTACCAATAGTTCCCCACAAAAAAATCAGACCAGAAAGAGTAATGAACCATAGGGTTATGGTGAGAGCTATGCAATGAGATAAACACCTAACAAGAAACGTGATGCAGCTGTCATTGGGGAAAGCATGCAGATGCAGACAGAAACCATAATGATCTGGTATTTTAATAGTTAGCTTGAATTGATACAGTAAAAGACAGAGATGGCATTTCTTTGCCTATAACACTGATTTTTCAATGAGTGTGATGAGTGGAAGCCATAGAATAAGGTGCTTATTGTGATCTTTCCTGAGATTAACAATCTCGTCCATCAGCAAGACATCCTGTTTCTTAATTATTAATTTGTCCAGCGATAGAATATTTGGACTACCCCATTAAGAAGCAATAGACCTCTCAGCTGAAATACTGAATGCCTTAGTTGGATCTCTGAGGTATGCACAGATGAATTTCAATCTACTCCCTAAAATATATGTCCCTGAACACATTTCTCTGCACAGGATCATGTGTTCTGTTGCTACCAGCTAAAAATTTCTGGGTTAACAGTTTAGATGGTCTGTTTTATTGGCTGGTCTTCAGTTCAAACAATCTCCTGGAGTGATCTGAATCTTGCAAGCTTAGATTTTAAACTTATAGAGTAGAATATAACTATTTCCCAAAATAATAAAGTACATGATCTTGATAACTTGGAACTCTAATCAGAATTAGCCATAGTTTTTTTTTTTATTTATTCCTGGTCTCAGAAAATATGCAAAGATCCTTGAACTATTACGCAGTAGATGAGTGAGTATTTACCTCTATGTTCAGTATTCTGCCGCAATCAACTTTTCAATAGAGTTTGAGAATTCTTGGCTAGGACAGGAATAAAACGAATAAAACAAGAAAAACACTGTAAGTTATTACAGAAATTAATAGTGAGCTAATGAATCAAAGGAAGAGAGTTTAAAAAGGGTAATTTAATATGGACATACAGGTATAACTTTTCTCTCAGTATGTTCTTTAGCCATAGACTGATATTAGCTGAGAAGAACCACTGGGGTGGGGTACAATAGTATACTCATTTTTTCAGTCTTTTCTAACCTCTGTCAGAAATTAGTTATAGAGAGCTCAAGGGAGGTCATATTCCAGTGGGGGCATCTGCAAGCTTAAAATGAAGCATATTAATTGGTGCTTAATGATTGAAGAAAATGCTGATTCTTGAAACCAAGCCAGCTTCTTACTGTCTGGATGGAATTGATTTCTGCTCTGCTTGTATTCATCACAAACTGTAGGCTTATAAGATTCTATTTTTTAAAAATATATCAGAGTATAATGATTCATCTGGGAGAAGTTTAAAAGTCCTTAAATACAATTCCTCAAGAGAAAAAAAGACAGACAGAAATACAAAACTTTATGAACAGAACTCACTTTAAGTTTTTGGACATCAAAAGTCAGAATTCAACAAACACAAATAATCAATTTACTTGGATGCATTGATGTAGTGCCTGTGGTTTTTGTCTTTGTGAGTTTTTAAAGACCTATATTGAAAAACAAACTTAATATCCAGGAAAAAAAACCCCAAATATACAGCAACCCGACAGGGCCTGTTTCTTTCTAGTCAATGTGTCTGAGTGTGTTGTCTAAAATGTCTCTGGTCACTGGACTGTTTTATAAGAACACAAAGCTGGAGTATATACAACTTCTACATTTCAATGTTAATTTTAATGTGTAGACAAAAAAAAAAAAAAGAGTAAGGGAGTATGAAAAATTGTTTAAAAGGAAAAAATACAGCAAACAAACAAACAAAAATGCTGGAAGAGGTCAGTGGAAGACCTGCCCATGAGGACTGATATAATTTCTAACTTGAATGCTTGGAAAGGTCTTTGAAATCCCTGGTAGGACATATTAAATGTGCAATATGTTACTACCTTAGCACTATGAAAGACCAAGCAAGATTCTGTTCTTTTTCCCTGATTATTTCTGAACCACTTTGTTTTCCCATCAATGTGCTGCTGATTGTACAATGTTCATCTGCCATTTCATACAGACAAAAGACCTCGGGGCAGACAGATGACTCCAAACTACTGCTGACCAATTATAGAAAAGAGATGCTGTTCCTAATGAGAACAGCAAATTTACATTCTCATGCAAATTATTACTTCTAAATCATACTCTCCAAATCATTGCAATCGGATATTGGATTCCATGTAACAAAATAGAATTGCTAAGCAATATGAGTGGTCAGCCCTTTTTCGTGAGAGCTGGCTTTAAAAAGTACTTTATATATTCTATTCTGAAACTCAAACTATTTGTATTTAAATATGATTGCAGACATATTAAACAAAGGTTTCATATCAGCCAAAAAAAGTAAGATGCATCACTTGAAATTTGCTCTTGAATTACAAAGTTTTTCATTTTGGGACACATTTTCCACTGTAGCTTTGCAGGCAGAACCACCAAAGAACACTAATTAGCATGTTTTTAGGATGTAGTGGATTTTAATGGCACAACTGGAAAATCGCCCACATGTCCCTAGAAAATTATAAGCAGAGATTTTCCAGCTGAAACAGAAAAGCAGATGGATTAGTATGAAACTAATGTTATTTCTTCTGGGGCCAGAATGTCAAAGTGAATGTCTAATGAAGCTTCTTTTTTTAACTTGAGCATAAACCGTACAATACAGAAATATATCAAGTATCATTCTAAGACAGGAAAGTAAAGAGGACTTGAAGTCATTTAAATGTATATTAGAAAAGAGTGAAGAGCTGGAGCTTTACTTAGAGATAAGAGTAAATAAAGTCCTTTACTCATTTTATGCATGCTGGGTTACAGCATAGTCTGACTTACATTAGAAACCAATCTTCAGTCATAGAATTCAGATCAGGATGCAGCTCTCTGGAGACTGGATTCTGGGTCATCTATCAAGGGCAGATGATTCAGGGGTGTTGCTTATCATTTCACACCCATTTCACAAAGTAGCAAGTAAATTATTATTTTTCTTAAATTACTTATGTGAAAGTTGTTTCTAAAGACTGGTCTGGGAAAGGTTATTGCAAAGAGTGGAAATAGAAGTTCCTCTAAATGGAAAGGTTTGTCTCTGCAAAGTCAATTTCACATGCACAGCATTGACAATATTTCATTAAATAATATTATAAAAGTGTTGTGCAATGACAATGTAACCTATTACAATATACATTATGTTCAGCAATGACTCAAGCTTACAGGGCCCAGGATCAGGACTTCTTAAACTGTTGGCTAAAAGAACACTGGCAAGGACAACAGGATAACCATGAATATAGTACTACTGGGGGTCTTTTGACTTCCATCTGTCAAGAAAGGCAAGCAGATGTGGCTTCCCTGTAACACCTCACTGAAAAGGATAACAACTCTAACAGCACAGCACCTTGCCAAAGACCATGGTAACTGATTTGCTTATTTGGTTTCACAGAAATAATTTTATACCTTCAGCAACAAGTTAGTGAACTTGATCAGCCATACAATATCTACAAAATTGGTGTCCTTAGAGAAGAGATTATCTATGTTCATTTAAATAAGTGGTTTCAGAGAACACAGTAAAATTAAGTCAGTAATTACTTGCCCCATGCCCAGGCTATGAACCAGAAAAGGTTGCTGAGGGGATTTCTAATTATATCTCTTTTAAATGGATTTGAAAAGGCTAAATACTAGCAATGTCAATGTCTTGATCTATCACAGATATGACCTGTGTCTATGTCTCTAACACAGCTGCAGTAATGGGGCAGTAAATATTTGTGATAGCAATATTACATCTCTTTTCCTAGATTCTTGGTATGTCAAAATTTGAGGTGATTGATGTTGCATATGATAGCAGCAGTGTGTTACATATTTCAATATCTTTGACTGAGTTTATGGTAAACTATTAGGCTTGCCCTTGCATTAAATATTGAAATTTCTAGGAATAAAAAGTTATCTCTCTGTGCCAAAATGTCCATATTTAGTTCTCCAACTACAAATATACTACCCAAATAGATATAATTCAGTAATAATCAAGTTAAATTAACCTATGCAAAACATAGGCTAAGTTACTTTTGATAATTGAATTGGCTTATTGGTAGGTCATTTGTTATCTCTAGAGAATACTATAGCCTTCTATATAGTTCTTAATGTCTATATTTATTATAGAAAATGTCTCATCTTTAAATCAGGAGCTGAACTAAAAATAGCTGAAAATAGGGGAAAGCATTAGATGTGCTTACCTCATTTTCACTCTTAGAATCAAAGAATGACCCCTTTTGGAAATGACCTTTACCATTATCAACTCCAACCATTAACTTAGCCCCACCACCCTTAAACCATGTCCTCAAGTGCCATACTCACACATTTTCTGAACCCTTCCAGGGATGTTCACTCTACCACTTCTCTGGATAGCCTGTTCCAATGATTTGTGAAGAAATGTTTTCCTAATATCTGAACTAACCTTCTTCTAGTGCAACTTCAGGTCGTGTCTTCTTGTTCTGTCTCCTGTTACTTGGGAGAATAGGCCAATGCCCACCTGGATACCACCTCCTTTCAGGTTGTTGTAGAGAGTGATAAGGTCTCTCCACAGTCTCCTTTTCTCCAGGGTAAGCATTTCCAGCTCCTTCCATCACTCCCCATAGTACTCCAGATCCTTCACCATCTCTGGACATGTCCCAGGGCCTCAATGTCCTTCTTAAAGTGGGGGACCCAAAACTGAGCACAGTACTCAAGACACAGTCTCACCAATGCCAAGGAAGAGGAAATGATCACTTCCCTAGTCCTGCTGGCCACGTGTTATGATTATAGTCAGGGACAGTATCCTGATCTTGATGGACCTTTGGATCTCTTGATCCCTTCCACATAAACATTGACTGTTCAAAAAGAGACTGGGTATGGTGGAACATCACTGTGGTACTGAAACTACATATTTCCTGTTTCCTTTCTGTTTTCAGTTAAAACAAACATGTTTGATCAGGTAACAGTTCAAATATTGCTTTAAATATTTCTTTTCTAAATTTTAATTTTGAGCATGAAAAGTTCTAAGGTATTTGGGGATGTTTCAGGACAGAAGTGAAGGATGGGGTCTGACTCTTCTGTTAAATAATGGTGATTAATGTGGTGAATCATTGTCTTCTTTATTCAAAATAGCACTAATTCTGCATCTAGTAAGGAGAGAAGAATGACGTGCACAGTAGGAGCCTCAAATTCCTTTGATCCAATCTCATCCCATTAATTCTAAGAGATGGTGTTCTGTATTAAAGAATAAAATTGGAAAGGTCTTCTAAAGAATTAAGAAAAAAACCCTCATAATCTGAAAGAAACATAATTTGTTCATAACAGCAATTGATCCACAGTAGGAGAAATTGAAATTATTCAGCAATTAAAACAGAGTAATTCTCACCTTTTTTTTCAAACTTGCAGCTTTTGTTGTTTGGCTTGTGCAACTGATTAGTGTTTCATTAGTAGGAAACAGGACAGGAACTCTGATTACTATAGGACAAATTCATGTTATCTCTGGTCTTAACATGCTTTCTGTGTTTCTCCCAGATATATATTTGATGTCTTATCAAGTAGTGCTACTTATAGTAGTTTCTATGTTAAGGGCAACTTTTTTATTCTCATTTTCATGGTTCCTTTTGCAATGCCTAATTCACATTATTGTAAGTGGAAAATTAATGCAAGCTAAGACAATGCAAGCAACAGAGACAGGAAGTGTCACCAGTAAGAGCTATCAGCAAAGACAAGTACTGGTAAACAGAAAATAAAGACAAATGCATGCTCTCATAGTTCAGCGTTCATGTGTTAAGGAAGGAACAGAATTTAAACTCCTACTGCAAACAACTAATCAGAAGCATCCAGACCGATTTAAGTTGTCATGGTGATCAGCCACTCATTGCAGATAAGCCCCTGACTGCGCTGCAGACCAGAGTACAGGCAGTAGTAATTCACATTGTTGTGTATAAAAGGGTCTCTCAAATATTAGGGAGATATCTTCACTGAGCTTTGATAAAAACTCGCTCTCTTTTGTTAATTAAATATCCTCTCTTTTATGTCCATCTTCCCTTGTATGTAATAGGTGGCTCTTTGATCCTGCATTACTCGGCTGTGGGAGACACTAAAGTTAGCCTCCTTTTCTGACTCTTAAACACCTGGCAGGCACCAATGCTAGAAAGTGATAGTCTTTTTTTAGGGAAGTGTTCATGTTATTTCTGACTTAGTGTTTGGATAAGCCATTTCAGAATGCCTGGCTTTGTTTCTGGTGGCCTCTATGCCCTACTGATGAGAAGAACTAGCAGAAATTCCAGTGGGATGGGAAACAAAATGGCACATTTCTTTCTTACTTTTTCAGAGTGTATGAGACATGACAAATATAAGAAAACGGTGTATAAATGTGCTTCCAGATCTTAGAGATAAAGTGTTCCTGTGCCAAAACATTATTCAAATGTGATGAAAATTGTCTCCAAAGATGTTGTAGGTGGTAGAGAGACTGATAGACCTATTCACAACACTTCAAACTCCCTACCAAATACATTTAAAAAATAACGTGACACTGGTTTGACACAAATTGCTGCAGACTATACATTTGTCATTCCCATTACTAAACAGAAACCAGGAATTATGGGTTAACATGCTTCTTTTCAAGTATGTCTGAGAGACTTAGATGAGAAAATAAATGAAACAGTCGATACTACTTATATGATTAATACAGGGTCTGGTTTGGCTGATTTTTCAAGTGTGCTAGAAATTGCTTGTTGGACATCAGTGTTGTCATTGTGTAACAATTAGGAGATTATGGCTGTGAAAAGCACTTTCAATGTCAGTGAATCTGACTGTGAGGCATCATATTTGAGAAGCATTTGTGTTTACAGTGGAACTGAGTATGCACTTTCATTTTCATGATTTGATGTTTATAGAAAGCAGTTGAAGAAGGGGCTCCAGCTCATTTTGTAACAGTTCCTGATGCTATAAATATCTTCCTCTTGTATTAACCATGACCATGTTCTGAAAGCAACTTCAGCAGATTTAAGTATGGACTCAAGTATATAGCCCTGCCAAAAGTAGTCATGACTTTAAGTGTTAACCTCTGTTAATACTTAAAAACATTCATAGGTTCTTTGTATCAGATAATTTGTGGAGTGCTCATTTTCTATGGCTTTGTGAGGAAATTAACTTACTAAGTATGGAGGAATCACATAGAATCAGCAAACATTAAGTAAATTCTGCATAATACAATGGAAAGACATATTGTGAAAAGGTTCTACTGTCAATGCTAGTCGATTTTTTTTTATAATCTAATCCTTTTCAGAAGAGTTATAATGCCCAGGGCATTATAATTCCTCTTAATGCTAAAAAAAAGAAGTCAGTGACATGAATTTTAAATATACATTGTTTTATTTGTATCTGTATACATGTTCTGGAATATAGACCTAAACAGTCATCATTTTCACAGGTGTCAGCTTAGTATTGTTGAGAAAACCAGCCTTGGGATTTTATTCTGAACACAGCACAGTTTAGAGATGAGAACACATCTTAGCATTAGGAAAAATTCTGCTGTCTTGAATAAGAGAAACTAGCATGTTAGAAGACTACTTTTCTCATAGAGTCTTTGATAAAAATCATAGAATAAGCAAAATCAGCAGGGTAAATGTAGTTGTGACCCAGGATGATATCCCAGATAATAACTGTAAATATTTACAACTCAGTAGAGAAGTTGGCTTTGAGTGCTAAACTTACATATACAAGTTGCAAGAACAAAAACTTGATCAGGAATGTTAGGATTTTTTGTTGTTTAGCTTTTGATTAGGTATCTTCACCCAGTTTTCTCACTGGGATCTTCCTTTGTAGCCAGTGGAGAGAAATAGGATGGTTCAGACATGCATGATGTAAAATCAGTTCATTTAAAAATGTCTGCTGTTATAATGGATGTTTGGGGTGAAATAAACTTATTCAATTATTTCCTGTGTTTTTGTGCTTTTAAATGTTAAACATTCATGATTCTCTTTGTTCCTGAAAAATGTACCTGCTCACAGGGAGAATAGGACTTACCCAGTGAATAGGAATTCATGCCTCATTTCTGTTGTCTACAGAATGTACATTTGCATAGATGAAAGTGACTAAAGCTATTTTTTTATGGAATCCAAAGCTTCTAGTATATTTCTTCTACAAATTTTAAGACCAGCCTGGAAGTGAATGTAGTTGTCAGGATAAGTTTGCAATAAGACTAAAACTTGTTGCCTGATTGTTGGAGTAAAAGAATCACTGGAACCCTTTGCAGTAAGAACTCATATAGGGCAATGTACAATAGTCTCACCACTGGCAGCTTGGGTAAAGCCTGTTTTCCCCGACCTTGGTTTTCCCCGTAATACAGACTATCAGGTGAGGCAGAGTAGGACAGTTTTCTATCCCACCACAAAGCACTTCTGGAGAAAGAAATAAATTAGAGCTCTTTCAACAGAATGGAAAGAACTTGAAAGTGAAGATCACATCTGAAAGATATTATCAAGGTAGAAGAGTAACCAAAAAATGGAGCCAGGATTCAGATATTACCTGCTTAGTTACTCAGATCTGAGCTTTGTCCCAGATTTTTTCTAGAATGATTCAGATCACCAGACCATGTTAAATCCTGGTACTTCAGAATTTCTACCTCCAGATGTTTTCAAAAAAAAAAAAAAAAAAAAAAAACCCCAACTTTTTTAACATTTGTGTCAGAGAACTAAACTCTTAAAGGCAAGTGTTAAGCAGCACTAATGGAGATGCTGAAACTAGAATAGGTAAAAAGGCTGGATTTGTCTGACCAAACTCAACATCTGCAATATGCATGCTTACTGCCAAAAGCGTGTGTCAGTTCTGTTCCCTGTCAGAGAAAGAGGCTTTATAAGGTATATCACACAGGAACAATCAAAAACAGGTCGCTGAACCTCAGGGGCACCTCTTTCTTTCTGTCACCTGGGAGGGGAAGCAGTCATTACCTGTTCATATGTAGAGGTCTTTATTGTCAATGACTATGGTCCGTCAGATTAGAAGAATGTAACCCAGTGGTCAAGAAGGAGCAGAAAAGTCCTTACTCCCTCTTTGTCCTGAGCTGCTGCAAATAAAACAAACCATGGCCCAAGTCTGACGTAGCTCTTTGGAGCTGCTCAGACTTACCTTTCTCGTCTCTGGCCATTCCTTGGAATGCATCTAGCTAAATTTTGATGAGCTATAAACTGTAGGCATAGATCTTCACACTCCCTGGTTCACTGCTTGCTTCCAGGAAGAAGAAGGTGCCAAAGTGGGCAATTTTATTCTTCCAGATCTCTGGAGCCCTAACAAAGGAGCAACTTATGCATCATTGAGTATTATTAAGAAAGGGAACAATTTTTACTCTGAAATCCTCAGATGTTGTTTAAAAAGAAGATTACTGAATATGGAAAGCTTTTTTGTTCTTACTATGCACATTTAGTGTGTGTATCATACTTATATTTGTATATTCACATATATTTATTTATTTTATATATAATTACATATATTAATATAATCTAATTAATTTTCTAGAAATATATTAATAGAACATGTTTAAATAAATGTGTTACATTTATAATATAAATTAAGTATATCTAGTATGCATATTTAGTATTTAATGAGCATTTACCTCATTAGTAAATACTCTCATCTTCTTCAAGCATGCTTCTCAGTACTGTACTCTAAATCAGCAACATTAAAAATCTAATACAAGTCCAGAGGTATATTTTTCTCATTCTCTCATTCTTTCTTACAGCACAAAATAGCCCCAAGAGGCTGTTAAAATAAAAACCAGATGGATTTTAGAGCAAAAATCTTGCTTTATGTATATTTCCTGTTGCAAAATATATTGAAATAATAATAAGAATAATCTTTCATAGCATAGCATATGTATGTATTTTTGTATTTCTAAATTGTGTAGAGAAGATACACATATGTATTAGTCTGTACATAGATAATATGTACATACTACCTAAATATGACAAGAGAAAACGCAAATTGAAAAGAACCCAGTACTCAGTTAATAAAAATCAACAAGCCACCTGAAAGCCAGGAGCATCAGGTGTTCAAAGTGAAGTGCTGAGTTTGATCGTAGCTAAGATGGAATGTTTGCTTAAGATTCACCTGTACATGGTTTTATACATGGACCCCTTGAACATGTATGGGTTCTGGTGACATTTAATGTCCAAAGCTTTATTTTTCTTCTCTTTGAAGAGTTCCATCTCTTTTCTTGCTCCCTTTTTTTTTTAATTTTTTTTTTTGTAAGAAGCATGATGAGGTCCTGTGAATGAAAAGGACGACTCTACCAGAGTAGCTGTTTGATGAATGCAGAATTTTATTTCAACTTGCACAATGGTGCTCACAGGAGTGAGGATAAGGGATTCTCAAAGGCATAAATGGGAAACAAGCAGAAAGTTTTATTGCCTTCCATTGGGCTCTTAAGAGACTTTGTTGACCTGCTTTCTTAAATTTAGGTAACTGCATATGTTAGTAAATCATCTATAAAAAGAATACAAACCAGCAATCTACAGAAGGAGCTGTTTATAATGAGGTGTTTAGCAAAAAGAGGGGTATAAAGCAGCAATTTTACAATGTCTGAGTTGAAAAGAAACAAATAAATCTCAACTGCAGTAGGGACTTTTTTTTTTTTTTTTTTTTTTTTTTTTGTGCTAGCTTCCCATCTCTTGTATTTCAAAAACAAAAGGGGAGAAAAATACATTGGGAATAATCCGTATGAGGACTGAGTGCAATTCCTGTTCCAAAAACACTTTATTCAAGCAGCAGATCAGTGTAAAATAATACTCACTGCCTACCTGGTACTAATTATTGTTTACATACCATTTAGGTAATTTGAAAATATGTGGACATCATCTTGCAGCATGTGTCAGGTTTCAGTTTTGATTTTGATATGTTTTGATATTTAATTTTCAATAGTGAAGAGTTTGGAAAAAAAAAATAAAGGAAACCATGCCAGGCTGTAGAAATATAGATCTGTTTCAATTGAATTTTGGCACTGTCATTTGCTTCATGAGAACTTGAAATTTTCCCAAATGAAAAATCCTATATTTTGACATTACACAAACTAGATATACCAAATTTTCTGGGGGATACAAAGTGTGGACTGAGGGGCGTCCCTTCCAAACAAAGTAATTGAAGAAATAGTTTTAAAAAGTGCCTCTCAGTACTGTCTGAAAGAAAACTGCAGGTTCTTTTACAGGAAACAATGAAAACCAGATAAAAAACAATTCCCTCCCCACCTCCTCTCCAAATGAGTGTAGTGTATAGCTGTTTGTAATAAAAAAAGAGTAAATTTACATACACCTGTAAGACAACAGAAACAAAAGAATTTATGTAAAAAGCATACTGTTATCTTTGCAATTAATTTTGCATATAATTTGTTTCCTTCATGTGTATATCTTCAACATTTCATACGGGAAAAAAAGAAAGCTCATTAGCATTAGTGGGCCATTTACATACTTCATGCTTTTTAGCTTAAAGCTGCCCAGTCTCAGAGATTTCATTTATTATGAATATTTATATTCTTCTGCACCATGATAACCACATTTTATCACAGTACATTGTTCAAACAAAAGGGTAGACTATAAGATTTTTCCCCACACATTTTTAGTAATCAGTTTTCCAACAACCCCTATTATAAAACACTTTCTTTATGTGGAATATAAACTGTAAAATAAGAGTCACTGCATTTCTGCATGTGCACTAAATGTTTTTTATGTAGCATCTAGATAATTTAAAAATATAAAGACATCATCTTGCAGTTCCATGAAACAGTCAAATTCACCACTTCTCTATATTTTTTCTTATTTTAATCTGTAGCTGTAGGCCTTCCTATTAGCAGCTTTTCCCTCTTTCTTTGGCCATTATTTTATTTTATTAGTAGCTTTCCCTCTTTTCTGACAGCATGATTTTATTTTACTTTATTTTTTCTCTTTTCCATCCAATTTTGCATTATGGAGAAAGAAGTCTGGAAGCTTTTTGCTGACACACAGTGAATAAAGAAACCGGATGGCAGAGGTAGTTGATCTCGTAGTGGTAATCATGCACAGAAATGGAAGAACTGCAGGGTGAACTTTTTGATCCATAGCATGGAGCTGTGCAATGATCAATTGCCTGTCCAAATCTGCTCTGTACTTATTATTTTTATGGAAATGTATCTTCCCAGTTTCTGTTATGTATACTCAAGCTTTGCTCTGTCTCCACCCCTTGATGTTCCAACTATTTCTGTAAGATTTAATAACATACCCTGAAAACACAAACATTGAGCCTTTTGAATGGCTGGATTTTTCTCTAATTGTGGCTGGAAAATCAGAGCTCCAACTCCACTTCCTGAGAAGCAGTATTAGAAAATTCAGATTGGGGATAGTTTAATGGAACTGGCCTACTTTCTAGAGCCATTTGTTTTGATGAGAGCCTGAGTGTAAATTCTGTGCAGAACACAGACAGCTATTATGCAGTTAATTATGCACAAAGTAAACATGTACAATTGCAAACAGCAGAATGCCACCTAATAATGGATAACCTGAGATTTATGGTATGCATGCCCAATCTGTAAAGGCTTCTACTCATGAATCTAAAATGAATGGAACATTACCCAAATGATCCAGAATGAAGGATTTAACGTATCTCTCTGCCTTATTGCTACTTATTCCCTGTCAGCAGATTTTTCATCTGGTTTTTATTTATTGCACATAAACACTACTCAAATGATTTGGTCATATTTAAGAACATATGGTCTGTATTTCTGATTACTGGTTATACACTTTTTTACCAATTACTTGTTAAAGTAATCTCTTTTTTAATTACACTGGTCAGCAGATAATGATTTTGCCTTCATTTACTTGAAGATTACCTGCAGCAAAGTAAGTTGCAATGTGAATGTCCCTGGAAAAACAGGGCACATCCTTTTTGCACATATTCATTCTCTTTCTATGTAGGTGTTAATAAATGTGATTGCAGTCTACATTTATTCTTACTTCAGGTTTTCTGTGCCAGAGACTGGTCAGTGCTCAGATGCAGTTAGCACAGTTGTGACTGCGTCAGAGCTCCTGCTAATGGGAGTGCTGGCTCACACACCACAATTAGCCCTCATCATCTCTGCTGTGCCTCCTCTGCAATGAGAAAAAGGCTTCAAAAATTCATAACTAATTGTAAAGTAGCAAGTAAACTAACTAAACTGCTAGAGCAGCTTGTCAGTAAAAGGAGTTATTATTGTCTCTTTCTGCACTTGGATTTCCTAGCTTGTATTTTTTTTTTTTAAGGGAATAAGAAAAACCAAGCCCCCAGACCCTGAGACACCTCTTGTATCTTTAATGTATGGGATCTGTGACATGGCGGACAAAATATTTTGCGTGTTTGAGTAGGTCACCACATCAATGGAAAGAATGCTGACATGGCTATCCAAGCCTCTTTTTCCTTTGGATTATAATTAATTACACGTAATGTCCTGCTATAATAAGTTTTTTGTTCCTTTACACGTGCTTCCTGACTCTATTCTTTTCTTGCTGACTGCTAGGTCCTGTTAAAATATTTCACTGATTCAATTGCATTGTACCCCTTTTTCAGGGGTATTCTAGAAAAAGAAAATACAAAAGAAGTGGAAAAATTATTCAGGAATGTGTGCATCATAAACTTTATCTACATTGCTAAATAAACCAGATGTAGGGATGGGTTTGAGGATGTGCTCTGTCATT
This sequence comes from Pyrgilauda ruficollis, assembly GCF_017590135.1. Taxonomy (NCBI): domain Eukaryota; kingdom Metazoa; phylum Chordata; class Aves; order Passeriformes; family Passeridae; genus Pyrgilauda; species Pyrgilauda ruficollis. The sequence continues at coordinate 5,352,229 of NW_024525823.1, read as the reverse complement.
GTGCCTGTTATTTAAATGTTATCATGCTCCCAGTCACAATTTTGGCACCAGAAATTTCTGAAACAATGTCTGGGTAAAATTTGGGCCATAGGATGTGTCAGGGAGTTCTCATGTCCCCACTCATGAGCAATATGCAGTGTAGCAATTCTGCCCTGTACAGTCCTCCAACAGTAGCCAGCAAGACTGGCATCCTCAAGGACTGCCATGTGCCCACACACAGAGTACACACACACCCCCCAAAATCCCCCATTATCAGGCTGTAAAACACTGGTAGACTGCAACACAGACTTCTCTGTAATCTAGACACGTTCAACTGAAAAAAAAACATATAGAGATGATAAGCATGACTTAAGGTGACTGAGGCTCAGGGAAAGATGAATACTAAGTGCTGTGTAGTGTGGATACAGCTAAGCCAAACCATTTGCCCAGAGACTGGACCCTGTCTTTGTTTTATTTGACAGCAAATATTGGGATTCCATGGAGAGAGATGGAAATGCATCATACTGTGAGATATTCTTGTCTGCAGGTGGATGGATGGATGGATAGAGTACTTATCAAATGTAATTAACAGATTTTTCTGATGTTTAGAAAAGGACAAATGACGTTCCCCTATGAAAAAAACATGAGGCTTAATTAAAATATTTTGAAATAAATAATAAATAATAATAAATAGTAAATATTTTAAATAACTAAAATATTTTAAAATATTCTAAATTTTTTTTTTAATGCAGCATATTCCCCTCATACATCATTGTAATTCTACTATCTATTACTAATGCTGCCCAGGCTGAAGAGACAGATGTGCTGGACTCTATAATTCTCTTCATATAGATCACATCAGGAAATTCATTTGAAATAGTGCAGGAGGCAGTGTGGTGATGTGAGATACATTGCTGTTGGCACACAAGCTGTCTAATTCAGAACTAGATTGTACAGTTCTTCTGCCTTTGACTGCAATTCAGACATGCTTGGATAAATTACACTGTTGATGTTTGAACTACTTAGGCACTGTTGTCTTTCCAAACATTATGACAGCCCCTATCCCTGTAGGTAGAGGGAAAGATGCTGCACAGCCACACTTTCTTCCAAGCTGTTCCTTCTTCTTCCACAAGATGTTACATCTCACCAAAAAAAAAAAAAAAAAAAAAAAAAAAAGTTGAATATCCTCCCTCTCCCAATAAACAAAATCAACCAAACCACTCAGTTATAATATTAGTGGTAAAGGCATATTTTGCGAAATTAAGAAGAACTTAAATGGACTGGAGAATTAGTAACCACAGAAACAAACCCCAAAGTAAGCAAATAGGTGTCTTCTCTCTTCTGGGCCATTAAAGTTTGTAGGTCACTATCGTGTACTGCTTTATATTTCATAATTCATTTTTACTACTTTGATGGTCCTGCCTTCTTTTCCCGCATTTCTGTTGAATCCATCCATCCTGCCACCTACATTAAGGGGTTATTTCCTTACCCTGTGTAAGGGAGAGAGGGAAGTGCTCCTTTCATCTTTAGGAGACAGTAGTGGGTTTTTTTCCCCCCACCTTGTTTTTTTTTTTTTTTTCTCACTTGTTCTTCTGTAATTAAAGTTAATACATTCAGTTGTTCCTTACCAGCATTTTTTGCTTGCATAGCCCTTTAATCCTCTCCATTAACAATTTTTTCTTTGATTACTATTCCTTTCCTCTAGATCAGTCTGCTTTCACATCAGATATCTTGTTCCTGTCATTGCAACCTGCTGTGTGAATCAGGTAAGCCTGGTAAGATACCTTTACAGAGCAGTCTTGATTGTGTTTGCTGAGCTGTGAGAAAAACAAGAAGTGTAAAAAAAAAACTGACTTAGAAGCTTGCTTGTGAAAGAATCAGCCCCTGCTGAACCTACAGTACGGAAAAAGAAAGAGAACTTTACACTTAAATTTAAAGAAACTTAGTGAAGTCTCGTGCTGAGAAGAAAGCATTTCATGTTGTTAGCTTGATCTTAGTAGCTTTCTTCTGTCTAACGTACTGCTCCAGCAGTATGTTGCACCCAGTTTGCATAGAGGTAAATGATAGCATGCTGCCCAAGGCACTGGGGAGTCAGGCCCTTACACTTTACCAAAGAGTTGTGGAAGCACAGTGGCCACACCAGCAAGGCTGACTCCATTGTAGCAGCCAGGCTGACAGGAGGGCATACAGCTGCAGAAAGCCTCTGGGGCTGGAGGGACCTCTGATCTTAAAGGCAGCTTTGCAGCTGGAGCAATTACTGCCACACATCCAACTGCATGTGAGGGTGATGGCTCCCAGCCTGAAGCCTACAAACAGGCATCCTCTGCTAATTGGGAACAGAGGAAGAGGAGATCAGAGAAGTTAATAAGCGTGAAGTCAGTATTGTGGCCAGTTAATAGCAATACTCTTGCTTGTTATGCCCATGAGTGTGTTACAGAAGTATTGGCAAATCTTATCCTGCCTGTAGGGAAGTGGGTGGCTGACATGGAATAATAAAGACTCTTTTCTTTTAGCTGCTAGTTTGAAGGCTGCTCAGACTAGAAATGGAAAAACTGTACCAGATGATGGTCTCTCCAATGGCAATCAATAGTCTTGAAGTATTTATTTGTTAGCAGGAGTCTGTCTCATGAAAATTCCCCTTTAGCAATAGAATTGCATTTTAACAAGTCAGGCCTGGGGCATGGGTAACCTTTGCGACTGTCAAGAACGAATGCTTTTGATGGTCTTGCTGTTTCTGCCCTTTTCATCCCCTGAGAGTCCAACAGAAGTCAGCAATAAGTCTTGGATTAGGACGGAACTAGGAATGCCTCCCTGCTATGAAAAGGAGCTGTCAAGCAGTGGTGGAAGACAGGGGGAATACATATCTTGAATGAGAGGATTTAGCAGCTGTATTGAGATTCTAGAACAGGAGTAGGTTTGGTGTTGGGCCAAAATATAGTCAAGTAGTAAATGTGGAAGAAGTCAGGTAATTGCTTAGCCATGAGCTTTCTTGTACTGTAGCTGCCATCAAATTGTGCTTTGGGACAAAGATGTTTTCTTTTATCTGACATTCCCCCTGTGAATTCTGGGAGGTCAGCTTTGGACTTGAACAAACAACAAATTTATTTGTTTGTAACTTCTGCTAGTTTCACCATCTGGCATGAATTATACTGCACTGAACATGTTCTGTCTTATCAAATTCTATTATCACTTTGTGCTTATCCTGTAGTTTATCACTTTGCAACTGCTTGTGTAAAAATAAAGAAAGAAAGAAAATAAAACTATTAGTGGTTTGAAACCCCTTTAAAATCTTGTTGCAGCCATTCCTGCAAATACCTGAGGCTTGGATCCTTGTTTCAAGTACACATAACTCTATATTCTTTTTGTTGTCTGTATGGCTTCATTGTTCTATGCTGTGTTTTTATGACAAATTAAACATCTTTGGTTTTACCAAGCAATATGTGCCTTTTGTTTTTACATAACTTATTTGTCTCTAATTGTAAAGGATTATTTATTTCTTGCCTTTTCCTTCTGTTATTTTTTAAAATTTAATTTGATTATTATCAAGTTCTAGATTTGCTACCTCAATTCTTTCTTATTTTTAGGGTAGTATAATTTTTTTAACCTGGTTTAGTGTTTCGTATTAAATGTGTGCTTTTCATTTACACTTTATTACAAAATAATATCTCTGATTTTTTTCTTCTTCTCTCTGTCCCTTTTGCCCTTTCATTCATTTCTTGAATATTCTGTGTTTGTAGTGCAGAACTTAAGAGCTGACTACTTTCTTTCTTGCTCCTGTTAGCTAACCCTGGTCACAGTAAGCTGATTTATTTACATTTGCAGGTGTTTTTTCAGGATCAAATCCTTCACGCTGTATCAGATAAGTGTCTGAACATCATGAAAATAATAAACAGAAGAGATTTCACTCATAGCTCCAAAGTGTTAGGGAAAACTACTTTCAAAAGCTACTTTTGCAAACCATTACATATAACAGGTTGAAATCTTTGAAGCATCTTAAATCTGGTAGCTTTAAATTTCAACTCTCACTTCTAGTTTCACCTTTTGAAGCTTTTTTGGCTTTCACATAGATGTTATACATCAATAAATATTTAAGTCTGACTCCTCATGTAAAAAAAAAAAATTCCTTTGGCAAAATCTATGAATAAGAAGTAGTTGGTCTAACCTGATGATCAAATTGCAAACAGTACGGATAGACTAAGGCAACAAACCTTGCCCGTGGTACTAAGACAAAGGCAATAACTGAATATTTATTTATTCTCTTATTAAATGATGAAAATATTGTTCCCAGTGTGCTTCTGTTTAAAGTGCTTTGACCTACAGTGCCATATAATCTTGTTCTGCCCTGGTGAATTCAGAAGTGGAGCAGGTTTGGGGATTCTTGCTGGGATGGTCAGTATACAGCACAGTTGTATACTTATTCCTCAAGAGAAATTTGATGTTAGCCACAGACATTTTCTTGTATGGCTGCAGTATTACCTAATTTTTTTTTTTTTTAACACTACAGAATGAAAATCAAGTTATCTAAATCAAAATTTGGTAAATCTTTTGCCACATCCAGACTTGAGTCACTCTGGCCAAAGCATAAAAATCCTTGGACTTATGCTGATGGCATAGAGACTATGACCAGAAATGTAGCCTCCCAGGAATGTGAATGGCAAACTGTCTTCTTACAGATAAATCCTGAAGGAAGATATAAAAACACTGTACTTAGTTCTAAACCAAAAATATACAATGCAGCAGACTAAATAAAGCTGGATAAGTCTGAATCTTCATTAATTAAACAACATAAATTGTTTCTAGTTCTATCTGTCAAAAAGGATTTATTAAGAAATTTTGGGTTCTGCTACTCCTCAGTTGAAGTGGAACATCTGATGCATAGATGAACGCTTACATATCTTGTGATTTTCCAGGTAAAATTATATTTGAACAAAGTCATAACTTTATTAGTTTTGAATCACAAGAGACAAATCAATTTACTCTTACAGTGCAAGAAGGGGAACGCTTTGCTATTCCACTATGATCTTTTTGCTTTCTTGGAGGCTTTTTAGTTTGCATTTTTAAATAACTTTTAGAATTTGAATCTTCTTGATAAAACTCCCTTTCTAAAACTAGTATCAAAGGGGTCTGAATATTGTGAAGGCTTTTTTTACTAGAGGTCTTGATACTGACAGCCAGGTTTGATTTTGGAATTGAAGCATATGGATAAAGTGAAAAGTCACTAGAAGTATGGAAACAGCTGTAAACTGAATAAAGCCAAAAGGAGACTGAAAGAATTTTCTTGGAAATAGTAATGTTTGTGCCAGACAAGATATTCTTAGAATGAGCATTTCTATTCTGTAAAGCCCATCAATTTTGTTTTCATAGCAAGACGTGAGGAGTTAGTAAATAACAAGATTTATACATAGATCTCCTGTGTACTGAGTTGGACAATCACATTATTGATTGACCACCATGATGGCACTAAACCTGAACCTTCTTAATGTCATCATCTGTAATCATCTCTTGATTAGACACTCTGAAGCACCACAGCCAGGATCAGGTAGCAGGAGACAGTTCTGATTGAGCAAATCAGTTTGGAAAGGGTCCCTGGAGAAGAATTTCATTTTCCAGGCCAGAATTATCATCTCTGTGCCTTTGAATCTATACTAATAACATAATGTGGGAGAAAAAAATGTTTCTCATGATGAAATAAAACATCTGTTTCCTCCCTTTCCTCTGGGTTAGGTTTATCAAATTATGAGCTGAGTATTACACTGCTGAGTAGCAGTAAGCAAAATGGACTGATAGTAGATAGATATTTTTAATTCTTATGTTATCTGCTGTAGGACTGTTAACATATGTAATTATTTAGCATCATTTTTGAAAGTGCTTTTAAAACTCCAGATAACATGAGATAATTAGTGTCCCTTTACAGAAAAGTAAATCCCATGCCAACTTCACGCAACTGAAACGAATAATATTATGGTATCTCTGATCTTTACAGAGTCTGTGGCTGGAGCTGAGAATCAATGATTTCCCAGTCTGTGATGCTCCTCTGGAGAAAATAAAAACCAAAACAGACAACAAAACAAAATCCCTCTAAAATTTACTTCAGCAAATTAAATTTTGTATTAAAATGTTGATGACAGTCAAGAAATCTGATTATTTTATTTTGTTTGGGCTAAATTACAGCACTGTTACTCTCTAACACTTGAAAGAGCGTACACTCAGAGAAATGAGATAAAAACCATTGGCAGTCCTTGCAGGCTGAGGCTGGTATCAGGTAACCAGATGCAGTGGCACTGGTTTCGTCCCATCAGTGCACTGGTGTGTATAATGTCTCTCTTTGAATGGTTAAATGTGGTAGAATATCAGAGCAGTTGCCCCTGGAGTCTCCCTGTTTAAGAGGGTAAAGTGGGAAGCTCTGGGCCCTCTCTTCAGATTCCATCAGTAAAGCCTGTTATTAAGAATCCCAAAAAAAGCAGATGCTTTAAAAATAATATAAATACCTACAGTCATGTATCTGATCTTTCCCTAAAAGTTCATGATTCCTGTAATATTTTCCTTGGTACTTGACATTATTTTCCCATGTCTTTCCAGAATCGTCCCTATATTTGTATAGGCCATAATATGTTTTTCAAAACTGTTTTTTTAGGTTTTTTCTAGCTGTTTTGTTGATTTTATTTTTGATATTAAGTGATCTCTTCCATAAGTCTCCTTAAAATCAATCATAAATTGTGTTTTGAGCATATTTACTGGGTGGCAAGAGGTTGAATAATGTCGTATAGCTGTTTCTACATAGGAATGGAATAAAGCAGATATTGTTAGCAATGGGTTTGACAGATCTATAAAGAATGCAGTCATGCATTCATGGTTACCATGCAGTCATGGTTACCAAACAAAGAAATAAAATCTCAGTATGAAGCTAGAAGTATCAATGCAACCGGGAAGCATCCATAGGAAGTGCCCAAGGTCCCACCTGCTAAACATGGAGTATGTACGGAGTCTGATGCTTGGGAGTATCAGTCAAAGGATGATCTGCATTGACCTATCTGGGAAATCCATCCAACAAAGCTGGAAATGGACTTGTCTAGTGGTTGCTAACTGAACCTGTGCTATTCAGCTACAGGAAAATTCAGTCAGCTCAGAGCAGCTTCTGACGGGTGCTCACAGCCAATACTCTGTTCCTTAATCAACACAATGATAATCTATTTTTCATCCATATTGACTAGGGTGCTACTCCCTCTCACTTTGCAATGTTGGCATTGCTAATTTAGACTCCATCAATGGACAATGAAAAGGAGATAGTGCAATATTTATTTGCTGGGAAATCTGGGATAGGATTCTGTGAAACAGTTTGAGTCATTTCTATGCTTGTCTGTTCATTTCTGCTTGTTGTTCTGGTGCCAAAGTGATTTGAACTGTGGTTGTGTTCACAGCAGCACTATTTAAAAACAGGTGTGAGAACTCTCTGTAGCCAGTTAGTATGTGAATCTTCTTGTCCAAGGAATTCTACACCTTTATGTAAGGTGTTCTGGCATACTAAGCTCTGCTTTTGTTATATGTACTACCTTTACCAGCAAAATTTCATGGTTAAGTGTTCAAAAATTTTTCTCTATGTATTTCATGCTTTCATAACACAGACACAGGCACACAAATCCCCTACAAGGATTTGAAAAAGCCCAAACAAAGAATAGACAGGAAAAGTTTATGATTTCAAAGGTACTCTTGGAGTCTTCATAAGCAGAAAATGCAATTATAAATCCTGAATCCAGGTTTTATATCTGTACCTCTTCACAACTTAACATTAACTCATAAGGTCAAAATGACAGCCTGAAGATCACACCTGACCTATTTAATGTCTCTATCCAGCCCATTGCTGCTGGCAGAGGGAATGACCCCCCAGACACCAGGACTGAGGAAAATCCTTCAAAAATTACTGGTACCACATTACACCCCCATAGAGACAGAATTGATATCTGTTGCCTTCTTATTTTACATGCAGAAGCTCAAAACATTGTTAATTTAGTGCCACTATACCAAGGCATATAACCTCTATGAGAGAGAGCTATTGCTACATGTAGGGAATGTTGTTGGGAGAGGCCTCCAGGCAGGCTGTAGGTTTGGTTACAGCCAGTAGTTTTGTGGTCTGTGGCAAAGACTGCACAGTACCTGTGAAACTTCTCTAGAGGGTGACTTCAGAAAAAATGAAAGGTTTACAGGCAATGTAAAGGGAGACAGGTAATTTGCTTAATTTGCTTAGGAATATCCAGCAGGAGAAAGTCAGTTTTCTCCTACTGTGTGTGGGTTGTGATGGGATGAAATCAAATACTGCATTTTCTTGGGTTTTGTGTTTTTTTTTTTTTTTTTTTTTTTTTTTTTTTGTGGAGGAGGGGGAGAAAAAGTAGCTATTGAAAAATATCCAAGAAAAGTAAGCTGGTTTAGAGAAGGAAAAGAATTAACCTATGATCAGGATGAATTATCTGAAAAATCTCACGTTTGCTTCTACAGATGTTTAATCCTCATATTGCCTAAAGAATTCTCAAAACTATTCAGTCTTGGTCAAATGTAATGCTATTTTTGGGTAAGAACTGTTGACAGAATTTTGGAAGAAAAATATTAATACTAATATTAACTCTTTGCTTAATATTATGGATAAATAGCAACAACTGAAACAAAAAAAATATGCTGTAGTGGGAATTTGTCAGAGTGTTATAGAATTGTATTTTGTATCAGCTAAAAATATAGAAAGAACTAAAAAAAAATAATCTAATACTGTATGAAGTTACTAACACATCTGTGGTGCTCCGTATAAGACTTTCCAGGTGGTGATGCTAAAACCAACATTAATTTGTCACTGGGTGCTAGATTTATTCTGGCTTCATAGATGTAGAAAACAGACATCTGTTTAAAATAATTGCTGTACACAGACAGCAGGCTATTTTGCTACTCACAGTGAGTTGGACCCCATTGGTACAAAATGCACAGGAATCTACAGTGTTGCTAAATTATTTTACATTACCTTTGACCTAAAACCTTTTTTTCTAATGAAGAATAATTAATTCTTTTTGAAATAGCAATAAGCTTGCTCCTAACAATTACATAAGAAAGAAACAAATCCCCTAAATGTCTTGATTTTCAGCAACACACACATGACTTGTATCAAAGTGAATTCCAGGGTTTCCAAGTTTTTCTGTGGTTTGTAATAAATACTCAAATTAATCTCGTCTAAGAGCTTTGCAGAAGTTGTGTGTCTTTGGTTCCCTGAATAAGAAACTTGAGGCATGTTCTGTCATTATGCCACAAATATGAAAAATATGACAAAACTGTATGTTGCATAACAGAAAGAGGACAGTATACATCAGTTTAACTGAGCTGATGTATATTTTTTGGAGGGAAAACCAAACAAACTTCAGATTATTGTAAAATCTATGTGAAAAAATGTGTGTCTCCATTTTGTAATTATATGATTTCAAATTTCTTTTTCATTTGTCTCTTACCCTTTATCCTTCTCTATTACGAATTTTATTTTATTTTGTTTCTCCACTTTGCTATTGTGGGAGACAGTTAGAAAAAAATATGGTAAAGCAGGGACAGTTTGAAGAAACTTAAAATTAAAAAAGAAGATGAAAACAAATAAATAAAACATGGTTTCAAGTTTCTTAAGATAAAGCACTGCTAGGGAAGACAAAAATTTTTTTTCCCTTCTCAATGAAAACTCCTGGTGAGTTCTGTTTTGCCTAAGCAATTTCAAGCTGCTGAAGCACAGAGCCATCAAAGGTGCTCAGCCCTAGGGCAAACTTACTGGAAAGAAGGAAGAAAATGCTAGGTTTCATCAATGAAGACCTAGACAGAGTACTCAATCTGCCTTTTTTCTTCTGGTTTCTTGGAATTGTTCCACTCTCCTTTATAGGTTTGCTTGAAAGCACTAAAATAAGTAAATATTAATACTCTTACTTTAAAGCCATTGAGAGTTATGAGATATGCAGATTGGATGCAAACATCTGGACAGGAACAAAAAATCGAATAACTGTGCAGTCAGGATGACTCTATTACATCACAATCTCATAGTGACTGTGCTCTTCAGAGCAGGCTGTTATCTACGAGTGGGGCTGTAATGTTGTCAGTCACCTCCTGTGCTGTAGGAAGCGCCAGAGCTTCCTCCTTTCCCTGAAATACTGAAATACAGGAAAGGGTAACTATACAGGACTAGGGGTATTAGCAGAAATCAAACAGATTTGTACTGTATTAGTAATGAAGTAATTATTATGATATGGCCGCTGTACCCATTACGTATGGCTGTAAATAGGCCAGATGTGAATTTTTATTTCACTTCTGCGTTTTACTATATTTTGTGTATCTGCTGCTTTAGCTTCAGTACTCCCATGCTGGGTTTTTTGCATGAGATTTCTTACCCCCACTTCCTTTTGTTGAAGAATGGATATATAAAGAAAGTGGATGAAGGTATACCACTTCAAATTGAAATCTATAGTACAGAATTATTAGTATGTGCAGCTGGTATAAATCCATGTCTTTGTCCTGTAGTATGAAAAAAGCCGTGTGCTTCCCAAATCCCTGCATCTTAACTCAGCTAGCTAGGAATTTAACAGAGATTGCTTAGCTGTGTGTATGTGTTTGAGACTGTCACTTATTAATTAAGACTATTTACTGCAGCTCAAGGGACATGGTGTGTTTTAAAGTCCTCATAAATTTTATCTTTGCGAGCACTTGCTTTCAAATGACCCTGAAAGCACAATAATCTTTATAGTCAATGTATGTATAAAACGTGAAGTTTAAATGTATTCTATTCCAGCTAGAGTGAAATCCATTTACTTTGCTGCTTGGCATGGGCAAAAAAAAAAAAAAAAAAAAAAAAAAAAAAAAGAAAGAAGCAGATTTTAAACTATTCTTTATTTGTCTGAAGGATTTTACCCAAATTTATCAGATTAGAGAGCAACAAAAAGGAGATATGTCTCAAATGAAAATATAATGTTTTTGATGTTTAAAGGAAATGTCAAGTAATGTCCAAATTTTTCACGAATTAATAAAAGGTAATGGTAATGGTTTCTATTCATAAATATTCAGGGCAGCAGCTGTCTACTCTTCACTTTTCATGTCTTTATCTTTTCTGCACTGTTATATTCACAAACTAAGGGTATTACGATACTGCTGATCTGGATATTTTTTCTTACCATAATCTAAGGGTATTGTGTATGTCTCACTGGTACAAACCAGCACTCCTACCAAAAAAAGCCTCTTCAATAGGGAATTGTCCTTAATCCCCTGCTGCCAACAGTGGAGAAGCCACTGAGGGAGCCACACTGGGACTAAAGCTCTGGGGAGAACTAGGGAAAGGAAAGATTCACCTAGATTACTCTCATGGTATGTGACATTTCTCAGGAAGGAAACATAAAACAGTGTGGGTGGGTGGGCAGCATCAGGAAAAGCAGATGAGAGAGGGTAGAAGAGAAATTTTGATGCATAATTTCATAACGAGAATCAAATTATGGTACATATTGAATAAGAAGATTCTTAGTAATATTTTAATAAATATCATGGATTTGACTAAATGCCTGTGTAATAATAACCTATTAGAAACACAAAGTGAAATCAAAACAATTCTAAGAGGAAGGTAGGAGTTCTTAAAGATGGAAACACCTGGAAAGTATCAGAAACACAGTGGAGGAACTATTGTAGGACACTTTCTATTTGACAGTTCTACAGCTGGTATTTTAGTATGTAGTCTTTCCATGCCAAATATGCAGAATTATAGATAGTATTAAATTAGGCATGCCAGACTAATTAATATGAGTAAATTACAGAAGAGTAGTCTGAAATTCACATGCATAGTTTTAAGAGAGATGTAGGGCAACTGCTGTAGTCAGATCAACCTGGTACTCCTAGCTTGGCTATGATGAGAAAGCCTCACACATACTCCAAGGAAAGATTCCTGTGTTCTTAGAGGAAACATGCACTTTACCAATTGGTTGTTTTGACACTCTGTGGTGTGTTTTATACTCTCCATGTGAAGAGGTAGCATTCTGTCCTGGAGGATCCATTTCCTGAGTCATTAATCAGCCAGAGTCTTTGGCTCCTGAAGAGTCTCAGCTCTGCTGGTTGTCTGGTTTTCCACAGAGCTGGAAAACAGATGGAGGTCTAGTCAGGGCATCTGGACAGGTAGGGGTTCCACCCTTAAGAGAGGGGAAGAATCCTCAACCTGACACTTGAAAAGAGAAAAAACTAGTGCAAACATAAATCTCACCTGGTAGCATGGAAAAGTACTCTGACACACTGGACAAGTCACATTTTATGTACTCAAGGGAGGAAAGTTTTGACAATTTGAGAAACTGCACTAACAAACATATATACTAATAAACCAGGTTTACCAGCTCAAGAGCATGAGAGAATCATCAAAAATATGCAGAAACACTCTAGATAGTGGGAGAAACCTGCCTTTCCAGAATGTAGGCCACCACTTTATACACGGACTATGGCAACTGCCAGACAGCATTATAGCCTACAGTCAGTATGCAGTGAAAGGAAGCAGAAAGTTATATCTTCTATTATCTCGCATGTTATATACAGGCTGTTCCCTGGCCTCCCTCCACCCTGGATGTGCTCAAATGGCAGTGAGTGTTTTGGCAGGGAACACGCTGTCTAGCACACACTATCCAGTGAGAGCTATTTTTGTTATCTGCTAAAACTACAGCTTGGAAATAGGTGCTGTTGAGACATTTTGCTGTTTGATAATGCTCCAGGAACTGGTTCTGTGGCTGTAAATCAAGAATTATAATGTCATCATAATACCAAAAAAACTTTTTTTCAGACTCAAATGTGAAAATTTTATGTTCAGCTGACATGAATACAATATAAACCAGAGGGGAACATGAACTCTTTGGTAGTTTTCCCATGTATGATGCTAATGTTTCACCATTGAACTTTGGTTTCTGAATTTCTGTTTCACTTACATTCACATGAAAATTCCTACCTGTCCACAGTACTTGAATATTTTGTTTTTTTCTGAGGACAGAAAAAGGATATAAATTCTTGATTCTGCTTTAGCTTAAAATTTCTTAAATGATGACCCATTTAAAAAGAAATAGAGTTTTATATTCTTGGGGTTTTTTTTTGACTATGGAAGGCTTAATTTATAAATCTGCATGCAAGAAACTAGTTTCCTTAACTTTGAAAGTTGGCAGAGAAATAAGGAGAGAGAAAGCTCATTACTCTGAGCTCGCACATGACCAGATACTTGGAATTTCATTGGCAAGCTCCTGACCTGAGACTTGAAGGACATGTAACACCCCTCTAGATTTATGACCAGGTTTCCAATGAGATTCTCTAATGCAAGTCAGAAATGTAAATTGTCAGAATGTGAAAATAACTAATGCAGTATCAAATGGCACCATTAAAATTCATATGTGTGGCCTTCAGCTGAAATCCACAGTCCAGAGATGAACAGTGTATCCCAGAGAGGAACAGTGCATCCCAGAGATGAACAGTATAGCCCAGAGATGAGTACTGACTCCTAAACAGCGTATTGAATGAGGAGAGCAGGTAGATTATGGTGCCAGCTTGCACACATGTACACATATCTACACTATTTTGCATATTGGGTGTGAATTTTTAGAGATGTTTATTGAAGTACATCCTCCTCCGTGATGAAGGTGTCTTATTGAGCCCTGCCAGTAAGCTGTGCCTCACCTTTCAGTGCTAACAGCGTGGCTGGGATCTGACCTCTCTTCAGCCCTCTCCAGCATTAACTGCCAGGCTGCAAAGATCATGATCTTGGGATCATGTTTCCAATTTTTTCTTCTTTACCAAAGTACTAAAGTTTCTTTGGGCCAGATGGTGACAGAGGAGAATGGTAAGGAAGTGCCAAAGGCTCACTTTAGGAGATCACTTATTGTAGGTTTGTTCCAGGACAGTTTACATATTTGAAGCAGGATCTCCAGAGGGATGGAAATCCTTGGCTTTTCTTTCTAATTGAATGGTTTCACCTGTCCTGATCTGCTGAGCAGTCATATGTCCTTTGCTTTGCAGATGATTTGGCATGGATATGTGAACTCTGGAAATGCCGATGTGCAGTTTCTACACATGTTTTTGAAGGTTGGCATCCTGAAACTAAAATGATCATTCACTAATTTCCTCTCCCACTACAGACACACATATACACACACTTTCACTCTCCTTATCAAAGCAGTCCTTATATCCTCAGAATGCCTGACAAAGGATTTAAAATGAAGCAGCATTCACCCCAAGCCACGAACTGTTCTTTTAGAAACCTCACAGAACTGAACTTATGGTACACAGATGGTAAAGTCATGGTTTACAGAACTCAGTTGTGCTGATATGTGAAGCAGGTCTCAAATAGCTCAGCTGGCAGGAGTGGGTGCTACAGCCATTCACAAAACAGCAACCAAAGTACTTAAACTTTATAGCCATGCTTAAATTACTAATAGGAGCAGAGCCAGAGCAGAGGACTGATATTTGCTCGTCCTTGATGTCTGAAGAATTCCTGCTACAGCTTTGGCCTGAGAATTTGTCACTGTGCCACTAATTTCCAAGTGCTGCCTGGGAGCTCAGCACACAATCTGTGGAGCATTCCCGTGAGTTCTTGAATGTGGCCATGGTGCCTCGGAGATCCAGGGAGCTTCAGATTATGGATATTGCTCTTTTGTGACAGCCAGCCTCAGGGTCCTGAGCACATTTTGTTTCCAAATCTGGTTTACTCATCTATACTGTCCTGATCTGAATAGAAACAAAGTAATAGAGGAGTTTTAGACCCCAATTATAAGCCCTTCTACTTTACCTAAGACCTAATTTTTATGTCTTAAAATCTTTTTCTTGTAAACTACAATTCTATTACTAGGCTCAAGTAGGTTGAGTCAAGCAGGGTACCTAGTTGTTTCAATATACAGGACAAACAATACCATATTTTAGTCTAAATAACAGACAGTGCTTAAATCATTAAACCTATTTTTTTTTTGTTTCTATCTGCACAGAATGAATTGCAAGACTGAAGCACAAGCATTCCCTTTGTGCCCACCCTGTAACACAATTCCAGAGGAACCCAGCTGTTGAATATTTATCAGAAGAATTGGTCAAAGAATAAAAAAATAATGAAGAAACAAATGAGGGGAAGAATTGAACTGAAACATAGTTTTAAATGTTTCTAATCATGTCAGTAAGGTTTATTACTCCTGGTTGTAGGGGCACCTTCTCCTGGCAGGGGAAATAATTCTGTTTATCAAACTCACATACATAAAATTCCTAATGAAATTAATGAACATATTCAAATCAAAAGAAAAACATGAAGAAAGAATTACACAAAGATACAATTTTGTTTCTTTGATATTCACTCTATCACCCCTGCACAAGACTACAAGATTTGCCCTCCAGATCCAGGAATCACCCCATGTCAAATGTAGCTCCTTTCCCTGTTTTTTGGTTGGTTTGTGGTTTTTTTTTTTTTTTTTTTTGTTTTTTTTTTTTTTTTTTTTTTTTTTTTTTTGGTTTTTTTTTTGTTTTTGTTTGGTTTTTTTGTTTTTTTTTGGTTTTTTTTTGTGTTTTTTTTTTTTTTTTTTTTTTTTTTTTTTTTTTTTTTTTTTTTTTTTTTTAGGTTTTGTTTGCTTGTTTGTTTTTGTGTAGGGCGTGTGTTTGGTTTGATTTGGAGGTGATCTCTGGCTGCACATATTGACCAGAACCGTACAGGCTCTTTTCATTATTTACAAGATATTTTATCTGTTATAGAAACACCTAATTGCCTCTACATTTTCCTACCCTGAGGACTTCAGAGTAAGAATTGGAGCAGTTTCACTGGAACCCGTAGTACAATTGCTCAAAGCCTAATGCTCACTGTCACAGACAATAGCTCCCATGAGGCGGGGCAGCAATCCCTTATAAACAACAGCCTTGTGCTCACAGTAAAAATTAATTTCAGCTCTCAGAAGAAACACATTTCAGGAAAAGCAAGGGATGTGAATTTCAATATTGGCAAATGAATTTGTATGGAGAAGTGTACTCCACCTCCCACTCTAAAATCCATTAGCAAAAGGTAAATGTCTGTATACAAAAAGAAAAAAACAAGGTAGAAAAGATAAAAAAGGGAGAGAGATGTGCAGCCAAGAGACACACATGAAAAAAACATATATTAGGGAGTACAGAATGAAAAAATGTACTCAACGAGTTCAGAATAGTAAAGCAACGCCTGCTACTCTACCTCTACTCTATATACTGGTTATTTGCACTCATAAAAAAACATAAAACTTTTGAGTAAGAATAAGTTTTTTTCACCAGCTTTATATTAAGGGATGAGACTACCCCTTCAGATTTACTGTTGATCTATGGCTTTCCTATTTAATCTATGGAACTTAAAAAGATGTTTATATCTGCTATTGGTGTGCTTCCATGTCCTATAATTCCTGATTTATAGACCCTGGCAAAACAAAAGTGGCCTGAATTATTGAATGCTTTATTATGACATAATGTAATACCTTTACTATGCAGTAAATGCTTGTTTAATAGAGAATGTCCTTTATATTTCACTTATAAAATCAGGAGATCTATTTTTTGAGCTTGTATTTTATGTTAGCACAGCATGTACAAGGGTCTTTCCCTTAGACTCTTGCTTGCAGAATTATGATTCAGAATCATGTTTTTCACATGCTGTAGGACATCCAAATCCTTTTAGTCCTTCAAATTTTATTGAGGGCTGTGAAGCTCCAGAAAGTGGCAGAAAATTCTAGCAGAGACAGTACCCACCTCTACTTTGCTGGAGGTGTAAAATGATAATTGAAATTTATATTCTCTATATTTTGCCTGACTTATCTTTTAAGTTGTCTACAGGCTCAAAAAAAGTCTCTGTTTCAGTCAATGTCTTGGAAAAATTGGGAAGAGGAGGGAGAGAGTTAAACTGATACCAGGAAATGTTGTTTAGAGTTAATCTCCTTTTAAAATTGGTGGGTATATCAGCCTGTGAAAACTTTTGCTGTCAGGTGCAGCCAGATAAAAATCATCCACAGAGGGAATTTATCATTTATTTTAGCTTGGCTGAATGATGATTTCATCGTATCACAGTTACTTTTTTTATAATGCATCTCTTCACTGTGAGAAGCAGATATTCTCCCTCTGGTATAAAACTGATAGGCAATAAATCTATTTAATATCTTGTAGTTCTGTGGGACTCCAGCTGAGAATTTTGCCAATACAAATGATGCTCCGGATCATATTCTATGTTTGCTCATACTCACTGGAACATCAAATTTCAGTGGCAACCATCTTTTAGTATACACACTATTGGATGAAAGCAGAAATGGAAAATATTATTCAGTGCAAATATAGTGGATCTTTTGCACAGCACTATCTCCCTACTTATCCTATATTTTTTCTTTCTCCTCTCACTATGAGCAATGGTTACTGGTTACTATCCACTAGGATAAGATTTTACTTTCTAAGATTATTTTAATTACGGTTTTGTGGTGTCTGTATTTGCAAATACGCATTCAGACACACATGCTGGCTTTAATTATTCTTTTTTTTTAATGAAAACTCCTTTTTCCCCCTCTGATTAAAGTTCTTTTTCCATCTTGTTTTGCAAGTGGGTTTAAGATCTTTGATACTATATCTCTAAATACTAGATCTCTAAATAAAATGCTTGTTTTATAAAAGGCAGCATGGAGTTATGAGGCTGGGGGGGGGGGGGGGGGGGGGGGTGAAGAGAGAGAGAGAGGGAAAAAAGAGAGAAAGTCTTTTAAATCATTCTAGGAGATTAGGAAGAAATTCAAACTCACAGAATTTATTTAGCTATTGTTTTCTTTACAGTTAGAATTAGCATTAGGGTAGCAAGGATCTGTCCTATACAAACTGATGAAAGCACTTTTACCCTGCTATCCTTAGTGCAGCAACATGGGTTAGAATTGTGCACTGGTAGACTAGCATTTTGGAAAGCTGTTTTTTTAATTTTTTTTTTTCTCCCTCAGCCAAAGATGTAATTTGTGACTTTGGGTAAGCCATTTCTTAGCTGAGGCTTCTGCTTGGCAGGTTTGCATGGCAATGCTTTGGCAGTGCTGTGGGGGCTGGTGTGGGCTGCAGGTGTGGCATCTGTGAGAAGCCACAGCCAGCTCCAGCTGGGTCCAAAACAGACCTGCTGCTGGCCAAAACTGAGCCCATATGTCATGTTGAGGGCACCTCAGTGGTGACATTCAAGAACGGGTAAAGCCCACAGTAAGTACAAGATGAGAATGAGGAAATGTGAGAGAAACATCTCTGCAGCCACCGAGGTCAGGGAAGAGGGAGGGGAGGTGCCAAAGCAGAGATTCCCCTGCAGCCCACGGTGCAGACTGTGGTTAGGCAGGAGACATCTTCTGAGTTTCCTTACATCAGTTGTAGTGCTCGGTTTTGCACTCAGCACGCACTTGTAATGGAAAAATCTTGGGTTTATAATTTATTTTAAGATCTAAAAGGGAAGAATAATTTCATATTGGAAATTGAAATTTGGCAAGCTATATTATATTGAAGATTTCGATTCCCCAAGAATCATGGACTTGCTTTTTATTTTTTACATTACAGACGAAAAATTGCACTTTTCATATTAAAATAAGCTGTCTCCGTGTTGTTGTATGTACACTCATCTCAAGGGCCTTAATAACTTGACAGGTCAGTGAAGCAGCTTTCAATGGGTTGCTCCTCTGTGGTCAGTTCTTTATTTTTTTTAAGAGCTGCTGTGTATGAATGGAAGGAGATTTTGTAAACTAAAGAAAAAAAAAATTCTTAATTCTTCACATTCAAGTTTGGACCATTTGCTGTTTCCACTCATTTTTCTGACGTTCACTTGAAAAATTACGGAATCTCATTTATTTATTTATTTATTTATTTATTTTAGGAAAAGAGCACAATGATTTATTGGTCAGATCATTTCAGCTCTGTCAAAGAAGATGTAATCTCAGGTCAAGAACAACACTTGAGGAAAATAAAAGGAGAGACAAGATTCGGGAACAATTCAGCCTCCCCACACATATGGCATTTTCAGCTGTTTATGTACTTTTTTTGGTTTTGTTGTCGTTAATACATCTAAAAGCTGCAGGGAACAATTATGATCATCCTGGCTGAACTGCTTCATAACCCAAACTACACCATTTCACCCAGGGACTCCTGCACATAACGTAACAGCTTGTGATTGAATTACTAGAGCATGTTGAATTGCTGAAAGTCCTTGCATGGAGACAACTTGTTTGCTCTTTAGAAGTTTGCTCTCTGTTGCTCCACCAGTGTCAGGTCTGTGGTATCATAAACGTCTAGCAGCAGCTTGCTGTGATCATGCCCTAAGATGATTGTGACCCTAAATGAGCAGCAAAAAAAGCAAATAGGTGTTGATTTAAGCTCAGTCAGTCATGGCTAAGCTGAGTTCTTAAAAATTTACAAAAAACACTTCTTGGACTCTATTACTTTAAAAAAAAAAAAGTGACTATGGTCAAATAAAGCTTCTGTGTCTTCTTTTTTAGGGGTGAAGAAGGCTTATCTGTGAGAATGGTTTACTATGGAGGGTGCTTCAAGGACAACAAAAAACCACATTTTCAGACAAGAATTGTGCTTCAGGTGAGCACAATAACCTTACAGATTATTGTCTGCAGAGTGCAGGCTATCTCTCCAGAAGGCACATTAGGTGTTCTCAGAGAGTGAAGTGTAAGATAAATACTTTGCACTGAATGCATCTGTTTACTCAATTATTGTTTTATTTTTACTTTTTCAGATAGACCCATTTTCTGTAATCGCTTTAGGAGTAAACTACTGTCTAAATAGAAAAAAAAATAGATATAAGTTTCTTATGATTCATTGGTAAAAGCAATTTTTCTCAACCTTTTCCTGTACAAAAGTGTAACAATACAGGACCATTTTGTGATTGATTTGCAGGAATCATTTCTGTCCAGTCATCAGAAATCATCTGTGCCAAAACCCTGGAATATACAGCTTAAATAAGGAGTAGTGTAGCACAGTGTCATTGTAACCTGTGATAAGATTCACATTGAGTTTGGCAAGCAGTGTATCAGAAAGAAAATTTGATAATAAGTTTGAAACTAAGCTAGCCAAATAGATATATAAGCTCAGTTTGAGACTGGGCCCTGTGAATCACATCTTGTGAAGTGCTGAAAACTGTTAGTGTTCTGCATTTCTCAAAATGAAAATGCTGGGATTTCCAGAAAACTACATGGAAGATACCCATAGTCTTTCTGCACAATATTGTTGTTGATGTACCCTTTCCATAGCTGAGAGTATTTTGAGTTTTCTTTGATTATTAAAGAGGTGCTTATTTCTGTTGTCAAAATTAAAGAGATATCCATGGGTTTTTCTGTGTCTAAGTTGAACTGTTTAGTAGAGACAGTTAATTAATTTTTTCCCAGTGGTTTCATTAAGCCTCTATAGTTATTCTCTGAACTCCTCTGTTTAAGTAGGTTTGTTTGTAGGCTTTTCTCTTATCTAAAAAACCAAGACACTGATAGAAATGTATTCTAAAGTCTGTTGGAAAGTAGACATGTACTTCAATGCATACTGAGGGTGCACATTCATACTTGTAAACCAATATATGGATGGGATGTGACAAATAAACAAATATTTATGCATGCTATTTGTCAAAAAACATTGATTAAATCTCTCAGAAATCTATTCCAAGGATTCAATCTTTAGGATTTAAAGTGGTGTTCATTTCACCAATCTGAAGTTGCTGATGTTAAGTCAATTATCCTGACATCTTCCAATGTCAATGAAATGACAGACGGATATTGGCCTATCAAAGAGTGGGAAGCTTCTACCTTTCAGGTGGTCAAAAGCATGTAAATCACTCTTTACCATTTCAATGTAAGCAGTCATTAAAACACTACCCATTTGTATCTAATGCACTCCACACTGGTACAAAATGTACCAGGGGTAGCACTTACAAGCTTTCCATTGTTCATCTTTTCAAACATCACTCTGTAAAATAGATGTGCCATTAGTTGAAATAAGTTGCTTGTTTTGCTGACATGGGGGACATACAATTGTGGCTTTGAATAAAACTTTCTTACATCTCTGATATCTACTTCACTTTTTTTTTTTTTTTTGACATTAGCTTCCAGTTTCTTGGTTTTGAAATGATATTTAAATTTAAAGCAATGTAAACAGAGAGTAACACTGATATATGCTGGGTAGAAAGCATAAAAATACTGAATCTATTTTTAATTGAAATGAGCTAATTGTTCTGGATTGGGGCCTGTTCCTTTTGCAAGTAGTGCTAATTACTTTAAAAAGAGTTCTACGGAGAAGAAACACTTTGAGTTGGTTTTGGTTTTTTTCTTCACCAGAAAAGGACTTTTGCACTTTGAGATCTGAATCTGCTTAATTGGTCAAGAAAATCCTTAGAAATCTGTAAGATGATACTGCAACAAACAAGGTCCAGCATGTAGAAATATGTTGAGAAACTGTAATTGCATTTCTACTGTTGTTATTTTTTCATCTGACATGTCATCCTATAGCAGACTTTATAGAGCAGGAGGTGAATTGATATAATTAGTTTGGTTTCTTGCCATCTTTCCCATAGGTCAAGCCAATTAAAAGACGACTGAGGGAGACAGTACTCCAAACTGTAGCATATGGCACCATGGCATAAAACACACTGAAGATGGAAAATAATTCGGTTGGGATTTTAGCTTTGAAATTTAATTGAATATAAACAATGTTTGTCTCTGGTTCACCTTGAAATTTCTTTCTTTCTCTTTGCTTCTTATTTTCATCAAGAATCAGAGCACTATTTTCTTCTTGGATCATGTAGTATCATTTTTTTTGCCTTTGAATGAATTCCCTGCAGCAGCTGTTTCACTGCTCAACATTTTACTTTTGTTCTAAGCAGAGTCAGTTGAAAGCCACCAAATTTAGGATTTGTAATATATTTGAAAATTCGAATTTTAGTTTTACTGCAGAGAGCAGCTCTTCTCCTGCCCTGCTAACAAAGCAAATAAAACATGTTGTTTTCAAATTTTCTTGCTATGTAAAAACCAGTAAGATTAGCACTAAATGAAACTGGTTGTGTGGTGGTTTGGGAATGTTTTTGCTTCTAGTCAAGTTTCACACTGCCATTCCCTATTTCACCTGAGTCTGAATTCTAAAGACAGGGAACATGATTCCCCTAGGAGCAGTCTGACAAAACCAGGTTTTCTGGGAAGTCCCGATCAGTGCTTTATCACAAGGTGTGAGTGCACAGGGCATTTCTCAGGGCTGCCACTCTGTCTTCCATGTCTCATAAGCTGCTACCAGGCTGCTCGGAATGACTTAAGCACATTCCAACCAGTATTTTACAGACAGTCCCTGGATGAGACTGCAAAGTTAGAATGGCCTAGGATAGATTCCCTGACTCAATTTGGAAGTGTTCACCTTCTGGGGGGACAACCTTGCTAGTGAGAAGAAAACTGCTGGACAGCATATTTAGAAAAACATTATTGCTTTTGCAGGTTTTCTGTTTTTTTTTTTCATTCCAATTAGATTAGAGCTTTTCAGGTAAGTTTTGTTTTTCTATGATTATAGCTTAGTATACCCTTTATCTCTGCTAGGACATCAAGGGTTGCTATTTGATTACAAAAGGGTAACTAAATATTGGGGTCCAAACCCAGGTCCAATGTATATGGTTGCTTATGTAAAATTTCTTTCTTATTGTTTAGGGATTCTTTCAAACACAGACCTTTTGATTTCTTGTGATTTTTTTTTTTCCACAGACAAAGCAACATTTTTTATCTAGCAACTGCTTCAAATCTAAAACCATGGTTATATAAATTGTTGCTGAGTCTGACTCTCTGCTGTTCCATTAAGCACCAGCACAGTTCATCTTTCCATAGACAATAGAAATATGCAGACAGTAAAAGTGCAGTTGTTTGCAATCAGAGTAACGTAGCTGTTTTGTAAATATAGTTATCTCACACTACTGGAGAACAGGCAAATGAGATCAAGATCAGAATAAAACTGTTATTCCTGGATTCCAGTAATGAATATTGAAATGAATAAATTAATGTCTGTATATGCTATTCACTGTGATCCTTGAATGTACATTGGGATGCTTTCTGATGAGCATGAGAGAGCAAAGCATGTCTGCTTAATTTTTAATCTCATCTACAGGTTATTACTTGTAAAATAACAATTATCAAGTCAGATTCTCTGAAAGAATGAACTTGTCAAACTCACATACATTATCTGCTGTGGCAATTGACGTCACTATGATAATGCCATGCTATCAGTGCTTAAGATAAGAGTTTGTCAGTTACCCCATGATAAACTCTAACATTTGGGGGATTTCTTTCATCCCAGTTCATCAAATCACACAGGTCTGACATTCCATATGCAGTCCTCAGGGTTTCAAATGTTCTTTTGCTCTTGATTTATGCTAACAATAGAATATTTGAAAGAATGAAGACTAAGTGTCATCACAGTGCCTAAGTGAGTCTGATTAAACAGATTCCAGAAATTGGCTGTGGACAGCTGCACTGAAGTAGGAAGTTTGGATGACTGTGCTGATTTCAGCTGGTGTTGAGTTAATTTGCTTCACAATGGTTGGTGTAGGGCTATATTTTTGATTTGTGCTGAACACAGTGTTGATAATAGAGAGATGTTTTTGTTATTGCTGAGCAGAGTTTGCACCAAGGCCTTTTCTGTTTTTCTTGCTGCCATGCTGGTGAGGAAGTTGCAGATGTGTGGGAGGCTTGCAGGAGACATGGTCAGAATAGGTCACCCCAACTGACCAAAGGGATATTCCAGACCCAATAACATCTGCTTAGCATACAAAGTGGGGAGAAGAAGGAGGAAGAGGGGGGAAATTTGATGTGATGGCATTTGTCTTCCCAAATCACCATTACATGTGGTGGGGCCCTGCTCTCCTGAGATACCTGAACACTGCCTGCCCATGGGAAGCAAGGAATTAATTCCTTGTTTTGCTTTGCTTTTGTGTGTGGCTTTTGAACTTCCTTTTAAACTGTCTCCATCTCAGCTCCCAAATTCTCTGGCTTTTACCCATCTAATTCTCTCCCTGATCTGTCTGTGCAGGAGCGAGCGAGCGGTTGCGTGGGGCTTGGCTGCTGGCTGCAGTTACACCACAACAAGCAGTAAAGTTGGAAACAGAAGTAAGCCTGAACTTCGTAGTAGTGCAGAAGGGCAAGGAAAAAGATGGAAGCAGCTTACTTCCCAAATTTCATTGCTCTGAAGACAATGGAACTTCAACATGTCCTTGGTATTTGGAGACCAGGTTCAGGGATCATCTTTGACCATAGAGGTTTTCAGTGTGAAAGGCTGCGTGTGGGTTCACCACCTTAGGCTCAGGCACAGGCCTTTGCAGGGTTTGATTCTTGAATATTTCTTTAAAAGTAAGGCAAATCACACTTTCTAGTACTGAAATGTTTTCACTGACAACATAGACCACTGATAGCAAACACAAAATGTTCCTGTCCCCATTGCAAATAGTTATGAATGAACTGATAAATCTGACTCCCTGCTCTTGACAACTTAGTAGGGACCAAGAAAAAAAATAAAACTATCAATATTTGCAGGGAAAACAGAGCTTTGCTGTAGGGGGAACAAGTAGTAATTCATAGAAATGGATCTGCAGGTCTCCTTTATTGGTACAACCACATCACAGATTATATTTAAGATTAAATGGAGATTGGGCACAATCAAGCCCTCAGCAAGGGAAATGTCTTTTTTTTCTGAGTATGTTTTTCTATCCTATCATAAATGTACCAATTACTTCCAACCTCTGTCTCTCATTTTAGGTTGGAGTAATCATAAGATTTTTGTAGGAAATTGCATTAGTAATTTTATTACATCTTTAGACATACTTTTATATGTTAAAATTTAAATTTATTATTTTACAGCAGTATTGCTTCTCTGGATATAAAGCATTTTGGGAACATTGTTCTGAAAAAATATTCTGTCAGATTTATCATTCTTGTGTTTTGCAGATCCTGGTATCTAGAGATCATTCTTTAAATACTTTTAGATAACCTTAACTGAAAAGAAAACAAACCCTCAACTCAAACACAGATAAGAAATGGCCAGGAGCACATTATTTTCTTTAAAATAAAAGCTCTTTCCTTATGCTGTAAATCAAGCTGCAAATAATGTCTTCTACTGTCTTTTTTTTGCCTTATAACAGTAAAGAAACAATTTATTTGATGCCATATGATGCAACTAAATAAGAAGGCAGAAGGACGGTGAAGCAAATGTTTTCCAAGGAGAATATCTTTTCCCCTAAAATTCCTGGGGGAGAAGGCACAGCGTATTATCATTACTTTTCCCAACTCCCCTCCTCTCCTCCTCTACACCAGATTCTCTCAAGGTTAATTTGAAATGGTATAAAATGCCGTATTCATGGAAGGAGCTGTTATCTTTTCGTTTAAAATAAAGAGATGTACTTCGGAATTTTCCCCCTTCATTACTCGGAAGCATCAGAAAGGCCGGCACAGCTTACACCAGAGGGCAATAGTGAGCTGTAAATATTTTCTCTCTCCCCCCTGCCTTTTCCGTGGAAGCCCTTCTTTTAGGCTCCTCTTCTCCCCTAACCATAGGCGGTCCTAACAGTGTAAAATCTTGCACAATAGGACCAAATGCAATGATGAGCTTTTTCCACTGTTCTCAGAATTTTCTGTATTTATAACAGATAGATGAAATTGGTGACTTTCATGACTCCATAAAGTTACTCACCGATTAGTCTGAACCCAGCATTCAGGCTTCCCTGCAGTGCTAACACTCCCTCCCCTAAATCTGCACTCAGTCAGCTCTTTGGAGTAATGGCTCTTGCCAGAATTGGTAATATCAAACAGGAAGGAGCAAGCATAGAATTTTACATATTTTGCTTTGGAATTCTTTTAAAGCCAGTTTAAACCCTCGTCTTCAGAGACCAGGGCATTGCTAAATGTAAATGTTATACCTTGTTTCTAGATGTAGAAGCACAGTACAAGTGGCAGAAAAGATGAAAAGAAGTGAGTAGGAAAAAAATCAGGAAAATATAAGAGGGAAAAATTTATGTTTCATTCTTAAAATTATGCCATAGTTTTCTAAATAAAGAAATTTTGCCTTACAGTTTCTAAAAAAAAACTAAGCAGCCCTTTCTGTGTTTTTAAGTGTTCTGTGGCTTGAATTGAATGGCATTTCTAAACATAAGTTTCATCTATCCTAGATTTTTAAAAGTGTTAGTAATTGCATAACTATCATGGGACTGCAAGTCCTTTATTCATTTGACCTCTGCCTTTTGTCATATAGATTTTTTCTGCTTATGCTGGCTGCTGGAATTAAGCTTTTCTGACAAAATTAGAATGGAGGAAGAAAATTTTCCCATCCATTTTGCATGAGGGTAAAGATTTAGGGAACAAGTCATTATGACCTTACATATGTACATTTTTACATATATCTAGCATATTTTTAAGCACTAATAAGAGGGGATCTCCATGAGACTGGAGTATATTGGTATATTGTTAATGCTTTAAGAGTGCTTGGGATGTAATTTTTCCCTAAGCTTTTCTTTGGTGTCAGTAAATGTTTGGGATTGGGGAGTGGTGTTTTGGGTTTTAGGTGTTGTTATTGAGTATTTTTCCCCCATAATCATTGGCATTGCACTTTAAAGGAGTCATTAAAGTCATCTCTAAATAACATTGAGGGACTATCCCCAAACACCAGACCAGGATGCCTGATGAGATGGTGGCTACCTTCACTATTTCCTGAACGTAAGTTCCTACAAATGCCTGCCTAATTGTCCTTTATCTATCTGTGTGACCACAGCTGTTAGAGACAAACCCTCAGGTTATGAGACTGTGACAAGTCAAGGGTCCTAGCTGCCATTGTCTCTTTTGCTTTAAGTTTTTGTGGTGGAGGACAGGAGCTCTGAAGTTGTTGCTTAATTGACTTTTATATTTAATAGACTGCCTTCCATTATATCAGTCTGCCCCTCAGGCCCTGCTGAAGTCCTGATTGATTTCTAACAGCTTTTAAAGTTAATACTGTAGCCTCCTGCTATTTTTCAGTGCTTTTGATTGGTGGTTTTCTGCATCAGCTTCCAAACATGTACCCAGATAGTGAAATAGTTTGAGTGTTTCTGATTGGGAAACACTGCAGGGAGGGAAGAAACCCAATATCATTTTTTCATGGCTTTTAATTGGAAATGTCACAGAAAAGCATCCCCACAAAGCTGCCTAGAATAAGTCAGTCATCAGTTCTGAGGACTAGGGACTAAGCTCTAGGATCTCATTAGTGGGCTCAGAGGATCCAACATTTACAGCTGTGTCCAGAAAAGTCTGCTTTTCCTATTGCTGCTTTTCATTAATTTGTGAAATGTTTACAAACCACCTCCGGTCCAGATAAACTTCAAATATATCTCTTCTTGGGACTGAAAAACATCCCCCCCACCCCAAAACTTCCTGCTGATCTGGCCATGCAGCAGAAGCCTGAGGGCCACGCTGTAAATGACAATTCACCTGCTGGTATCTGGATTCTACCCCTACTAGGCCACCTAGAATTGTAGAATCCTTAATTTTGGAATAGGCCTCTGCAATCTTGGGAGTCCAACCATTAACCTAATACTGTCAAATCCACCACTAGACCATGTCCCTGCATATGTTCCCAAGAACCACATCTACCACTCACCTTGGAGAAAGTATTGAAAACACACATCATGCCTGGGAACTTATAAGAGACGTGGAATGGGTGTGTTTATCCAGCACAGGTGAAGTTTGCTGTGCACTGACTGTCCCAGCAAGAAGAAAAGAGCAAACCAAAAGGGGCTGAGCTCAGGCTTGGTCAGACTCTGACACAGATCCAACAATCTGCAGATTTTGGGCTGAAAAACCAGCTCTTCACAGAGACTGGCACCTTCCCGGCGCTGGCGGGAGTGAGGAGCAGATGTCCCTATGGCAGCTGGCGAAGCTGCCTCGAGCTGCTCCTGGCCGTGCTGATGCCAGGCTGCCCGTGGCAGCGCTTGTGGCCAATGCTCTGCGCTTCAGTGGGGGTCACCCAGCTGTAGCCTCCTGCTCATAGCGGCTCCCTTCTGGCTCCTGCCCCATCCTGGCCTCCCTTCTGGGCCAGGACTGCCTGCTGTCCCTGGGTAGCTCTCAGCTGCCAGCTGGAAAGACTGCTGAATGAGGCAGTGGTCAGGCACAGCCTCCTGGGCAGCTCTCCCCTCAGACTGCTGCAATTACCAGTTGTCTCCACCCTGATTAGAAAAGAAAACAGCTTTCCCCAGTCTGGCCTTCAGCCTGCAGCTCGTACATGCATCTTCCCTTGGCAACTGGTTTTTCTTCTGCTGATGGCACAGTCTCCAGTGAAATCTGTCTCACAATAATGAGAGGAAAACTCTGAAAACCTCAGCAACTCATGCCTCGCTTGGTGGATAGTTTTGCTGCTCTGTGCTTTCAAAACACAATAAAATAATAATTATCCCTCGCTGCTCTCTTTGTGGCTCTTAAAACATACTGCCTTCATTTAGGGAAAATGGCATTTGTTGAACCCAAAACACTGGAAGTTAGTCTCAGAGCCAATATTAGAGTTTGGGAGCTCTGGCTTTTGACCTCATGCTCAGTCCACCAGGCCATTTAGCTTCCTTAGGAAGCAGAAAACTACCACTCTACAAAGTGTATATATAATGAAATGTATCAAGATCTTCAAGAGGGGAAACAGCAAAATTCTCCAAGAAACAAAAACATCTCTCCTGTAGCAGTGAGAATCAAATATCTAGGCAGTTGCACATCTACACAGGGTTGGATTCACTATGGAGTTGATAAATGATGATATTTCCAGTGAGCATTTTTTGAAACAAACTTTTCATTAAGGTTTTGGCTGCATTTTCTCTGCATTTCCGTGCCTTATTCTTGTAAAAAGTTGTGCCATGTTTTTAGGCAGCCATATGCAAAATACCACTGAATGACCTGGGGCCACCTGACAGGTGCCATATTTATGACAACACAACATTTCTTATATAGACCACATATTACAGAGAGGGAGTGCTCCAAATATCACAAGTGGGTATCCTTCAAAACAAGGAATAAAATGCATGCTAGCTTTTTGTATACAATAATGCAGTCTGTTAGCTTGTGTTGCTTACTGAATTTTGCCAGGATTGTGATAATAGAAAAGAGAAATAACAAAAAAAAAAACAAAAACAAAAACAAAAAACAAACCCAAACAAAACCAACAAAAACACCCCCTAAAGCCTCATTTTACTGCAGCCTTATGTATGAAATTTTAAACCCACTGCTGTAAGTAAAAATGATTTTGAATCTTCCACGATGCACATAGATCAGTTTATTTCTGAAAGGTGAGTAAAAGGAAAGTCAGAAGAAAGCAGCAGATCACAGAGTTCGTAAGCTATTTTTCGCTTTAAGAAGTTTCTTAATTTCCCTGGTAGCGTATTCTTCTGATAGAGAAGAATAAACTAAATTAATGTATGGTAGAAAAAGCCCTAAAATGCTCAGTGCAAGCTGCTTGTAAAGGATTCAAGTGTAAGCAGAGCAGTATTTCTAAGCCTGTTCATTTACGGGCAGCAGCGTGATCTTCCTTGTGATGACAAATGAGCCTTTAAAAGTCACACGATCAAAAGCACGTCACTGAAACCTGGGCAAAGGTCAACAGGCTCTGAGTGGGAATCCTGCCGTGTTCCTGAAAGCATGAGATCATTTTCTCCATGATTGTGCTGTACCATGGACTGTTTGAGAGGATTATCCATTGCTGAAGGGGGTGTGTGACTGTAGGTGAGTGCATTGTGTGTGATAGAAGACTTGAGTGTTGCAAACCATGCATGGATTAAACGTCAGAAGCATTCAATTTAATGCTTTTATTTGTTAGAGGCTGTGTTCTTAATCTTAGTAACAGTAGCCAGCTGCATTTCTGCAGAGCGAAGCATTATAGAAACAGGAGAAAAATAAAGCAACACAAGTGCTTTTCCCCTCCTCTCTTCCCTGGAGACAGTTTTGTATCCTGGGACAGTTGAAAGGCCAGACTTAAAGAGCACGGACATGCACTATCTTTTGTGGAATGTGCATGTGATCTTCATTTGTATCACTGAGCAGGAGAGGGATGTTTTGCTCTTTCATCCGTGCATAACTTGTCACCACTTAAATACAAATTGCAAACATTTTTAAAGACAAATGCACGCCTGAAAGGATTTCCCATCCTTCAAGTTGCTTATTGTTAATTGACCCAAGTTCACTCTTTCAGCTGACAGCAATTTTCTTTTTCTGCTGTGTGAAATGTAGATGGTACACACCACCACAAAGCATATTACTAATTCAGAACAAATGTTTTTTATAAAAATCCAAATAATTAAATAGTATTTGATTGAGTGTCTGCTTGTAACTTGACAAAGCTTATGTTGGCAAATTGGCTATAATGGTTTAGGTTACAACATAGGGCATAGATAAGGTCTTATGGATGTTTTTTCACATTAAATTTCAGCTCTGGATGTTGAAATTATTATTATTATTATTATTGTTGTTGTTGTTGTTGCTGTCATCATATATGATATAAAATCACAGGTGTAATTGGAATTGTTCAGCCTGAAAAAGAGAAGTCTTATGGATGACATAATTGTAGCCTTCCAGCACCTAAAGGGAACCCACAAGAAAGATGGAGAGAGACTGCTTACTGCAGCAGTGCATGTAAGGAGAAGAGGGAATGGATTAAAACTGAGAGATAGGTTTAGTTTAAATATTAGGAAGATATTCTTTACTTTGAGGGTAGTGAGACACTGGCACAGATTGCCAGAGAAGTTGTGGATGCCCCATCCCTGGAATTATTCAAGGCCAAGTAGGACAAGGCTTTGAGCAAGGTCTAGTGGAAGATGTCCCTGCCCACAGCAGGGGGTTGGAACTAGGTGATATTTATGGTCCCCTTGAACCCAAACTATTCTATGATTCAATACTTACAGATAGTTGCACATGCATATGTTCGTATGTTTCTTTGTTCTTGTATTTTAAAACACCCAGAATTGCTGCTAAATGTAAAGACTCAGATGCCTCTGCATGGATTTTAATCATTGGATGCCTGTTTCCTGTGAGGTTTGTTATGTTCATGGGGTGATTCTTGTCTAAATCCTACCACATATTAGCATGGTTTGGGTGCTATAAAGGGGCACATATTTCAGCTACAATTGTTGATCTGTGGCGCCTCTTCCTCTCTACTGTCTTTTGATTGAGGGCTGAGTGGTATCATTGAGGGCTGGAAGCAATGTGGTGAAACAAATACGGGCATTTCAGAGGAGCAGAGTCTCCAGTTGAGTGGGCATTGCCCCTGTATGTCCATGCCTTCCAAGACACCCTTACCTGAACACCATAAATGCAGTGTCATCCCCTGTTGATTTGCCAAGGCTGGGACACAGCAATATCACCTCTCTGCCGCCAGAAGAAACTCTGCGTTGCTCCTCTAAAATTCTTGATTTCTCTCCTAAGCAGTGGCACTGATGAAACAGCACAGATGGTGGTGTTTGGATACAATGTTTCAAATTGTGTCTATTTCTTAAGAACACAGTCTTGTAGTTGCATCCTTTGATCTCTTGTTTTGATTTTTTTCCCAGCAATTATAACTGTCCTGTGTGGGTGTATAAACACTAAACCAGGTTTTTATTCAATACCCCAAAGAGAGAAAGTGGCCCTTCCAATTAGTGTTTTTGCCACATATTGAGGGAGGAGAGCAAATAACCGTAACCCCTCTTTATCAAACATTTATTGATGATTGCCTGAGGAGTGCAAAATTAAGGAATCATAGAATCACAGAACTCCCTGAGTAGGAAGAGACCCACAAGGTTCACCAAATCCTGTCTCTGCACAGAACAGAATAAACATTTAGTCATATACCTAAAAGCATTGTCCAAATCATTCTGGAATACCCACAGACCTGGGTCAATGACAACTATTCTTGTGAGCTTGTTCCACTGTTTGAAAACCCTCTCAATGAAGAACTTTTTTCCAATACCCAATCTGACCTTCACTGACACAGCTTTCAGCCACCCTGCTGCATCCTACTGCCAGAAATCTAAAAGAGATCAGCACCTTCTTCTCCACCCCTCTGTTGTGGAGGAGGTCACCCTTCAGTCACCTTTTCTCTAAGCTGAGCAAACTTTTAATGTCCTCACCTGTTTCCCATAATGCAAGCCCTCTAGTTCTTCCACAATCTTTGTTGGCCTCCTTTGGACACATTCTTATATACTTTTTATGTATTGAAACCCCAAACTCTATTCAAGGTGAGGCTGAGTCTAGTAGGACAATCACTGTTTTTGTCCACTTAGCTGTACTGTGCTTAATGCACCTCATGATCTGGTTGGCATTTTTGATCTCCAGGGCCCAGTTTTGACTCATTTTGAGTTTGCCATCAAGCAAAATCTCCAGATCCTTTTCTGTAGGGCTGCACTCCCTTCTGTCCTTCTGTCCCCCAGTCTATACATATATCCCAGGTTACACCACTGAGGTACTGAATCTGGCACTTGCCCTTTTAGAGTTCATACAGGCTGTGACATCTATCAAGATGTCTCTATAAGACCGCTCTAACCTTGAGGGAAGCAATGGATCCTTCTAATTAAACACTGTTGGGAAACCTGCTTAGTGTGCACCCCACTCCTGTGTCCAGGTCATTAATAGACACAATGAAGAGAAGCAGCCCTAAAACTGGGCCCTGGCAAACCCCACCAGTGACCGATTTCCACCCTGATGCTTCCCCATTTACCTTTGAGTAAAGTCTTTGAGTCTGACTCTCCAGACAACCATTTACCCATTGGATTATGTATTTGTCTAGCTGCATGATGGAGGTTTCATCCAGAGGATACTCTGAGAGACAGAATCAAATATTTTTATAAAAACCAAACAACCCCACTCCCTTATTTTCCCTCTTCCCTTTGTCCACAGGAAAAAAGATGATATTGAAAGGATGTTGCAGTGCACTTCTGTGGCATGTCTCTGCTTCAAGGGACTGTGTGACTGTTTGACTCTGTTTCTGGAGTATTTCAGCACAGTGTGTAGTACAGTATATACAAAAATATATATATATATACACAGGAGACTTCTGCTTCCTGCTGACATGCCAGTTTTCTTTTAAAACTTTGTAGAGCTTGTGTCCATTTGTTGCTGATTTCATACATTTTACACTTCAGAATTACAGTGATTTCAGTAGCTTAATAGCTTAAACAGCTAGAGACAGTAATCAGGCCTGACTAATGAAGAAGGCCAGTACAAGCACCCATTGGAGTTGTATCAGAAAAAATGGAAAAGCTTATGTGGGTGTGAAAATACAACCTCTGAACTCACTGAGTCAGATGTCCCCACAATTAAACCCGGAGTGGTGTTCTGAAAATGTTCCGTTGCCACGTTTGCAAGTACAGCATACAAAAATATGGGTGATGGGTTTGCTATGCAAGGTTTTAGCAACAAGGTGATTAGCAAGGGATGGCTTCTGTGGTAAAAAACTAGAAGCTTCCCCTATGTCTGACAGAACCAATGCCAGCTGGCTCCAAGATGAGCACGTTGCTGGCCAAGCCCTTCAGCAATGGCAATAGTGCCTGTGGGGTAATGCATTTAAAAAGGGGGGAAGAAATGCTGTGTGGCTTGAGCAGGCAAAGTGGAAAATATGTGAGAGAAACAGCCTTGAAGACACCAAACTCAGTGAAGAAGAAGGAGAAGAGGTGCTACAGACTTCAGAGAAGACATTCTCCTGTGCTCTGTGGAAAGACCATAGTGAAGAACCCCTGGAGGTCCATAGAAGAGGATCCCACTCTGGAGCCAATGGATACCCAAAGGAGGTTGTGAGCCTGTGGGAAGTCCAAGCAGGTGCAGGTTTGCTGGCAGGTATGAAGTAAACTCCAAACAGGGCAGATTTTGAGCAGCAGAGTTGTATGTATGTGTGAGTGTTTACTGAGACTGTAAGCTAGAAGAAATTAAGGGCTGCTAGGGACGTATGGGATACTCAGCAAAAGAAGCTGGATGGACATTTGGCTGTGGTCCCTTCTGTTACTGTGATGGGAATTTCGGAAGGTACATGATGCAGGGTCCTGGGAAAATTTTTGTATGAAGGACTTGATGTATGTTGTATACTAATCCAGATGAAGGTCAGTGATTGCTGGACTGTTTGGATAAAAATGGAAAGGCACCACCCTGGGTGATAAAGATGGAAAGACTGAATGGAAAAAAGAGTCCTCTGAGTCCAGAATATAGTGTGACTGTCTTACTGCCCTTGGTTAAAGTTCCTCTGGCCAGGAAAAAGACTGAATGTGAAAGAAACTAAGCAGAATGTTTGAACAGTTATCATCCTGAGTGTTGCCAATGTATCTTTTACTAAATATTCACCTCTCTGTATCTCCTCATCTCCATATCTCCATATTCTCTAGCTGTGTTCTGTGAGATAGCATTGTTACTCACATTAAAAAAAGGTCATGAGACAAAAACTCCAGAGTCAATGTATTTGTTCTTGCTTTCTTTTATTTTCTTTGTGTATTTTGAAGTGCAGTAGGATTTCACTTGCAATGTTCTAAGTATAGTAATCTCTGTGGACTCTATGTATCTGATATCTGCACCACTTACTAGCAAAACACCCACTTTATCTCTACAATGGTAAACTGGTACATGATCCCGTAGTTCTTAAACCGTAAAGAGGTACTGAAGGGTTAAATACTTCATGAAGAGGTAGTAATATTTGCACTTCCAAAAGGTCTTCCTGACCTATCTTACACTACACTGATGAGATTGTCTGGTAAAGAGAGGCCAGCATTAGCAGGCCCTTTTGCATGGATATTTCAGTTCTGAAATGCACAGAGGTTAATTTTCTCAGGGGACTTCCTGCTTGGAAAGAACAGGAGGAATGTGTAGGCATCACAAATAATTTGTCCATGAGAGGGTAATTTTTTTGTTTGTGTCTCAATGTTTGCAGTTGGGTAATATGTTGACAGAAATTTTAGAACTTTATATGATCTTACATGTTTTACATTGGCGTGTAAGCTGTGATTTATCTTAAGTAATTTTAACAGACATTGCAGGCCAAAAATAAAGATTTTTTTCTTCCCTTTCACATTAGGCTGCTTTGGTTTTCTCTCATTATATTCAGCCTTTAGAAATGCTTATGTATTTTAACAGGTCTCTGCAAAAAAAGTCTTAATAAAAGACTTCTGACTCAGTAAATAACTGTTTAAACATTGGTTCCTTTGTGACTTAAAAACAAGCATTTGTTTAAAAAATGCCTTCAGGAAGGATACATTTTGGGATTTATTATATGTCACAGATTGAATAATTTCTTGTTTATTTCCTTCACTTAAAAATTCATAATTAATATTTCAAATTATATTTAGTTTAGTAGTTACATTTGATTCTTTACTTAATTTTAGCAGTAATTTCAAGTCATCATAGTGAGATTTAGCCCTAGTACTCTCTGAACACAACCCATAAATCAGGTTAAATGTTTGAGTCAGGGAACTTTAAAGCTGCTTTTAAATCCCAAACACTGGCAAAAATTACATTTTATCTAGGGCAGCAGTAGCTTGTCACCAACCAATAATTAATGACACAAGAGCAACAACTTTAAACAACCACATATCAGGAATTTTTAAAGGCATCTCCATATTAATAGCCAGAGATTTAAGATTTGTAAGTTGGGGTTTTTTGTCCTAGAAAGAACAGTATACTTTATCCTTGCTTTATATTTTTCTAAACAGAAAATATTTTGCAGTCATTTTCCATACAATGTTTGTGTAGTTGATTCCTTCTTCCTAGTAGTAAAGTCTAGCACTTGTCTTTATTGGATTGTATCTTAGATTTTTAGGCCAGTTCTCCAATTTTTTCAGCATAATTCTGAATTCTAATTCCATCTTCTAATGCACTTGCTGGCTGAAAGCAACACCTTCTAGCCTGGGGTCCTCCTTCAAGCTTATAAAAGTACTGCCTATTCTCATTCAGCTCATTAACAGAAACATAAATAGAGAGCATCTTATACCCTTTAGCTTTGTGTTCAAACAAAAACAAGCAAAGAAAATGTCATTCCACCAAATCCGCCTGTTGTACAAATTGGATATTGAGATGCAAAGCACATGCTCTCCTGTGTGAGCAGTAGTCCTGAGTCATCTGGTACCCATGTCTGGATACTGTTGAACCAAGCTGTGCCAGACTAGGGCCTGGCTATTGTGTGGTCTCTGTCTATAGGATGGAATTGTTTTTTATCCATGCTGACTATTAGTCTTAATACACAAATGCAATTTAGAAGTTAGTGTGAGCTGTGGACCACACCCAACAGGCATTTTATGGGATGCAGCTCTTTTGGTGGTGAAATTTTCCCTGTATGTATTGCTAGTCATGTCATGTCACTTACCCATGGGGTTACTGTCAGAGCCCTGGTCTTTAAGCTTTTATCCTTGCTGGCTCTTTTCAAAAAACAAAGTGCTAGGCTCCAGATGGGGCTAGAAATAGCTGCTTGGAAGAGACTAAGTGCTAAAAGTTTTGGTTCCTTTCAGGCTGGAGTCATAAAAAAAAATGCAAAAGCAACTGGTGTGAGAGCCTAATGGCACATAAAGCTGTCAATATCCCTCCTTTGTAAGTAATAAAGAAGCTTTCATTCACATCAGATCAGTTACACAATTGAATGAAAACTATAGATATGAAGTCATATGCTTTGAGGCTTTTTTCACCCTGAAGTGGGACTATCATCCTGCAAATGTCACATGTGACACAAGGCTCTTCATTAAATTGGGAAGAACAGCTTCATATCTGAATGATGTATTGCGCAGTCTTTGAAAAGGATAATCACTGTGCCTAAGTGGGGACTGGATTTTAAAGAGAACCTATAAACTATAGGCTTCAGTGGCACTGTATGACATCAATTCATACTGGCTGAACATCATAAAGCAATGAACCTTAAATGCAACATATTTTTCATGTTAATATTTTCTCACAATTTATGCAAAATAATAAAAAATATATTGCTGGTTCAATGTCTAATGAACCTCTGAATGTTGAAAGTATTTTCTGTGATGGAAATACCTTAGTACCTAGGGGGAAAAAAAAGTGAAAACAGATATTTCACAGTAGATTTTACCATGTTTACCAAGAGCAGTTCTATTTATCTGTGTTTTAGGACATCACAAGTTAATATTTAGGTGTTACTGTTTAAGACAGTATTTGAGTGTTGGATATGAAATCCATATCCTCTGGCTTGAAAATATTTCCTCAGAACATGAAATATACTGTTAACAGCCTCATTCTTTCCACAGGATTAAAATAATTCTTTTGGTCCTGCAAGGGCAGCACATTGTGTATAAAAGTTCACAGACTTCAGGACCTCAACCAAAACTGAGCACTAATTAGCTCAAGGAGAAACATTTTTACCTGTAATACCACAGGACTTATAAAATACCCAACATTCTCAAGATTTTAGTAAGATTAAGTTAGTATCCTAGTGTTTCATTTTATACTTTAAATTATTTTTGGTACAGATTCAGAAGTCATGTTAATTCCTTGATAAATATGTAGAGCTAACTACGTATAGCTCAGATCTGTTTGCAAGCACCCATGTCAATTGTCCCTCAGGAAGCTCTCTGCCCTGAATGCACTTTGAGGCTGTCTGTCTGTCTTTGCATAGTCTAGATAACGTCAATAGTCAGTTTGAAGATTTAGGTCATTGTTTCTATTACCCATTGCCATCTGATTATGTTCACTGACTACTAAGGGACACTTCTTTTGCCCTTTTCTATCAGGGTTCTGTTTTGGGTTAGCCTTGGCAGGCAGTTGGGCCCCTCACAGCTGCCCACTCCCTCCGATCTCCAGCAGGATGGGAAGGGAATGAGAAAGATAACAGTGAGAAAATTTACCAGTTGAGACAAAGTCAGATGAATAGGCAAAAATAAAACTGCTCACAAAAGCAAAGCAGAACAACGGAATCATTCACCATTTTTTTATTTTTGATATATTTTTTTGATTGGTTTCATTTTGTGGGAAGTTATTTGTTTAATTCTGTGGCTTTTTTTTTTTTCTTGGTAAGGTATGATTTGTTTAACTTTTAGATTCTATGACATGAAAACAAGTAATCTTAAAACCTCTCTATAATTAGTTTCATACACATTTGTATCGTGTCATAAAAATCACTAAGATTAATTTAATAATTTTTGGACTTAGTTGATTTTTTAGGTATAAACCCTACATAATTCTAATTATTCATTATACAATACATTGTTTTCGATAGTCTGGAAAATGGACCATATTAAAAATCCTGTTTACTACTTCTCCTAAAATTTTCCTACCTTTCCAATTTCAATTTTTGCTCATGATTAAGCTAAGTGTTAAGATTAGTGTTAACATTATCTTCTTTGAGCACTCCCAGTTTGCCATGAGCATTTGAAAGGATTCTTTCTGTGATTATGGGAATTATTTTCCATTAATATCCAATTGTTTGCTCCTATTAAATGCTAATGCACGTAGAACATTTGGGAAGCTATTATAATCTGGTAAGGTGTAAAGACCCTCTTATAGTCCCTCATTAGCCTGCTAATAACTCTACTTTGTCAAGCAGAAACTTGGTTTCTCCACTAGCAGAAGCTAAGTTTAACAGACACACAGTATTTTCTAAATAATCTCCCTAATGGAATGAGTTTACTTTCAGTCACTCTCAAACCATGTTTTACTGCTTTTAAAATTCCTTATCAGTATTTTTTTTAAATTTCCTAAGTCACTCAGGATAATACTCTACTATAAGTAAATAATTTATAATTCAAAAGTAACATCTTCCAGTTTGACTTTAAAAGATACATAAAGTACAAGACGTTTGTTTGCCAAAAATAGTTTTA
Source organism: Pyrgilauda ruficollis (assembly GCF_017590135.1). Taxonomy (NCBI): domain Eukaryota; kingdom Metazoa; phylum Chordata; class Aves; order Passeriformes; family Passeridae; genus Pyrgilauda; species Pyrgilauda ruficollis. The sequence continues at coordinate 5,313,474 of NW_024525823.1, read as the reverse complement.
TCTATATAAGTGCAAGAAACCCCTGTAAACCGTGTACCCTTGGGAAGAACATCCCATTCCAGACTACAGAGCAATTAATCAAAAACTGAAAACGCTGCTAGCAGGTTCTGTCTTACATAGTTTCAGGTGATGTCTCCTTTCATAATTTTAAACCATCCCCCACCTTACTAATCATATATTCAGAAATAAACTGACACATACCCAAAAAACTGAAATGAAACTAAGCAGTGCCAGACCAATGCAAACACTCTTCCCAGTTACTACAAATAAGACTCCCTAAAACAAAAGCATTTAAATCTATAGGTGCTAGACTTGTTCAAACCAATCTGTGGTGTACTTCATTTGGTGGAACAAATGTCCTTGTGAATGGAACATGGGTGCAATTAAATGAGTGCTATGTGGTAAAATGAGCTCGCTCAGGCAATTTATAATAGATGGAAATAGCCACTTAACAGTAGGACAGTATTTTTCATTCTGTTTCTGACTGCTCATTCCTGATCCCCTAAGGAGTCCTACAGACTACCTTCAAAAGTTGAATGCACAGACCAATATTCTTCACTTGCAGCTAAAAAGAATTGACTCAATAAAGATATTGGTTTAATGATCTGTACGGTTTTGCAGCTAGCCTGTACCTCTGATACTGATGCTAAAACCCCTTTTCTGCCTCTGCTTCATATGAACTACCAGCTTCTTACCTTTCTGAGTTTGATCAAGTAATTTATGTGATTAACATAATTTCATTTAGCTTGGAACAGCTACTCCTTTTTTTTTCTTTCTTTTTTTTTTTTTAATATCTGATGAACACTGAGGCACTCTTGAGTCCAAAAGCTTGTGTCTCTGTTTTCCTCCGTGTTTGTTGTCCCAATAAATATTTATTCTTCCCAGATCTACTTTCAAGCTAAACACTAATTTCTTGATAACAAAATGGGAAAGTAACAGCCAAAAATAACTGAAGGGTCCCGTTATCAGAGGGCTCAGACCTTTTCTTTCTGCTAAAGGAAAGAAAATAGAAAGGTTTATTCTTGAGTCAGGTTATTTTGCTGTGATTTCTTGCCTACTTGACCTAATCAGAATGCCTAGTGGCAAGCACTGTCAGCTGAGGCAGTAAGTTAAACAGCTGAAACCTTCACTGTCTGGCAGTGTTCTATCCTCAGCAGGGGCTTCTGGTTCTACAGGCCTGGAGGGTAAGTTCCTGCACTTGAAAAACTGCTCAATAGAATCTCTGGAGGCAACAAGTTAATGACCAAAGATTTTAATGGTCTACAAAAATTGATGAGTGTAAATTTAAGCTCTGTGGGACTTATCTGAGAGAAACTGATGAAAAGATACTATGTGAAGGTAGCTGTTCCAGAGATAATGTCCATTAGGTATTGCACTATGTTTGAACTTGAAGAGTAAAGCAAGGCTGTAAAATCACAGACAGTGTTCCTCAGGATGCAGCCAAGAATAGGAAATATTTATGGACTGCTTAGGTAGCTTTGGATCAGATGATGCTGAAGTGCGTTTTTCAAATGGTTGCTGAAGGTGAGTTTGTCCCAGTGAAAATTTCAGACCAGCAATGTCAATAATTTTTGTGTGTTCCAGCTGCAGCCTCCTTTCTGGTAAGGTACTGAAAAATGGTGATGAATCCATGAGTTATAATGCGGTTTTGGGTTTGTTTCTCACAGAAGCCATTTCTGTAATCTTCTCCTGCTACCAAAGTTTGGCTATGCAAATCCAGTACAAATACCTGCAGATGTGAGCTGAAATCCACTTTATTGCATTACTGTCAATAGGAAACAAAAGAGAGTCTAAAAGCTGCTAGTATGTCTCTCTTGCTAAAACTATTGTTAAAGGGCTAACCCAGATTGTGGTTGCTTGTCTAGCTCCTCTACTTACTCCCTTTGCAAATGATTAGTCACATACCTAAATTTTCTGCTTTGAAGCGTAGAGTGTAAAATAAGGCTGTCCTTTCAATAGCATTCCAAATTCTCATTGGTTTGGCTGTGCCAGCTCTTTACATGGCAATACTGTTTATCAGAGAAACCTATTGTTATTGTATTTGAGATGCTATTGTAAGCAGAGGCTTTTTCTTCCCTTTCTCTGAAATACAAAAAGCTTTAGTGGACTGAATGTGTTACTGTTGCTGCACTTGTTGGAGTAATTTCTTGTGAAGGACACCAATACGAAGGCATACAAAACAGAGAGGGGGAAAAAAGCAAATGGAGAAAATTATTTCTGTCTTCCTGAAATTGAATGATACTTGCAGCTTTCTTCCTGCAGATTTCCAATCTTACATCCTGTTCTTTGCCATGCTGACAAGATCAAACCTGGAATGAGACTGTTAAAGACATTGTTTCCAGCTGCCTCTCTCATCACAATCTCACAGCAATGCTGGGAAATACACAGTTAGGGATATCTAAACCAGGTAATTATTGTACATAATTACATATGGAGAAATATCAAGGAGGAAATGTAAAATAAAGAAATGACTGCACTTAGTTGTCTTTGTCTTTTTTTTTTTTTTAAAGTTCATCTCTAGGAGTAAGAACACTGACCTAATGCTGTCATAATGGATTTCAAGAGACAGCATTCATAGTTGCCATGATAATAGAGCATCTTTAGGGCCAGTTATCCTCTGTTCTAATTATAAATTAATGTCTCAAGCAAAGTATTTTAAGGGAATTTTCCCATTCTCTCTGGTTTTCCATAGGGTTACTTTGTTAGTTTCATTTCAAACAGCACGAAAAACTACTAGGGGGGTCTGGCAATCTCTGTGCCCATTTATTTCCTTTTAAAATATGATTGAAACATAGTTGTTGGAAAAATGAGGAAACCTTGTTTTTGATCTAGTCTAGCATCTCTGCCTGTAATTGCCACTGTCTTTTATAAGTAATTTCCATGGAAGTTTAAACTGACCAGCTTTGCATATTCATAAATAAAAGTTGTTGAGCATGAGTGATCCCAATTAACTTTCATACATTCTTTTTTGTTTTCCCCAGGTGAAGCTATTTGCAAATTCAAATTCCTTCCCTGGTAACATGGTAACATCCACAGTGCAGAAAAGAATAAGGGCAGTGTTCTGGAAACAGCTGCTCAGCATAGCCTCTGGAACGGGAACTCCAACCCCAATGAGTGGCTGGAATTCTCTGAAGATGCCTCTAAGCACAAGAAGAAATTATGACCATTTGGCTTTTATTATTTAAAAATTTTCCTGAACATTATGAAGAATGGATAAAGTGAATGCAGAACTGTTATTTTTAAAATATATCAATAATTAACCTATTGTGAATCAGGGACACTTTTTGGAACAATAGGAGATCAGTTTCAGCTAAACATTAGGAAGGTCATGCTAAATAAAAACATACAGTAGAATAAAGCTTGTAAATAGTTCTGGTTTTTGGTTTTTTTTCCTCTCTCTCCTCCCTGTATAAAGAATTTGCAAGTCTAAGCAAGTCTGTTTGGCAGCAAGTGTTCAGTCATGCTTGGAATGATAGTTCTAATCACAATTCATGAGGTATCATGCATTCAGGTATGATTCATCCAACAAGAAAATATTCTGAAAAGAAGCAAAAATAAATTAAATGGAGTCTGGTATTCTAAAGGTCGAAGAAATGAATAGACTTGGGGTCATTTCCCTTCTATTCATGGCAGAGTTATTAGAGGACACACACATGGAGCATTGGGAGAGAGCTCATCAAGGAGGGCAAAGGAATTGAAACAGGTGAAGCAAGGACATTTGATGCCATGTAACAGATTTTTCTATATTCTGACTGCCTGTTCATGCCCACCCTGATTCGTTCTCCTGGCCCTGGGTACTTCATTAGGTATTAACAAGTAAGGAACTAATGGTATGAGAGATTGGACTGTTTGTGTACTTTCACCTTCTGTCATGTGTTTTGTAAGATTATAAAACATTTTGAAGTGACAGATTGTACTTTGTTTAGTGTTCGGTAGGATATCCTCTCACTCCTGCCTGGCCTATGGGTAAAAATTATGGTGGGTTATTCAAATTGAATATTTGTCTTCTCCAGTAATTCCTAAAAATTGCACAGTTTGAAAAACAACAGCAGTTTGATCACTGAGCATCAGATATGTAATACAGATTCATGAGTTAATTGAATGCAGAAACAGAAATGCTCTTGATAAAGGTATAATCAGCTTCCATCTCTGTCTGAGATATTTAACTTCACATGTTGTGCTGGATCTACTTCTGTTTCCTTTTACTAACAATATAGCAACATGCAGATGGATAGCTTAAAAGTCATACACACATAGGCTTGGAAAAACCTTTTAGTGCTTGCAGAATGTTCCTTCTGTCCCTCGTTCTGTACTGATGACAGGAGAAATTATGTTTTAGTTCTAGTCTTGCAGAATATCCCTTGTGCTATCTGCTTGGTCCACTGCTTTCCCTGCTGGAACTCCTTCAGGCCTTTTAAATTATGTTCTTACAAGCAGAGAGAACAAACTTTAGGAGCTACTTGAGGAGCATAGTATTTCACACCTGATAAAAAATTTGGCTTTTTAGTTCATGTTGTACAATGCTGTTAGAAAAAAACTGTGCCTTCTCCATTTTGGTATACTTAATAATTAGTATCTTAAATAGTATAACTCACTGACAGCCAATAGATTTGCTAAGTCATTAAATGACATGAAAATTCTTCAATTTTTTTTCCTGTTTCCAAAAAGAGGATGATCCTGTTAATTTAATTTTTTCACAGTACATGCATTTTCTTTTTTCTTTATTTCTTTAACAAAATCTCTGTATGAACATTTAAAAAATATTTAAGAGACATACACTAATGCACATGTTTTTGTAAATAACTGCAAAGCAAAATACTTCAGTACAAAGCTGTGTTTTGGTTGAAGATTGAAGTCCTTTTGTATTGATAGTACTTATATTTCCAGAAAAATATCAAAGTAATTGTAAAATAACACATCTATACTTATTTATTTTAAAATGATGCCTTTTAAACAACATGAAATCTTTCAAGAAGATATTTCCTTAATATATATAAACCAGTGGGCTGGAAGATATTTTTCTTGACTATATAAAAAATCGTATGTGTGTAAACAATAACCTAATTTCACACACACATACAGAAAAAAGAAATGTCAGGGACATACAAAGTTACTGAGCTGTTAATTACAGAATGTCTCAAAAGCAAAGTCCCACCTGCTTACCTCTTCATTTTTCTAATTTGCTTCACCCAAAATAGCAAAACTAGACAAACATTCCTGGTACAATTGCACTAAATTCCACACTAAAATCAGAAAGAATTAGTTTGACTGTGTATTAACAGACTAAACTCCAAAAATCTCTTCTGAAGGAAAAATACAACCAGCCTCTTGCTATATTAGAAGTACAATACATTCTTTCTAAATTTTTCAAAAAAAGCCACATCTTGGGCATATATAAACATTTTTAGCTGTTTTCTTCTTCCATCTCGATGTGTAACTTTTATCACTGGAACCTTTTCAGAGGGAAAACTTTTCCAACACATGAAACATCAAAATGCTTTCCAAAATGTTGCATTTAACTAACATCTTTGGGCTACTCTATAAAGAGCAGTTTAATACCTACTTTGCTGTATGTATATAGGGGCAAGTATCAATCCTTTGCGTAAGGTCTGTTAGACCACAGACTTGTCTCTGGAGAAGAATTTTAGAAAATTCTGTATTTGAAGTCAGAGCAGTTATATATGTAGAAACTTTGGTATTACAAATAAATCCTATGACTAAAATGACTTAGTTAAAAAAAAATTATAGAGGTGGTATATTTCATTGGAGTATTTTTCCTGGGACAAGACAATGCCCCCAAATATATGGTTTAATGAATAAAAATATTTATTTGCTATAGAATTGGAATTCTCTTAGAAGAATCATCAGAAGTGTCTTCTGAGGCCCATAGGCAAAGCATACTTTGTTGAGAGACTGACAACTTATTCTTCTGTGTCAGTCTACTTAGCTTTCATTGAATTATGAAGATGAGAAGGCTGTCTCAAAACTAGACAGGTGTCTGTCAATAACTTAGTCTCCATCAAAATATGCTAACAGGCACCTCAAAAATAAGATTCTAGCAGGCTTGGGGAAGAAGAAATAAGAAAACATAATTATCCTCTATTATCTTTGATTTTCTTTTAGTCAAGAGGGTTAAATTTATCCTACCTAGCTGAAGGCAACAAATGAGGACCTGACTGCCAAAACTTCATTGGAATCACCAAAGAAATATAGGCATTTTAAAGAGACTGATTTACATCTGAAGTCAACTCAGTTTTAGGGTGATTTTTTTGGATGTATTTGCCACTTTTACATGAACTGCAGAGGGTCTCAAGGTTTATCTGGATTTAAAAGCAGAATGAGACTATTTTCTCCCTGAATATTAAGACATGATTTCAATGGGGCATTACTTGCCCTTCAAGTTTCCCTTCAGAAGCCCAGAAGCATTATGGAGGGATATTCCTAGATTTGTGGGAGAAGAAAGGTGATGTGACCCTGCTGATAGCACTCTGCTCAGGGGAGTTTCTTTATGTCCCAGAGTGTGAACTTGGGTATGGTCCTGTGCTGCTCTCAGCTGAAAGGTTGAGTAGTGCCTGTGGTTTGCCCTTTGGATTATCCACCAGTAACTATGCAGAAAACAAGACTAGATCATGCAGACTGAACAGATTTTAAGATTCACCAGAGAGAGTTGTTGTTCTGAAGTATTGCACAGTTGACTCAGTACATACCAACTTAAAAAAGAGAACCTGGAAAAAATCTGCCCATCTCTACCGGAAATGCAAGGGACATTGATTCCTTTGCTTAACTGGAGTTGACTGGTGACACTGGAGATAGACAATTTGCAATATCTCTCCTGGTTGCTGCTAGTCCAGACCTGGAGTTCTAGGTCACACCTTGGTCCTGTGTCTTATCTGCTGATTCCTATGTCTTGTATACCCTAAAGCATATCCTAAAGCATGTCAGATGTGATGACATGCCATTGCTCATGTTTAAGTTATATAAATGTGCCCAAGTGTCTGTTCTGCTGAATATATTGGCTGTAATTGCCTTTGACCTTAATTGAATCTTAAACACCTACCCTACCTGTAGATAACTGCATTTCTTGCTGAATGTTGAATCCAATTTGTTGTACTGAACTAAGATAAATAATTCTGTGTAAGCTAATTAAGAGCACCATAAGCATGCTGGTAAACAGTCTGTTGACAGGTTGGGCAAACTGGATTTTCCATACACCTGGCCTGCTTGAACAGAAACAAAGACATTCCCTTTTCTGATGACAAGGGGACACGTGGAAAGAAAAGGTGGGATTGTTAATACAGCAAGATTTTAAAAATATCCAGAACATTATATGTTGTATATTTTTTTTTGTATTTCCTTTATAATCTAAAATTTTTGTGTTACCTTTATAGTCTAAAATCTTTGTATTATCAAAAGTCAGCATAAATTATATGATTTTTTTATTTATTCTGATTTTTAATAATTAATATTTCAACAGGTATTCTTAACAGAATTGTTGGACTGTGATGTTGAGATCTATATTTCAGACATCTTCATTTAGCTGACTATTTAAAAGACTTCATGGACAACATTATTTTAATTTGAATGATCAAAAAGCTACTGTATTTTAGCAATATTTATGAAGACATTAATAATACAGCCTTTCTTTCCTTTCTCAGTATACTTGAAGGAATTTTAAGGGACTACTCAGTTTCACACAAGAGGAGAAAAAACCCATGACAATAAAGTCCAAACCTTTACTATTTCTAGTCTAATTTATTTTTTTATGAATTCAAATGATGTGTGAAATAGAATACAGAGTGTCTTGAATAGGTGAAGTTATGAACTATGACTATGCAAGCAGAAAAAGCAACCAGCTTCCAAAGAATTTTCAGGGAAATATCTGAAATATCAATCTGTTTTCCTTGCAAATTCAGGATTGGACTTTGAATAGGTTGAGATTTGTAGATTCCTAGAAAATGTGGGGAGAAGTAAAGATTAATGGTCTGATAAAAGTTCACATTGTAACTATTCAAAACTTTTCTGTTAGTTATCCTTACTCCTCTAAAATATCTTTTATGGAAGAAGCCCTCTCTAAATGAACAGGAATCCATAGAGATAATGGAATCTGCCTCCTTTGAAGAGTTCACAAACCAGGGTCACTGATGCTTATTAAAGTTTACTGGAACAGTGCTATTAACTAAATCAATATTCACTCTTCATTAATACAATGTGCACCTCTGCAGCAATTGTTTGTCTCTGGGAGTATTGATTTGTGACCACTCGACCCCTCATTTTTTCTGTGTTTCTCTATGATAGGAATATTTATGCCTCTCACTTAGTCCATTGCTTTGTAGTTAGAAAAACAAAAATACAGTGAAAGATATATGGTTTGATATGTAGCCACAACACACATGCTATCACCTTGTTCCACTCAGTCAGGAGTCCCCTGTAATACTTACTGCTGGTTATAAACAGGAATCTCAGTCTCTCTGAAAATCATTGCTGGGAACACTTCAGCAATTTTATAAATCATATATGTTTCAATAGAAGATGAAACAGTAGCTTACATTCCAAGCATTTATACTGTTTGTAAAGCTGTCATCCCTGGTTTGTTGTAAACCTCCATTACTGATGGTAATGGGCAGGTTATATGCATTCTGTTTAGTTACAGGTACCATGAGCTCTCCTCCTTTCACCATTTGATTTTCTCAGTGCATTGAGGTCATTCAAACCTGGCTTTCATTGTGTCCATATCTGTGCAAGAGAGGGAGAAAGGATGAATGGACCACAAGAGTGGTGTCAAAGAATTGTCAAGGTTTTTATGGGAAGAAAAGAAAAATAACCCATGTTGTATAGAGGTATAATCCTTGTGTAGTCTCCGTACCTTAACAATCCTTAAATTTCCAAAGGTAGAGGTAAAAGAGAGAAACAAAAACCACATTTTTTTTTTTTTTTTTAGGCCATACTCATTTATGCCAGTATGTGTTTTGAACAAACATGGGAATGGTTAGGGGTGGATGGATTACGAGCTTTCTATTAGAAAGCAACACAGCACGGCATGTGTTTCCCAGCAAAACCAGGTTCAGCTGTGCTGGGTGTAACTGTCAAAAGCTGTCAAAGAGCAAGGTATAAGGAAGAGAAATGCGCATGTTGGGCTTTCTTGCACCTTCCTTGAGCTCTGTGTGATATACAATTTTCGACAAGCCTGTTTAAAAAGGGCTGATTTTGGACCTGTTCTCTTAGAGAAAGCAGATGTACAGGTACCCCTCAGAGGGAGAACAGCACAGGCCCAGTAGGAAAAAATGAAGAAAGATGGCAAAGCCTGTTACTTGAGGGATGCATTCCAGATGGACATATAGAGTAGAAAGTGCAGTTTGTACTGAGGCTAGCTCTGATTAGTAAAAATATTCAGTGCAGATATAAGCAAAGTCATAAGAAATTTTGGACAGCCAATGATATTAATATTAATATTTTGCTTGTTGCCTTTACCATTTCATTTTTTTAGGTTTTGGGTTGTTTTGGGGGTTTCTTGGCTGTTTACATCTGAACTGATCTAAGATAAATATGGCCACATTCTCTCTTTCTTATTGGAACAATGTGGTTGATATTACCTGTGTGACAAACTTAGACTCTCTTTAATGAAAGAAGATAGGAAGGATGGCCTTAATGTGCAACAATAGAAGGTGACGACATCCCTTTTATTTTCAAGACTGCACATGCTGCTGAATACTGAGGACTTTATGAATCTGCTTGCTTTATATATCTCTGTGCAGTAAATATTGAAAGTGTATTGGAATCTTATAATTTTATTTCTTCTAATCTTGAGGAGTTCTGCTGTGCTTTTGTTTTCTCTAAAATGAATTAGACTTCTTCTGTGTGGTTTTTTTTATCATGGCTGATAAAAGTGTTTTTATACTGAAGAATAAATCAATCTGGGTTTTATGTGTATGGAAGAAATATTCTGGGTTTGCATTAAGAACACGCCCCATAACATTTTTCTTATCACTGCTGACATGCTGAGGAATCTTTTGGAAGCCCCAATCTTCTAAAGTTTTTTGCCTAAGTAACATGAGATGTGTTTGTAAAAAAAGTTGTTCAGTTTTTAAAATTTTAGTAAAACAGGAAGCATAATGGAAAAAGGCATGTTTATTTCCAGATAAGTGAACTTTCCCTTTGACTGAAGCTGAGAGACAACAGCTGGACAAATAAATCACCCTTCTCTCTCACTTTGTGAGTATGTGACCAAGGATAGATTGGCATTCTTACATTACAGTCTACTCATTCTGAAGACATGACCTAAACACCTTTAAAACCTTTCTCAGAGGTAAATGCCTCTAACACACTATTGAGAAGAGATTGATTGTAAGGCTCCCATTAGCCTTATTTAGTGTTATTGTTAAATTCCCACAAGTGACTTAGAAAACTTACTCTGTAGAACTGAATTATTTTGGGTTGTCTAACCACGAGAAGAACTACTCACCAAGGAATTCTGCAAACATAATAATTGGAGCATTAATTTACTTGTTTCCTTGAACCAATAAATTGTTTCCTATTTGCACATACTATGATTTGCTATACACTCTTTCTTCCACTGATTCTTTTTCCCTGAATTATTAAGCATTTGTCTTCCAACATTCAAACCCCCAATTATAATGCTAAATTGATTTAAAGAACTTTTATGCATCTATTTATTTCTGTTTAAAGCTCCCTGTTGAAAAACAAAACAAACATTTTACTATAGTCCCAAAAACAATGGCAAAAAAACCCCTACAATTTGTTTCTACAGGGTACTGAGTTTCCACACTTGCTTTCTTCTAACCTTCTTCAGCTGAATTTTTTGCTTATACTTTGCCAATATGTTGCTGAAAATAAAAAAAAATATGTTTGGAAGACTGAAAGATGCTTATCACCTTACTACTTCATGCCCACAACTCAAAAATTTTCTGGGGATATCTGGACACTTCTCTATTTGTTCACAACTCAGCAGAAACAGAAATCCTGTGTTGGAAGACCAATCAAAAAAAAAAAAAATTTCTCTAATTTAAGTTCCAAAAACACCAGGAAATTAATCTTTTTTTTTTTTTTTCATGCAAAATCTTCTGCTTAGCAGTTTATCATAACTTTCAAGATTTGAAGAGTTTGTATTTATCGGCTTATACGTTTATTCACATATTTATTATGAAATTATTTTCTTCTTTGTTCACTCTTTGAATAACACAAATTCTAGCAGTCAATTTGCTATATATTTCTGTGAATATGGAGCAAAATACTTTATTGTCTATTTTGTCAGAGTTAAACTGATGCATGAGTATAGTTAGCAGCTGCTTAAAAACTGTTGATTTAAAAAAAAAAAAACCATAATTCAATTAGTCTCTCAACATTTGCCTGACTTGGATTTTTCAAGCAGAAATTAACCTCAAAATTGTTTTTGAGGCTTGTAGCAAAATATTTTATAGCTTTTCTGTTGATATAACTTTTCTAGGGCAAGTATTCCTGTTCAGGGAAGGAAATAACAATTGCTGGTTCAATGATACCTGAAACTTGCAGTCTTAGCTCAGATTTATTTATTTAAAAAATAAACCCCTTCTATTGCACTTGTGCATGGTGGCCTAGTTTCATCACAAAAGGTAAAAAAAAATGACTTAAGCAGACTTTAAATGAAAATGTATTCCTTAGCAAAAATGAAAGAATTTGGATAGCAACAGTGCAATATTATTTAGAAATGAAAGGATTTTGCTTACACAGAACAAGAATAATTACATTTTTTTATTGATTTTTCTTAATCAGGTCAGCATGCTGTTCAGCCACTAATGAATGGCACTCCAATTAAAAAATATGTAATGGAATAAAGTCACCTAAGCTATGATTATGACAATAGTACTGTCACTGATAAACTCAGTGTTTCTTAGACAAAAACTTTTCCCCAAATGCTAATAGAATTCTATACAGCTTATCTTCTTATTGTGTCCTGTCAGAAGAGGAATTTCAGTGACAAACAAAAACAAAAATATTTCACCAATGAAAACAGAAGGGAGCATATTGAGAGAAAACAAGTATATAATCCTTGAGAGTTTGTTTTAAATTCATGAAAATGTAGTCGATTATAAACTTTACGGTAACGGGGTTTAATTTCTCTCTTCCTTAAGCAGATTTGTATACACTTTAAACATACAATTTTTTACATTGAATTTGTTCTTTATTACTAAGCTTGTGGTTCTTTAGGACAGCAAAGCAAACTAAGACTAAAAATATTGAGTCACTGACACCTTGAAGTATTTAAAAGACAAAAATGAATGTAGCAGTGAACATCTAACTGAGTAATTTGAATGTACAAAGAAAGTTTTACATCATTCATGTGCAGAATTGTAGCTTTGAAGACAAAAAAACTATGTAATCTCTATTTCCTTTTAAGGTCTGTATGAGCTTTGGAAAAATCAGGACAGGTTCCTTGGAATAATTTGAAACAAACTTCAGAAATCACTGCATCCTTTCCTACTATAACACCGTATGTTGTGTACTTCATACAAAAATAGAATGAAGAAGAGCAGAAACTCTGTACATTAGTTCAGCCCCTGCAATCTGCAACTTCAGTCAGGAAAGTCTGGCTGATGGGCAAGAGAATACTACTTTAAATAATCTTTTTTCCTTTTTTAAGTATCTTAAACTGCTGAAGAGTAACACATTTCTCATCATACCATCTAATGTAATATGGTCAAAGCTGTTATATAACCCTTGGCCTGGAGACTTTTTGTAGTTCTGGACTTGATGCACTGACTATAGCCCTTGAGATTTCTTCCTGATAAGAAGGCATCTCCAGTGACTTGGATCATTTCTCAGGTTTCAAATTTTAAGCCAGGTGAACTTAGATCTTTTCAAATGTGCAAACCAAAGCCATGCTGTGGCTTAGGCACTGTCCTGTTCTATGTACTTACTACTGACATGTCCCTGATGCAGAGCTGACCAGTGCTGACCAGTACTGACCAGTACTAGACGGAGTTGCCTCTTGGAGCCTAGCTAGAGGTTCCCAAGGGCCAGTAGTTTTCATGTGTACAGAGATCTTTTTTGAGAAAGTCAGAGAATTTAGCCGAACAAATACCTGCTGATCATATATGCCATTTTTCCTCATCATCTGCAAATTTATATGTCTAATTTTATTTAATAGTACAGAGACAGCTAAAAGATCAGACAGAAATCAGGTGAGCCACAGTTTAGAAATATTAGCATTTTTGTACAATGTTTTCCCTGAAAGAAAAATATTGCAAGAACCCCTGCTTGTGAAACTGTATTAAACTTGCATGTGGTATTATCAAAAAACACAAGAAACTGTGATGAAAAAGGGCTTGCAGAGGTTATCTACTTTAGGCAAGATCATCTATATCATACCTTATAGCTGTCTATTTTACTGACTGAAATCTTTTTAATGAGTCTACAAGCTCTCTGGGCACAACATTGTAGTATTTCACCATCCTAACTCTTGCAAAGCATCTAAAGTGCTTTGCAAAGCATCTCTCTTGCTGCAGAACTAGGTTCATTATCTATCTGTCTATCTATCTATCTATCTATCTATCTGTTTGTCTGTCTTTCTGTCTATGTAATCTATCACAGATATATCTTCCTTCAGTCTTTCCTTATCTAAATTAAACAGCACTCCTTCAGCCATTTCTAATAAGCAAAATTTTCAAGATAATTCTTGTTCCCGCTGGTGTCTGTCCATCAGTTTTATATTTTTCCTTAAGTACTGTGCAAACTTGCCCAGCTTTCTAACTCAGGAATCACATGTATTGAAGATGACCACCAGGTCTCATAGATGATGTTGCAACCATACAATGTCATCTGGTATTTGTTTGGATTGTCACTTACTGTAACCCTAATTCACATTAGAATCTAGGCAGTTGTTCCCTGTCTTACATTTGTGTATTTATCTGATGCTAGGTTCAGCACACCAAGCGTTAACCATTTAATTTTATAAATTAGTTTTCTCTATTGTTAAGTTACTATTTCCCTGTAGTACTGTGTAAAGAAAGTGGTAGTATCCAGTAGCCACCATAGCATACTCAGAAGAAAAATACTTCTTGATTCGCAATTTTTAAAAAATTGACTTAAATTAAGACTGTCTTTTGCCAAGTGTGTTACTTCCTAATGGTACTAAGGACTAAGAACTATGTGAATTGTGTATTAATGGAGTGTACTGCACAAGATTTAAAAGGTATGATTATTGCCCTGTTCCTGGATGAATTACAATAAAATACTCACACTATGTGTAAATATAGCATCTTAAGTATTGTGCCTCTCATTTCTGTTGCAGTTGTCACGATTTTCAGAATGATTTGTGAACATAAAATACATGTGCAAATTGCTTATTCTTACTGCAATGAATAAAATACTTTTAACATTTTTACTGTTTACATATAATTCACTTATGAATGTTGCTAAGTGTATGGAATATTGCAGTCCTCATGTAAGGAATTTTGGGTGCTCCTAGCACTTACTGGCAAGGGTGGATTGTTGGATTATTTGGTGTTTCTTTCTCCCTGAATGTTATGTAAATTATATAAGGATTAATGGCTCTGTAAATTGTATGTATCTCTTTCTAGCTCACCTGCACCAGTATGCAGTACAACACTGTAATTGTGGAATTCAAAAATAATTATATGCTTTGGCCTAAATATAATGCATATTTAGACATGGAGAGTGGGAATTGTTACAATCTGTTTTTTCAAACATTTATAATCACTATGGTAAGCAATTAGCTTGCATCTATTTACATAGTTCAGAATTCTTACTGCTGTGAATGAGAAATGAGCTCCACTTGACATTTGAGGACATGCTGCATAGGCTAAAGGTCCTCTTACTGTTAAGAAGGTCATGACAAGTCATTGTATGTTGGTCTAATGATCTATGTCACTTTTATAATTGGTGCTTGAAAAGTTTAATCATAATGGTGCATAGAGATTTACAAAAAAAAACTTTGAAAAATGACTGTGGTCCAGAAATAATAGGTATATAATCCACCCATCTACCTTGGTTTATGCTCTCATCTCTTGACCTGAAAAAGGAAATGGTAGAAAGGCACACTTTATTAAATTAAAATCCTAGTGATTTTATTTTATATACTTTTAAGAATTGCGCTGAAATTACTATCGACAGTTATGTTGGGTCAATAAACAGAGACTCCACTAAAGATCTGACCTTGTTTATGTTAAGTGTATAGTAATGAATTTAAATACCTTTCCAGAATCTTGGTAATATGCTTAATTCTTATAATTTAAGGGCCAATGATAATTACAGTTAGATAAGTAACTGCTGAAAGTAGTTTATTTTAAATAATGCTTATACTGAACACTGGGTATCAAATAATAAATGACTGTACACTAAATGACTTAAGAAAATTTATTTTTATTATATTTCTAAGGGGGAAAATTCATGTAGAGGGCTGCTGAATATTCTCCCTTTACATTCTAGTCAAAATATGAACTTACATATGCAGTTGCTAGCTGAAGTATATATGCTTTGTAAAAAAGATTTTGATACTTGCATTTTGAAAACACATTATTTCCATGTGATTAGATTCTGTTTACAGATTCTGTTTACAGAGTAGCTTTCAGAAAAAAAGACAGACACAGTGAACAGACAGTTCACTTTGGGGAACTTGCAATTTAATCTATTGTCAGTTAACACAAAGTCTTAATTACTGATTTGTGCATTGAGAGAAAAGATAAAAAACAACACGAAAAGACCACAAAGACAGCAAATATTTATGGAACATCTTTCCTTACGTCTCTTATGCTCAGCCTAAGCCACAAGCTCCTTTTGCAGCGGCACCTTTCTGCAGAGGTTCCTCAGGCTCCTTTCCTGCAGAGTTTTGGGGCATGATAGGGAATCTGCATTGGTACCAGCTCTGGATGGAACCAGTGGTGCCCAGCACAGGCAGATTATGGACACCCCAGACAGAGCAACCAAACCCTGCTGTTTGTACCCAGTTTAGTGTCTACTTTCTTTTGATCTGTATAATAAATTCAAAAAGTTTCACATGGTGGTCTATGAAATTTTGTGTGGTCTAAATTGCACTTCTTTTGATTGCTATGGGCATTTCTTCACATTATATAGCTTTTATATGGAATGAAGCACCCTGGAGATAACTTTCTATTTAGGAGGAGAGGAGTGTATTAATGTGTTGCTGTGCTTTCCCACATGCTAATTCATGATAAGCTTGGAGAATGATATGGGGAACATTATTACTATAATGTGTCATAGTCCAGTCTTGACTCTAAACAGATTTAGAAAGTCCAGATAGGCAGAAATTTTGGCTTAGTGTGAAG
Source organism: Pyrgilauda ruficollis (assembly GCF_017590135.1). NCBI lineage: Eukaryota > Metazoa > Chordata > Aves > Passeriformes > Passeridae > Pyrgilauda > Pyrgilauda ruficollis. The sequence goes on along the minus strand of NW_024525823.1, from coordinate 5,297,176 downwards.
TAGGATTTACTCAAGTTAATCTTTGGCGTAGACCTTCCACAGTGCTATACAACTTCTCTTTGGTGGAGAAAGAATGGTTTGGGTTCAAAGGGGCTTTAAAGATCATTTAGAAGAAAGGGAACTCTATATGTCAATACTTTCCTAAGCAAATCAATTATAGGTTTATAATTTTCATTTTCACTGCATCAGGCAATCTGGCCATGCTGCATGGGAGGACAAATACTGAGCATGATCTAACCTCAGGCACTTGGGCATCCTGTTTTCAGGAAATGTCTGTTTCTTACCTTACTCGTCAGCAGTGTGTTCATTTCTTCTGGAAATTGACCCTAAATTTTTTCCCATCTGTCCAGAAGAACAGGAATACGTAATTTCCCAAATCAGCATGGAAGGTTGTGGAATGGGAAGATGTTATTGTGGTGTCAAAACCACATGTGCAAAGAAGCAAGAAACCTTTAAATTAGAACTGTTATCTCTTCATGTTTGTTCAAGTCCAGTGAAGTAAAGGCTTGCCTCTCTCATGCTGCTGACACATTGTATTTATTTCATTTCATAAGCAGGTGCTTTGCCTGAAGAAAGCTGAAAACATAAGCACAGCACCTGCTGAAGAAATTAAATAAACACACTGTAATCATCTGAACTTGTGAGTCAAGCTCTTTTACTTACTTTTGATTTCCATCAGCAACTTGCAGCCTTTAAAATTGAATTTCAGTTTGCAAAGCTACTTCTTTTAATGGATTGCTCATCGTGGCAAGCACTGCACTCAAAATATTGTATCCAATATTAAACTGTAATGACCTTAAACTGTATGTGAGGAATCTTTTTATCATACATAAAAACCTTTTCAGAAGTTTTTATTGCCTGTGGCTGAATACTCTTCTGTTCTACGTTTTCTGACAGGATACAGAAAAACATAGTAGGTAAATTTTCTGGATGGTAGGGCTAAATTCTGCATTAAATAGGCAAAGTTATTTATTTATTTACTGTTGCAAACCCACTGTAACTCATTGCAAACCTTTCAGAAAGGAGGTTTAACAGCACAGAAACAGCTGAACATCTAAATGAGAACTTGAAATGTCTATAAAATATCCTCCATGGGTACTTTGCTATGCAATTTCCATGCTGTGAAGGTGATGACAGGTTTTGCTAACAGGGACAGGCAACTGAGGGAACACGTGTGAAGGCTTTCTTCACCTACATATAGGTTTCTACAAAGATGTTCAGAAACAGTGCATGTTAAACTCAGCCGAAGCAGACATACAGTTGCTAGGATTAGTGCAGTCTGCTGTTTTGAAGTGCTGCTTGTACTGGCTTTGATCATATATTTTTGTCAGAGCTGCCAGGTACCACTTTATAATGAAGTCTGGCAATGCCCAGAAGAAGTTCAAAATCAAACCATCAATGGGTTCTTCTTTCATCTGTTTTAAATTCCACCTGAAATGGGATAATCTTGATCCAAGACAGCCAGACAGCTTTTGTTTATAATCGAAGAAAATCGGTGCCTTTATAAAATAATTTGTCTCATCAGGTTTTAATTGCATCTTTGAAAGAGGTGAGCTGTTCTCTGTTGGTATCTATTTCTTCTTATTTACTGTAAACAGACTTTCTACAAGAGCGTAAGAGACCTGAAAATCTTGCTGTGGACCCCTACTAACCGAAATTATGTTAATCTCAATTGATGATAATAGAATTGAAATGATTTCAATTTGACAACTACTCTTTCTGCAAACAGGCTCTGTGCAGGACAGGACAGATATGGAATCAATCCATCTCAAACTGAGCTGAAAATGTAAGAATTTTGGCACTTTTTTCTAAAGTTGGCTAGAAATGTGGACTCGAGAAGAACCTTCACAGTAAAACACGAGACATCAGGGCTATGTCTTCTGCTTCAATCTGGAAGCAGTATATAAGTCTGACCTGTAACACATTATGGGATGACCACCTGGCATATGAGGTGTAGGAGTGTTACCCACAAAACCTCTACTGTTTTGTGCAGCTCTCATTTTGAAGTGTGTGAGCTGAAAGTGGTTTTGCAGGCAAGTTAAGAAAGGTTTCACACAAATAGCTGTGTTTTGGAGAATGAAGAGCCCAGATTTATCAAGACTCACGTAGGTGTCATTGGTTATAAGTACTGAAGTTTAAGTGTTCGCTAAGTATTTTTTGTTGTTGCTTTTTTTGGTGCGTTTTCTCCCCCTCTTTTTACTGGTGGAAACATGGATGCCTGAGGAACTGCTATTCATCCTGGGCTGCTGTATTTTTGCTCTGAGACCATGTAGTTATCTTAATTTAGACTTAGGAAATAATGGGTCTGTGTTTCTTTGTGATCGTGAGCAATATAAGTGACTAATATTGTTGCCTAGATTTAGCATAACAAAAAATAAACCTAAAAACCCAGCCTTTTGTAAAATTGCCCTCAGCACTGCTTGTCTTGTAATGTCATTAAGAACCCTTTCGTTTCAGAGAAAATTACTGTATTCATTGCTCTGAAGTAAGTGAATTCTTTGCTTGTTTTTGGAGTCCACTTGCAGAAAAGAAGAAAATGCTAGATGTTTCTTTTTACTGCTCTATTCCCAATTTATAAAGCTTAAGTATGTCTATATTTCAAACTAGATTCTTATCCATGTAATAGACTTTCAAATGAATTACACTTCAAATAAAAGTGAAGAATGAGCATAGGTGGTTATGGATGAGAAATCAAAATATGCAAATAATGTTTGTTATGAAATAACGGATTATCCTGACAAACTGTACTTAACAGTCCAATAATTTATAATCATGGTATAGATTAATGAAAAGTAGTAATGCTTGGATTTATTTTTCTTCCTTTCGAATGGAAATGCTTTTCTAATCTCTCTTGCTTCTGTTAGATACTGGAAGGTAGAATAGTCTGTATGAATCCTGAAGTAATGAACAGTATTTCACAAACACATTATTTTAAACTCAAGTGAGGGATGTCCATTAGGTGCTGTGGAGGGTGAAGACAGAGTCAGCAGTAACTCCTGGAAGTGCTACAGTGTGCAGCCTCCAAAATGCTTCTCAGGAAAGTGGAATCGTTTCCTGTGTTCACATCTAGACAGCGCTGCCAACTCGTGTTTAGGTGAACATGGCAGGGTTTAGAGGCATAAGCTTTGTGGAACTCCAGCACCCATTCTGATGCAGGTTTGCCATGTTCCTCTGCTCTTGCCTGGTAATGACAGCAAGTATCTTGTTTTCTCCTGATGTGACACTAAGGAACAGAAAAGTCTGCTCTGTGTGCAGAATAATAAAGGCTTGTGCCATGGCCCATAAGGCTGTGAATGGTTGTGTCTGCTTATTCTAACAGGTAGTTACTGAGGAACAAAGGACAGGCAGTTTCAGGCTCAGTAAATCCTCCTTTTCAAGGTGGACTGAGGTAACGACTCCTCTGCCCAACCGGCATTGCAAGGCATGACGATTGAAGCAGTTTTCACTGCCAGCTCTTCACCTCAGTTCCTGTTACAACTCATGCAGTGAATAAGATTATGGTACCTCTTTGGAGGGAAGGAAGGACCTTTTATTGTTTTTAGTTATATCTCTTCCTCTGCTTTTATTTTTGTTTGAAAAAAATTCACAGGGGCAGACACAAAGGCCCTTTAAACAAATACATGTGATGGCATTCAACTGGATTAATTATTATAGATGTTAGATTCTGTTATATTCCTCTTCATTATGTACTTCTATTTAAAGAATTCAGAATAAATAGTAGCAGAAATTATTCCTTTCTCATTGTATTAGAATAATGACACCAAAATAATTTTTTGTGAGCTCAGATATCAAGCATAAATTTTCTTTTCATCTTGGCAGAATAACATGCTGTGGTATAAGGCTAATATTAAAAATAACATGTATTTTTTCTTAGTGGAGTGTGATACATGACTGTACTACTTCTGATTATGAGAGGAATGTAGTGAAAATTTTCCTCAGAAAATCCTTTGTTCCAATTATTTTAAAATTATTTTTACTAATGAACGGGGGCTGGAATTTTCATAGAAAACACCAGAACTGAACAAATGCAAAAGACAAAAAAAAAAAAAGTACTTTGACACTGTATTATCTTTGAACTTTTAATATTTTTAAACACTTTACTGCAATCTACTCAAAATAACATAAGATTCATTGACTCAAACCACTGGTTTGAATTTGAAAACATTGTTTTGAAAAGCTGAAATGTTATTTTTCATCCGACTTGGAGAAAAATGTTCTCCAAACAGGCATTACTTCCAAAATATCTATTTTGATGAAACACTATCTTTGTCACAGGAAAACACTCCACTTTGAATACTTGTGCCTAACTGTAGTGTCAGCAGAAATGTAGTGGAGTGAGTCAGACGGCTGTTCTCGTGCTGTCTGGAAAAAAGAGTGCTAGAGACAGAAATGGAATTCAAACGTGAGAAAAGTGGGTTTCCCATTCTTCCTTGTGCTGAATAAGTTAATACTCCTTATCACATTTTAAAATTCAGAAAATAAAGAAGTTTTCATCAGTAAGTCTGGACAAACCTTAATGTTTTAGGCAATATTCTAAGAGAGAAAAAAAGCAAAACATACAATGCTGTAAGATTGTATTTACCTTTACGCATATGAGAAATTTTTATAAGAGACAGCCCATTAAATTATATATACCATTAAATACCAATAAATATAACCATTAAATTCTTCATCCAGACTGCTGACACAACAGGGACAATGTGGTTTTTACATACTTTTACTTCCTCCAGTTTAATGAAGAGGAATTGCAAGATGGCTGAATCCTGAAGTAATTCTTCTGCAGGGGTAAGGCTGAAATAGCCAGCAACCCTAATGAGGAAAAATGAAAGGGCATCACCACTTAATTCACCTCATTATTGGCTCTTAAAATGGAGATAAATGAGGCAGAGATAAAAAAAGGAGAGCATGAGACAGACATGCATTTCATTTCTGAGTGGTTACTGTATAGAAGCAGGAGCATGTCTAAGTTGGGCTGTAAGTGTGAATTCTGGAGTGCCATTACCAGCTGGCAGAGATGCTGGCACAGTTGTTGCACTGATGACAGGTGGGCACTGCCAGGAATGTGATTGCTTTAATTGTACCTTGTCTGATTGTGCTCAACATAATTTCAGATTTCTACCAAAAATTTAAAGTACAGTTGAAAGATCAGCTGTGCCAAGTTGCATGCCAGGAGCCTCTCAGATAGCAGCAACTTGTAAGCAGGTTCTGTGGGAAACATTTAATGCAGAGCTGAAATCTCTGTGCCCAAAATGAGGCCAAACTATCCCTGTCCTACGTACACACACACACACAAAGAGGCCTCATAAACCATGTTTACTGAAAGAGGTAACATTCACAGCATTGTCCAAGTGATAGGGGCAGCTCCGTTTGTGTGTTCCTCTAAGTCAGAACAGATTTAGCAACCCATAAATTTCTCTAAGAGAGCATTGCATTCCTGCAGCATATACCACGGGGTGATTTTAGGAAGGAGATGAAGAGCCATTGATTTCTGTGATTATTGGTCACTCAACCTTCTAGTCCCTGAAATTATGTGGAACACACCCCTTCCCCCTTAGGTGTTTCTCTACCACCTCACACACCATGTTCTCTCAGCATGTGACAAAAGGCATGAGGCATCATTTCTGGCCCAAAAGATGTACATTTGCTTTCATGGTTTAGACAGCATACCCCAAAGACTTCCGTGCTAAAAAAAAACCAATTTATTTTTTATACAAAGACTTACACTTGGACCATATTTAGGGACAATTTGTAACTTCTGTTTTTTTCAGTTCTAGTTGATTCACTATAGTCTGGTTTAAGTCCTGTGCTCTTTTTAATTCAACTAACGCCAACAATGCTCTCCATAAGGCTGGGGGTTTCTCATAACCATCAAGTGCCCTAAACCCTTGAAGAGATAGCTGTTCTTGTTTGCATCATTACTGAAATCAGGGAGAAGCTCATGGTGGTCCAGCACCAGCAATAAAATAATTTTAATAAGAAATATAATATAAATACAATAATGTAAGTAAGAAGTCTTGAACATTTATCACTCTTTCACTTTAATGTCATTTTGCAAACAGCATTTCTACATGTGTACATCTAAATTGATTTTAAAAACCCAAAAAATCTGGAATCTGGTTTTTGTTTTTTTTTGTAATGTAAATTCTTTTTCTGAGGAAAAATGTTACAAATTGAATTTCTTTTTGTATCAAAAATAGAACTTTAAATCTCAGAAACACATAATAAGAATGGTCTAGCAGTAAGTATGTCAGAGAAATGAAGTATCTTGCTTTCTCAGTGATCAAGCAAAAAAAAATCTTTTGTCCCTTCTTTCCTTTTCAGCGAGAAGTGAAATGTTGCACCAATCTTTGTCCATTCCATTTGTAAATATGAATGTTTCCAAAGTCTACCCATATGGTGCTTAACCTCAAATCTCCTCTTTTGATATTCATTGGTTAGAAGAGCAACTAACTCTGAAGTTAGAGCAGCACAGAATTCCTTCTTTACTGAGAATACATCTTCCTTATTCCTATGTCCATAGTCACTCTTCCTTGGACTTAGTTTCTTCCATTTGATCATCCATCACCAGCAAAATTTCTCATTGCAGAATTGTGTTTGCTGGGCACACCAATTAAGCTTTTTGCATTTAAAGACCTGCTGGTATAAAATTTTGAGTTTTGTTTTGCTGAATGAATGCTGAACTATATTTATATCTCATACTGTTGTATTTCACTGTTTCATTGCAAAATACTTAATTTCAGAATGGAAATTTCGAACTGATCATTAATTATCCCATTAATTGAAAATTAATGAAAAACCTCATTCTTCAAGAAGAATTGAGTCTTCCTGGAAAAAGATTTTGTGTTTTGGTGACTGCTCTAAGTTGAAACACAACAGACGTGAGCAGGAAGAAAATTAAAATTTTTAATAATATCTAGATTTTCTCCCCTCTGTCCCTGCATTTTTCCTTTTTTTCTTTACAATCGGTGCAAGAGAACAAACTTACTATTTGGTTAGATTTCTGTATTTATTTCTGCCTCAGTCTTATTCTTGCCTCAGTCTTTTTACTCTCTATTAATTTGCAAATTTCTTGAACAAATGGAGTGTAGGGGTGTCTTTGATGACCAATTTGAATTACGATTTATTTTCTTGTTGGTTCCCTCTATGTATCTCATAACTTTGAGGTTATTTATTTGCTCTGCTATGTAGTTCTTCTTCTCATGAACTTTATTTCTCTTAGATATTTTATTCTGCAATTCCTGGGTCATCAGCCTTGAAGAAAATTCAGGCTTTGTGCTCCTGAATTCTTATTTTTTCTTTTGAAATCAAGAATTTCAGTTACAGAATGTAATTGGGTTATAAGCCATGACAGGTTGCTTACTGAGTGTCAATGTGGGAAGACACATGAAGGATCAAAACTAGAGGCAATAATTCAATGCTCTCTAGAGTTAATAAACTTCCAGAATGTTCAGATCCTAGACTGGGTCTAAGTAAATGTATTGAATGTGAAAAGCTATTTCAGTCTCTTGCACTGTCTTAGTTGCTTGTGTTTCTTTATCAGTGGTGCAACTGAAAATGAAGCCATTGGAAATAATGATTTATGGAAACATATCTTGTTATTGTGACTTCCAGGAAATCAGTAAATATTCATGACAGGTGAAAAATTAATATGTCATTCTTTAAGGGTATCCTGTGGTGTTATGAAGACATGAGATAAAATTCTGCACTTATAAGAATAAATGTGTTCCCTATATGCCAATAGAGACATGGCCATTTACATCAATACTAATTTTTTTTCAGACCACTGTGTATGGTAGCTGCCCCATATGATCCTGATTTATGGATTCTGCCACCAGCACTTTTTAAAATTAAAAAAGTGAAGGGACTTGAGAGATTCATTTCTTGAACGGCACATTTTTCATGCTCTTTCATCAAAAAATATGACAAGTAGCTTATTATCTTTGAGAAGTTGCCATTTAGTGAGAGTACTGTCAGGGTTTTATTATTTGGATGCTTTAAGTACTTGACACATTTTATTTAATAGTGTAATACTATAAAAACTTGCAGATTTCTTAAAGAAAATGGTCTTGGTAATAATCATCTTTCAAATCTAAACAAAGAGTAATTTTTAAGCAACTATAAGAAAATCTAAACCAACTATTTTGAACTTGAAGTCTCACATTGAATTCTGTTGAAGGTATCTCTTGTTACTGGGAAGTAACTAAGAGCCATTACCATTCTTATGATAATCACATTGAATATTGCAAATATATGAGCTCAAATATTTCTGTTGCATATCTCTTCCTAGTTTTCTAACTGATCTTTTCTAAGATCAACCCTCATTAAATCTGAAAGTTGCAAGAGCAAATTTCACAGATTTATGATTAATTCTGCAAATTATTGAAATGCCATTCAAAGAATCAAGCTGCCTATTAGGAAAAATCTGGATCAAATGCTCCTTGCTTTAGTATCTCCTCCTATCCAGAAATATACTGGCATATTGTAGTACACTTACCCCAAGTTATAATTCTCAACCAGACAGCAGTTCAACTTGAACCAAGTTGGAAAAATTACATCAGAGCTTGTAGCCAGCAAAGAATAATTGAAATGTAGGGAGTGACAGCAGAGAAGGAGATATGAGATTAGTTATCAGAAAATGCACTGAAATAGGAATTTTGAAAAGACAGAGGAAAAGAGAGAGAAAAATAAAGATGAAATTAGTTGCAAAACTTTTTTGAACAGGGAAAGAAAATGTGCAGAAAAATGAAGTTCAGTAAAGGAGAAACAGATAATGTGTGTTAGCTCCAGATTAGTGAACTGAAATGATCATATAAGCACAGAGAGGTGTTAGTCACTCAAACAAAATAGATTTGTGCATGCAACTAAATCATGGTATTTCCCTATATATTTTCACCCAGATTTAAAGCAAGAGTTAAAACAAAGTAACACTGCATAGAACAAAAAAATATTAACACACAAATGCTTGGAAACTTTCTGCATTTGCAGTGCTATTGATGTGTTTCATGAGAATTTTATTTCTGTGCCCTTAATGCCACACATTAAAGAGTAAACTGTACTTCCCAAGGTGCATTGCCCATTTACTAGACATTAAATTCTAGGCTGATATACAGCCAACTGGAACAGGTGATAGCATATTTATGAACAGAATCTTCCTGAAAAATTCTACAATGAAAAAGTAAGATGATAGATATAGCAGCAATTCCTTTCAGTTTGAAATAAATTTGAAATTTTTATTCAGGTAAAAGTGAAAGGTTTGTTTTCAAAATTTTCCAGTAGAATTTCTTTGGGCATTTAAACATTTAACAGTAAGCATCTATAAGTAGAAAGGGAGATGATTCCTTGGACCAGTCAGAACTCATTGGAGAGCAAAAGAAATTTCATATTTTATGTGAACTTTGGAAAACTGGCACAGAATGGATACTTGTATTCCTAAAAATCTCATTTAAAAATTAAAAAAAAATATTTACTATAGCGTTATCCATTTGAAAGACTTTTATTGGACAGCAAAATTTGGAAAAGTTACTTTATTTCCTTCTTGATCATCAAGGTATTCTCTTTAAAAATCACATTGATGTGCATCTTGAACACTAAATATCTTTTAGTAATTCACTGCTGCCTTCCCAAGTTAACAGAGATTTGTTTTCTCAGATCCTAATCCTACTGACTATTTATTCCTTCAGGAATTCCTTGCAACAACACAAATTTCACAGCACGCATCTTGCATTTTATCACTGAATGTACCAGTTAGATGAAAATACAATTTAAACACAGTTTATACCAAGAGGTTCCAGACAATCTCAGCCTAAAAAATTAGTGCATTTTAAGTTATGTTCTCCCTCACTTACTCTAACTCTCCAATGCTCAACCAAAAAAACTACTGAACATGTACAGCATGGAATATTTGTAAGTCTTTCTATGGACTGCAAAGCAACAAACAGGCAGATTAAACAGAACTGGGTAAAATACATTAACACACTAAAAAAAAAGATGAATATTTTTCAAAAAAGGGCATGTGAAGTGATTGGTGAAGGGCACTTATATTTATTACAGTGATTTTTTAGGCACTTTCCTAATGCAGACTAAGATGGGATCCTTCAGCAATACCAGAAAATGAATAGAAAATAACTGGTCATTTTGAAGAATTGGATGCATTTCTGCTCTAACACAACTTTTTGTTACTGAAAGTTTTTGTTTATCATAAAATCTAATCTTTTCTGCATTACTGTTGACAAACTTTTTCACAGGTATTTTTGTAACTTTCATGTAGCTAAGACAAAAATAACTATTTTCACTTTTGTGTGTTTGTTTTTCATAGATCACTCCTTCTTATGACTAAAATTGTGAATGTAAGGTGTTTAACAGTTTCATATCGGCAACTATGTAATTCACCTGTATTAATACAGTTGCAGTTTTGCAGGAGGACTCACAAATTCCTAGGTTTGTTTTCAATTTTAATGTGCTTATACTGGGATTTGTGTATAGTCAGAATCTTTGAAAGACAAATATTATAATTAAAATATCAGTGGCGATCTTGCTTTGCTTTGAAACCTAAGTTGTGGACTTTTTGTGTTACAGAAACTTCCCAGAGTCAGGTGCACTTACCCTAATGTGGTTGACAGCAGAAGTTAGTACCTGAGAACAGGGAGATAACTCACACTTGATGCAATCAGTATGGATGCAGGTGGATAGGAAGCTCTGTGAGCCTGGAATGTTGAGACTGATTTATTTTTCTTTCTACTCCTCTGTGTAGATCTAGTCAAAATATCCCACTATGAAATACCCTGGACAGGAATAACTAATAGCCTAATGATAGCATGCACAGTCTGTACATCAAAAGGACATTTTTCAAACCCTTAACCTGCCTGGCTTTGCAGGAAAGACATAGTCCCTTTTCTTTTCCCAGATCATCAGATCAGTGGATTCTCACATTGCGTTTCACTCCTGTTGAGTTTCTATACTAGCTACATAATTAAATATTAATAAGGTTAAATGGAGATCAAAAGAGAATTTCATGTGCACTCTGCCTGACAATAGTAATATCTAGATGCTTAAGGTTTTCTCCTAGAATTAAGAAGAACAAGGTGCAAGTTCCTGGCCCATGACTGTATTCCTGTTAAGAAACTGAATGTGTTAATGTCTGTTCTCTGAGGGTAGTTATCACATGTTAGGATTACAATTTGGGCTATGCTGACACTGAAAAAAATTATCTGAAGACCATCTTTAAAACTGAAAGCACTGAACAATTACTTGCAATGCTCAGAGAGGTTTCCTGGAACTCATTTAGGGCTATAGATGCAGCCAGACTGGTTTCTGATTGGTGGGATGCACTTGCCCAATCCAGCCAGAACAGACCTTTCTGCAGAAGTCTGTTGTGCAGCAGGAGAATGTCTTTGAATGGAGTTGAGCAGACAAGAGAAATAATCTGAGAACTGAGAGCTTTGTATATTTGGAGAATAGCTTCTAGCAGAAATACAGATATTTAAAGGGCTAAGGAGAAGACAATCTGGCATGAGTAATGATGACAGTGGAAGGAATAGCCTAAAAATAGGTTGTGATCTTGTGGTTGCAAAATGTGCATACTCAAATTAGGAATTTGCATATCATATTTAATTTGTGAATATTTTACTTATCCATTTCCTGACTCACCCAAGGTGAGAGGCTTTTAAGTATCTTCTTAAGTGTTGCTTGAAAAACAGAGAAAGCTGCAGTGTCTTCTCCACCAACAGAGAAGTTGTAGGAAGCACTGAATTGAGGCAGTGCTCATAAACTGCAAACTGGCCACTACGGTATAACTGATGATTCTAGTTATTAAAATACAAAAACAAGTACATCATTATATCTCTAAATGCCATTTTAATGTATTTTTATGTAGATTATTATTAAACAAACTAGATTTCATAAATATTAAACAGCACCCCTTATCTAGAAATATTTTTTTGCCAGTTTTAATTTAAAGGGAGAAACTGGGTTCCAGTTGTCCTTTGCTACAGATTTCCTGCTGGTTCTTTATCTGTTTTTGAATGTCACTGAATAGGAGTTTCAGTTATTCATTAATATTCAAGAAGTGAAAATCTACTTGTTATCTCTTTGATTAATCCAGCCTATTGTGCCTTATAGCATCAATCACAAAACATTGCAGTGGGTAATGAATTACTATGTGACTGCAGGAAACCATAAGGGATATTAAACTAAACTTAATCTTTTTAACTAACGACATTCTAAAATGAATGCAGAAGATAGAATTTCTCAATAAATGGCAGAGTCGAAAGATTTCTTTGGTGTTTCTGATAGATATTCTTGTACATTTTCTGTATGAAAGACGTGCACCCTAAAAAAAAAAAAAGTATCTTTATTTTTCCTGCAAATTCCAGTCTCTGGTGAAACAATTTTTAAAAAAGCTAATGTTCAAAATTTTCTCCCAAAAGCTTTAGAATTTAGTTTTTAACTTCTCATGCACACTAAAAAAAAAAATAAAAAAAGGTACTTCAAGACATCATTTTTAGGACAAAAAAAGCCTTAATAAATAGTAAGATATGTTCACCTATGTTCATATATGGAAGCTTTCTCTAGGCAATGCCTGTAGGGAAGGTTTTCTTTTGCCCTTTGGTAGTTGCAGGTGTACAGGAATGATCTTAAGACCTGCAAGTTTCAACCCACAAAGGTGACTGGAGGGTCTAAAAGATATTAATTTTTGAAGAAGGTTATAAAAATTATAGGTGCAAAAGCAAACCTAAGAAAATATATAAAATGAGTTCTCCTTTCTAGTAAGTGTTTAAACACATATGATTTGTACAGATAGTCAGGTCCTTTTCCATCCATTGCCTGTTTTATGCTTCTAACTTTCATAAACACAAAGCATATGTAGTTGAAAATGGAGCATGGAAAATTTGTTCTGTGAACACATCTGCTCTCTTTCAATGCATCTGCTTAAGATAAGGGTTTTCCTCTGCACAAAAAAAGTACAACTTTCAGTAAGTGTAGAGTGGTATAACAAAGAAGTATCATAGGCTGGTGTGTAATAGCTTTCCACAGTCATACCAGAAGTAAGGTAATTATTAGATTCCCAGAGTTCATTTTGGTTTAAAAATCTTACTTCTGCCTCAATAAGTATTGAATAATGAGCCCCAAACCCCCAAGTCTAAATCTAATTCTACCATGAGGTTTTAAAAGCTTATTTTCATGTGAGTGCAGAGTTTAACAGGAATCCTGTGACTTTTGCTTGAAAGAAGGCTACCCTGCTGTGTTTGCTGAAGGAGGATTAGAGAAAAATGGTATTAATAAATTATGAAGCAGTTAAAATAAACTGTAGGCTAGCAGAACAACAGAGTACAAAATCAGCAAGACAAAACCTATATGTTTTACATCTGTACAGCTCAGAATATGAAATAGATGTGCAGTGCCTGGGACACATGCCTATGGAAGGGAACAATGCTGAGTAGCTGTGATCAATGCCAATGCATTCGTAACATCTCAGGCAGAAGCAGAAATATGAGTGCTCTTAGCCCTTAATGAATTCTAGTGGCAATAAGGACAGAATTTTTGGAGGTTTTATCTCATGGGACTGGTGCTAGCATAGGCAAATCTAGTGGTATACCCACAGTATCTCTACCCTTTTAAGTCTTTAATTAACAGATGGAAATGGAATATTGGGCAACACAAAAAGAACATTTCTGAAGTTCAAAGTGTGTTTGGGTCTGTTTCTGAAACTGTTTTTCAATTTTGGATCTAAGTCTCTGTACCCACGTCTTAACATGTAACTCCATATATTTGCCAACTGAAAAGAGAGAAAATCAACTATTTGAAATGTTCCACCTAGGCAATAACAGCATCTATTTTGTCATAGTATTGAGCACTGGAGGAGCCAATCAGACACGACAGATATGTGGAAATACCATGGGTATTTCATAACAAACAAATTCACAAGCCTTTTCATGGTATGGATGCTTTGCTCCACAGGTAGATTTCTGTTGCGTGGTGAGGGCATTAGTGATGGATAAAGTGGTATGGACACATGCTCTTCTTTGTTAACTACTTCTCTGTTTTTGTCAAAGAGAAGCTAAGAGATGACAGCTATGAGAGTTTGCTGGCTTCTACGAGAGAAAATTTAATGGAATAAAGAGATTTTGTGGTGAGAAACAGGAAAAAAAAGGCAAGCTTTACGACACTCATGTTCTTGTGAACACAGATCTGGTTGCCATATTGCCTTTCACTGTGAAAAGGGCAAATCTGGAAGAGTGCTTCAACCACACCACTCCTTTCCATCAGGTGAATTACAAAGCTGAGCATGGTGCATGGAACCACTTTGCCCCTGACAGCCCCACTGCACGTTGCTTTGGAACATGAGTCAATATATTCCAGAGGGGAACAAAAGCACTCTGTAGGGGGTCATTTTTATAGAATTGTTTTTAGTACATGTGAACACACATTCGAAAGTATCTATGGTGCTATAGAAGAATTTTTTAAAAATTGAATTTAAACATCTATATGCAACTTTCACTCTCAAAATTTAGTGGACTGTTACTTTGGTAGGAAAGCGGTTTTCAAGCAATTCTCCGAAATGTTTTCATTCTCACATTTGGAGGGAAAGTAGCATCAGAAAATACAAATTGGAATAATTTTAGATGAAATTAATCTAGAAAATACATGCCCAGATTACATTTCATGCAATGGTTAATGAGGATTCAGTTCTTGGCACTGTGGTAAGGAGATTCAGAAACACCTCACTGAAATGTATACATTGTGGACGGTAACTGCACATCAACTCCACTGATTCACATATCTACTCCTACCCCTAATTTCTGTTAAATTACTCATGGACATCATGTATTCCTTTCATGAGTCAGTTCTATGTAATCATCAAAGTACTATAGCTGGAACTTTTTTTCTGAATTACTTTTCTGCTCTGATTGTGAAAAAGTTTTCTTCTCCCACTCTTAGGATGGGATGGTGTCACGATCAGTTGATTTTCCTCTGCTAATGTACTAATACAGCTCACAGAGGTGTTCTCCTTCCCTGAGATATAACCTTTAATGTATGGAGGAAGACACATCCCTTTCCTGTCACTTTTTGTTAGATTATGCTATCCAAGCTATTAAATGTGTGTATATATTTTTATTTAAATTGAAGTAAAGATAGGCAAGATCTGAACCTTTAGGTAAGATTACTGAAACTTTAAGGATTTAGTTAAATAAACCTTTAAAATGTCCATTATAGCTCCATCATGACAACACATAATTTGAAAATACCTTTTATTTTTCGTATTCTTTGTTGCCATGGTTATATTTTTAACTACCACTCTCAATTACAGCAGTACTTGATTATATTGTTATTAGATTTTATTCACATTTTCAAAATAATTAGTCTTTAAAGCCAAGTGAAAAAAGAAATTTGTATTTTGAGACTTGAATCTGTAAAAGAAAATGAACACAAGAAGCAAAGTTCTATAATTTTTCTCAGAGTTAAAAACCTTTGAGAGCAGGATAGAGGTTCCATGTATATTCAGATGTAGTGCTATGAAACACTAGGGAATAAAAGACTTCTTGAACTTGCTTTCATTTCCTAACAGTTGTTTTCAGAATAAAGTTTCTCTGTCCCTTAAAATATATAAGACTCCTGAGCCCAAATATTAAATTCCAACCTGTGTTTCAAAAGGGGTTGGAAGATTAAGTCATCTTAGTGAGCTTGGAGCAAAAAAAAAAAAAAAAAAAAAAAAAAAAAAAAGACCTCTTGTTCTTTTGAAGACCTTTTAAAGTCATACAGGTGATTTGTTTGTCATGCAGTGAATGCTGCTGACATTTCTGATTTTCCAAAATACTGAGAGAGCTTTTGGACTTTGTGAACAGGAGATTGGGGCTCTTGGTGCCACAGTATGAACTGTACACTCACTTGTTTTATTCTGAGATTTAGATCAGTATGAACAGACAGACTTGTACATGCCAAGAATGGCCTCCTCCATGCTACAACTGTTCCTCACTTGCCTCATGATATTCCTGACCAGATTCTTCTTATTTCCCATTATGTTGGGAGCTCCTCAAAATACAGAGTAGTGTCTTTTTCTTGAGCATGATGTTCAGAGTACTGACTCAGGAGAGAACAATGTTAGCTCTGGTCCCCCTTACAAAGAAAGTAACATATATTCCTACTAAAGTCAAGTATTTAGAGCAGAACTGGTGTGCTGATCTCCTTACTGCTGGGTCAGTATCCATGTCACTGAGCTATATGTATGCTGCTTGTTTGCTTTCCTTAAGGATTAGGGAATATTGGATTTGTTGCCATGCAGTGTTAATTTACTCAGTAAAAATACAATCTTGTTTCAAAATAGCATACAACTTCAAGTTGAAAGCTAAAATATTATTCCAGAAAAGAAAAAAAACAACTCAAAAAAAGATAGGTTCACCTACTTTACTCCCTGTCATCTAAACCGAGGACACTAACCAATTAACACTACATGTGTTATTTTTGCACTTCAACACATTAGGAGACTTCAGTCTAGGTGCTGAAATTATTTGAACAGCTAGAATTTACAAGGTTCGCAAGAGTATGACAATGATAATAAAGACAAGGTATGTTAGATTGTGTATCAATCAATGACCTGCATTCATCCCCCACATGTATATTTTGGTAAGAGAGAGGTAAGAAGGCAGAAATTGTTTTTATCTGAATATCTTAGGAATGCATAACATTCTAGCCTATGCATAATACCCACATTGTCTTTGGAACTGCCTGTATGCAGCCGTGCTTCTTCCAGTCCTTTTTCACCCTTTCATATGTGGTGACATCCAAGTGTATAGTGGGCAATGACAGCATTTAGATATTCAGGAGTTAATTGAAGGAAAAAAAATCTCCTTATCCTTATTTCTTATTATTCATATTTTTTATGATCTCTGTTCCAATTACAGCATAGCCTTGATGCCAAACACAATAGCATAGACTGTTTAAATTATCAACAAAAGATATATTTATTCTATTTATATATAATCAGGACTTTTTTTTGTTGCTGAGCATTTTTTAATAAAGGAATGAATATAGGAAACTCGCACACGACTTTTTCTGTTAAACACTGTTTGCCTGGACTAATTTTGATATCAAAACCTCCTCACCAAACCAACAAGCTTACCAACTGCCCTGATATTAAAGCAGATTCACATGTGTGGGAGAGAATGAGCCTCCTACTGCAGACACTACCAGAAGTTACCACTCACTTGTTGCTGCAGAAGGAGCCCAGGCCACAGCAGAGAATCTGTGAAAATGTTGGAGTAACTGCAAGAAGCAGCCTCTTGATGACAGCTACCCCTCCACCGGAATCATCAGCTCTAGATAAATTCTGAAAGAGCTTTGTGGCCCCAAGTGACTTTTCTGGTACCCTGAAAAATTACTGTGGTCCCACATGAGGTAAGAATCTAAAGAGGAAAAAGATGTTTCAAAGCTGCCCTTTCAACTTAAGGTTATGCAATCAAAAGTCATTACCACTACTTCTTGAAATGGGAAACAGGGACCCTCACAGGTTCACACATGGGAAAATTTTGGGCATTATGGCTAGTGGTAAAAGCCTTCTCAGCATCTATTTAGTTTTTCAGATATCTATCTGCTTTACACAGCTAACTCATCATAGTGAACCACAGTGTGGTCTTCAATGCCTGTATTTATTATGCTATTTTGTGCATTAAATCAATATAGGCTACAAGTCTTTACCCCAGAGTATATCTTGAGCCGTTTGCTTAATGTGATTTCCTTCTAATATGCACTCTTGTGTTTGCTTGCAGCCTTTAACTTTCACATTTTCAAATGATCACAGCCTAAACCAAGGGAGCTGAAAAGCACATGACTCTTCTTTTTAAAATGCAGAGCCATCAGGGTCCTCTCCTGCAAAGGGCTGATAAGTGTTTTAAATTTTTCAAATATGGTAGAAATTGTGGCCTTTCGCCTTTAGCCTTGATTAGGGTTGGGATTTAACACATGCTGCCTCTGTATTTTCTCTGATTAGATTGTCCTTGGGCAAGTGCATCCAACATGTGCTATGCAGGTCAGTGATCAGTCTTCCACTGGGACAAGAACAAAACCAGGAAATATTCATAATTCATTATGATCAGACATTTAAGAGTACACTAGAGAGATCTGCTGGTTATGGCAATTTATTCAACAGCCTTATTAATACTTTAAGTTTGTTGTCCATGTTTGTCTTTACTATATGCTTTTGCTATTTTAAGGCATCAGTATTTTTTGACTTTGTATACACAAGTCAGATTTAATAATCCTTATATCTGACTGTAGAAATATTTCATTCTTTCAAACAATTTTGTCAGGTCTAGAGAAAATGTTCCCTGTTTTAAGATAAATTAATCAGGTCAAGACATGAACGTAGTAAGAACTGCTTAAATATTAACAGCATAAGACACTTTTCTGCAAGATATTAACTGTGTTTTCTACATTTTAGTGAAGTAACTATGCATGTTATATAGATATTTACAATGCACCATTCTCAGTTATAGAAAATATGTTACATTTTTTCCTAATTTTTTTTACTCCTAAGTTGAGTTTAAAGATCTTAAAATTATATTCTCAAGCTGCGGGCTCATGTATAGCTGAACACAAAGTGAAATTTGCCTTTCTGCAGGGAACCAATGTGATATGCAACACAAGTTCTACTTAAACTTGACCTCAGAAAGCTTAACATTTCTCAGAATCACAGAATAGTTGAGCTGAAAGGAACCTCTAGAGACCATCTAATTCAATCTTCTTCTACAAAAATGGGGTTAACTAAAGCAAGTTGCTTCAGGTCATGTTAAGTTGTGCTCTGAATATCTCCAAGGATGTTGACTCCATAACCTTCCTGCACAATCTGTTTCAGTGTTCAGCCACCCTCACAATAGTTAGGCTTTTTCTTATGTTTTAAAAGAATTTCCTTTATTTCCATTTGCGCCCGTTAGCTCTTGTTCTTGCACTGGATACCACTGAGAAGAGTCTGGCTTCCTCTCCCTAACTTCTTGCTGCAGAGGGTTGACTTTGGCTGCCAGGTGCCCACCAAGCCACTCATCTGTTTCCCTCCTGAACAAGACAGGAGGAGAAAGCAAGATAAAAAAACCTCATGGATTGAGTTAAGGACAAGGAGGTCCTTCAGCAATTACCATCACAGGCAAAACAGACATGGAAATGAATTTAATATGTTACCAATCAAATTACAGTAAGAAAATAAAAAATTAGAAATTAGAAAAAGTCTAAAACCAGCTTCCCCTAATCCTTCTCCCTGTACTCATCTTCACTGCCTACTTTTGTACCTTTCCCAAGAAGCTCAAGAGGCAAGGAAATGGCTGTCGCAGTAAGTCCGTAACACTTTGTCCCTTTCTTCTCACTCTGTTCCCTTGTTCCAGTGTGGGATCCTTTCCACATGAATTTCAACACTGAGTCTTTCCCATGGGCTGCAGGTCTTAACAAACTGTTCCAGTGTGTTTCTTTTTCATGGCACACTTTTTATCCAGGAATGGACTTTTCCAGTGTGAGCTTCCCTCAGAGTCACAGGTTCTGTCAGAAAATCTACTCTGGCAGGGTTTGTCTCTGCAGGCCACAGCAGTCTGCTCCAGCATTTTCAAGGGATTAATGCTTCTTTCAAGGTATATCCACCTGCCTGCTTGGTGTGGGGTCCTCTGTGGGCTGTGGGTGGATTTCTACTCCCTCTTGGACCTCCACGGGCTGCAGGATGAGAGCTGCCTCACCATGGTCTTCTCCACAGATACCACCCCTGTAGCCGCCCACTGTCAAATCTGGCTGCTAAAGGCAATACACCTGCTTTATGTATGAATATTGATCAAAATCTCCTGAAACTATTCTGTTAAACTCAATCAACCCCATCTCTGAGCCTCCTCTTGTATATCAGATCATTCAGTCCCTTAATGATCATCATGGTTCTTTGCTGAACATGCCCCTGGAGAGCCCTGTTCCCTTTGGACTAGGGAGCTCAGTATTGGACACAGAACTGCAGTTGTGCTTTACCAGGGATGAGCAAAGGGAGAAAGATCACCTTCTTTGATTTTATGATTATGATCTTCCTAATGCAGCCCAGGCAGCTGTTGGCCTTAGCTGCAAGGGTGCTTTGATAGATCATATTCAACTTGGTGTCCCGCAGGACCCCCAGATTATTCTCTGAACAAGGGACTCTTGAACTTTCAACACCAGCATATATAGGTCCATAAGGGTCTTTCCTTCCAGGTGTGGAATATTGCAATTACTGTTTTAAATGATCCTGAGATCCAAGTCAACTCTCTTCCAAAGTCCGTCTAGGTCTGTGAAGGCTACCACAAGTAATTGATGTATCAACTACTCCTTCCAGTTCTGAATTATCTGCAGACTGGCCAGGAGTACACTCTTGTCACATTATTCAGCTCATTAATGAAAATATTATTATATTGACCTCTAGGATTACACTTTCTTTTATCCTTAACATGTTTGGAAATTATTTCTGGAAGGATTCTCTCTTTCACATTCCCAAGGTTTAGGATTAGGCAAATCAGTATGTAGTTCCCTGGCTCCTATATCTTTTCCTTGTAGGCAGAAATGACATTTGCTTCCTTTCAGCCCTCAGCAACATGCCTTGATCACCATGACCTTTCAAAGGCAATAGAGTCCTTACAGTGACACTGGTCAGCTCCCTCAGCACCTGTGGGTGCACCCCCATCAGATCCCATACACTTGTGTATATTCAGTTTGCTTATCTGTCCCTAATCTGATCAGCCTCTTCTAAGACATATTTCTTGTTTCATAATTTCCTATTGGTTTCAGGGACCTGGCATTACTGAAGGAATATCTTACCAGTAAAGACCAAGGTGGAGAATGCACTGAGTTATATCTGTCTTCCTCATGACTGTTGTCACCACAACTCCTGTTCCATTCAACAAGGGACCCAAATTTTATTTCATCTTCCTTTTATTCTTAATATACCTGTACAAGCCCTTCTTGTTTCTGTTTACATCCTTCACCAGATTAAACTCCAAATGGATTTGGCTTTCATAACCAAAGAATGTGTCTCCCTCTAGTTTTTGATTATAAGGTCTGTCTTGTCTGCATCCTCCTGCACTCTTCACTTTCCACACTGATCTGCCCCTTCTTCACTTGACTGGGGATATCCAACTCCTTTCTTCACTGTCCCTAGTCAAAAAAAAAAAAAAAAAGAAAAAAAAAATCCATGGACCTCATATCAGCCAGAATAACCTTGGGACCCATGCATTTAAAGGCCATAATTGTCATTATTTCAACTTGAAGCATTAGGCAAGAATGCGGGGTTTTTCTGAGTAAAGATTTAAAGATTTGAAGGCAATAGTCTGATTGACTTGTTCTTACAAGCTTGAAAGATTCTCATCTGACTAAAACTTTGAGAGCCACTGCTCTCATGTATTTTTTTTCTGTTTAAAAAGTCCTCTTCAGTTAATTGGGAAAAGACTTCTGAGATCAGAGTCCAGCCTAAAATCTCTTACAGGATCTATTTATAAGATCTATGCAGCAAGATGAAAATTTTAGTATGTTAAAGACTTAAAAATAATGAATCAAAAATGTCCATCTTTCTTAAAATATGAAACATTAAAATCAAAGTCAGTTCTTTTTCTGATTTGTGAAGTCATGAATCTCCCAGAAAAGAATATGATAGTTTGATTGGTACTGTTTTCTTCAAAACTGTAAAGAATAGCTCAGAATATTTCTGGGAGGTTTCCATAAAAACTTGGTATTTTCACAAAGTCCAAAATCCTTCCTGTTAATCTTGCTCTCTAGTCTGGGTTTCTCAATTGTGTTTTGAATCAGAGAGATTCAGTTTTCCCATAGTCTGCTTATAAAAACTCCTCTTCATTCCTGAAGCACTTTTTCTTCCATGGACACCTTGCAGTTTATTCTCTATCCTGTAATGAATTTCAGTTCACATTTCAGCACACACAATGAACCAATGCTTAATGTTTTCTTCTGTTCAGGTGTCCTGTCTGAAATGTTAACATTAGATTTAGTGAATATGAATAATATTCACTAAAACCAAGGCCCAGAAATTCAACCTGGTATAAATCTTTTATAATCACAGTACCACACCAAATCTTAATGTTTCTTTTTTTTTTTTCACCTTTGTATGTGTGTGTTTTCCTTGATTGGTTTGCTGTCCATCATTTACATACCCTTTTGTTCCTGTTTACTCTGTCTGAACAAGAATGCAGAAATCTTCATAAATACTGATTTGTTCACACAGTTTCTGAAGATATATATTTTTTTTGTTAAATTATGTCTTTGATTCAACAGCTATTTCATTCAGCTCTGTGTTGTTTCCTTTTATGCCACGGGGATTAATCCTATTTTGTATAGATGAGTGGAGAGTACAACCAATAGAATCATACAATCAGTTAATGTTTTGGATCAGCAGAGATCTCTAAAGGTAATCTAGTCCACGCCCTTTCATGGGCAGGGTCACCTTCCACTAGACCAGTTTGCTCAAAGACTGATCCAACGTGTCTTTGAACACTGAATATATTGTTCACCTGTCAGTAATAATAGCATGTTATGTGAGCCTTTTAATATCGAGGAATTCTTTTCTATATTTAAATTACAAAGTATTTCTAGATATTCCTTTAATGGAGGGAATGAACCTCTCTATATTAGGTATAGTTGGAGTTTACTACTCAAAGTTGCTGTGTAGGGAAATTTCTTCTGTGAAGACACTTTCTCTTGCAACTACCATGCTTTTCTCCAGTTTCTGATTATTTTCAAAACGATAAGTATTTGGGGAGAAGTTAATTGCTTCTGTTCAATCATTTGATGCATTCTTCATTACTTTTAGAGCATGTGAACCTTTCATCCAATCACACTTAAAATTAAGACTGATGTGTTACAGACATTCAGTTTATCCATATAGAGTTTGGCAACATCTTAAAGGTCTTCTGTCAGGTTCATTCATTGTTTAATTATTTGTTGTTGATACTGAATAACAATATGATCACTGTCATTTGTCATTACACTCTGTTGCAGGCAGAAATTTTTGACTGTGTTGCTGGTGGTTCCAAGTTTTCAGTTAAGTGAACAGGAGTTAATAACACCTCACTAAAGTCTGCAGTTTCCTTGTGAAATAAACCCAGTCCATGAGGAATAGCAATGAATACTGTAAGTGATGAGGAAATACTTTGTCCTCCTATACTCAAATCTAACTTGCTTTTCTTGATAATTATGTCTCCTAAACAAAGTTAAATTTTGAGGAGCAGAATTCTCACCCATTGCTGTTCAAATGTTTCTTAAAGAAAGCTCACAAGGCATGATCCAGCTGTCTTGGTTAAAGAGTGTAGAAGTGACAGATGCAAAAGTACCTTCAGTAACTTGTATCTGTGATTCAGCAGCACAGTCTTGTTACACTTTATTTTAGCAACTTGTCTGAGACAGTAGATGATGTGTGATATCTTCCTTGGTTATCCTGTTAGGACTGAGGTAATGGAAAAATAATGCTGTATGATGATAATGATCATGCTGGTAATTTATAAGTCATCCTTACCTTGTCTGTTTACTGTGAAATATTCCCTGAGACTTCCCAAGGAGTAAAGCTTTGTCCTCTTTATTTTCTTTGATTACGACCAGAATATAACCTTTTGAACTACATGAACATCAAGGAGAAAACTGAACTTGAGGAGTTGACAGCTTTTACCTAGATTTTTCTTATGGAGGGGTAATCCTGGTTTTAATCTATTTCAACCTCTACAGTAGAAGTAAGTAAACCAGGTATAAATACAGCATGCAAGTGTGTATAGAACATGCTGAGGACCAAAGGTTCTTTATGGCTGATGTATGAGATTTTCATGCATATACACCCTGCCTCACACATAGATGACTGATTTAATTATGCAAGCCATCTGTATCATATACTCTACTTTAAAACTCACACCCATAATAACTGGAAGCAGAGAGAGGCACAGAAAGCTGGGGATTTGAAATCCTTGTTTTCAATCCATGCCAGTTGCCACTTTTGTATCTCTGATCCTCTTCTTTAAGAAAAAAAAATTAAAAAAAAAAAGAAGATGAGGTATAAATCTTTCTGTAGTTGGTTCCTTATTCTATTTTCATCTTTTCCTCTAAATTGAAAAAATACTTTTGATGAAAGGACCTTCTCTACAAATGTGACTTGTTTATTTTTAGGGAAGAAAATAGTATAAAGGCATTCAGTTTGAATGTTAATAGAAAACAAATATGCTGATTTCTGGAGTAATTTCTGTACTTTTTGACTTTCTACACAAATATATTTGCGTTTTCAGCTGGGACATCTGATGCCTAGAACCCTGAGCTGCTTTTCATCACAGCTCTAAAACTGTGACAGCAATTGAAATTACCTTGATAATGCTCACAAAGGTGTGGTGAGGCTTAAATAATTAATATTAAAAAATACTTCAAAATTGTTAGTTTAAAAGATGAGGCAGCAGCTCCTAAAATCTGGGACACATCTTGAAATCTTAGACAACGTTACCTAATACTTAGAGCATTGCTTAAGTGTTATTTCAGACTACTACAGAAAAAGAGGTGTGGTTTACCTGTTTATAGAAATTCTAAATGCAAAATAATAACAAGAGGTCTGTCTGGATACGGGCAGTAAAAGAATTTTGTAAAGGAAGGCTCTAAAAGGTACTCAGTACGTGTTCTCAGCAGCAGGGAGACTTAAATGGGCTACTTTTGTTCCCTCAGAATGACTCATAGCCTTATCTGAAGCACATTTGTCAAAGTGATCCAGGGTTGCTTATTACTGGGAATGCTCACTGTGAAAAGATTAAATCTTTGTGTACCACTGTAGCCCCTTTTTACAAGTTAAGACTGCTGTGACTCATGATAGGAAGCAGAGTATATTAGTCTGGGAAGAATTATGTTAATGCACTTCTTCTGCTGTCCTCAGAGCAGTGGGAAGATGTTTGGTGACAAGGGGACCTGCACCGCTGTCTTTCTGTCCTCCCCTCACTGAAATTCTAGTCCTTTAGGCACTCTTCCTACTGCTGTCTCTCTCGATGGTGTGTCGGTAGCAGCTGACAGCACTCAGGCTTTTCTGTTCCTGTTTTGATGATGTCCTTTTTCCCACGCTCCCGCAATGCCGAAATCACAGTTTTCAAAGGCCGGGCTGGTTGTCTTAACACTGAGCATTGCAGGTACCAGAGCAGACAGCAGTACAGATTCACTTCACCTGCTCCAGGTGTGTGCATCTGAATTAGCTAACTCCTCTAGCAGCCACTGCAGACAGAGGCATGGTTACAGTCAGGCCTCCACTTATTGGTGAGGTGAAACACGCTTTTTAGAATTACTCCTAGAAGGAAATTAGAGGAAATCTAAGCAATTAGGTCTGTGATTTGGACTGGATAACCTTTCAATGCCCCTTCCAACCCAAGCTATCCTATGATTTTACCAAGTTTGGTGATATGCTTCTCACCCTAACTGATAAAAATAATTGTGTAATATATTGCCAACTACTTAAGGAGATGGGCCATGTCTTTTAAATATACTATAATATGATACCATATAATATGATACCATATAATATGATACCATATAATATAATATAATATAATAAATATAATATAATATAAATGACTCAATATTTCCATTTGTACATTATCATGAAAATTGCAATTCTGAAACTGAAAGTATCAGTAAAGGGAGCACTGGCAAATGATAGGGAGTAGTAGTGTCTAGTCTATTTGTGTGTTTGTGTTCCTTCTGGAAGACCAATGCTGTCATGGTGAAGCTGTTTTTTTTTGTTTTTCTTTTTAATATTATCACCTAGTATCAGAGATTGCATTACTTCAAGAGGAAAAAAAAACCTTTCAATGCCCCTTCCAACCCAAGCTATCCTATGATTTTACCAAGTTTGGTGATATGCTTCTCACCCTAACTGATAAAAATAATTGTGTAATATATTGCCAACTACTTAAGGAGATGGGCCATGTCTTTTAAATATACTATAATATGATACCATATAATATGATACCATATAATATGATACCATATAATATAATATAATATAATAAATATAATAAAATAGAAATGACTCAATATTTCCATTTGTACATTATCATGAAAATTGCAATTCTGAAACTGAAAGTATCAGTAAAGGGAGCACTGGCAAATGATAGGGAGTAGTAGTGTCTAGTCTATTTGTGTGTTTGTGTTCCTTCTGGAAGACCAATGCTGTCATGGTGAAGCTGTTTTTTTTTGTTTTTCTTTTTAATATTATCACCTAGTATCAGAGATTGTATTACTTCAAGAGGAAAAAAATCTCAGTAATTTGCACATTTTTTCAAACATTTCAAGCATTTAGCTATTATTGTCTCTTTTGGCAGTACTTGATACTAGAATTTTCCATAACTCAATTCAAGCAGGACTTGCTGATACACTCATAATCTGGTTTGACTGATTTGTTCCTATCTGGAGTATGTATATCCATTAATATAGTTTAAGTTCTGGCACATCTCAAAGAGATTTTGTAGGTCTTCTGTATTTTTTATATGTAGATTCTACCCCAGGATTGATTTCTTACCAGTGTGCCATCATTTCCTTGGGTAGGCAAACGACAGCCAGATCTATTTTACACTTTAGGTCTCATACTGCAGTCCTTTATCCTATGTAATGACCTCTATTATATATAATTTTGCATGGCACATATCTTAATAAAGTTAATACAGCTGGCATCTCTAGGTTAGCTATGGTGTACTAACATTTGTAATATTTTCCAGTGAATGTTGTCCACATTTTTCTGGCAGATGAAGTTGATTTTTTTTTTTTTCCATATTCTCATCATATGTCCTGTAGTTTTGTCATAGGCAGGCACCTGTGAAATCTCATATTGATTTTAAGGTGCTTAATAAATTGTAAATTTCAACACTTGAAATGTCTCTCAACATTTCTTCCTGACCTTCCACTGTCTTATATTTAGGCAGAGCTCTAGCTGATGATTATATGTCACAATGGCAGTACTTTTGAAAAGTTCGCTTTTTTACCTTATCTTGGTGGCAGAAACAGCAGCTTTAAAGGGATTTATGTTTCATTGTTATTCAATCTTGTTTTGAGCGGCAACACTATCCAAAACTCAGGTATATTATTTCCAGTTTGGTGCCTCCTTTCTTGTTTCTTTCTGTAACCTTGAGTACGGTACAGTTTCTCAGAGCTACTCTAGGTGTCTCAAGGCCCTACAGTGTAGATGTTTGAAATAGAACTCATCCCACATAAGAGTAGGTATGTATTCATACTTTTATGTTTATACTAATTCTACAGAAATAGTTTCACGTTAGTGAAAATTAATGCTTGGTGTTTGCTGATGTTGTTTCCTGATGAAATTTTAAAGCCAGAGCTTTTGAAATGGAATAAAGGCAACTGCTGTAATATTATACTTAGTAAATCAACGGTTATTCTTATAGAAAGACATACTATTTTAAATTAGTACAATCTTTCCTCTCAATGTGTTTTGCAGAAAATTCACAATTCACAACAAAGAGGCAAAGTTAAGGGGCTAGGTGCATAGATCAGGATGTAAAAACAACCCAGGCAATAGTCAAAACACTATACTATGCAGGAACTCTCACTAGGTTGTCTTTGCTAACTCTGTGAATCTAGAGTCTGCTGCACAGAAAATTCTCTTTACAGTGTAGAGAGGTTGAGCATGCATGTGGTACAAAATTTTGGGTAGTCATCCTAGCATAAGTATTGTTTTAAAAAACAAGCAATAGGGCAATTAGTTCCACCATTTAGAATATTCCAAGGGAATTGGTAGATGGGACTCTCAACAGTGAGAGTCCCATCTACCAATCCTGTGACTTGTCTGAGTTTGCACAGGAATAGCTCTGTTTCTTAAGAATAATTTTCTTTCTTTAATACAGAAGAAATTTCCTATACTACCAATTCTGCTTTTCTTTCTGATTTTTTCCCATTGTGATAGGAAAAAATTGCAATGAGATGAGACAATCTCTCTTTCACAGGTGCTTACTTCTAGGTGTTTCTTAGTCTGTAATGTGTCATTTATGAATCAGAGAAAATTACTTCTGTTTGTCACCTCTAGTGTTCCATCCAGCTTTCCATATTTTTCACTGGTTGTGATCACTTTAAACTTTTAATGAATTCTTTATCTTATAATACCTCATTGTAGTCAGATAGAGAGCTAAGAAAATGAAGGAATAAAAGTAGTTTCCCAAATCACTTGGAAAACTTTTTCATTTCCAGAATTAAAATAACAAAGAATTATATTTCATTGCAGGGCAATGCTGTTTAGCTTCTCAAGTAACCTTTGAAAATCTTACTTATGGTGACCCAAGAACATATGGAGTAAGTGGATTGGAGAAATGAAATCATCCCTACCTCCTTTAGGTGTTTTAAACTTACATGAGAAATTTTGGCTGAATATTTAATGTGGAAGTCTGATATTATCTCTTGGTTTTCTCATTATTTATATATCACATACATTTACTCAGCCTTATTACCTTCCATTTCTACAGAAATGAAAGACTAATTGACACTTTTTTTTCTGTAATTTCCTTTTATATATTTTATATTTTACATTAGAATTCAGGTAGACTTTTTAACTCTTATATTATGGTCCATAATTTGCTCTTCTAGAGTTCTGATTCTTTTAGAATAATTGGTTTGTGATTATCCCCCTATTCCATCTCTAAATAGTCATTACTTTTAACTGTTTGCCTTTCTGTTTCTTGAGTAAAATCCAATGCCTGCTGTGCAGGTCAACAGTTTTCCTGAGAGACTGAAATTGCTGATTATCAATCTCACAATAATCTCAATCATATACTGATTACACACTTACCTCTCTGATTGTCTTGATCCATGCTGAGTTTCTCTCTGAAAACTCAAATGACTCTCAGGCCTCATCTGCTAGTTAAGATCATAAGTGGCAACAGTGTATCTCTAGATCTTAGTGATCATTTTTCTGACACTTACTAAGTGTCAGAACCTTTAAATAAGTAAGGTGGGCAAGAACAGTGTATCTCTAGATCTTAGTGATCATTTTTCTTACTAGGAAGTGTCAGAACCTTTATATAAGTAAGGTGGGCAAACTTCTTTTACTCAGGATTATTTGCTTCTGGAAAAGCAATGTCTGATTTTCTTTCAAAGCTACTGATAGCACTCTTCATCCACTTGCTAATAAAATCTCTATCTTAGGTATCAGATGAATGCAGTGAACAATAAATACTCTTATTATTCAGACTAGCTAATTAAAAGAGTGATTTATCAATTTCAAATTTCAAATCCCTTTGCTGACTTATTTTTTGCTTTTGTGGCTTATTTATGCAAATGAAAATCCACCTTTAATTACCACATTTGTCCATCATCCAAAACTCATAATATCCTTGGTGATCTCAAATTCTACAGCAAATGCCCCGCAGGCACTTTGATAAGTAGGACTTTACACAGTAAAATCACACTGTTAATTGTCATCCTCACTGCAATGTTTTCCTTGCAAATGAAACTTCAGTAATCTGGGCAATAAAAGCTAAATAGAACATTCCAGTCCCAATGTTGAAAGCATTTTTAAAACAAGTTATCAACTGACACAATTCATATATCCTCTTCTGTGGTGGGTAATAAGTTATTTTTTCTGTCCCCATAGGGAGAAGGTGAATGAAATCCAGAACCCATTCCAAATTTCCTATTGTGCAACTGATTTAAGGCTAACTAGTAAGCAACACAGCAGAGAGCTTGTGCATTATTTTGGATATTAACTAAATTAAAAATGTGAAGTAATATGGTAGAGGTTCCTGGCTTTAGAAGTACAAGTTCTTTCTCTCAGAGCCATGCACTTGCCACTACTGCTCTAAGGACAGTAAAGAGAAAGTGCAGCCTCAGGGCTGAACTTTAGTGATTTCTACATTCCATTCCAGGCTGCAGAATCCAGGCAAATTCCTCCTAACCTATATCAGGCTAGAGAAAGAGAAGTCTGAATGGCTTTTTATTGCTGCAGCCCTTCTCTTTTTTTCCCTACAACAAGACTCCAGCTGCCCCCAACCGCACCACTGCCTCTTCAGTGTGAGCCCATCAGCTGTGAGCGAGGTCAGATTGTGCTAAGCAAGGCACCGTATCAGCACACTCTGCAGAGATGCAGTGTAATATGCAATGTCTTCTTTACTCACTTCTTCTTATTATTTTTTTTTTTTTTAAATTTTCCCATCAGGACACTTTACCACAGAAATTATACAAAAGATCCTAGAGGTGCTTTAGGACTGAGAAATATTCTATTTCCTTTTTTATCACATCTTCTTGATGTTACGGTACTTCTGTTCAAGCTATCCCTCATGAAATAGGAAAATGATAAGTACTTCTTACCATTTCTAGACAAGAGTGAGTTAAAAGTAGAGAATTTTGATGTGATGCAATCTTTGGCTTGTTCCTATAGACCCAGAGAATTTGCGCATGTAGCATTTGATTTCCAGTCAGGACTCTTCTAAGCATTGCTTTTGGGTATAAAAACACAACATTCTCTTTGTGTTCCTGTTTCATGTTACTAATTAACATGGTAACTGTCATCAAAAGGCCAGTAAGCATTGATCTGTTGATCTCCCAAAGTGATTAGCAACATGAAATTTGCTAATAGGATTTGCCTGAAACATCACTGAAAAGCAGAAAGGCCAGTTTCACCTGCATAATTATTTAATGTGGATGGGCTGTCACATTCAGAGGGCGACTGTTTCGTTCTCATCTTAAATAACACTGATATTGCAGCTCTACACAAATGTAGTTTATAGCTTTTCTTGCAGTGAATGAAGACTGTCCTTCATTGCCCCAGCACAAATCAGCAACACAAAATTCTTTCATACAAAAAATTTAATGACAATGAAATCCTCTTAACGGGGTTATCAATACTTGATAATTTTGTTATGAAAATGTTTAAAGAGACAATTTGATTAGATAAAAAAAGAATGAAAAGGAGACTTTATTTATTTATCTCCGTGTATGTGTGTGACAGAGAGAAAGATTTGGTTGAGTAAGGATTTCCTAGAAAGAAAATGACAGTTTGCCTGTTATCACAGATTGATTTCATAGGACATTTTCTGTAATGAATGAAGCCAAAGAAAATATAACAGTCTTGTACTTAGTTCTTTCACTAATTTCTTGTAATACCATTTAGGTTTTGATTGAATCCATCATTAAAGTGGTTGTAGGATGGAATGTGATAGAGAAATAATATTTTCCCAAATTTCATAATCTCTCAAGAAATTATTTCTTAAAATCCATGATACTTAGACAACTGTAATTTTTAACTGAAAGTACTGTATCAGTTCTTCACCAAACAGAATATTGAAACTGTTCAATTTACATAAGAATAGGGTGATTTACATATTTATTAGTTTCATTTAATTTGCTGCAAACAAACTATTCTAATCTGGTTTGAGGATAATCTCTAACCTTCTGTTGTTCTTCCTTTTCATGAACACACATACACACACAGACACACTCATACTTTATCTACATTTCATAAAATGAGTTTGCTTTCCCTCTAAAAACATTTCTCAATTCTAAGAGCTTTACTGGGGGAAATGCCAAGAAATAAAAAGAAAAGAGTAACTTTTACAATTTTCTGTTTATTGTTCCATTTTTTTGTTGTTGCTGTTGATTTGTGATGTCTTCTCTTTATCATGCTTGGGTTAACAACTACAATTACAAAGTTAACAATCCTACTTTTTGAAGACAATGTTTAAGTGATGATTATCTATCTCTACATTGTTGTTAACATTTGAGCCGTAAAAATATCTCCTTACATACACAATTTAAAAATTTTGAAGTATTTTCTATGTAATAATATTTCTAGTCCTAAAAATGATGCAAAAAATAACATAATGGGGAAACAATCCCCCAGCCTATGAATTCCTTGTGAAATGTTCAGTTGTAATACTAATCTAAGCGCTAGGATGGAATCAGGAAGTAAATAAAATTATTTTATTAACATTTCTGTGTGTTATATCTCCCCTACTGTTGCTATCAGGTACTGTTGCTATCAGAAGTAGCAGGCAATAGCTATTATATAATAAGAAAGTAGAGAAGGAAATTCTCACACTAAGGAAAAGGGAGTGCCAGAGATCTGAATGACCCTTCTAATTAAGCACTAGAACAGTGGCTAAAAATGGGAAATATTTCAGTTTTGGGATATTTATTTTTTTGTTTAAAAAAATTGTGTGTTTCATTGGGTGGTTTGTAGGAAGGAAAAAAAAACCCTTTTTTTGTTTTCCAAACTAGAAGTCAGTCAGAAATTCTTTTTAGTCATAAATGCACAGATTTTGATAACAAAATCAATGTGTTTTTGGTAACAGCAGATCAAGTGCAGCAGGTTTCCTTTCTGTTCTGTGTTCATCCTGGACAACTTTGCAATGCTGTTCTGTGTTGTGACATGAGACGTCCTTGTCTTCTTTTTTGTGGTGTGAAAATGTAGGAGGAACTCAACCTGGAATGGGGTTAGCAAGCTTCACAACCACCACCAACACTGACAGCAGCCTGTCTCTGTGGTCAGGCACATCCCTGGCCCCAGGATGGCACTCAGAACTGTCTGCTCAACACCTGGGAGCTCAGCAACACTTACACTGTCCCGGGAGGAAGGTGCCTCTGTCCTTTAGCTTCTAACAGTACCTTTGCATGGTGTTTTGGAGGCACATGTGAGAAGATCTAATCACCTGAAAGCGTCATGACAGCTGGAGGTGCAAATCCTGTAGGGAGAAGCTGGCTTGCATACAGCAGTCTTGGAGCATGGGTGGACCAGGATCATCATTCAAAGGGCTTTCTTGCTATTTGGAGTCAGTCCCCACTCCATCTATACTGCTTCTCCATGTTCACAATAGTTCTGGTCTTGTAAAAACTGTGAGTGCAAAGATATTTTTATAGAGTATCTAAGTTAATCAAATGTATAGAACTGATTTGTATGGCTAAATCCAGTTGTCATGCCTACCTAAGACATTTTGAATAGAGACATATTCCCCAAGAAACAGTCATTCTAGGGAAGAAGTCCATTAAGAGAAAAGTAGGACCTCGGAAACAAAAAGACAGAAAGATATTTCATTATTTGAATGACCTTTTTGCTCTGGGAGATTTGGATACCAATCAAGAGGAGCTGCAATAAATATAAACATAAAAACAATTAAGCAAGAGAAGTTATTTAAAGCCTCTAAAGAATAAGGTACAACATAATATATTTAATCAGAAATATGTAAATGTATTCTGATTATCCTTCTAGAAAAAACCAAACAAAGCACATACACTTTTTTGGAAAGAAAACTATTCTTCTCTACTTTAATTTGGTCATGAGTTCTAAATCAGTATCTAAATTAATGTTATGACAAGGGCTTCAGGTATCAAGATTTCCTGCAAAGGAAATTATTTTAACCTCAACCCAGAAATCTGAGGTTATGAGGGGAGACAGTGCAAGCTTGATGATTAAAAGAGGATTCAGGTAAAACTGTTTCTGAACTCTAATCTAAATTCTCTAATGAAATGACAAAGCTATCTTTCCTTTAAAAAGTGTTTCTAACAAAGTTCCATATTTGAGGTTAATGACCTGTCTACATGGTTGGAGTCTGAAAAAAAATAGAAGTTGGCTGAGGACATGATGTATGAAGAAAGGAAACAAGAAATAAAACAATTATAAATAGTTGTTTTCATGCTGGTAGATCTGCTAAATGACAGCATTTACATGGAAGGAATCCTCTACAAATAACCCTCTGTTATACCCTGTCAATGCCCAGACCCAGTGCAGTAAGCAGAAGCCTTGCCTTTAATTTCAGAGGACATAGGAAAAATCAACAGAAATTTTTCTTTCAATTATAAGTAAATAATTATAAGATGGTGCTAGATATGTAATGTAGAGTATTCAAATATGAGAGAGAACCACCGTAGGAACTTCATTCTGTCATTTAGATGGCAAGTGATGTGTGTTTCTACTTACACCTTTTTTAATACCTTCATGTTGGATGCACAGAGAAAAGTTTCTAAACTTCATGGAAATTAATAACGTGTTCATTACAATCTCTTTCCTGTAAGGGAGCAATGTGACAAAACATGCTTTTAATGGTCCTTATATAAACTATTTCCTACCAGCTAAAAAGTTGTTATTGGTACCAATAAGAACTGCTGCTGCTTTCAAAAAGATGCTTTTGAAGGGGAGGCAATCCTTATGGGACATTGCCATAAATTTTTTTCCACACAGTGCTTATTGCTGGAACAAAATAAGTAATTAACATTTTTAGGAAACTCTTGTCTCTTGATCTGTAAAGGACTTTCACATAAGCAAGTGCTTTTAACATTACTTACAGCTAAAGGTGACTTTCTATAAATATGTTATGGAATAGTTAGTGTGCAAAAAATTTTCCCAGACAGCTTGAGAGTGCTTCTCCAAAGACTGTGAGGAAGACAGATTTGAGCCTAGTGATTCATAGTGCAGAATCATGTGGAAAACTGGAAAGAAGGGGGAAAAGGTTTTGTGAGTGGCCTTTAAAGATTAGTCCCCATATTATAAATGTTGATGTGCTGTTCTGTCATACATACTGTTAAAGAAGGTATTAATTCTGCTAACACTGTTTGGGTACAAAAGTGCCAGGCAGTGTTTCTTATCTAGTAAGTCTGGGTCTGCTAAATGTCAAATCCTGTTGGCTGCAGTAGGCATTTACATGTGAATATCCAAGTCACTGGAATAATTTGCTTTTTCCTTGCCTGTCAAAGACATTTGTAGAGTGTAAATACATAATCTGAAACTGTTTTCATGGCATTTTTATGCCATATTCTCTAAAATCTTTCAAAAGAACCATGTCCACCTGTGCCTCAGTTTCCTCATTCTTAATGATTCTCACACTGTATCAGCTATCCTAAAAATTTTATTGTCTCTGCCTGTAAACATTGGCTCATGCATCCACAAACTATCCTTACTTCGATGTTGCCCTACCATTCTCCAGTTATATCTCTTTATTAGTTTTAAATTATCAGTTTTTTCTCCACTTCTCCTCCAAAAAGAAAAAAACAAAACAAAACAAACAAAAAAAACCCAACCAAACAAACAAACAAACAAAAAAAACAACACAAAAAACCCTATGATACAATTGTTACCTTGGATAGAATGAGGCCTGTCTGATATGATAATATGTCCCATATTTCCAAGGTTATTTTCAAACTAGCCCATTCTTGCTTATTTTAAGAATATTCTACATGTCAGTCTTCTCTTATGTATATCCAGGTTCTGTCAATTTGTCAGACTTGCTTTATCTTCAGGTTGTCTGTTATGTCAGCCCACAAAATAGCATGTATACAATGGGGTTTTATATATAGTAATGTGGTAATGCATTTTAAAAATATGTTGTCTGTAAAATAATGGTATGTGGCCAAGATAGCTTTCAATTGGCACTGAAAACAGAAAATGTTAAGGTTTTTATTACTCTTCTGTTGAATGTCTGAAGTGTGCATGCAAGTACTATTCTGCTTCTTAAATCTCTTGACCAAAAGTCAGTTGTTCTTATCTTTTATGGGTCAATTTATATGGGAGTTGTAATCAGGTAGAGTGAAATTGCAGCACTGCCAAGATATGGCCTGAGCATCCCTCCTGTTCCTGACTAATCCCTGCAAAAAGAGGGTCTATACAAGTTCCTGGGGACTTAATCACAGGCAGAAATTTTTGCAGAAAGCCCCAAATCATTATAAGAATAATACATTCTGCTGGTTAATTTGCAGACCTAACATGACTGAGGGTTACAACTTCATTGTAGGTTTCAACATAGGACACTGCAAGATATAACCTAAATGACAAAAATAGTTTACGTTTTAGTAAATTTAGAAAAAATCCAGGCAAAATATAAGCATAAATTTTGCAATTCTCTTTGCATTCCTAGTGCAGAGAACAAGTGAATTGTGTTTTTTAAAAGTTCAGTGTTATGACAAATATTTTGATGTTTAGCTAATAGCAGGTACCTTGTGAGGTGGGGTAATTTTCCAAATCAATATTCAATTATAAATTTTTACTCATTCTAATAACAAAATCAAGGGAAATGAAAGATTTCTTCAGAAAAAAGTGAAGGGTGAGAAAGAGCAAAAATCATGGCTGTTTGACAGTGGGTAGCTTATTTTCAATCTCTGCTGGAAGGAACAGTGAAATAATGCAATTCCTGATGCCCTTTTGCTGGGTTTTCGATTTCTTTGTGCTGTCTGTCCTTTGCTGGATGTCTGGTAAAGCAAATTCAGCTATTACTTCCCATACTTGCATCATTATAAAAAGGATGTCCAGTGATTAAAAATTTTTGAAGACAGGAGATGAGAGTGAAAAATAATTGGACTAGAGTATTGATTAATGCAAACTTCTGTATTACTATGGAAAAAAAAAAACATTCGGTTTTGATGGCTCACAGACAAAAGCTTTCAGTTTATTTCCTCTCTCCCTATTTTTCTTACTACTTGTATACCTCAGATGTTCGATTGTTTGTTAAAAAAACACATTTTATTTTCATTTTTTTGATGTTAGTATTAATGAGGCAAAGAATGTGTTAATATCATTGTTATAGCATTGTTTCAAACAATTGCTTCTCCATGAGAAATATAATAGTCTATGAAGCTGCTTGCTCATGATATTTCTGAGAAAAAATATATAAAGGATATTGAGATTTTATGAAAAAATATTCTGAATTATGGTGTGATTATACTTTAGGTGTTTTTTTTTTTTTTTTTTAATAAGGTTTGCAATTTATATGCTTTGGTTTTAATATATTCCTTGTCAAACCCTATGGAATTTAGAATGCAGAGATAAAGGGACAGCTACTCCTGGGAAGAAGAACCTAAGCAGCGACTTGGCAATCAAACCTATAGTCAGTCATATGTCTTTTAAAACTGATAATGATTTCCAAACAGTCTGAGAACTTCAAGCTTTGGCAAAGGTAATATAAATTACTTTCAATTAGTTTCCATTGGCTTTTATAGGTGTAATTTTATAAGTTTTATCACTTTACCATTTTCAGTTATAAGTATTCACAAACCAAACAGGATTAAAGTGAAACCTAGCATTCAGTAAGCAATATCTATGATTATTTTTCACTGCACACTAGTGAAGTTTAGAGCAGATGGGGATCTAGCATGGGCAAAAAAGAAGATTGTTTTTGGGGAAAACAAGAACAATAGTATATAAATATTATAAAAACTGGTAACACAATAGATTGATGCTCATTTCCATGTATTTATAACACAGTCCCTTTAGAATACCAAATGACTGGTCATTATTTTAATAGAGACACTGATTACTTTGTTTCCTTCTGTTTCCTTTGCAATCACATAAGCATTGTGACAATAACAATGAAATCTGTAGACAATGGCTGCAGAATTTGATAGATAGCAAACTTATCAGTAGACATTACATTCTGCAGTGGGTGCAAAAGACTGTTTTAGCAGGGTTGCATATAGGAATTCTGAACTTAGACAAAGAACACTTTTAAAGAGCACTGTTTGCTAGCTAGGAAACCTGAGGCCAGGACATGTGCAAGCATTAGTGTCCTGTCATGTGCAGTGTCAAATGTGTAGTCTGGTGTCCTGCAGAGATGCCAGGCAGGGCAGAGGTGTTGGCATGGGCCATGTACCAGTACTGGTGAACAAAATGAGCAAACAGTGGCCTAGAACAAAGGAAGTTTATGGGAACAAAATGCTATGCTGTGCCAGGTGTCTGCTGTGATAGAGAATGGTCCCTTGATTATTTAATATATTATCATAGATATAACTTTAGACTTCATCCTCTAACAGTTAGTGTGAAATCCTGCCATCTGGAAGAATTGAGAAGGAAACCAAAATCCTATCATTTAACAGAATAAATAAAGCTAAATCCCAAATAGAGGAACCACCAAAGGACTTCCTCTGATTTAGGATTTTCACCATCTACAATGAATTGATTTCTATGAGCAAATTTTAAAATGTGTGATAAGCAAGAAAATTAGATGAAGCTGATAAACTTCATTTTTCAGAAAAGCTTTAATAGTGCAGAATTAGTATAACACTGACTACAACTATGCAAAATCCAGCTTAGAGATGGCTTTGATTCAGCTGTGCTGGTGCGCAGGCAGGGCAGCTCTCTCTTGCATCTGTTTTCAAAATGTAGCCTGCTGATGTATACTATAATAGCATTTACAATAGCAGTTAAAAACAAAGCTTTGAGTAGTTAAGGACGTCATCCATTTTATGCTGTCTACAAATAAGAACACTGTTCTTACCAAGTAAAAAAGAAGTTCAAGCTTAATTCACAAGAATATAAATGAATTCTATTTTTAATGAGTGAAGTCTTTTAATGCGCATTGAACTCTACAATTATTTGTTCCAAGATCTTTTAGAAGCCGAGTTTATGAATCTGTTTTAGATTTTTTTACTCAACAAAATTTTGGGGGTGTAATCAATACTTCATCACTTTGAACTTTTGGAAGGTTTTATTTTTCGTTTGAGTTTGTAACAATGAATCCTTCTGCTAAATACAAAAAATGTTATAATATCTCACTAGCAAATCTCAGGACTCTCAGACTGAGCTGAAAATGTGATGAATTCAAGACTATTCCTGCATCTGAAAAACATTTATAACCTTTATAACACCTCTTTTTAATTTTTTTTCTCTTTGCCTCACTTTGCCTTGACTTTCAGATATAATTGGGAAAGAAATCATTGGGTTAAGAGCTTTCAATTTATTTGGTTTTAAAAGAAATAAATATTTTTAGTTTGGTAATAGAGATAAAAAACCAAAAACAACAAACAAAACCAAACCAAAATAGAAAGAATAAGACAAAGAAAACAATGAAAATAGGTAGTACAAGTCCTTCCATACTTGAATAAGCCCCTCTTTTTTTGTATTTCTCTACTACTATTTCTGATTAAAAGATAAGACTACTTTGGCTTACTTTGGTAAGTTCCCAAAATACTAACACTTAAAATTCACAGATGATCAATAGTGGAGAAATCATAGCAGCATCTTTAAAAATATATATTAAAAGAGGATCTCAGTCTTCAGATTACTTAAATGGTTCAATAGTCTAGGCACTAGGCTGCTTGTTCCTGTAGTTTCACATTTTCACTTCACTAATATATGTTACTATGTGTATCACCATAGAGTTTTTAATTTTCTTTCTTTTACAATTTATTGACTGCATGACATAGTTTAAAAGTTTTATTTTTGCAGAATTTTACCTGTGCTGGACACACATCACCATAATCTGCTTGGTCCCTTTTATGCACTTTCTGAAGGTTACTCTCCTGTAATTAAAAACAAATTTTTTGCCTGAATGCCCTTTTAGGTTTTAATTATATGTATGCACATTTTGTTCTAGTATATTGTTACTAGGGTCTTTAGTGACTGTCCTGATTTGATGATGAAAATTAATCAAAAATATGTTGTGTGTGTTTTACTACTGTGGAAGATTTTAGAGGTTTTTCCAAAATCCTACTAAATTTCCATCCTCTACAGCAAATAAATAAATAAGCAAGAAGAACAACAGCTGTGAACTTTTGCTTCAATAATGTTGCACACTGGACATTGGGATTTCCAGCTTATTGAATAACTTTCTAGCATAAATATGTCTCTTGTCTTCAGCAGAGCTGGAGAATGATATCAACTCTCATTACAATTCCATTGCAACTTTCCCTCAGCTGAACATCAAAACTTTTCAGGCTTTTGGACTGGATTGTTTGTGTTGTTATGCAGAGCTCAAAGGCACTGGCTCGTGTTTGTTTGACAGACTATCACTTACAGTGCAGAGAAGGAAGGCGCCTTTCTGTCAGCATAATCTGCCCACGGTTCTTCACTTTCATTACGTTCTGCTGCATGCTGATTGTCACCATGGTGTTGCCTTAGCCAAGGAATGAACTGTAGGGTTGAACAGGGAGGGAAAAAAAAGGCTTGCTATTCATATCCCTCTGTTTTATTACCAGTATGTTGTAAATCACCAAGCAGCTGATGACATTTAGTCAGGGACAGCAATCAATAAAGGGAAAATCAGAGCTCTTAGAATACCTCTGCTGGCTTTGCCTGCTCAGCTTCTTCTGCCCTGTTCACAACATGCAGCAAACCTGAGCTTGAATGTAGCATAAAGTAATTTTTTACCCTACTCAATTATAAATGCTTGGTTACTGAATATTTAACGCATGATGAATAGTGTGATGATCCGTGTCACATTTTTTATTTGTCCCTTTCATCTGAAGGATCCCAAAATGCTTTTCGTATCTCTGATTACACAAAGACTACAGAATGGTTTCTTAATCCAACAAGGGGGGAAAAATGACTGCTTTAACAGCGTAGCACATCTCATTGTTATTAATGATAATAATCATTCCTGGCACTGGCTGTAAGTTTCACCTTTTTTATGAGGCTCTCAGAAAGCAATTTATAATCTGACATTGGTAGTCCTCACACACAGCATTTTCACAAAACAGATAAGCTTATAACTTATATCTACAGTAAAGGAAAGAGGAGGCACACACATTAACAGTTACCCAAGTCAACAATGCAGTTATAATTGGAGATCTGAGGAACTTTGAAAGAGTTCACATATTCTCACCTCAATGTCCTATTTTCACTGTTATGACATATTTCTGAACTAAATGTCAAGATAAGATGTGACAGAATCTAAGGAAGAAAATCCAGTTCCACCCTATTTGGATAATTAGTTTTTCCTAGAATGAAAAGCTCTGCCTTGGTTGTGAGACATGAATACTAAAAAAAAAAATAAAGAGGAACTGAGGCACAATATGAATTTTTCAGGAGTTCTGGAGAGTTAACAAGTTATTTTCAGGTTTTCAGAGCAGAAAATTGTGATGTTTGCAGTAAATCAGTTTAGTCATTAGGACAAATCTGGTGCTTGTGGCAC
This sequence comes from Pyrgilauda ruficollis, assembly GCF_017590135.1. Classification (NCBI taxonomy): domain Eukaryota; kingdom Metazoa; phylum Chordata; class Aves; order Passeriformes; family Passeridae; genus Pyrgilauda; species Pyrgilauda ruficollis. The sequence continues at coordinate 5,256,350 of NW_024525823.1, read as the reverse complement.
ATACCAGGGACCTCCATGTACGGGGTGAAAACATCAACCCAGGTATAATGTGAAGCTTAGTTGCCTGAGATGTGGACTTGGGGGCAGCTAGCTGACAATCTCTGTGTGGAGGTGGAAATATCCATATGGCATATATATATCAGCTAATATCAGCCTATCTGTTGATGGCACACAAAGTCCTAGCTTTCACTTCTGTGTAGTGCACAGAGATTCACATTGGGATCCTCCATCCCCCTCCTCATCAGGTCCTTACCTCCTAAAGTGCAGAATTTAGGACACACTGTTTAGGGTGTCTGAGAATGGAAATCACAGTAGAAAGACAAATTTCATTCCAGGCCCTCTTCCTGTTAGGCCACCAAAAAGGCAAAATGAGCACGTGGGTCTTGGGACTGGTGAGACAGGGACCTTGGGGAGCCTCGTTTCACAGCCTGAGTGAATGAGGGAAAAGAGATGCTGAAATCTGTCCAGCAACAAGAAGTTGCTCCTTTTGAACATGCTTTAATGACCTGCAACTTTCTTTTCACCAGACAATTATTCTGCATTTTTCCAGACCTCACTGTAATCTCTTAATTTTTGCATTCTTGGTTTCGTAGCGGCTGCGTGTCTACCAGACAGTGAGAAAAGCCTGGTCTCTTCAGGAAGGAGGTGTAACACCATAAATGTCAGCTCTTATACTTTGTTCAGTTTGCATGTTGGTCATGTACTGCTCACTGTTTTGTCTCCTGCTCTAGGATCCTAAGGCTAGCTGTCAACATGTGGGACATCAAAATCTGTCTCTGACAGAAGAAATCTTATATATTTAGGGGAGATATCTTCATATGTTATAAATCATCCAGATTCAAGTCTTTCCCTCTAGGTGAAATTTAAACTGTACTTCCTCCTTCTCTTCTCCCTCCCACCTTTTTTGATTACTTTTGTTGATTATGTAGTTTCTTATGTAGTTTTTTTTAGAAGTATTCTCTGTGAAAGCTGGATTTAGTAAACAGAAATAAATGCATCCAGCAACCAGATATCTTCTCTTCTGCCGTGCATCATAATCATTCCAAAGAAGATATTAATCTCAAAAGACTTTAGTTGTAAAATTGCTTTGCTTGCTTCTGACCTTTTTTCACTCCTCTGCAGTCTTTGTACAGCCCCATTCACTTAATCACCAATTCTGAATACAAAACCTCCTCAGAGTTTTTTGAAGAGACAAGGTTTTGTGTTTTTAAAACAAACATTTTGAATATGTTCATGAAACTTCTTTTTGATGTTTTCCTAATTTTAGAAGCTTTCCATGTGGATTGTGTCACATTTCATTATAAATTCTAGACAAAAGATCCTATTAGTCTGGCAACAGTAAAGATATTCTTAATTCCTTTAGTATTCTTCCCATTTTGCAGACTGGGATGAGACAAAGAACATGAACCTTTCTGAAAGAGGCATAAAGTAAACAGCTTGTTATATAGGTCATCTTTATTTAATATTCATTAATGCTTTATTGTTCATGGCTTTTTACTTAATCGTATTTATTTATAGAAATTTCCCACTGTAAGGCAGTTTGGCTATGGCATAGTTTCTACAAAAGGAGTTTATTTAAATATTTACATAACATGCAAAAGTTATATGAAAAATTATTGGAAACAGCTTTTATGTAACTGTTCATAATTTGAAAACAGCAAAGTCCTTGCCTTCTGTTCCCTTCTTACTAAGAAAAAATAAAGTCACCATAAACTACACATTAAGCATTGAGGCTGATCTTTATGGTCCATCAGACATGTGAACTCAGTTTGAGTGTAATAATTGTCCGTGAATTTATCAGGTTGTGTTGAGGCTCTGGGAGATTTTTGTCAATCTGTATTGTTTGCAGCTTGCCACCCCTTGACCACATATCTTTGTTAGAGTCTGTTGATTACCAGAAAACCCTACAACATCAAAAACCTTTCACTATTAGTAGCCGACCTCAGAACACGTGAGAGAAATGAGTTTTAAAAATAAATTTGATTGAGTAGAAAAGCCTTAAATAGTTAAGATCCTTAACTGTTAAATTGGTTTCTATCAAGCACAAACTGGCAACTATATTTTATACAACATCAAAAGGATTGAGACATCATGTGGGAATAGACTAACCTTTTCTTTTTGTTGTTTCAATGGATTAATAATTAATTCATTATATTTCATGAATATGTTAACAAATTTTTAACAACTGCACAGATCTTCTGTAATGACATGTTTAAATCAGACAGGTATAATGACCCATTACAACTAGATGTCTGAAAGGTCACAGGTCATCCCAAGTGCACTGCCTGCACTTATTAATGCATTAGTAGCTATTAGTTATACTGCTAGCCTGATATCCTGCCGTGAATTTTCTTATGAATATTTAGTAGGTATAGTACAAACCTATTGTGAAAGGAGAAAAGTAAGAGATAATATGAAGATTAATTAGAGGTGTATCTTAAAACACTTACATGTATTTCTCAGTTAGGATTTACAAGAATAGAAAACTATGTGGCTTGATCATCACTTAAATCTCTCCTTCTTTACACTTGTTCTGAAATATAAAAAGTGAAATGCAGGTTTGACTGATGTTTTGCCCATCCTATTTCTGGCATCTGAGCTGTAGAGTTGCTTTGCTGCTCAGGGACTGACTAGGAAAAGTGGACATTAAATGTCCAGTCAAAAATAGCTCTTTTTTAAAAAGAAAATACAAGTCAGATATGTAGGAACATCAACAACATCAACAACATCAACAAAAGGCATGTGGCTTAACTTAGATGCTGCTTAGGACTTACTTTAAGCTTTTTATACAAAGACTAAAATGGTTCTGTTCTGACAGAACAGAACTATCTTCTATATCTGAGGGTTAGTATGAAAAAGATCAAAAACTGTAAAACTGTCCCTTTGGCTGGTTTTGTTTTGCTTCGTTTTACTTATGTGACAACTATTTTCTTCTTTTCTGAAAAGAAATACTTATAAAATATTTTTTTTTAATCTGACTAGATATTTTTTGAATAGTCAGGACCAGAATATACTGATATTCTATGCAAGCTATAGTATTGGAAATTAATAAGTATTTTCCCTTTGTGATATTGGTTTGCCTGGGTGCCTCCACAAGAGCAGTTCACCCTAGGGAAGGGAGAATGAAGCCTGTTTGTACAGTCATTTGTAGACTGGACAGAACCTGTTCATGGGGTAGGAGAAGGAAAGAGAGAGGAGAAAATGTTTTCTGTAAGAAAAGATGCTTGGGGAGACTTAGAATGAGCAATACCTGTGCATATTGCAGGCCCACAGGCCACATGCCCTTTGTACTTGCTGTGGCGTGCTGTCACAACCACACACATGTGTACTGTCTCATGGATTGCCCTTTCTTAAGAGAAGTGGGCTTACTGCCTGTGTTGAATTTAATTACATAGGGAAATATGAGCCAATGCCTAGACTCAGTCTAGAAGATGGTGCGTTCTGATCTTGTTCCTAGTCTGAGAATCACAATAAAGTGCATGGCTCTGTATGCAGATATTTTAATGAGCCTTGGGAGTTTGCCATCTTGAACTAAAGCCTTACAACTGTTTTCATATGGAGACCCTCCAAGAACTTAGAGCCAAACCAGGGAGCCAGTCACTGTCTGTGTCCTCTGGTCAGGAATATAAAACACCCAAGTGTGATGGCATATATTGCAATGCAGATCGCACTGTACTTGTCAGCAGCGGTCTGGGCCAAGTCGGAAAATTATTCTTTTGCAGCCAGGTTCAGCCTCCAAGAAATGACATACTAATCCTAGAAGCCTGCATTATACCACTGTAGCAGACCTTCCTGTGCATGTAATCAGAGACTTCTTTGAAAAATATTTTTTAAGGGTAACATGGAATCATATGAAAAGCCTGTTAACTTACACATAGTTCCTTTCAGATGACATGTATGTAGACTCTTTCTGTCAATGCCTCTCATGTCTTCAATTTGCAAGACAAAGTAATTTGCAAGACAAAATAATTAGTGATTAATCAATCATTTCTCACATAATGGTTTTCTTCAGCCAACACTGCAGTTTACAGACTGCAAATCATAGTTCACTTGAAGGAAGGATGACAAGACTACAGAAGCAGTGCCAACCTCCTAAATAATGGAATGAAAAAGTTTTGCTGTCCTGTTGAAGATCCAAGAGGGTTACTGGTGCAGAGAACTGGATGTTATTTTCCTTAACAGAAGAATCCATACATTTTTATAACACTATCAGAGAAAACTGAAAAGGGTGAGTATTCTTCTCTGAAAGTTAGGCACACAACTTAAATGAGCCAGGGCAAAGGTCTGCAGCACGGCTCTACCTTATTCAAACTTTTTGCCTTGTAAAAATCCATCTCTACCCCAAACATGGCTACCAAGAGCAATTAGGATATAAATATTGCAGCATAAACTGGTTTCAGCTTCAGAATTTTGCAGTTCTGAGAGTTATTGTTAAAATGAGTTTATAAGTATCTTTTGGGTTTGTGGCAATCAGCCACAGATGACTCTGCTTGTGCATGGGGTTTGGATTAAATGTCCTCCACAACTCTCCTCCAACTTCAGCCCTGCTATGATTCTGTGATTAAAATACATTAATAGCAAGTCATATCACAGTCATAAAACCTACAATTTTTTATATTCTGAGCAGTGTGGTTACTCACTGCCAAAACTGGTTGCTGAATTGGTGTCTGCAAGCGTTGTTATTATTCCCTGTATATATGCTACGTTGCTTCTGCTACTCTGAGTAAGTTTTTAGGTAAGGGTAAACCATTAATTGTACATGTATAAATGTGTGTATGTGTTATTATTTTGCATTATTTGTGAGTAAATAAAAAAAAAATCAGTAATGTGTGGAAGACATTTTGTATATTGTGATGTCCTTCCTATAATCCCCCTTTATTTCTGCCCAACCAGTTGTTTTGGCAACAATAACCAGTGAATATAAAGATCATCCAAGGTTAAAAGAAAACAAGAAAAAGACTGAACCTGTTAAGTGGAATTCCCTTAAGACATTCCTCTGAGAGAAGATCTGGCAAAAGTGAAAGATATTTTTACTTTTGTGCTTGTGGACAAAACCCACTATTTTCTTTCATACTGCTTTCCAAGCCCTCCAGTTTTGTTGAAACAATGGAAATAACCCTAACTGACAGATGTTCCTATTAAAGTTGTAATAAATCCTTAAAAAACATTGCTAAGACAGCAACATCACTATTCTGTATCCTTTGAAGTATTTGTTAGACACACCCATAAAAATTTAAATTGAATACAGGCTCTACCACCAAATGAGTTAAGTTGTAAAAGAAACTTTCATTCTTTTCCAGAACCAGAAGCAATTTTCCACAGCTCAAAGCATTTCAGGAGACATAATGAGGGTATGATATTAACCAGTCAATTGGACTAATCTGAATGACTGTCAGTACTCCCAGCAAAAGAAGCCTTATTATAGTTACAGCTATTACACTGCTGCAGTTACAAGGTTACTTAGAAAGTTGAACTCAATCTATCAGAATATTAGAGACTGAAATGCCAAATCATCAAACTGTAAGCCTTAATATACCACTTAGAAATGGTGGGATGAGGAAGAGGCCTGTATGAACACTTAGAGAGCATAGGATCTCCTTGACATAATTCTTCATATTCTGAACCACTCATTCATCTGAGTGGTATGTGTGAAGTTCCTATATGTTTTCTCATCTTTCTGGAAGTTTTCTTTAGCTTGCAACTTGCAAGAGACCCTTCTTGAATTGTAAGTTCTCATTTAAACGAACTGAATAAAGATGTTGTGTTTCATTATTATGGAAATTTTTTTTTTAATTTGAATAATAAGAAAAGTGAAAGAGCTAGCATAAGTGCTGATACTACTTGATACTACTGATAGGATCTTGAATCATAATAATCAGGGAACACAGTAGGTTATTTCATTACTGGTAAAAATGGCTGTATTTTTTTCTCTCAAAACATGCCATTGAGTGTATTTTTCATGCATGAAGAAGATTCAACTATGCTTCAAGTAAGGCCCAAATTAGACAAGACTATTGCCATAATACAATATACATCTGGAGGCTAGAAGTGAAGAAAATCAGGACCACAAAAGAAAAATATTTTCTGCTTAATACTGGCTGTTGGAATAAGGGAGAATCTGGAGCTGGACTTCAGGTCAAATGAGCTCAATAAACAAAATAATAAGATCAATAACAAAAAGTCGATATGAAAAGGCAGGGCATGAAGAGAAAATCTTCTGGTCCAAACAAAAGGAACTGCAAGACGAACTAGACAGAAACACTAGTGTGAAGTGCTTTTTTCACTGGAGCAGACTGACATCTTTCTTTGGCATCCTCATGGAAGTATGGATATTGAAGGAGCCCCACTTCATATACAATAGAGTCAAAGTTCTTGGCTAGAGATATTTTCTTTCCAATTCAACAAAAATAGACTGAAAAGAAACCTGGAAATTCTGCATTAAGATACAAAAGGAGACAAAAAAATATGAGCATGTGACCTAGCAGAGAAAGGTGTTTCTTTGTTTGAACTCTCATACAAGATGTCTGTTTTCACCAGAGAACCAAATCAGCCAAAGACAACTTGAAGCCTGGTACATGCATGATCTGATTTTGACTTTGCAGCTAGGTTTTAGATGTTATTTGGGACCTGCTATTGGATGAGCTTGCTTGCCTGCCTTCCAGAAATCATAGATTTTAATCTCAAGAATGGGGGGCACTGGCACTGTGCCAGAGTCAATCCATGACAATTAGGAACAGTAACAAAGATATCATATGGTAAAAAAGACCAGATATATAGTAAATAAATCTAGTATCTAGTGGATATTCAGGTGTAGTAGCTTAGGACTCTTTTATACAATACTCTATTCATGGGTAGATGCGAATGCACTTCAGCTGTACCTCAACCAACTGTTTTCAAACCAACTCCAAACCCATAGCTATATTGCAAGAGTTATATCACGTGCAATTCAAAGTGATAAGCACAGATCAATTTACTGAAAGTACCATTTGCCTAATGACCAGTGTACTGTACATCAGCTTCTTGTGCCACTTTGATGGCAAGGTACCAGGGTCTCTTTTGTATCAGTCCACTAGTACACAACAATTAAACAAGAAAGTGAGTATTCTGGTTGTGGGAATAACTTTATCCCTTCAAAAATTCAGAATTTATTTAAAAATATTATTTTTCTATTCAGTGTTCACCTCTTCTAACTCTATTTTAAGATCATGAGTAACTCTGACTCTTCTGTTTTGTCTCTGTTCCTTCTTTCTCTTCTGCTTCTGATCCTGTTCCTCTTCTGTTGCCTCTGGACTTAGCAGTTCCTTCCCTCACTTTAGAATATAACCTCTAGGTTAGATTGCTTTCACAGAAACCACAAGGTGAATATCCATTAGTTCAGCACCAAGAAGAAAAAGAACCTGGAGGAATCTATGCAATTGTGAAAGTCTTTATATTTTTGGCATGTATACATGTCAATATGTTTTACAATTATATTTAGCTATATATAGTTAAAGAAAATTTTAAATATTTATATTAAAAGTTCAATAGATTTTTTTCTATGAAAATAGATATTCTCAACAATTTTTTATGGGCTGCCTTCCAATAACAGATGCTTCAGATATATCAAATTCTGTTGAAGAAAAGCACTTTTTGAGATTTTTTTTAATAATTTCAAGGTTAGTTTTTTATTTGAGCACAATAATTCCAATTTGAATATTTGAACAGATCGATAACATTCTAAAATATCATTTCTTCGTCTAGTAATTGTTGAAAAGCATTACTTTAGTTACACAGTGTTATCAGAAAAAAACATTCTTTGTCCTCACCGGAGAAAAGCAACAACATTAATATTAGATTCATTTATGAGGGACTCTTATCATTTTATACCCTTATAGTTCACAGAAAGTTTTCTTTTTAAAAGGTTCAGCTCAATGTTCATTTTAATTTAGCTCTTCTATAATGGAGTGTTTCTTATTAGAATGTTTACAGTTGGTGCATAGATAAATCATAAACAGGAATTCTAATTCTTTGGTAGTTATTCATATGAGTTCCATTACAGCCACACTGCAGGCAGTGATGCACTTCAAGGATTGTGCTGATGCTGACATTATAATGCAGAAGAACAAAGTTTAAATGGTCTGTAAATGTCAGCTGAATCCTGATAGTAAATTATGACCTTGCTATTGACTCCTGAGAACCTTTAGGTACATTTTATGTCATATAATGAAAGTGTAATGCTCCTCAGATCACATAAACAAAAGAGTAGCATAGCTCCCCAAATTAATGAATTAAAGAGAATATTAGATACTTGTCAGAAGCTCTGTGAAGTTATTTGGAGAAGTGAAAGTCATCTTAGGAAAGCAATAATATCCAGTGAGTAGTATTGCAGGACGTACTAGCATCTGTATCCTTTTGGGAATTAACTTATTTTTAACTTTTTTTTTTTCTTTTGGTGTAAAAGTTCAATATGCAGAACTGTGAGATTCAGCATATTAAGCTTTCTCCATTCTTAAGCACAAAATTTGAATTCTTGCCTTGCTTTTCATTTATATATTGAAACTTTGTAGCTTTGAGAGGATACATTAATGTCCACTGCAGTGTCTGTGTCCGTGAATGAGGTTTGAAGGCAAACTGAATTCAATAATACAGAGTTGATTATGGATAACAGAACCAGAAGTTTGTGCTTGACATATAAGTGACCTTGTAATCCTCTCCTTAGAATTCTTCCCACCATTCCTTCCTCCTGCCACTCTCCTTTATTGTATTTTAAAATTAGGTTAGAAAGACTTTGGGGCAGAGATCATGTTGTCTCTTACATTAGAAGGAAGAGCTTATTTTTTTTTACTGCTCTGGAAATGTATATATTGTGCAGATAATTTTTTGAGTTTCTAGTTTGAAATGTTAAAATTTCGTATGATCCTTATTCACATTCCTTTCTTAAGCTTAAGTGGGATTCAAGAAAGTTATATTTTGCTAATTTCATTTCATTTCATAGCAACTAACATGATCTCCACTGGTTTCTTTCTTTTCTCAAGATCAGCCAAAAATTCTTGCCGTACCTATTTCTTTCATACCATTTTATTCACTGTTGTAAATCTGGCTGAGGTCACAGCAATAGTAATAATTTTCTGGTATGTCTAACCAATCCCAAAGTTCATTTGTTCTTTTGTACAAAACACATAGCTGGGCAAGTGTGCTTAGTAAGGCAGTGCTGGATTGTGTCCGGTTTAGGAAAAACATCTTCATATGCTGCTGCTCTTTTGTTTGGAACACAAAGGCCATTCCTTTTAAAAAGTTACTCTGTTGGGAGAAGAGTACAGCTACAAAGTAAAGGAAAGCCTTTTGAACGTGTCACCAGTGAAGTCAGTGTGCTGCCATAGGATATGATTGAAGATTTGAAATTCCTATTAAAAGCTTTGAGGTATTTGGAGTTTCTCCCTGGCAAATGTCGATACCCTGCAACACAAGTTCTTCCACTTTAAAAATAGAGGAATCATTGGGCACCTTTATTGTCTATCAAAAATAGCTACTCTCTTATACTGCTAAAAATGGCTTCTGATGAGTACACAATGCTGTACTGCAGATACAGTGGGTAGTATTCTAGAGGCCATAAGAATTCTGTACATTAAAAATAAATAGCTCTTTCTAATACCAGGAAAATCCAAGCAATGCCTACATTTCTTGTGGAGGCTGCACCAGAAGCCAGCTAGGAACAAATCATGTATCAGTATTGATTGAAGCACTCAGGAAGGTCAGAGAACCAAAGTGTTGAGGATTTGACAAGTGTGGTCAATAAAAGAGACAAATCCAATTTGACCATTCAAAACAACCACAGTCCTTGAAATATGCGCTGGAAACTTTATGAGGTTTTTAAAAAATGTCTTACAGAAGCATTTTTCAGACCCTGATGAGCTATTGGCTTTCATCATTAACAACCAGTGTAAGGATGCTGACATACTTTGCTTACCAAAAGCTGGCCTGCTAATGAAGCAAGGTGGGAGCAGAGAACTAGTGAACTCTTCTCCAACTGTTCTCTGTCCTTGTTGAGTTCAGGCATCATGTGGGTGAGAAAAACTCTTAAATCATCTGTTTGGGAAGACAAGAACGTTTTGTACATTCTTATAAAACCTGGACCTACTGTTTCTATCCAGCTGCACTGTTCAGTACATTCAGAGTAGATCAGCTCTGCTGAGCTGGGAGGCCATAACCTATGCCCATCTCGCTGCATCTACATCTTTTCACAGTTTCTGGTCCAATGGTGTGTTCACCTTACAAACCATGCAAAGCCATTATCCTTTATGTATTTAAGTATCTGCTGAAGGCTCACTTTTATTGAGCTGTTTATCAGAGGTTGATCACTATAAATATAAGGTTGCACAAGCATCATGTCATAGAGAGAAATTTCTCAAAATATTTAGGTATGGTTCTTAGATTACATGACTGATCACACTTGTTTAACTATAGGTTCTACTAGCAGCACCAGATAAATACCTGTTGAGACTGGAAACAATTGTTCAAATAAGCATAGGAAAATATTAATTGATGGTGTCATTAAATAACACCATCAATTCACATTCTCTGTTATTAAATAACCCAGGAACAGAAGCAGTTAGCACAGACTATCCCCTCTAGTTGCATATATCTCTAGGAGTTTGCATATAAATACATTTACTCAGACAACTGCTCTGGAGCTTTCACACTGATTTGCAGTAGAATGCTTAGAGGCAAGTCATATGTCTGAGCTCAAGATGTTGCACACACAGTTTGCTGCAAGAAAAGACAATTATCTTCTGCTTTATCTTCACTGAAGGGGAAAGGTATAAAATAGTCATAGAACAGTTTAGGTTTAAAGGGATCTTGGGAGGTCATCTAGTCCAATGCCTTGCTGAAAGCAGATCTAATCAGATCAACGTTCAGGGCCAGTCAAGTTTTTACCACCTCTGAGGACTGCTCCCCACAATGATTATAGGCAGTGAGTGGTTTATGAACATACTAATATTTTTTCCCTTATATCCAGCTTAAATTTCTCACATTTCAGTTTTATTCAAACAGGACTTCATAAGTTCTATTGTGAAACATAGAATTAAAAATTACTTTCCAGTTAGTTTCAATACTTTTATAACAGATTTTATACTATTGCAAGATTTTTCATATTACCAAGAGATTTACAGTCTTTGAATATAAGCCAAATTTTACATAAGAACTTTTAATTTAAATCTTTAAACCAAAGCTTTTATTCCTGAAATAGAGCTTGCACATGCTTGAATTCAGACCATGTTCTAAAAAGCATGAATTTGCTGATTGAAGAAAACTTCTGATATTTCCCTGCAGCTTTTGAAAATGCACCATGTCTAAATGAGATAGAAAAAAAACCCCAAAAAACCTCCAGGAGTTGGAATCTGGTTATTAGAATAACCCAGGGTGCATTTTGTACTCATATTTCTACCTAAACTGGAAGAAGAATATAGTCTGCCCTTTTAAACTTGGTTCATGTTCTGTTAGGCAGTTTAGTGGCTCTGATGCTGAAGTCAATCAAATGGAAAGCCTTTTGGTTTAGCTTTTTAATTATTGCCTTTTTTGTTTACGTTCACTGAAATTAAATAGAAAGGAACTGCAAAACTATATGTGCTTGAGGCGCAAAAGACTTCTTGTGAAGGGGTAATATCTTTGGAGTAGTGTACTGAATGCTAGCAATTCTGGGCTATGCTGAAACAATTCACCACTCTAGTCAGAAAGAAGATTAAAACCTCCCATGTGCTATAGAGCTGACCAGTGACATGTCCTCCTACAGGCAAGATGCATGTGTAGGAGACAGTAGGACTCTTCTGTCAGTCGCAGCAAATGGGAGCAATGAAGTGATTTTATGAGACGTGAAAAGATGGACAGAAACACTGAAATGGCAAAATATTCTTGCCTTTTGTCAAGAGCAAGAGGATTATTTTAAAGGTTTTCTAATCACTTGTGCAAGTTTAACAATTCCTCATGCATAGCTCTAAGTAGTAGCTGCAAAAATAAAAAACTTGATTGTCTGTCTTCTGAGGTGACTGTGTTGATTTGTAACTGCAGAGTATTGAAGGGATCTCTTTCATTCAATATTAGCATATTAACTATAGACACTACAGTCCTCTGCCTAGTCAAACCACGTCCTCACGCCAAACTTCAAACCTGCACGCTGCTTTCATCTACTCACAGTCATCTGAGGGTTGCAACGAACAAACACTGTCAACACTGTGCAAAGTATTGAATATTGATTGTCACTCTATAGACTAATTCAATGACCATAGTCAGTTTCTGAGAAGTGCTGCCCAGCTCTCCCTAGACCTCAGCACCACAGTGAATTTTTTTATGCAATAAGGCTCAACAGAGCCCCTTTACTGAATTTTTTTCCTTTCCACCCATCAAAATGGAAATAGTCAAAAGCAGCAGTTTCAAGATCTGAATGAAATTTTCAGATTACACTTTTATCCTTAGCTGCAAGCTGTAATTGGACACTATGTTGCCCAATTTAAAATGGTTTTGATACCTATGGTTATCGTTTCTGCAACACCAAATCTAAGGGAAAAAGGTCTTTTTTGATTGCAACTCAACATACTAGGTGAATCTCTTGCTGACTTAAAACATGCATCACACCTCCCCTGAATTTGAAGGCAAAAATTGAAAACCATTAACTTACAAGTACTTTCCTGCCCTGCCCTGCCTTGTCCTGCTGTGCCCTTCTTCAGCCAAATTATTGGAATTTATATATATATATATTTTATTTCAGTCAACAAAGGTTCTTTTTACTTGATTTTGCTTATATGCTGGCTTACATGAAAACTTTAATTTGAGGGTTACTTTGAAATTATTACGTAATCTCCTTTCTCATCAAGTCTGTAAAAGTATGGAGTATTCTGCCTCTGTGCTTTCAGATAAAATCCTATCTCGTAATTATAGCTCCAATTAAAATTTATGATGATAGCTAGAAATATGATATCATATCCAAGCTTTTACTAATAGTCTTCATTCCTCTCTTATTCTCAGCAGTAGCTCTGGCATTCATGGTCTGCTTAACATTTGATGCCAATTTCATTAAAAAAAACCATCCAACTGCAATGTACAAATGCAGTTTCAAACTTTAGTGCCCAGAATTTTTGTTCAAATGTGACCACTATTTCTTGTGCATGTTATCAATTTTCAAGTGAAATATGTGGATCTGAAAAATAGTCTCCAGTTTTCAAAAGGGGAGGTATGAAGGCAAGTGGGTCTTTCATCAACAAGGGGTTTTACAGTGTGTCAGTTCCTACTGATTTTCCCCCTTTACCCACAGGCTAAATATGGAAATTCTCTTTTTGAGGTGCAGCAGAATTTTCTGCTAGATCACAATAGAAAAGCTTACAATACTCCAATACTCTTTGGTGGTTTTTTTTTTGTTTTGTTTTTTGTTTTTGTTTTTTTTTTTTTGGGGTTTTTTTTTTTTTTTTTTTTGGTTTTTTTTTTGTTTTTTTTTTTTTTTTTTGTTTTTTGTTTTTTTTTTTTTGGAAGTAGTAGAACTAGTAATACTCTTATTGTAGGCATTCCAGAGGTAGGTGTGTGCCATAGTATTTGATGTTCTGGAAAACAACTGTCTTCTCTTTTCAGACTGCACAGTTTTTTTTTTTAAAGAGACAATATGACAGCAACATTATTTCACAATGACTAGATAACACAGAATGGAGTAGCAGGATGACTAGTAAGAAACATGTTCCAAGAGTCCTAAGGATAATCTTGATGTGCACTTGGAATTTAAAGGCTGAGCTTCAAAATGTTTTCTGTGATTTTAGGAGTCTGATCCTGAGGCCTGTTGCAGCTCTCCAACTGATGTTCACTAAATAAAAATCAAAACAGAAGGGGTAAATCATTCATGCCCAGCACAGAGAAGATAGGACATGCTAATTATAAATTCCATTTCATAAGAAGTGTTTTTACATCTGAAAAATATGTGGAATATTTTTCCACGTTTTTCTTGTGGTTATTTTTGCATTAATTAATGTTTCTAACACTAAATTTCCATTAAGTGGACATAAAACATTATCTCATATATTATCTAAATTTTCCTTGCAATAAAGAGAAGACAGGATATGGAAATTTTTGTAGTTTCAGAAGAACAACTTATTCTAAACAGAAGAATCTTGTTTTTTGAAGAATCTTGTGGTCTCTTGAATATGTGTTTGCTAGTTAAATACCCTGGAATAAAAACTCTTGACCATGGTCTCATCCCCTTCTCCTTCTCCTCCTCCTTCTCCTTCTTTTCTCCTTTTCCTTCCTATCTTTAGAAATATGTTTATAAATTACATGTAGATCTTTTTGTATTACAAAATTGGATCAGAATCGTTCAGGTACAGAAGAGAAATAACTGAATATTTAAAGACCTCTAAATGATGAAAAATCTATATGCAAATACATATTGAAAAATTAACAGAAATCTTTAATGCAAAGGTGATTGACTTGTCTTCAATACAGTTTTGGCTCTGATACAATGTAACAGATAGACCAAATGAATTTATTTGTTTATAAGAGCTGACTAGATTTATTCTGAATATTCTAGTAGGAAAGCAAACTAGATTTACATTTAGAAAAACAATGATTTGTGTTGGCACAAATAAGTTATGTAGCAGCATATCTCAAAATAGGAAACATAAAAAACCATTTCTGAAGTCTTGAGCACATTTCATTTTCAATTTTGTAATCATTAGTGTGGCATGTCCTTTATTACTTCTGGTTGATGACATATTTTTATTTGGAAATGGAAAGAATACAAATAATGAAAGTGTAGAAACAGGTAAATAGGTAATCATTTAAGATGAGAAAGAATATACATATAAATTTCACAAGTCTGAAGTCTACTTTTTAAAAATAGGAAGTTTATGGGAATGAGACTATTAAATGTAAAATTAATGGAAAATCTGGAAAAATGCAGAGAATTTAGTGGTCTATTATGGATCACCTTGATTCTGACTTTCATGTGTTTTACACTCAGGAGATGCCCTGTCATATTTTGTCATGACATTTTCTTCATTTTTAAAGCACCTATAACACTTTTGCTTTACCCATTCTATATTAGTGAGTTTCTATGATGTACTTTAATTACTCGCCTATGATCTTGATCTTTTTGGCTTTTTAAGTAATGACTAGGTCTTGAAGTTATCTTTAGTATGTTTTTGGCTTCTTAACCCTACTGGAGAAAATATTTCTTGTTTATAAGTATACTGGATCTTTTAACTCACTTTTATAAGTGATATATCATGCTAGGGTATCTGATAACATAAAGCCTGCGCTGACCCTCATGTGTCTCTGCTGCCCTGGTGCTGCTTTGGGATCCTCCAGGTAATCAAACAAATTTTCTCTTTGCATTTCAGCCTGGGTTTGTGGTTGTTCTGCCCACCTGCCCTTGTGACTCCTGCAAACACCAAAATTACAGAAGAAAAACCCCAAACCCAGCCCAATCCACAGTCTATTTACTTTATTGCAACAACTTGAAAGAGAAAGGGAATTCTTTGCTATCTAAAATAAGTCAAGAAGACAATGGCTGTGACTGTGAATCTCCCTGTAAAAGCCTTCCTGACAGTAACCTTTACCAGAAAGTTCAAATAAGAGTGGATATAAATTATTAAGCATGTACTGCACCAGAGCCAGAATTTAGGATACTTCATAGAATTTTCTATTTCTCTTGTACTCAGTTCATTTTAAGATTGAAGCTTTTTACACAGGATGACTTTTCTGTGCAGTCTCTAACACAGCAGGGGCCTTTTCTGTTATTGGTATTGTTATAGTTATGAATCAGTACTAATATTCTTGACTAATATTTGCCTTGCTTAGGATTAGGTATGGTATAAATGGCATTTCCATGGTCTGTTTTCAGAGCCTGATTTTCTGTTTTTCATTCTGTGCCTTCTGATTTATTTGCACTTCCCTTTTTATTTAGGTTGTTCTTTCATAATTCCTAATTTCCAGAACAGTGACAAAAAAGGAGTGGAAATAAAAAGACATGCTGGAGTCTATTTTAAAGGCGTAGAGCACAATGCCTTTTGCAAGTCTTTACAAGTCATGCCTACAGTGCAAATAATGAGTAAGGAATGTATGATAAGAAATGTCTCATTACCACAAATCAAAACCAGATATACAGCTGGTAAATGACAGATCATTATTAGTGAGAGTTTTGATACTTTGTATGCTACCAAGTTAGATTTTACATGAGCCAAAATAGAAGTTATTTTATGTTTAAATTGTTTTCAGCTGAGCAAACTAATGCTTAGTGAATGTTCATGATTTTCTGAACTTTCAGATGATGAGCTGTGTCTCCTTTTTTAGTTTTTGTAATTTTTAGTTTGTTTTGGTTTTGTTGGTTTTGTTTTTTGGTTGGTGTGGTGGTGAAACAGCAAGCCAGAGGCCTTACAAAACTGAATCCTGACTTGAGCTGAAGAAGCCACGTGAAAGCTGACTACTTTCTGTGAGAACAGAGTCCTGCAGCAGTGAAAAACAACTTGTTTTCCTTGAGAGAAACTCTAGGACTATGGAAAACAACCTGTTTTCCCTGAGAAAGAACTCTAGGACTGTGAAAAACACTAGCCAGCTGCATAACGTGCTTTTTACGCTGTTAGGTAGAAAAATGAAAACTATATGCCACAAACAACTCTTTCTGCACGTACACACCAGGGGATTGAGTGACCAATCAATACAGGGTAACAACTTGTTACTGACCAATTGGGGATAGACAGGGGATGTTCTTTAGAAACTCTATATAAAGAGACCTGTGAATAAACCAGGATCTTTTTCATTCTTTGCTCTATAAAACTGTGTCCTGCATCTTTAACAAGCTCCACAACGAACAGTTGGGGTTTTTTTTGGGTCTTTTGTTGCTTTTTTTTGGTGCTTTGGTGGTTTTTTTTTTTTTTTTCTTTTTTGTATCTCCGTGAGAACAGAGTCCTGCAGCAGTGAAAAACAACTTGTTTTCCTTGAGAGAAACTCTAGGACTATGGAAAACAACCTGTTTTCCCTGAGAAAGAACTCTAGGACTGTGAAAAACACTAGCCAGCTGCATAACGTGCTTTTTACGCTGTTAGGTAGAAAAATGAAAACTATATGCCACAAACAACTCTTTCTGCACGTACACACCAGGGGATTGAGTGACCAATCAATACAGGGTAACAACTTGTTACTGACCAATTGGGGATAGACAGGGGATGTTCTTTAGAAACTCTATATAAAGAGACCTGTGAATAAACCAGGATCTTTTTCATTCTTTGCTCTATAAAAGTGTGTCCTGCATCTTTAACGAGCTCCACAATGAACAGTTGGGGGTTTTTTTGGGCGTTTTGTTGCTTTTTTTTGGTGCTTTGTTTTTTTTTTTTTTTTTTTTTTTTTTTTTTTTTTTTTTTTAGGACTGTGAAAAACACTAGCCAGCTGCATAACGTGCTTTTTACGCTGTTAGGTAGAAAAATGAAAACTATATGCCACAAACAACTCTTTCTGCACGTACACACCAGGGGATTGAGTGACCAATCAATACAGGGTAACAACTTGTTACTGACCAATTGGGGATAGACAGGGGATGTTCTTTAGAAACTCTATATAAAGAGACCTGTGAATAAACCAGGATCTTTTTCATTCTTTGCTCTATAAAACTGTGTCCTGCATCTTTAACAAGCTCCACAACGAACAGTTGGGGTTTTTTTTGGGTCTTTGGTTTTTTTTGTTTTTTTTTTTGTTTTTTTTTTTTTTTTTTTTTTTTTTTTTTTTTTTTTTTTTTTTTTTTTTCTTTTTTGTAGGAGATGACTATTACAAGGTAAAATAGGGGCATTGACAATTGATGACACACAAGCAAGCTTTTTTGCATCTTATTCATATGAAAAAAGCAAGCTCAGCAAACTAGAATTATCATGTCCTCGAGTCCCTAATAATTAAACAATGCAATTACTGTTTAAAAGCTGATTGTGGCAATTGCATTTCCATTGCAGATCATCTCATCAACCATAAACTCTAATATGGAGGTAAGTGAAGAAGAAACTCATTTAGAGTGGGTACTCAGTCTGTATGTCCTATGAGCACAATCAATTTCCAGTGTCCTCAGGTCCTAAAGATAACATCTGTTTTTGCAATTCAGTTGATAATTCATTAGTAAAACTATTTCTGATGAGAATTCATAGACTCCCACTAGTCTTTTTATTCCTTTGGGCTCTAGACTCCGTCTAATCTACCTTATCTATTTTGAGATATGTTGAGATGTCCTCAGTTTTCACTTCCCACCTAGTAACTTTATGCATAAAAACTTCACTTTAGCAAGAAACCCCTTGCAACAGACACCCATCAAAACACAGTAGACATTTTTGGATTAGGGGAGACGCGTTTGCTATGTGTATCCTCTCTAGATAAATCATGAAGTTACATCAGTGTAAGTATAAAAATTGTGATTGATATTTCTACAGGCAAGGACAGGAGGGAGTCACAGTGTGGTCATCTATATAATACATGATCATTTATTTAGTGAATCACAGAATTATAGAATACAGTATTTAGGAGTACACTGTTCTTTATGGATTGTACAGACAGGATCTTTAAATCACCAAAAAAATCAAGAGACCATTCTGGATAATCTAATTTATTTCTTGAGTAGATATTGATTTATTTATAGAAAAGAAAAAGAAATCCTCATCCAAAAAGAAAATTAATATTTTTCATTAATCAGAAAAAAAACAGTGTGAATTTGTGTGTTTTGAAAACAGAGTTAACATCTGTTAATTTTGAAAGGGAAGCAAGAAGGGAAGCCTGCTGGCTGTTTTTTGGCTTTGATAAATGATGTCTTTTAGTAAACTTAAGCCAAAGCTCCCAAATTTTTATTCCTTCCTTTTTAAAGTCCAAAAGAATAAGATTAAATGCCTACAATTTTACCTTCTAAAATGCACTCGAAGAAAATGATGTCTTATTAGCTCCCTTAATGCCCAATTTTTCCCCAGAATCTCTTTAGTTATTTGTGGAAGTCCATGAGACCTGCTCAGAAGTTTTACATGTCCGTGCATGGTCCAGATTGCAGAATCATGATCAGACTAGGGGCCCTGTCAGATAAGCCAAAGGAACCTTCAGAGACAGACAGTCTTTTATTACCTCACTTCTCTGTTGGGGAGGAAGCAGTGTTTAGTAAACATCTATTTTCTGAGCTAGATGGCAATGTATAATATTTTCTAGGCCAGCACTAATTAGCTGAAAATGTAATAAATATTCTAACAAGTCTACATGAACACACGTTTTCAACATGAACTACAGGAATACTTTAGTTCCAGATTTTTAGAAATGTTGAGAAGGTTTATGAGTCATTGGTATAAATAACTAATAGCATTTTTAATAGTGAGAATTATTGAAGTCAGTAGTACTGTATACTGGTATTTTGGGTATAAATGGGATGAGGTGGGCAATTATCTATCTTTTAATTTGATTTTGGAGAACATGAAAGGACTGAATTTTAGCATTTAGTCAGTAATTTTAGGCAGCAGTAACAATAATTGGTGCCTTTTAAATGTGGTCTTGTGTTTAATATTGTTACCAAAGTATTCTAGGTGAAATAAATCCTCTTAGGACAACTTCCCACCATCTGGACAGGAGCTTCTCATAATTTGAATGACTAGTTGTCTTCTCCTTTGTAAATATAGTTGTAATCTTAACTACAAAGATGTAACCAAATCATAACTACTCAAATCTAAATTTGCCAAAACTTCAGAGTATGGACCCTCACTCAGCAATTTGAGTGATTTTCTTTCTCACTTTTATTCTCTTTTACAACAACTTGATAATTAAGTTAAAGGGGTGTTTTCAGTGTCCCATTCTGATGAAAAGTTAAAAAGCACAGAAAAACCCACAAAAGTTCACTGACTATCCATTTCTTCAAAATCATTGTATAATAAACACATTAATTCATTACTATTTAAATATGTAATGGGAATAAGGTCAATTTTTCCAGAGTAAATCATAAACGTATACCTCTGCAAGAAAAACTCTATATGCATGCAATATGTTCTCCTAAATTCAATATTTCATGGTAGGAAGTTCCACTTTTGATGGTAGGTCTTCATGTATCTGAAGATCATTTAGGAAATAAGGCTTGGTAAACTACAACAGGATATAAGACAACCATTTTTAACAGTTTGGGTAAAAGAGAGGATATATTTAACATACTAGAATTTGAATTTCACCAGAATATTCTACTTGCTACAGATTCACTTCATTCTATATTCTTTCTCATGGTGCTTATCCTCATACGTAATAAAAACCAGAAACTGGAGCTGTTCCCGGCTCCACTCTCACCCACCAGTTTCAAGGCAAACTGACAAAATCCCTTCAAAAATCCCACAGACTAGCAAGGCAGCTGGACCATACAGATGCTGAGCATGAGACAGTTACTGAGTTCCTTGGAGACTCTTGTTGGTGGAAGCTTTCCTTCCACTGAAACAGTTTAATCCCATGAGCACATATTTTTGGAAAGTATTTGATTGGTGTAGCAGTTATTGCCTGAAACAGCTTCACATTGTGACTGCGAGACTGACTTCTCCCAAAAAGTCACATCTGCCGAGATGTGGCAGTTCAAAATGTAAGGGAAATTTCTTGCAGTCCTTCTCTGTAACTAGATACACTGGTGAACCAGAGAAGTCTTAGAGAAACTTTGCTAATTTCAATTGTTCAAATTATTGCTCTTGTGAACTTACTTGAGAAAACCCAGAGCAAAAAAAAAATTATAGACCTTGTTCTTATAGAAAGAGGATGGGCAAGGGACATGATATAAATAGCAGTCTGGGGGGAAATCCTTTTTTGGTGGAAAAGTAACTCCCATGGTAATGTGTGAGTGAAAATTTAGAAGACTGTGAAGGTGTTGACTCCTACAAAGTAATATCGCTGGCATAAATCGCAGGCAAACTACAAGAGAAAATGAAATGGTAAACAGGAAGAAAATTGGACTTGACAGACCCATTTTGTGCTCTTTTTTCAGTGTCTGTGGCTAAAGAACGAATTCAGGAGAAGCTGAAGTACACTGAAAGGACTACATGTTGTTTGATAGTCATGGTGGAAATTATCCATGATGAGAAAAAATTTTTAAGTTATTAAAAAAAGGCAGGTATCTGATGCAAGGAGCTTCTTGAAGAACATAATTTGGTTAAAAGAGTACCAACTCTTCTGATTTTCCACTTCTTTCACCATTTAAAACCTGTTTTTTTGTTGTTTCTTGAGCATTCTTTATTTCATTGTAAATACATAGTGTTGTCACCTACTAAGTACAAATAGTATTTTAGATGTTCATTACTTTCCCTTAGATTTTAATCACTTGACAAAGTTATTTGAGCTTAATTTTCATCTGTTAAGACAACTTACACTATTGTGTGCCAGATGAAAATATAATGAAAAATATGTAGCTTGCATATTTTATACTGCAAAAGCTGGGGGAAGCTCTCACTTATTTTCAATGTTTAAAATAAGACAATTTAACTGAACTTTTTTCTGATTCAAATGCTAGACTCATGAACAACACAAGTTGGTAATGAGTAAGACAAATTGCCATCAAGATAGAGATCTCTTCATTTTGCTGACTACATTAGTGGAATTGTTCCCTTGATTGTTTTTCCACTGAAAACAAGAATGTTTGTTCATTATACATCTATTATGAAGAGAAAATTCTTCCAACAAAAATTTCTTGTGTTTTACTTGTTTTGCTGTGTTTGTGACAAGCAATCATAATTTCCCTTCTATTTTGTTTGCCAAACGTGTCAGGGGCAGGCATTTAGATAAACTCATACATCAAGAAAATGGCTGGATTCAAGATTTGCAAAGTTTGAATAAGATATTTTTAAAGAGGAATGGGACAGTACTTTGGTAAACTTACAGTAGAAATTTTTGAAACCCAAATTGCTGCAATGTGAAAATGCAGAACCTGAGAAGGCTCCTCTAGATTGTGCTAGAGACAGAAATTGAACCAATGATCATCTGCTTTTCCGTACAATTGTCCTTCAAGCACTAAGTTGATAGCCTGACATCAGGCAGTAAAACAGAGAAAGAGCTGAAGGAAAGAGAAGGAAGGAAATTCACAGCATCATCAGACTCACTTTATCACAAAGACGATGGGTGAGTTTGTGGTCACAGCTGATGTTATCAAAGGTAACCTAGAAAGGAAAAAATATCCCAGACTTTTACAAGAGATCAATATAAACACTGTAAAAAGGAGCTGGAAGAGAATCTGATGGATCCTGAGAGCTAGAGGGCAGCCAGGATAAAATGAAATTACAGAAGACAAAGGACAACAAGATTAAAGAAAACACTTGGTTGAAACCCAAAACCAAGAGATTGAGGACAATGTGCTGGTTCCAACATTTGGTTGCAAAGTGTGCAAAGGACAGAATCTAGATTGAAGATGGAAAGCAAAATACATCATTAGCCAAGGTTAAACATATAATTATCTAAACCTAAGGTAAGTTTTTGAGATTAATCTTTGAATCAGTGAATAGAAAAAAACACCTGCAGAAGACAGCTTGATTTCATTGTCTTTTACAGGTGTCTTAAGATTGAATCCTCTTATCATTGTTCTTCATACAAGTGACCAGTTGAGGCTTGGATAACTGTCAGCTATGTCTCTGATTTGTAATATCAAGGAAAAACTCAAATGGAAGGTGAGAATTCTCACTCCAGGCAAGGGAGAAAGAATTGTTTATTGCATTCTCAGACCCCAGACCAACATGTTGCAGAAGCTGGAGTCACAAACAGAATGAGCTCTCTTTAGAAAGTATATTCTGTAATAGAATTTGTTTCTTTTCTGGACCTGGAGGGCAGCTTTATACCCAATATGTGCTGCTGTGAGAGTGAATAACAGCTGAGTCTCACTTAGAGAAACAATTCCTATCTGGTGAAGTTTAGCTTCCTGCAGAACGCTGAAAAAAATTGTTGCAATGTTTACACTCTCACTAAAAAAAAAAATAAATTGTTGTGTCATTCTTGCAATGTTCTTCCATATAACTGCAAGTTTAGGCTGGTACAAATATTCCAAAGGGAGAATAGTTTTATCTGCCACTAGATGAGTGCTAGAAAAATTCAGAGAAGAGGAGGAGGTGAGAACATGTGAGGGAAACATGGTGACACCAAGGTCAGTGAAGGAGAGGGAGGACTTCTTTCCTGGAGAAGCAGAAGAGAATCTTGGTGATGAGCTGACCAAAACCCCCATGCCCTGTCCCCTGTGCTGTTGGTGGGAAGGAGGGAGGGGCTGGGAGCAAAAAGGTGTTTTAAGGGCTTATTTTACTTCTCATTATCCTCCTCTGATTCTGTTAGTAATAAATTCACTTTGCAACTTTAAGTTGAGCCTGTTTTGCTTTTGGAGTGTTTTCTCCTGGTCCTTATCTCAACTCATGAAGCTTTTGTTTAATTTTTTTTTTCTCTCCTTTATCCAGCTGTGTCAGGGGAGAGTGAGAGAGGGACTCTCCGGGGTGTCTGGTGTTGCGCCAGGGTCAAACCATGAAAACGATATATGCAGAAATAGATGCTTTGTTTCCAGCACCTTTGTGAACTTTGGTTTGTCTGTATGCCAGTCTTGCATGAACCAATATATTCATGCAATTGATAAATCAATTCCTCTAGACATTGGAATTCTTTAGGCACACTTTCAGGTACAGCTTGTGTTCAATTTATAGCAACCTGCCACTCTAGAAACAGTGCAATCAGCATCCTATTTAATGGACTCATTTAACTAGGATTCTCTCACTTTCTACTTGTTTTCTTTTTACAGAGAAGAAGTCATCCTTGACAAAAATAAAAAGGAATCGACAGTCTGCATTTACAAAGTTTGAATAGCACTTTTTCAGTTGCTAGTTTGATCACTCACTTAATAAAAACAATATGGCTAGTATTGTCCTAAGTCTGAAGGTGACCTTTCCAACATTTTAAATAAGAGAGAGATGATTTATGGTGATGCATCCCATCCTATTACACTTTGACACATATAAATGATGTGCTTAAATTCTATAATGCATTCATTTGATCATGTTATCTGTAGATATTGCACTATTGTACTTGCACTTCTATACTATCCTAATATAAAATTTATTTAGAAACCAGTTTAATTAATACTAAAACAAGCAATGAATACTTAAATTATTTCTTCAATAAACTAAATAAATGAAAAATATAATGTATAGATGTAAATATTTTACATTTGATTGGCAACTCTTTTATTTCCATTAAGTATTTCATTGTGACAGAATTTTAATAATTGCATTAAAATTTTGGACCTTAAATTCCTCACAGGTATTTACAAACATCAGGGAAAAAAGTATAATGAAATAACACTATTTCTTCTTTCCTTTCTTCCTTTCTTCCTTTCTTCCTCCATGTTCTGAACTATGAAATATATCTGCTGCAGAGCTACAGAACTACAGCATAGCTGAGGTTGGAAGCTTCTCTGAAGGTCATCTTTTCAACCCCTCTGCCCAAGCATGGCCACCTAGAGCTGGCTGTCCAGGACTCTAGTTAGATAGTTTTTTAATATCCCCAAGGATGAAGACTCCACAACCTTCATGGTCAATCTGTGCTAGGGCTCAGTCACCCTCACAGTGAAATCTGAGGTTTATAAATGTACAGATACTGTATATATTGTCAGGAGAAATTTACATGGATCAGCATAGTTAGGTTTCATTGCAGCATTTTTTAATAATGTGCTTTCATCTGTCCTTTAGCAGAAAGAATATCCCTGGGGTTTTTTTCCTCAATGTGTGCATTTTCTGTGAGTAACAAAATGTAGCTGCAATTTTGCTAAGGAAAAACCACTGAACATGACCACCTTCCTTTTGGTTCCTGAAGTCTCCCTGTATATTTTTTAGCTGAATAGCCCCACTTTTACCTTATGGTGTTGGAATTTGTGAATGCATAAGATAGCTGCCTGTCTGCTTCTTTATTGAGTAAAGGGAGTGACAAGATTGCCTGGGATGCTTTCTGTAGGCTCAGAACTGTTGCAACTGTAGGGAGACAGTGATTAAAATTACAAAGGTCTGCAGTCACTTCGTTCAGAGGACAAGGCGTGACTACTTCTGTGATGGAACACGGGGTTGTTTTTTTTGTTGTTTTCTTTCTGCTGTTGCCTTTATTGCTGTATGGTTGCATCTGGGTTTTGGAGAGTGTTTCCTCTCCCTTTAGCATGGCAGGGACCTGCAGATATTTTTCGTTGTTTGCCACGGGGTATGGGTTGCCTGCTAGGATCATCTAGGCATAACTCAATTCATTAGTCCCCTGCTAATGTAGCTAATGTTGTATTTCAAGTGGCAGCCTGTGCTGAAAGACTTTACATAACATTGTTTGAAGGATTCTTTTCTACCTTAACAATTAACATATACCACATAACTTCTCAATTTTAAACACACCCAACATCTGTCGTTTTTATCTACTCTCATATTACTGTTCACAAAATCCCCAAAGTTTCAATACCTTGAAGAAAGGGTTATATGTTACAGTGATGTATTTTTAAAAGCTTATTTACAGACATGATGGGGTGTTTTTTCCCATCAGAGATGCTGTTTTCTCTCTGAAATACTGAATTATTTGCATTATTCTCTCCTTGGTCTACCTGATTTTGATTTCTACTTCTCAGAAGAAGGGAGTTTTAAAGGTATATTTCAGAATCTGTCCAATAATTGCACAGGAGTCTGTATAAACTCTTTTTCCAGTACAGTCATTTGTTGTAAATATATAAGAAAACTGTTCATAAAAATATTCCAGTATACCTCATGAAATAACTGTAGTCTTATACTGTATTTAGCAATGGAGACGCTACAGATTGAATACAGATTCATTAATTGTTTTCTGCCTTATAAAGACACGCCTCTCCCCCCAACAAAAAAAAGTAATTAACATTTAGTAACCTTGTGAATCTGTTCTGTTTCATCTGTAAAAGAATGCATTTTGGATAAAATTCCTTTCTGATAATGTCCTAGTAACAAGTATTGGCATAGTGAGAAACAAAATATGTTGCTGCTTTTTCTTCAAAATGCTGATACGTTGCTGATCTCCAATGTTTTATTTTCCTTTTTATGTGAAAGGCTTTAGACTGAGACACTCTAAGTATCAAATATGACTTAAAATGGGAATAAAGGAAATTTCATTCCAATTTTATCATTAGCCTAATGATAAAGGCCTTAAATATCTTCCTTTCTCTGCACTTCTGTTTATGTCTCTATCTGACTGAAACCATGAGAATTCTTTTGTTTATAGTGTTCTTTGAGATCTCTGCAAAACAAAAACTTGGTCAGAGAAGAATAAATACTATTTGCCACTTATTACATTCTAGGTTGTGCCCCTTCATCAAAGATTGGTTGAATCCCTTCATGTAGCAGGCAATGCATATTGAATAGTAATATTAATTTCCATTATTTTCTTTTGCTTGTCTATTGAAGTGTATCCATCACTATTCATTTTTCCTTTGAATTACAAGAATTAGAGAAAAACACTGCTATTGTACTCAATATTGTGACTATGGTGTTTTTTGTGGCATCCTTCAAGGAATACACATATTAAAACAATTTTATGTCAGACCTGGCTGTGAAGGTCTGAGATAAAATTTATTTTACTGAAGTCCAGGTGCCTACAGCAATGATATCTACATTATTTTTCTAAATGGCCTTTTCTTCAGTCAGGAGAAATAAAGAATTTAAAAGCATGAATCATTTGAGCTGTTTTAAATGTCACCTTGAGGATGAGAAGAATTGTGCTCTGGGAATGCCCATTTTTTCCAAGGATGGAAAAAGGGACTGACTAATCCTAGCATCTGCACTCTTTGTGTGGAGGGCAGCAAAGCTTGTAAAGTGTCTCAAAAGTAAGTTTTATGAGGAGTGGCTGAGGGAGCTGGGGTTGTTTAGCCTGGAGAAAAGGAGATTCAGGGGGGACCTTACTGCTCTCTACAGCTCTCTGAAAGGAGGGTGTAGCCAGGTGGGTTTTGGCCTCTTCTCCCAGGCAACCAGTGACAGGACAAAAGGAAATGGCCTCAAGTGGCTCTGTGGGAGGTTCAGGTTGGTTAGGATGAAGAATTTCTTCACTGAAAGGATGGTTAGGCATTGGAATGGACTACCCAGGGTGGTGGTGTAGTCACCATCTCTGAAGGTGTTCAAGAAATGACTGGACATGGTGCTCTATGCTATGGACTAGTTCATAGGGTGTTGATCAGTCAAAGGCTGAAATTACTGACTGTAAAGATCTTTCTCAACTTAAATGTTTCTGTGGTTCTGTGAGGCACACAGCATCACTTATCTGTAAAGTGCAATATCCAGAGGAGGCTCAGCAATACATTTACTCTGAAGGTCACAATCCCTGTGAACTAAGATACTGTTATGCAATTTAAACTGTCGAAAATAAGATTGAAAATATAAAATATAAAATAAAATATATAAAATAAAATATAAAATAAATAGAACTAAATTGATAAAAATAATAACTAGTCAAAATTAATCAGTTATCTATTATTTAATCAGCTGTACCCTAGATCCAGCTTCAAATGTTTCTGTTCTACAGTGAAACATTTTGTACTGCTGAAGTGTCACAGTGAAGAAATATAGTAAACAACAGCCAGTCACTTCACTTCTGGTTTTGGGACATTTTGTGTAGCACATAAAAGAAAAATTAGGATTGAATAAAGAATAGAAAATATTAGTATTCAGCTTACCAATCTTCTGTGGCTGAAGAGTTCTTCCATTGTTTATTGAATCTGCTTCTTTGAAGGGAAGATGAAGCTGAAGAAGCTGTAATTGGAAGTGCCCCAGTTACATCTAGAATCTGTCAGAAGTTTATCTGCTAATCATATTTCTCAGAGCTGCAGTCTGCCTGTCCATAACCTCCTCCCTTGGGAGCTCATTGCCTTTTTAGGTTGTTGTGGTTTACAGGTAATTTCCACATTCAGTTCAAAGAGTGAGTTAAGGTATAGACATGTCTGAAATGGCACAAATCTAGCAACTGCAGAGATGAGCTGGAGCTATCTTCAGGTGTTCTTGTCATGTTTCCACTGAAATGACCAACAGTGAGCCAATTTTTACAACCAAATAGAACCAAGAAGAAGGATCTATTTCGTTAACTACTGAAAAGTTGGTAGAAATTATTTATTCTGAAACTTTAATAAAATCTCTCTTCCCTCGTTTATGGTTAGCACTTGAGACAACATAAAATTCAGATCTCAAGCTTCATTTCTGTACACACCAGTCCTTTTAAAATCCCAGACAAATTGTCCCTCAATATGTATATAAAAAAACCTAGTTTGTGACTCAATGGCTGTCAGCTTTTAACCTCACCTAAAGCAAGAATATATAGTTGGCTTTGCAAGAAGCAAATATCAGATGACAAAAGATAATACCTTGGGAAGGAAGCAAGAAAACATTTTTCTATCAGTTTTAAAGTGAGAAGAAAACGGGAAAAATTATTGTAAACAAATTAATGGAATTTTGTCTATGATAATATTTTTATGGCTTAATTGCATTGCCAGTTTACTGTAGCTGATATATCTCTAAAGCTATGTATACATATACATATGTGTGCCTATAAATCCATATGCACTGTGCTGTAATCTATTATTTGTCACATGGGTCATGTGCTATACAAAGCAGAGTTTAATCTTTCCTCTTCCCTCTTCTGTATCCATTTATATGTATAAGTAATTAATAAATCTCATTTCTTATTGTGTTTTCTATTTTCTTTCGAAAGGATTAGATTTTTTTTTTTATTAATGTGCCTGAAATTCAATTCTTACCAGTCTTGCTTGCATATCATTGAGCAGGTGAATGTCTATATTTTTGTTAACATAATTATGAAGTGTTGATTTTGATGCTCATTTCAGTGATTAATCATTTGGTGATCTAAATCTAAACAAACACACTCCTTTCCTGTAAGAGTAAATTTTCTGTCTGCCTCTCAAGAACAAAAGAGAGTCACTCACATAAAACTGTTGCTTATGTTTTCCAAATGAATCTGAAATACAGGAAGCTTTCAACACAGTGATTAGCAAAAGAGGTTGCCCTGTAAGGGAGAAAAATAAATCACTGAAACTGATTGCTCCATGCAGAGCATCCTTTAAAACACAAATAGGATCTGAGCCAGTACTAGCAGAGAGCATTCTAAGCTGAAGATTATGCTGTTATCATATCATGCACTTGAGAGTCCCCTGGTAGGAAACTTTGGGAACAATTACTCACTGATTTATAGAGAGGATATTAATGTCTTTCAGAAGATGCAACAAAAGTGTTATTGAGTCCCAAGAATCTAAGTTTCCATTTAAAAATAAGGAGCTTCCACTTATCCTCATTAAAATGCAGAAGAGGAATAGGTAACAAAGTGAAAAATTTCAGAAGCATGGCTCAGGATGATAACGTTAATATGGAAAGGCTTTCTTAGTTCTCTGAAGTTAAATTCTGCACAGATCTAGAAGATGTAATCCAGAAAATAGAAAATTTGAAGTAAATATATGATTTTGAGAAAAGTAGTTAATAAATAAGAAATAAAAGTAAAATAAAGCATAAAGAATAAAAATTAAATTTACTTTGGATAGTAGTATAACAACAGGTGCTGAATAACAATAGGTGCTGAACATCTGTCAAGAAGATGGAACTGAGGATGTTCAGGGAAAATATACCACCTTGAATAAGTTTTCTGTATGCAGGCAATCATTAACATTGAAATCTAAAAAAATTAAAAAATACACCCCATAAAAAAACCCCCAAACCTACAGCAGCATCAACAAAAAGGTAGAATATAGCACTCTTAGGTAGGTGTTTTATTCCCAGCTGTGATTAAATTGTATTTTTTCCTAAGGCTTTTCCATGCCCACACAAGTCATTCTCCAGCTACATCCTTCTCCAATTGTGTGTGTGGTTTCCACACAAAAACCGCAGCAGCAAGTGAAGTTTGACCTTTTGTTCCATGTTCCTCTCAGATCCATGACACATGGGGGAATTTGTTCCTAACCAAACTTGAAAACATGTCTCTGACTTAAAAATGAAACAAAGCCACAGTGAAAAACAACCTCTTCTTGCTTTTTAATTTGATAAACCCTCCCCCAAACAAAAAAAATAATATTATCAAAGCTTAATGTTATAATTAACATTTCTATTGTTATAATTAATACTTCTATAAATTCCACAAAAAAAGAAAAATATTAAGATTTGTTTTACATGTATAACTTTCAATACTGACCTTTAGACAACAGAACTGACTATGCTGACCATTTTCTTTTGATATAAAGAATCTGTGTTTGTTCTCTGGATGTTTTGCTGTTTAAGGTACAGATGCTTCAAATCTCTTCTAAAGTGCAGCATGCTGATTTTGTAAATATGGAAGAGACACTTAAATCATGCTAAAGGGAGGTTTTCAATTAGATGAACATGGGTAATTTCTGACTATGCTTTGTGGTTGATATAGCATGAATTCAGAAATCTATATGTGGATGAAACACTTATGTCCTTTAGAAGTTATACCATGGGCATACCAAATAAGTTCTGGAGGAACTTTTTTCAGCAATGTAAGTGAATTATTCATGAAGCCATTTGATTGTCCTAGGAATATTTGGAATATAAGCATTCCACTTAGGTGGTTTGTATAGCTAAACAATCCCATGTTTTTGTTTGTCTGATTGACAGGTTGAGTTTATGACCTTGGGTGTCATTTTTCTTCATCATAATTCACAGAAGTGGTCTCAGCCTACATCGCTAATTTATTCAAAATAAGCTGTAGCTTGGAATCAGGCATTTTGTGCAGCTAATCAGGACCCTCAGAGGAAGGAAAGGATGAGCTTGATTAAGATTGCAGATTGAATTTGAGACTTTTTATCTTCATTTCCTCCCTCTGTGACTTCTGGTATTTCTGTCATAACCTTCTGCAAAAATCTTGACTATATGATATATTGCTTAGTTCTCTGTTCTTTAAAAAACCTGATATTATTCTATGTAGTTAGATTGCAATTATTTTGGTCAATACTTGCTACTTTTGGTTTGTTTATTTTTTTTTTTTTTTTTTTTTTTTTTTTTTTTTTTTTTTTTTTTTTTGCATTTAGCCTAGCACAATAGGATATATGTCTGATGGTTTTGTTTTTATTGTTTGGGTCTTTTAAAAAAATACAATACTTACATGGTATAAATTGTATTCCACACTTGCACATTTATCATTGGCCAAATCAACTCAGCAATGTCTCATAGTTCATAGCTTACTTTATTTTTTCATAACTGAACTAAAATCTGCGCCTGAATTCTCTCAGCTGGAGATTATTGCTGTTCTCCCTGCTGTAAAAAGGTTGATGTAGATCCAAAGCTATCCCATGGGAAAAAGTGTGCTAAAATAGAAAAAAAAAATCATAATTCCCCCAGTTAAGCAAACCTTAGGGTATTACTAAACTATTCAGATTTTGAGGGGTATAATGCCAATAACCTTATCCCTACATCTGAGGATAGACAAGGCACATCCCCATATTCAACTTATTACCAGGAAAGGATGCCATGGGAGTGAGAGCAATCAGAGGAATGTGAGCTATTAGATTCAGTATTTCAGGGAAGGCAATTTAATTTTGGAACCATGTCTCTGTTGGAGGTAACTGTTGCTGTGGGGAGCCCAGCTGCAGGAAAGGGTTTTGATACTGGATTGTGGCATACCCACTAAATGGAGCTTTTGTGTTTGCACTGACTGTGGTACAGGGAATGTGGCAGCTATTTCCATAACAGCACAGCTTATTCCTGGCAGATATTGAATAAACTGTGACTTCTGCCAGAGCTTGTTCTTGTGGAATTCAATTTAGACCACATCATGAGTGTGAGCAGGTGATTTGGCTGACTCTTCCTGTGGAGATTAACTAGTTACATTATAGTGCCTGGATACTTCCAATGGGATCAATCAGGATATGTTAATTGCACCAAGATAATTTTAAAGTGGTGTAATGGGAAATTTGTTAACTTGGGAGAAATGCTATATTTTTAACAGTAAGGGGTATTGTTATTATTATTCTTTTGAACAGGTGGTCTAACAGCATGGAAGGAACCATGCCGCTGACAACAAGAGAAAAGAGAAGGATGCAGAGAAATGAACCAGCAGGAAGTTCAGAGTTTGTTTGGATAATTTGAAAAACTTATTAGTGGATGGTTCATCTGCACCAAGAAATAAAGTATGCTCAAAATCATGGGATTGCAGCAGGACTTTATATTGCTTTCTCTAATGCTTTTTTTCTTTAGCTTCAGAAAGTTCGGATGGTGATGTTTTAGGCAATATTATTAGTTGTAAAAACTGTTCATTTGAAAGATAAAGAGAAAAAAAAAAGATAAGATACTCAAGAACTGCTGGTGATGCTCTTGTTCTGTCCGATCCTGTCTTCTTAAAATTAAGAACTCACAAAAGAAGAGAAAACCCAATATCAAAGTTAATTTGTTCATCTGATGCTGATTGTTATGAGTACTTAGTTATCCAGAGAAAAACAACATTCATCCAGGGCCACTGCAGCAACTTCCATTGTTAAAGGTAAAACAAGATTCAGGAAGGATGGGACATTGTTGAATGCAGCCTCTGATAGAAGGTGAAAATTGCTTATGGTAAGAAGCAGACGAAAAAATATGAGAAAAGGTGCTTAAGAAGCAGAGAATTAGAAGCTTTTACGGATGAAATAGGGAGGGATTGCAAAATTAGGTCACTCTTGGAAAATATTAGATGCTCTACAACAAACTGGGGCTTAGCAGTGTCTTTGTTTCTGTGGTGGAAGCAGCTTTGGGTTAGACCAGGAGAGAATTGCAGTTCCTGCAAAGGATGGACAGAAGCGAATGTACACTAGGGCTAACTTCTGGGCTAGTGTTACAGCTGCTAGGAGAAATACAACAGGGAATCTCTCCCCATCTCAGTCCCTTTTTTCCCTAGCTCTGTCATAAAGGACAGGTGTTCCCTCCTTGCTGTCTTGTAGAAAGCTTATTCTCCAAGTTCTGGGAGTGTTTCTGACTGTGAACTGGCTGGAGGTACCAGCTGCTTCCACTCAGATGAGAATTAACTGCCTCTAACAGTGGATTAGAAAAAAGCTTAAGATAAGCTCTCTCCATTACATTTTTTTTTTTAATTAGCCAGCTCAGAGAGAGCTTTTTTACAGCTCAGAATGAGCCTTTTTTCAGCAGGCTCATTATTGCAAATCCAGCGTTGAAGTGATCAACTCTCTCCATATGTGGTATATTGACCTTGAGTACCCCCCTTCCAGAATCATGGGTTCCACTTTGGCGCCTAGCACTCAGCTGACACAAAACAGGGTAATGTGGTGTCCAACACTTGCACAAGCTTTCTTACAAGAAAGTTATGTGTGTAGAGAGTTGGAGTTGGCGAGGGGACAGTAGCAGTTTTGAGACAGTGGGATTGCTGCTGCTGTTCAGTTTCCTGCTTCATGCCACAATTGTGGACATGGGCTACTGCTCTGTGACATATCTTTCTGCCAGTTCAGTCACAGAACAAACAATAAAGCAAAAACCCATGTGGCACAACAAACAGTTGAGTGTATGGTTCACAGATTAAACTATGGCACAAAGTTTAGAAAAAATTTTGTAAATTCAGAGAGCAAATTAAAAAAACAACTGAAAAAATATTACTGTCTGATTTAAGCTATTTATTTTTCACACTATCAAGATAAATGATAATTGCACAGTAGATATTATCAACACAAATAATAGTTTTATATAACCCTTAAGTCCATGCTGATTCATAAGAATTTCTGGAGGCTTGTTTTAAATGCAGGATAACAAGTTTATATAACTAGTTTAATAACAAGTTTATTTACATTTCTGTCATTGCTTTGAGTTTAGTTTGGCTATTTTATCTGTAGGAATGCAGCACAATATGGTGCAGTAATATGACAGTATTCAAAGTGATTGGAAAGAATAAGGGTATTTTTTTTTCTTCACTACACTGTTTGCCTTTAGAGGTACAAGTAGGGAAGAGTCAGGGAGGAGACACAGAGTGGGCTGGGGCCAAGAAAGTGACAAATATGTCCTGCATTATGAATGCAATGTAAATGGCAGAGCTGGTCATTAATCACTGGAAATAGGGAGGGACATTTCTAACAGAGGATTTTTATTTATTATGTTTATTCAACTTTTAGAGTATTTATCTTATGAGGGGGTAGTCACAATTGAAACTAATAAGTCTCATTTATATAAACATATGGTGAAATGTCTATTGACAAGATTATTTAACTGTCCTATAAAACATCCTCTAATAATAAAAAAATTAGAGACTGTTATGACAACCTTAAAAACATGCAGTGATTAAATGGGGTCATAGAAAAAGTGAAAACAGATCATAATTTATGAATAAATCAATGGTTTAATCTGTACTGTTGTCTTTATTTATTGGTGTTTATATGTTTGGGATGTTTCCCGTAACACAATATATTTCATACTTCATGGAGATCTATGAAAGCTATTCCTCCTTTCATCAATTTTGCAATTTATTCTGAAGAACAACCAATTCATAGATGTCAGAATCTGTCCATATCAGAACGAAAGTTCTGTGTTGGAAATAGTTAAGTGCACACTGAGATATTTTTGGGGCATTTATTTATAATTATCTGAGTCATTGCTCCTCTAGGGAGCCAGGTCCTACCTCTATGCTAAATCCTAACATTGCCTCCACTCAAGTGAGTGATTTAACTCCTCCTTCAGCATTGCGTGACAGAACCTTACAACCTGGGTAGCACTGTTTCCCTATAATTTTATTAGAGATAATTATATTAAACATTGTGCCAGAATATTGAGCATGAAGGTGCTTTAGCCTCAAGAAAAGGAAGGCTAAGGGAAGGACCAGCTGTTCTCTACAACTCCCTGAAAGGAGGGTGTAGCCAAGGGAGGATCAGTCTCTTCTCCCAGTCAGCTCCCCATGCTCTGCCAGGGGAGATTCAGGTTGGTAAGGAGGAAGAATTTCTTCACTGAAAGGATGGTTAGGCATTGGAATGGACTGCCCAGGGAGGGTGTGGATTCATTGTCCCTGGAATTGTTCAAGAAATAACTGGACGTGACATTTAGCACTATGGTTTTGTTGCCAAGTTGGTGCTCGGTCAAAGGTTGGATTCAATGATCTTGGAGGTCTTTTCTAACCTTGATGATTCTATGATTCTATACTCTTCTGTAGTTCTATGAAACACCTGGTTTATTTGATCCTTCATAGGCATTAGTCTGATGAAATGTAAAACAGTACATAACAAAAATGCCTATCTAGAAGGGCACAGCAGTGAATGACCTTATCAAATGTGTGCAAATTGACCTTATCAAACACCTTAAGCATTCATCCATTATTCTGGGAGGCTCTTCTGCATTAGTTGTTCTAATCATTTAGTATTTGATTTTGGTATGATGCTGTAGTGGTCACTATCATGACCTATAAGGGTTCCCTGACTGGCAGATGTATTAAGATGGAGGCTGGGATTCTCAAGGTTCCACAATACACAAGGTCACAGAAGTCTGCGTTTATGAAAATGCCTTCATTACAAGTTATTACAAAGTTATTGTTAGTAAAACCAAATACACAGTATATATATATATATTTATATACACATATATATAGCTGCAAAATTACTACTAGGAGAACAACTAAATTTATATGTGCATGTGTGTATACATATATTATGAGAGTAGAGAAATTACTGAGTTCCAACTATGGAAGCAAATATATGCTTGTGGACAATTGCCTGCGTGTGTGCACCCCATAAATATATCATACAAGATGTTACTGCTACAGCACTCACCAAGTTGTTCCAAGCATTGGAGAAAAAATTGTCACTTTAGTGGTTATGCCTGTCCTGGTGTCATGGAGGGCAGTCAGGCAGGCATCTCCAGCAAAACTCTGGTCTGTCCAGGAGACTTCGTGCAGGTCAAGCACTGGAAAAAATTGCAGAGAATCTCTCTTTGAGTAGGCAGTGATTTACTTTTTGTACTTCTTACTGTAGAGTCACAAGTAGGTGCACATCAGCAGTTACCATTGCAGTAGCTTCTATGAGGTGTATGAGTGAAATTATTTAAATTCTTAAGCATCAATTTTATTCTTTAGTGAGAAATTTAATTGATTTTAATTTTCAATAAATGTGAAAGTAATAAAATAGTGGGCCTGACACCTTAGAAATATAAATGTGTACTCAGTTTTATGCCATTTTCTTTTCTATGCTTCTCATATCAAGACTCAAAAGACCTCTGTGTGAGCAAATTAAAAGAACATTTCTGGGTAAAAAACTCAATGGTTTGGTTTGGTTTTGTATAGAAGGATATAAAACATGCAGTAGCTTTTTAGTCTGAATTACAAAAGTACTTGATTTTTTTTTTTCAGTGTGGCATGAAATTAATTTTAATTGCTTTCATACTCTTTTTAATTCTTACTGCTTTCATACCCTTTTCAGAGACTGGAAATCAGAGAGATGTTAAGTGAGTGTCCAAGAGCATTGAAATTACCCTATAAACCTTAATTTTCTGGGCATTCGGTCATCATGCTCTTTTTATTCTCCCTTCCTCCCCCAAATCCGTGACTGCAATATCCATGGCAGTCAGAAAAGATTTGCAAATAATAATAAGTTTTGTCATTTAAAAAAAGTTCTGAAAATGGTTAAAAGCTTTCAGTAATATTATTATATTTAACAGGTGTACTGCAGGGGCCAATAGGGTACCATAGCAGCATACCAGCTTTTTCTAAAAAGACCAGATGGTGAATTAAAAAAACCCAAAAAACTTTGACCCACAAATTTTGGAGCATTTTAGGGAGCTAATATAATTCCAGTCTGTTGGAGATGTACTTGCTTTCTGTTTCATCCTGCAAGGACATTTATCTTTTCTTGTTCAGGTAACTGGCCATGTAATACTCTGAAGACCAATGTTTTGGAAAGGTCTGCTTCAGTACTGAGGAATCTATCTGTGTGCAGTCATGAAGGAATCATTGTGAGGCATCACAGAAAGAAGGATGGGTAAAATAAAGGTTTGTATATCAACAGCACAAGTGACTACCACCTAATTCTTCATGACCTTGTGTGTTTGTGGTGCAACTCTCTTTGAATGAGGGATTAGGTGTGGGATTGCTCATTATTCAGAAAATGTACTTATCTCCTTAAAATGAAGTAAAATACTGGACTGAGAAAATGTATTGAAAGGGAGTGAAGACAACCTAGTTGCAGTGCACATTAGGAAACTCCTTCAGTAGAAATGCAGAATAAAATATTATATAGTCTCCATGTGCTCTTATGGTGGGCATAAGAGAAGGAGAGAGAATTTCATCGAGGAGACAAAAAGTCAAAAAATAAAAAAATAAAAAAAACCCGGAATTAATTCCATTTACTCCCCCTTTATCCAGTCTCTTTTGCCTTTCTAATCCACACTGCCTTAGACACTGCATCTGCTCCCTGCCTTCGCTGTCAGTGCCTACAAACCAAGGTAGGAAGTGCCCGTGCTCTAACAGTGTTGAGAGTTTGTCTCCCAAAAGACACAGTCCTGGACACATAATACTGCTGTCTATCGCTTCAGTCACTTGAGGAACAAAATAATGAGGAGATACCAAGTTTTCTCTGGTACTGAGATGACAGGGTCTAAGCCTTTCTTCAGCTCTTTATGGTGGCACTGTGAACTTGAACCTCATCCAACCAAAAGATGTAAATAGTCCTGAAAATGACAAGGAATGAATGTCAATCAACATGAAAAAATCACACTGGAAATTATTTTTCTGTATCATGTACCTTTTGTTTCTTCTTTCCTGCTAAGAATAAAATTTATTATAACCACAAGGCAATTATATCTGTCTCCAGAGTGTCCTAGTCAATATCTCTTTGTTGATAGTATGTAACAATCAGTATCATCATTAATATAGAAAGGTAAAAACCCCAAAAGCAGCAAATTTTCTATAATGTAGATGTTAAGGTACTGATTGTAGGTACTAGGTCTTTGGCCCAAATTGTGCCTGAAAAGTATCAAGTTACCATTTTTGTTTTGCTTTTTTCATCCCTGCTACACCTTCCTGCATGCATCCAAACGTTCACAAACAGAATGAGCAACAGAACAAAAAAACTTTCTAGAAAGAACAATGGGAAGAGTGAAAAAGATTAGCCCTTTTCTGGTCCACATTATTTAGCAATTAAGTTGCAAGCTCCCTTCTCTTTTTTTTTTAAGAAGTGCTAAATATTTCAGTAGGCTTTGGATTATGGAAAAAAAAAAACAAACCTACCAACCAACAACAGAGAAACCAGAAACCCAATGCAGCATAAAACTAAAGGGAAAACAATTGAATTGCTAAATGGAACAGATAATAATGAAAAGATCAAAACCCTTCTCTTAATCCTGTGCTGCCAATTATAGGCTTCAGCTGAGAAGCAACTCCGCTGACATTTACAGAGTTTTAAGATGTGCATGTAGGAACAGACTAGTAGGAACAGACTAGTAACAAAAGTGTCAAACATGATTCTGTGGATTTATTTGTAAAAAAAACTCCCCAAACTCCAAGTTCACAAATGTCTGCTTTACCAGTCCTGCTATATTTACATTATAGCAACAAATATTAAGATTATACAGGGATTGCTAGTCATCAACTAGCTGAAGTGACTGCAAGTGTTGAAATACTCCATTCACATGGTATTCTTAAGAAATATTAGAAACATTCTGAAGAAATTATTCAAGCTGCAGATTTATAGTGCTTGCATTGGACTATGTCTTTTGTATAACAGTGGAACAATTAGCTAGATTGCAAAGCAAAGTCAAATACATAACACACAACCAAGTTCTCCTAACTCTTACAGGTTATTCAGCTTATTTTTATTAATATATGCTTTCCTGAATTTTCCTTCTGTTGTCTTATAACTCATAGTCCTTGTAATGCTGTGCATGTTAAGACAGAATGAAAACCACAAATGGGAGAAACATGATTAGAGGGCATAAATGAGTAAGAGAAACCATAAAATGGTTTCTCGTACCAAAACCATAAAATAACCTATGAGCTATGCAAAAAAAAACCAAAAAAAACCAAAAACAAAAGCCAAAACAAAACAAAAAAACCAACCAAACAAACAAAAAAAAAAAACCACCAAAACAAAACAAAACAAAACAAAAAAAAAACAACAAACCACCAAACAAAAAAACCCCAAACAAACTGAATCTCTCTATCTGAAATTTCTATTAAATACTGAAATACTGCTTAAAAATGTGAAAAGGATTTTGGGGTAAAATCTATGTAAATATATCTAGTTAAATTTCTGCAAAATTTCTTGCATTTAAATAAGGGTGACAACATCACTCTTGCTAACACTGTGGAGGGAATAAACATCAGGTCAACATGGAGGGGAAATGAGCACTTTTGTGAAACTCCATTTTCATCAGCCTGCAATACTTTGCAGTATACAAGGAAATTATAGTAGTGCTCTTTTATATGCCAGTAATGGACAGTGCCCATAGAGATTTTTATATCAAGCAATTTCCAAAGAAAACAAACAAGAAAATTTTGGTTTATAAAACACTTAATCACTTTATCTGGTTTCTTCAGTGCATGAACAATTTAATGGAATTTAGGCTTTAAAATTGCACCAGTGAGAAACCACTTTAGAGTCCAGGGAAGAATGGCATTGTCACTGTGTCAGCAAAAGAGATATGTTTTTCATATCCTTTGCTTCAATTCAAACTAACTATTTGCGTGTATACAGGATAATTTATCGAAGCTGAATCCTTCTGTACAGGAAAATTCTGTGGAGGTGGATTCTCTGCCACATTTGTACCACTTTCACTATCAGGAAGCTTTCAGAATCTAGGCAAATAAATTTAAAATATCCTTAATATAAGCATCTATAACAATCTCATTTTACTCTATTGAGGATTATTGCAAAGTTCAGTACACAATATTGATCTCATCTGACCAAGTTCAAATGAAATAAAAATTTGTACAATGGTTACAGTTTTTATATAATTCTAAATTATTTTTATATGGATATTTTTTTAGCATAATAATGAGACACATTAAATCTTTTGAATTTCTAAGACAAGACATGCATTTGAAGGTGTTGAAAATTTAGCTTTGAATGCTTCTATCTCTCAAAATTCCCATGCATGTAATTTTACATTTACATTTTATCCTGTGTTTGTGTGTCTTGTTCTAAATTTAAAAAACAAAAACAAACAAAAAAGTCTGGATGTTTTGTTGCATATTTCCATAAATAATCAAAATCTGAGTTCTATTTTTCACTTGTTTTATTCATTCTCTTTGCAATTACTCAAATAGTGTAGGCCTGTTCATATCTTAGTAATTTATATTACTTATTTTTTCTTTAAGACTAGATCTTAGCTTTCTCCTAAGAAACTACCATTGTAACCCCCACCAAATAAAAGAATCTTGCATGATAACTTTTCTGTAGAAACTTTACTGGCATTGGTCTGCTTTTATATTCTATAATTTTTTTTGTCAGCCATTTATTTGATTTAATACCTTCGTGCCCTTTTGTTCAATTGCACATTTCTCTAAAGGTACTTTGACAGCTTTGGATGTGAACCGTTTTGCCTCTGCTTTGCACAGAGGTTCTGTCTGAATTCTTCAGACTGTGGATCAGAAACTTGTCTTGCAAAATTTCATTAGTAGTGCATGAAACTACTATAATTCATCTAAGTGTAGTGAATTCAGTAGAAGTCAATTACTTAATTATAACTAAAAATGTGATTGAGCACTCTTGCATTGACAAGTTAAAACTTCTCTTATTTTTTAAGTTTTAAGCCCATTTTTTGGGTCAAGAGTTCAGTGGAAATATCATGTCACAGCTAAACCTATATGGAAAAACTGTAAATCATATGAAGAAAGTATTGTGGATAAATCTTAGCTGCAGGTAAAAGACCTTTTCAGAATTATAAATCTCATATTTTCCGAAACAACTAAATGCAGTAATGTAATAAAGACATGACATGTTAATGGCCCGTAACTCCTTAAACAGTGCAAAAAATTGACAGCATAATGCAGTGAGTTGCATTGTTGACTTATCCTCTTTGCATTATACTTTTTTTAATAAATTATAAGTTCTGATTTCTGCCAGTGTGCAGTATGGCTATTAGTGAATGGTTTTATTTGGTAAAAAATTGTAGCATACAAAAGGTGGCTGAACAAGATGTTGATCATCAAATTATTATAATGGAATCTATTTATAAAAGTAATTTTAATGTATTCTCATGTGCTCTTTGCTTATGTTGCTTCTTCTATTCTCAGAGAGAACATGTATTTATAATTGTATATTGTCAGTTGATTCAAGGTTAAAGACAATGTTGATTACCATAGAATGCTTGATTTTGCAAATTAAATGTGTGTTATGTGTATTGCTCTCTTTAAGCATCTTTCTGAAGCAATTGGTGATAAACAGTGATGGAGACTACTCTTTGTGACAAATCATATGCTTCTGTATCCTTTGACATATTCAATAGCCCAATTACCACTTTTTTTGTGTTTGTGTGAAATACCAGATGTTTTTGAAAATCTTTTGAAACGAATGAGTAATCTACTAAAGCTCCATTGTTAAAAATTTTGAATGAGTTTTCAATACAAACAATGGAGAATTAGGTAAAGACCTGCTACGACCGTTGATAGAAATTTTACATGGAATGTTCTATTTCCATTTTAAAACTTTCCATTTTACTCCACTAAGTTCCTTGAATACTAAAATGCATGGAGTGAATCAAATAACATCTAAAACAAGCATGAAAGAAAGTCTGAAGAGCATGAAGTACGCAAACATTTGGTCATAGTACTTAACAGGAAATAGGCAAAGTCAGTCCTCATAAATCTGAATATATTTTGTCTCCTTAATATCTATCTTTTTTCTAGAGCAAGAAGGAACGTATGGCTTTTATAAAGTGACAACAGCAGGGATTTATAATGTATACTATAACAACTACTTTTTGTTAATCTTGATGTTATGCCCTTTTGTGCAGTTTGCCTATTTCCTTTATAATCCATCAGGAACACTTTTGCTATCTTTTGAAATAAAACACAGAACATTAGCTCAAGAAATTACATTATATAAAAAAGATACTATCAGATGGAAGACCTCTGTTTTTAATTTACTTTCTGTTAACACAGATTTCTATCTGCTATCGCTTTTTCTTATCAGGCAGACAAAATAGAATTTTAGCAGTGGATACATAGAAAGCTCACTGAATGGCTATCTGTCATAGTCAGAAAAAGTGCTATCTGTCATCAGCAGAGACTTTATTTACTCTTAAAAATGTTTGCCCATACACAGAATATCAGCCACAGTGTCCTTGTCCTTTGCTTCAAACAGTGCTGTTATTAGAAAACGGGGAACTTGTGCTAAATAACATAACCTGCCTTTCTTCTTACAGGCATTCTTTAAAATACCCAATCTGTACACTAAACTAAAACTTCAGTGTGGAAACAGTCCAAGGAGTATTTATTCAAAAAGATAATAAGGTAATTACCTATTTTTAAGTGTGTTTGTAGCATGTTTGTCTCATGCCATTTTCAGAGTAAAGAGGGACTATGTGCTTCAGCAGCTTTACCTATTGTGGTTAAGTATTTGATTCTCAGTGTGCTAGATCCTTATGACATATTAAATGTAGAACTTCACACAACGCTTTTTATTTTAACAGGAGTTTTTCTAGATTTAAATTAAATTAAGGAGCTTAAATTAAGGTTAAAACCCAATCACTGAGTAGCTTTTCTTCTCATGAAGAACTGCTTAAGAAATCTCAGGTTGAAATGAAAGAGATCAGAATGCTTCAATAAAATTTCTTGTCACTGGCTTATCACTGTGCTCCCTTTGAAAGAAGAAAATGAAACAGTAGAAGTAATATGTACTACTGTAAAAATTTTCACAGTATAGTGAGGCACTGAGTCCCTTAAAATCAGGGACTGTAGAGAAATATTTTAAAAGTATATATTTTTTGAGCCTATTTTGAGATGGCTCTTGCAGTCTACAACATACGACAGCTCTTTTCTTTTTAACTATGGCACATTTAGACTCTGATCAGAATCCTGTACAAATGAAAATTTAGACATACAAAGAAATATCGTGGGTATTCTCTGGCTATAAAATTTCCTCTATATTTCTAGTTTGTTAGGCAAGTTGTTGCATTTTATTCAAAAGAATCTACACCAAAATTACAGAGATTTAAGACTGATCTCTTCTTAATATAGTCTTCAGTTCAATAGAAAACTTTACTTGGTATTAGTTTCATCTTCAATTCCAGACCTGAAGTGACTTGTTAATTTAATTATTAAGAATATCCTAAGCATGAGCAATGATATTAAAAAGTAAGCACATCAAGAAACTCAGAAATTAAAGATTAACTTTATAATATCTTACATTTAAAACTGTCCAATGATGATGAAGTACAAGTGCTATTTTAGAGAGCTTATTAACATGGAGGCAGTAAACCCTGATGTAGGAGTCACTGTGCTAAGAATCCAGAAGAAAAAAACTAATTAAATTAAGGGGGAAAATCAACATCTTTGTCTCAAATACAGCAATGACACAAACATTTCATTCCAAAAGATGCAGAGGAATTCCAAAATGGCTAATATTTTGAGTATCATGAGCAACATGAGATTGAATATGTGGAGGTGACAAATGTAAAGTGTGAAAAACATGCTTCCCTTCATGAAT
Source organism: Pyrgilauda ruficollis (assembly GCF_017590135.1). Taxonomy (NCBI): domain Eukaryota; kingdom Metazoa; phylum Chordata; class Aves; order Passeriformes; family Passeridae; genus Pyrgilauda; species Pyrgilauda ruficollis. The sequence continues at coordinate 5,212,753 of NW_024525823.1, read as the reverse complement.
GTGCTACACAACAATCACTGTGCTGCTGAACTCAAGCTGTGCCAAAACAGTGTCTAAAAGACATGGATACTTTCTTGGTTATTCACCTTTCTATTTCCTGGAAGAATCTCTTTCATGTATCCTTCAGGAAGATGCTGCTTTTCAGGCCATGGTATTCCCTGCCTTACAAGCAGTTACTTTATTAGTGAGAGCAATTCTTCATGGGACTTTTTGCTAGGACCGGGGCAATTCCCTTGGTCATATGAAAACCTTGGTTATATAAGTGGCACCTGCTTTAAAAAGGAAAAAAGTTATGTATTTAAATTAAGATCCACTCTTTGCCCTCAGCAAGGGCAAATCTGATGAGTAGATTATAAATATCCAAATTACTGTCATGAACTACTGGAATTCTGCCATTGGCTTCATTCTGTAAAGGTAAGGACCAAAATTTTATTTTGCATATACACTGCTAGAAATATGCACAAATCTCTTGGATTAATATCCAAGTTACATATGAGCCTGTAAAGATAGAGACACAAAATGGTAAAGTTCACCATAATCTGGGGTGTCCTGCACAGCAAGGGAAGGGAAATGTCCCACATAATGTTCTTATTTGTTTATCAGGATTTTAATTAAGTATTTTCTTTCTAAATGTAGCTGACACTGGCAGTCCAGAAAAAATAAGAAAGAATGGGGCACTGAAATTAAAGAATAAACAAATCCCATACCCCTACCATCCCACTTAGCAAATTAAAGGGAAGTAAATTAGAAACAACATCACTGTCAAATAATTGCAATGATCAGTTAGCTTGGCATTATAGTGCCAACTCTTTTTTTTCCTAAGGAAAGAAAGAATTAATATCAAAATGAAATTCAGACATTAAGAGTACCACAGTGTACCCTTTATGATACAACCTATTCCTTTAAGATTATTTTATTTGGAACATATTTTAAACAAAGAAAATATCAAATTCTGACTTTCAATAAAAATCTAAGGTACTCTAGGGGCAGATTCTTAAAAGTATTATCAACTACATCAGGAGATGCTGTACTGCCCTGAAAAAAAATTAGAAGAGCGATGACTAATAACAATAATGGTTCTCATAGAAATGGGTTCATCTGAGCTGTAGTTGTTTGGTTTTGGATTTTTTCACTGGCCACTGCCCATGCAGCACCATAGCATTTCAGAAGCGTTGTGAGCTTTTTTTATTGAGTTTGGAAAAGCTACAGGAATAACACAATTGTGTTGATATCCACTTGGCTGTTTGGAGACATCTGTGTTTGAGCTAGTGCCCCAAAGCTCCTTTCTTAGTCCTTGGAGGACTATCCCTTCTGAACTGAGCTACCTCAATGTGAGTGACTGTCAGAGATCAGATTAACCTGGCTTTTTCAATGAACATATAGAGACTCCAAAAAGGCTACCTCAGCTGCAGACATTTGCAATGTGAAGTTAGGTGAAATCACTCTTTCCCTCATAACTTTGATATCATCTGCTCAGTTGCTTCTGTGTCCCTCCCTTTCCTTGTTGCAGAAGTTGGTAATTTGATGCTATTGTGTCAAATAATAAACTTTTGCTTTTGATACTCAAAGCCTTTTTCAAGAAACGAGGTTTTGCCCTGATTTACAGCATGAAAAAAGAGGATTCCCAGCACTATGAAGATACAAACACGTCCTTTATAAAAATATAAGATGCTGGAGTGCATTTATCCCTATGCCAAATGAAAAATAGTCACGTGACAGGCAAAATGGTTGGGTTCAGTTCTTGACTCTCTATACTGACCTGTTGAACCTGTTTCTCTTGCTGACAAGATGCATGCACTTGTCACAAACCAGAGTCTTTCCTAGAGAGGAAGTGAGATACCATTTTCTCCTCCAATGAACATTTATGCTAAAAAATGTGAGCTTCACCAGAAAGTACTAACTAAAATATAGTGATTGCTTGTGGATGTCCATTTAATGGGTTAGAGAGATATGTTCACTCTCTTTGTAAGAAATTGACTGCCCAATGGTACATAAGAATCAGGATAATTAATAACTGAGAAAAGATTTTTTTATTCCTGATTTAAAAGAAATAGGCTGTATGCATAAAACAATGCTTAATTTTATAATGTGATTGCCTTTGCTATGTTTTTTTTTCATAGTGGCCATGCTTTAAACCCAGTTCACTTTGGTACACATAATGGTGACATTGCCATAAAACTCATGTAGAAGTGAGTAATCATGCTTCTTAATTCTTCTAATTTTCATTTGTTAAATCTGTTCCCTGGTGTTTTTTGAACTTTGTATTTGCTTATTGATCCATGGTACACTGAATTTGTCTCACAATAAAAAGATGTGTCTGAAAATTAAATCACACCCATATGCCACTGAAGTAAAGCCTTATTAAGCAGAGAAATAGAACAATAGTCCATAACCTTTAACTGTTCCAGCTGATTCTATAGCAGCATTTTCTATGCCTGTTAGGACTAATGTTTCTCTACTCTCTCAGAACATTTTTATAGTATAGATTTTATTATTATTATGCTCAATAAACTTTTAGTATATTTTTTAACAAGCACATGTGATTTTTCCTGAAAGATAGTCTCACAGGGAAAGGACACTTTAAACATCTCTGAATCTGTAGCATTCCAGTGAGATACTGAAAGTCTACTACATAGTAGTAGATACTTACTTCATTTCAGTGTGTATTAGGCAGAGATAAGAGCCTTTCCTTTGATCAATTCTCTGCAAAATCTTCTATCAAGATATTAATATCTTTTAAATAGGTATATCCACTTAGTAAATGAGATATCGTCAACTTTCTTTACTGCAAACGTTGCACTATTTATCTGTTTCTTTGGTAAGTAGTCATAGCCCTACAGCCCTAAGGAAATAAAACGTGTGTTTGACATGACAAGGGACAAGGTTTGCACTGTCTGTAACCACAAAGATTTCTTTCTTTTGTTTGTTGTCTTAGGTACTTAGAAGGACTAAATTTATAAAAATGACACAAATGTAGAAATAAGTACAGACAATCTTATTGTCTGTACAATCTTAGAGACTGTCCCCTGAAAGTCAATCTACAGAAAAAAGTGTACCCTTCTAAAATATCTACAGAAGCACTATTAATGTAATACTGTGCTTTGAGAACAGAATCTAATAATAAAAACATGATTACTGCTAAATTTGCAATCCACGAGTCTGTAAAATTCCCCTGATAACTTTATTGCTTCAAATGATATATGCACTCAGAAGTTGGGACTTGGTTGAGTATAATTAAAATTCAAAGCACAGCTTGTTATGGTTGTTCAGATCACATGCATCAGATGACTAAACAGGAGAGAAAGAGGACTACTTCAGCTAAAAGGATAGCATTTTCACACCAGTGAATATTTAGTAAGTGGTCATTGAATTTTGACTGGAAATATGAAAGACTCTGTGCACCCCAGTAATATGTAGTTGCTCTTCAGAATCCAAAAATGAGGAAACAGCTTGAGACACCCTTGTAACACTGGGACTCATCCCATGTATTTGGGACATTAATCCCAGATTTTCATGCAGAACAATTTTCTTTTTTACTTTAATGAGTTTGCACTGGCAAAACAAAAGTCTGAGGATCCAGATGCTTGTATTTGGTTCCATAAGAGTTGGCTGTTTGCTGGTACATAGGTTGGTAAAAATGTTAACATTTAACAAACAAAGCAAGTGTCCCCAACTGTTGCATTTTCTGCATGTGCTCTCAAAGTTCACATACTGACAGTGGCTGCTGAAACAAAAGCAGGGTAATTTCATTTAAAACAGCAATCCCTGAGGATTGCTCACCGGTACCAAGGGACTTTGTTCAGTTCCCAAGATAGCCTGTGAAGATTCAAAATTACATTCTCCCTTTTACAAGGGAATGAAACTATGGCACAAGACAGAGAAAGAAAATTTATAGAGCTCACTGATGTGAACATTCTATAGCTGTTTGGGATTTTGAACCTGTGCTGATGTGGCCATGACTGCCAAATCAGACTTATTTTGGACAATGTATATGAAAAAAACTTAACAGTTGTGCTGTGATATTTCCCCAAAACATTCTCCTAGTCTCCAAATAATTATTTCATGGAATCTGAAACTATTTTTAGGTGTTGCAAAGGATTTGTCCTCCATTAGTTTTCTTCATTTAACATGGATAATCTTACAGTTTCTGTAAAACATAGTAATTATAAACTGGTAGAAAGTATATTTTGCTTTGTTCATGTGAATTGGCCACATTCCAGTTTCACTTAGTGTCCCTCTGGTCTTTCACTGGAAACCACAGTGAACACTGTTCATCATTATTCATCTTCTTACTGCCACTCATGGTTTTGTAGTCTTTTGTCATATTTCATTTTGGTATTTTTTTTGCCAAGCTGATCAGTCTTAGTTTCCTTATGGAAATCATTCTACTCATTTGATGGATGACCCTTTTTTACTCCTTTCTGAATATTTTTCAGTGTTACTAATATTCACTCTGTATTCAAAACTCTATATGTATAAAGAGATTTACTGATGTGTTGCAGGTTGTTTCCTCTCTTTTATTTCTAATCATTTTAAGGTTCTTTTTGTTTTTCTGACTACCACCTACTTCTGACTACCATACATTTTTATAAATCTATCTCTATATTATCATTATTATATTCTTCCCATTCTTAAGAGCAAATAGTTGGCTCAGAAGTCTGTCTCTGTATAGGTCAAATCAGAGCTTTGTTTTCCAATGTCTTTAATTTTGTATTAAAATTTTACTGTATTCCATGTCTTTTTTATGTCTTTATTACCCAAACAGTATCAGAGTTCTTTTGCAGAACTTTCTGAATGTCACGTGTATTAAACCTGACTGATAGGGTCCATATTACTTGGAATGCCTCTGAAACCCCTTTTTCAGTTCACCTATAAATGTGATGGAGAAATAAATTTCAATGCTGTGCCCTTTGGTATGAAAATCAAACAATTCTGTTTCTTATATTTTATTTTTGAATTCTATATGTTCCATATATTATATACATTTACTACAGTGTGTTTTTTTCATCACACTTTAACTTGATACTTACATGCTTTAAATATATTTTTTCTGGGGCTTACCCCACTGAGCCATGGATATAACTTCCCAAATGTTCCTTCTCTCATTGGTTCTATGCTACAGTCATTACTCCAGGTGTTTTAACTTGAAAGGATACATTCACTTGTGCTGTTTAGTTCAATCTGTAATCTAACATAGATCACAATCCTATCTCAAAGAAAAAAAATTAGACTGTGAAAACTGATGTCCATATGGTGTCAAACTCAGAAGACCAATCAGATACACTCTCCAGAAAAATTAGTAGAATTTTCTCTTCAGATTTTTCCAACACATCCAGCAGCTATGAATTAGTTATGGTGAACTCAATTCCTAGGCTCCACAGCTTTCCCCATGCTTGCACAGAGAATATAAATACACTGCTCAAGCTTATGAAATCCACCAGGTGTTAAGGGGCAAAAAGCTGTGGTCAGTAACACCCCAGCCCATTTCTGAATCTTACCCTCTCATATAAAAAAAAATCTAAACCCTTTTAGACTTAAATTCTAAATCATTTTTAAACACCTTATCATTTATTTTTTCCTACCTTTGAGGTCTTGTTTCATGAAAGCTCTGCTGTCACTCACATTTATTCCTAAATCAATTTAATGGCTCACCAAGTAACACAAATAAGTCAAAGATTAAAATAAAGAAAACTTACAAAAAGAAATCTGAAAACACAAACCGCACATGACATTCAGAAAAAAATAATTTTTTGTGGTTTTTTTTTTTTTTTTTTAAACAGACCATGTTGAAATAACTACTGATCTCTCTCGAGACTAGAAGACAGCATTAACTTAAGCTATTGGAAATTTCTGATCTTGCTACATGTTTTTACTAGACAGCTTCATAGATAAAAGATTCATTTAGCAAGAACTTTAAACATAAAACAATGATACATATAAACGAAACTATAAGAAAAATATACATGGTCATCTTAGAAAAAGATAACAGTTGTCTGGATAACAACTAAAGCATTCTCCATCTGAAGAAGGTAGTTTTGGTGTTAGTTATCTTTGCTCTTCCCCTGCCAACAGACCATGTCATTCATCACATACATTTTCCTTTTATCAAGTGACACTCTTGGTATTTGTTACTGTTTAACACAACAAAATAGTACCTTATTGTCCTTCAGCAAGTCTTCTTCTCATCCCTCCAGAAGAATTGCTTGAATGAAAAATGTCTCAGACTTGCTCAATCAGCAACTCACCTCTTTGTGGCTTCAAAACCAGGATGGATTTGGTCAAAGAACTGATGGAGAAAACATTCATTGTGTTTTACCTGTTTATCCTTTTATGAGGGAAAAAGGCTGGTTTTTAATTTTATACTATGTGAATTCCAGTTGGAACTAGGTCCTAGGTCCTTTCCTTCCTCAGTGAAAAGGGGATGAGTAAGGATCAAAATATTTAATGTAATCTGGGAAGCATTAAGACAGAGATATTTTACAATACTTAAACCTTATACTTTACTCTGGCTAATTACTAAGCTGCTATGTATCATTATTGTACAGAAATCTAGAATGCTTAAAAGAGCTTTTCCCATTTCTTCTAGTTATTCAAGTGGTCAGACATTATTAATGATGAGCATGAACATCACAAAGACGTACTGTTATATGTTTCTAATCAGAGAGTCTTGAAAAAAAGAAAAAAGTGTTTTTCAAGGGACATCCTGTTAATTCTTCTACATTCAAATGCACACATAGCTATTCTACATTATGTGCATTTTAAAAACACTTGCTGCGATTTAGTACAATTTTATAGTACAATACTAATGTGCTAAACATAAATTCAACCCCTTTCTAAAATGCAGCATGGAATACTTTCCTTTCTTTGGAGTGATCTTTCTTCTACCTCATCTTTAGTAAATTCTAGTAAACATTAAGTATGCTACTGATGCTTTCAGAGAAGTACTTATATGACACTTTCATTCTGTTTTTAGACTAATAATCTGACAATTATGAATGATGCAAAGATTATAAATGATTGGGTTGTCTTCTGAAAATGTAAATTGATTTTACATGCTTTTTCTCCTGCTTCTTTCTAAAACTTACAGACTTAATGTTCCAAGCTGAAACATCTGTTTTCAATAAAATCATTATGAATTTTTCACAGCAAGTGTATTTGTAATATGTAATTTCTCTTTTGTTTGCAGCTATTTCCATACTTTTTCCTTTGTTTTAGACTTACAAAAAAAAAAAAAAAAAAAAAAAAAAAAAGCTAAATCCCTCTTCCATCTGACACATTTTGGCATTTTCCTTGGGATGATGGACCTCAAAGCTCAGAGTGATGTGCAATAGCCATTCATGACTTGGGAAGAGATGTTCCCTTAGGAAACATTAAGCCCAAGTGGGATCTGCCACTACAGCTATAGGTCTGTTCTTGCCAGAAGGGTGCAAAGAATGAGGTTACATCCTAATTCCTTTGGCCTCACCTGGTGTGGGGAACCAATGTGTCACTCTGGAGCTTGTCTCTGCAGGTGTGCATTAAGAGGTACAACAGAAAGCAAAGAGTTCTGTGTAAAGCAAACAGCACAGGGACTTGTTTTCCCATAGCACAGAGAAAAGACACAGAAATCTCTTTCAGCTCTTGTTTCAGCCAATTTTACATTTCAGGGAGAAAAATCCAGGGCAGCAGGTATTTCAGCTTAATTAGAAGAGGAAATGGGAGCTTTTCGTTACTCCATCTGACCACTTGCAGAGTTAAAACAGGACTAAGGCATATTTCTGTCCCTTTTGCACAGGAAAGTCTCCCAAATCTTCTTGGTGCTCATATCCATGCCAAAACTTATAAGTAAGCCAGACAATGAGACGGTGTCGAGCTGAATGCAGTAGTGCATTCACACAGACTTTTCAAAGGATTCCAGGAACCTTAAAGTATAAACTTGAGAGAAAAGCAAAATACAGCCTAACAGACAAACAAAATCTCAATTTCAATGCTTTATTTTTTTATTATTCTATACCAGCTTCCAGTGCATGTAGCTATGCAGATAAAGCTAAGAAATAATTTACAGTAGCACCTGAAAGTGCCAATATTCCACTTTTTCCCCATTTTATTTCTTCATATCTTCCACCCCATGGCTTCCACTCCACATCCCCAAAACTTTTATAATAACCTAGATGCAGAATAAGCAGGCAGTTGCCTGTGGCTGTCAAAGCTTTCATACCTACATTTTCTTTGAAAAGCTTAACAGATCATTCTGTTGAGAGGAACAAGGAAAAAATTAGGGCATTCACTGAGCAGCAGCTACTAATTCCCTTTCCTTCCCCTGTACAGACCCAGAATGATCAGCATATTAGGTCTTTAAGACATGTCTCCCACCACTCCTCCCTCTCCGCCTACCGCCCCCAACATTATCAATTATCCAATCCAGCTATTCAACTCAATTCTCTCCCTAACTTTCCTACAATAGAGAAAAACTTTAACCTAACACTCTTTAAATGGGTAGATTTTACTTTTCTCATCCTTGTGAGAAGACTGGACAAGATCCAGGTAAGCATTCAGATTTCCTGAAGACTTTTAGAATTTTGGAAAATAAATAAAAAGAGAACTTTTTATTTTTTTTAAATTTCTCTGTACACATTCTGCTGTCTGTTGGTTTCTTGCCCCACAGTTAGTTGATTTCATTCTCCAAGGCTACACTCCAGAAACCATCACAAACTGTAACATTTATTTAAAATACTTTCATTATTTCTGGCTAATAAGTCCCAAATTAGTTTTTATTTTTCACCCTATATTTATACTCTAGAATGTTCTTGTGCTGTTGATTTCATTTGTATGACTCCACACAGACCCAGTCTTTATAGTGAACTACATTTTTGAAGACATTTATCCACAAACATTTCCATAGCATACTGTCATTTGCCAAATAGCTTGAATAGCTTCTGTTGTGCTTTTTTTTGTGTGTGTAAAAGAAAAATTGAGGAAATAAGATTTTTTTAAAAAGTAGATCAGTAGATAATTTTGGTTTTCAGGATCTGAAAACCAAAATGTCAACAAGTGATTTGTTGCAATTTTCTGGGAAAGGCCAGAAATTAGTAATGGAAATTTTGACCATTGCTTGCATTAAAATTTAGTCATAATCTACAGAAAAGTTAAGACAGTCTCATTACATTATTGGGATGCTTTCCTATACAGAATGTTTAAAGTTCAATTTTTATGACAGCACAGTGTATAGTGTGAATAGATTATCACTGCCACTCATTCACACCACAACCACTTGTTCCATTTTCTTGTGTTGCAACTAAATTTCAGGAATTAGAGAACTCATCATTACTGGAAGTGACTGAAATGTCACATCCCCATGAAAAATAAGATAGCGTGATCAAAGCTGGAGGTAATAGCTGGTCTAGTTGACACTTTGGATATTTTTGATTTTCCCTTTATTGTTTTGGATTTTCATTTTTATTTCTTTATTTTTTTAATTTGATTTTTCAATAAATTAAAAATATATTTTGCAGTTATCTGCCACATTTCCTTCCAATGTTACCCACTTTCATTGTGATTAGAATTTTACATTGTGTTAATGTTTTCTACTAAGAATCATGTTAATTGTATCATCTAGTTTCAATTAGCTCTAATAGAGTGCATGTATAACTTCAGAGTCTATTGTGCATATCCTCACATAGATGGGAAAATGGAGTAGAAGCTATTATTTTGATGTCCTGATAAATTATGTTCCATATTATGTTAGATTAACAAAATGCATGACTAATGTCCCATGTACACATGAGCTGTGACAGCATTTCTGAGTGTTAATAAGCCTGGCTTAAGAGCACTGGCTGATGTCCAGTTTCTTTTTTTTTTTTTAATAGTAAATGCAAATTAACTCCCCATCTCATTATATCTAGTAATTTACTTCTAAATGTTCAAATCTAGTCATTGTTGTTGGCAACCTTTATGCTGTAGCACTTCACACTAAATTAAAAATAAAAAATAAAAATAATGATTATATCTGGATTAGAGCCTGAAGATAGTTGCTGTGTCTGAAAGCACAGTACAAAATTGCACATAAACAAATTAGTGGCTACAGGCAGCACTTGCTTGAAGCACAGTGGATTTGGAGTTACTGAATTTGTTTGCGAACTTCACCAGTATTCAAAACAAAAAAGAGGCTTTTCTGTGCAATAGAACATAAGTATCAGAAAACTCTGTTACCATTTTGTTATAAAAAGAAAAAACTTAGTTTTTGCAGCTGTGAGGTACGACTAAGACTAAGGAGACTGTGTTTAATGGTAAAGCTACAGCCCTTCACAGACTCCTGCTGAGACTGTTTAAACCATGCCTGAATATTTGATGGCTGGAACATAACGTACAGTGACTTATTATTTACTATTGAATTACACCTATATGACATTTACGGAAGATTGCAAGTAAGTGCTGCTGCTGTTAACCCCAAAAAAGTGAGGTCAATTATATATATATCTTCCTCAAAATGATTGTCTTTGAAACCCCTTCATAGTTGATTGGTGAATTTTGAACAAATAAGCAAATAAAATCTGACAGAATAACACTTCACTGGCCGTTCTTAACCTTTTTTCATGTCAATATGATTCTAAAGAATATAAAATAGTAAACGGAAAAAAAAAAGATAAGAGTACAGGTTATTTGAGCAAATATCCTTAGATACTTAAAGAACAAGTGAAGAGGTCCAATTTATTTCAGAGATAACACGGTTGTTGGAATTTGACTGTGTAACAAAGATGGAACCTCTGAAGAGCTTCTTTGGGGAAAACTAATTGAAGCACGCGATGAACGGGACAAGGTTTACTGAGACTTGTTACCTACATTACGTGTCCTGCTTCTTGTTACTGCTTTTAACTTTAAGGGCTTTCCTCAGGAGGAACATATATAGTATTCCAAGAAGTCTTTTCTTCCCAGTTTGCTTAAGTGTCTAAACATTACCTAAGTATGGACTCACCACCTTTATCTAGGGAAAAGTAGATCTCTGAAGTGACTGCTTCAACTCCCACTAAAATATGTAGCTAGGAATAACTGGTCTCTAAAGGTGTAATTTCTCATCACATGCTTTATAAGAAACCTAGGGTAATTAATGGCTTACATTTATTTGTCTTTTAATTTAAGATTTTTCTGTATATAAAGGGAAAAATAGGTTAAGTGTAATAGTAGGTTGTATTCTGTATCTTTGAAATTATTAGATACACAAACAGTCCTAAATATTGGCAGAATTAATGACTTTCTTTTTATTCTAAAAAAAGGGGACTACATTTTCTTTCTCAAAGATTACAGACCTGTGTTTGCGTTGGACAAAGTTTTTGGAAGCAATCACCGTGGCTAATCCGAGAAATCACACACAGATTTCATTTTAATACTACGAGCCATTAAGATATTCCAGAGAGACATCCAAAGTTACTTGTCTGTATTGAAACTCACATCTAAATAGACCAAATGTGAAGTATGAAGACATCTAGCTGAAATACACATATCTGATATATAGTTCACCCGTAAAATATAGGTTATAATATATAAACTATAATTTTTAGAGATGCATATTAGAAAGGTTTTGCATCTACTCTTCTCCCCAGATTAATTGTTTCTTCATGTATGAATGCACTCAGGATTCCTTGAAAAAATTTTGAATACTTCTATTTTATTCCCATATTATTTTTTTAAGTGCTGTGCATCTATTAATTTTATGAACTTCCTTCCTCCTTTTCAAACCATTTTTGATTGTTTTATTAAAAAAACTATTTTCTTAGTTAAGCACCAAATACCTATCAGAGAAAAGATTTAAATGCTTTATAATCACACTCCAGAGCTTAAGTAGTAATGAGACCATTACTCTGAAATCAAGCACTGTTTTGTTTTTCTTCCTTTTTCTTTCACTGTCAAATCTTATTGGAGTCAAAACTTCCTAAGTGCTGGTTTACAACCCTATTTTATACTTATTTAAAATTACATATTGCACTCTATGGTGCTAATCCAATTTTACAGTCTTATGCTTTTTATAGGAGCAAGTGACTGTGATTTAGGTTAAAGTGCATTAAAATTCTGATTATGTCGAAAGTTGTGACAGATCAGGTAAGGACATGTAAAGGGAATTCTTCAGGGCAGAAAGGACAGTGTTATCTGATGTAGGTGAACCAGATACATTACAAATATTTAATGCGTTTTTTTTAATAGAAGAACATCACAGCTGAATAACAACACTTTCACTAGAAGCCCTTCATAAAAAGCAGTCCCATATGACTTCTTATGTTTCAAAAGTCTAGAGTATGAGAAGTGATAGCTCCCCTCCACAACCAGAAGTAAATTATATCCAAAATAAATAATTCAAATCTTATTTATATGTATGAAATGGAAAGAGTTCAAGTCAATTGGCAGCAAGCTTTGTTCAGCATCAAAACTGGTAAACCAAGGAAACCAGTTAGAAATTCTGTATTGGTAAGGACATTTTCTTTTGATCTGTTTGTTCTGTATACATACATAAATCCTCTGAAGAAGAGCTGTCTATTTCTGTAGGTGCCCAACTCAGTGCATCTTTTAGATGCTTTTACAGAAATAGTGTTCTTTGAATACCTGTTTTGGAGAGAAACTTTGGATTAGTAACTTTTTTTTGATTACATTCTAGAGTAAACTTTGCTTTTGGAAATTTCTTGTATAATGTTTTAATAGACAAAGACAAGGTTTCCACCTTGCATTTGAACAGCTGCAGAAATATGTGCGCAAACTCTTTTGTGGTCTTAGAATGTTCCTTCTTCTATTGCCACATGAATATTAATGTTCAATATTTTAATTTTCATTGGAATACCACTTTATTTTAGTCATACATATGCTGCATGAATAGAAACGTCCATCCTTTTAAGTATGGACACACCTTGGTATGTCCTAGAAATGCAGAAGAATAGTATCTTTCCTCAACTACTGTCCTGAATCAACCCCTTTGAGTGAAGGCATATTTCTGATCTTTTTGGAATTCTTCCTGCTTCTATCAGCTCAGGAAACACATCTTACCACTTCCTCCCTCAAGATCAGTGACCTAGGGACATTTTACTGTTCAGTCATTCATCTGTCTGAGAAGAAGCTGAAACTGCTAGATGCAACAGAGTGGGAGGAATTCTCATGCTGAAGTGATTTCCCATATTTTCCTACAGTTAGAAGCTCAGTTTTCTCAGACAGGCCACAGGCATCAGTCAGAGGTTTATGTAAATTAATTTCCACTTTTTTTTTTTCTTTTTTTTTTTTTTTTTTTTTTTTTTTTTTTTTTTTTTTTTTTTTGGTAGCACATTGTCATTGTCATCTCTCTGTCTTTTCTGATACTAAGTAACTTGAAATTCTCATGCTAAGTCTTTGGCTGGCTTATAAATACAGGTAGTTTTGAGTCTGCTTCTTTTTTCAGGTTCCCACAATCAAATGTCTTTTATGCTTTATTAGTTTCTTTCTGGGAACTCTGCTGATGAAATTATTTAGAAGCATGTTTCATGTTAGCATTGCCACCACGTACAATTTTATTAGTGTGTGTTACCCACCATGTGTATTGATCCAGGACCATCCCGCAGTACCACAGTTGTTTATTTTAAAATTATTTCATCGTTTGTAGAAGGGAACATGACAAAGACTGCAGAAACATGGCAGGGTTGAAAGGACCAGCCTGAAATAAACAAGGTAATATGGAAATAACCCTAGCAATCCAGACAGGAAAAAGGCAGAAAGGTAATTTTTGCAAAATTTCTGAATTCCTGTTCAAAACCAAGCTAAAGTGTAAGAGGTTCTGGAGCATATTGCCGGTTTGCTTTCACGATGGATAAAACCTTGTCAGTAAAAATTATGCTCCTGCAAGTCCAAAACCCATGGTCACCAGGCTAGGGAGCTGTGTGAGATTATACACCTGGTAATTTTACCTGATGAAAAGATTACATCTTATTATCCTTCATGTCATATTCATGCCTTGCTCATTCTCTTATTCCCTTATTTTAAGAATAAATCAGAAGTCTCTCCTGAACTTGAGATGAGTCTAAAGAACAAAATCTGCTGCTGCTGAAGTTTGTGAGTGAAAAAGCATTAGAATTCTGACAAAACTGTATTTCTGTAATGAAAAATGATTGGTTGAAAATTCCCTCTATCTGATAAAGTCATTGCTTCAGAGCTAGATGGAAAACTAAATTAAACCTGTCATTACAGAATTCTGTATTGAAGGAATTAAACAAATTATATATATACATAGTGTCACATTCACTTTGTGAGAACCCAAGTCTGATATTCAAAGAAGCTGAATATTCACATTTTATAAGTAAATAAAATGAAAATTACATTATAGCTGAACAGTTTACATGAAGAAAGTCTATAAAGTACCAGTGTGTTAACTGGCACTTGAACTGTCTGGGTCTTACTTGCCTTTTGTAACACTTTACAGCTTATTTTAATAACATTGCTTCCTTCAGTATGAAATCATAGAATATCCTGGGTTGGAGGACACCTTCAAGGGTCACCAAAGCCCAACTCCAGGCCTTGCATAGACCTGCCCCAGGAATTTCACCATGTTCCTCAAAGGATATACCAGGCACCTCTTGAACTCTATCCGGCTTGGTGCTGTGACCAAGATCCATTCATTTGAAGATAAAGTTATGTTATATTTTAAAGATCAATTAAAATTGTTTTGTTAAAAATGAAATTAAATGTAAGTGAATCCAATCTCAGAGCTTTCACCTTTTGTTAGAAGCCCCACTGGGCTCACAAGCACGGCTAAGAATTTATTGCTTCTAAACAAGAATTGTGTCAAGGACATCCATGTGTTCGAATTACTGTTAAGTAATTGGCTATCATTATGCAGTAGGCTGGTTCTTTGATGTTCTTGGTATTTTGGGGTATTGTGAAGACTAAAATATTTGTTATAGAATGACAGGTTTATTCTTACTATTATATTCAGCAGAAGAAAATATGGAAACTGTTCTTTAAAAGGCATTCCATTTGTTATTTTATGTGGAGACAGTTTGCACAAGTGTTGATTATATAATTTACATACAAAACAAAGCAGGCTTCTGCTATGCTCTTAATCTATGAAAGAATCCTGAGAACACATGGTCCCACCTCACCTTATAGGAAAGTCTAGCCTCAGAACTAGATAGATTTTATTTATGCTCTTTGACACTTCATTTTCTTGAGAAGTCTTTCCTACACCATTCACAGTACTCATTATGTGCATGTATGTGAAGTTAGGCAAAATCTGTGAAGGTTTCAATTAAATGTTGGAATCTTGGGAAACTCATATTTCATTATTTTTCCTCAGACACCAAAGGCAATGGAAAACTAAAAACCATTTTGGTCACGTGTAGCACTGTAAATAATTTAAAGATGGTCACTTAAAGTTGTCAGCATTGCAGTTAACACACATTGTGAGTGAAACCGTTCTTGTTAGGAACCACTTAGACCACACCTTAATACTAAATAATACTAAATTTTCTTCTTTTATCATCTCACTGCAATCTTCAGACTTAAAAAAGAAATGTCCACTTTATGACTTTGACGTCCAAATTATCTCAACCATTTGGAAAATGATGGTTTGGAAAATGTACATCTATGATTTGAAAAACATACTTCTGAAATAGTTGTTATTCAACACAGAAAAAAGTTTGGGTTTGGGGTTTTTTCATACAAAGAAATGCATTAGCATTAGTACTGAACAATCTTCTAGGAAATCAAAATATTTTCATGACCATACATAAAACATTATAGAACATAGTTTTATAATGGTATTACATTTATGAAGGATTTTCTCAAGAGACATGCATATTTAAATCAAAAAACTTTGCAAGTATCACACAGGAAAGTCTTGCAAAATTATATTTAGTGTTCAATTCTTAGTTAAAGTGGAATTAATTTCCTAGGGTGATGATTACTGACATAATACATGATGGTCCAATTACACCTTAGCATTTATGCTGTCTTCCTTATAGTTTATCACATATTATTCAAAAGTGCTAAATATATTTATTTAAATAAACTAATTCAAATGCAGTCATGGAGATTAGGAAAACAAAGACAGGCTTTGTCTTTCATAGGAAATTTGGCAATAGGAGCTATAACTAATGAAAACAGTTATTTCATTCAAGAATTCCTGTAATGTCAAAGAGCACTTTAGCCCACAGAAATTAGAGATATTAAACCTAAATCATTGCCTAGGTTTTTGCAATGCAAATTCACTTCTGGGCACATTTTTAAATGGCATATAGTATTTCCTCCAAATTCTATTAGATAATGTCATGGACTATTACACTGTTGTCATTCAGCTCATTTTGATGAAAAAGCAATTACTTATTGCAGATTAATGCAATGACTGGCCATAATCACAGTAGGTTAGGTTGAGAGTTTATTAGAAAAACATAAGCCATTTAAATTAACCCAAATGACCAGCATGTCAGTTCAAAAGAAACATGTGCTTTAATTTGTTAAACTGTAACCTTTGCTATATTAGAAAAATACTTTGACACAAACACTTTACAAATGTCAGCAGAAAATCCATACTCCATTTCTTCACATTGGTTTTGTGACACAGTGTTTGCTGATATTCGTCAAGGGATAAGTTACGATTGATTTCCTTCCACCCTTACTCTTTTCCCTTGTATTATAGGGAATTAAAGGGCAAAAATGACCTGTTTTTTTGTTTTTTTTTTTTTTTTTTTCCCAGACTATTCGTATGGATATGCTACCATAGGTAAACTTAACTGCTGCCTGGAACTTAAAGGTCAACAGAATCTCTCAAAAAAGCTTTCAATGGTAACAGTTGGAGAAGGCCAGAGCATCCCAAGACTGAAGAGCAAAAGTAATGAAGAAAGCAGGAGAACACATCTGAAAATAACTTGATTTAAAGAATCATTGTTATTTCTTAAGTTATGATAGAATTTATTAATTTTCCTAACTCTTTCCATCCATCCCTCTCAAAAACTCATCAGCATAGGATTTAAAGATTGTGTTTGTAAACTGGGGCTCTGTTCCCCAGTTGAAATAATATTCTCCTTTTGCTAATGCATTTTGAATTGGATGGGGAGGTATGGTAATAACACTTTGGAAACATCCTTAAAGCCAGATCCTATGAATGACCTAAGCATAGGAATTGCTTCATTTCTACTACTATAATTTCAAATACCTGACCATGAGCTGTTAGTTCACCTGAGCAATAAATACACTTATGTTACAACCCACCACAGAGGAGGGCTAACTAAGATTCTTGTTAATAGACCCCTTGGGGTGGATTAGAGTGAAGCAATCTGTCTTGGTCATCTTCTGGTGACAGGTGCTCACCCCTGCTGCACCCGGGCTATTCTTATGCAGATCAGAGGCTTCACCACTACACCCCTACCCCTCTTCACCTTCAGTTGCCCAATGAAAACCTGGCCTGAGAAAAGCACCTGCTGCTTTTGAAAATGGCTGATTGTTTGACTTGTGAGCCTTTAAAATTTCAGTCGCTCACAAAATATATACAAATACATGTATGCATGCATATTGTATGCATATGTGTATGTGTCTTTACATGGACACCTTAGGTGGCTTATTGTGCTGTTTGAGAACTGTTTTTCTTGGAGAAAGGTTTTTAGAAGCAATAAATGGTTTTGTTGATGCTGTATCAGGACACTGCAATGGAGAAAATTACTGCCTTTCACAGCAGAGCAGACACAAACCAACAAAGCTGTGAATGTGGGTCTCACATATTACTTTCTTGTAGTCCTTTAGTCTCTAAGAAGCAATGTAGTCAAAATGAATACTCAGAGAATATACCTCAACATAGACGCTCCCAGACTTACCAAAGTTTCATTGATTCAAATGGAATTATACCTTATTAATCCAGGAAAATTTCTGGAATGCTTATAGAAATGTTTTGCCTCAATAATATTCTTTCCTCTATTTAAAATGCGTTTTCTGAGCAACAGATGAGGTAGATGAAGAAATAAGATTTTGATCCAAACATGCAAGAATTAAAAACTTGTATTTTTTAAAAAAATACACTAACAAATCAATGCTGTATATATACCTAAAATAACTGATGAGAATGAAGAAGCAGATTGCTCAGAAGGTAGTTATGCTTGGATGTGTTATGTTCTGCAGCATTTGATGGGAAAGGTAGAAATGATTAGTAATTTCTAAAAATTTTCAAAAATTAGTATCATAGGTTCTACACTAGTATTTCCTGAAATACAAACTTCATGTTAAATACATATGGACCTTACTGATTTTAGAGAAAGCTGTCATAGATTGCATCTTTGTGTGTGATTTAACAAATGATTTGACTGCATTGAACATGGACCACAATTAAGGAAAAAAATTAAACAATTTCTTTCTGCTGATGTACACATATTCAAAAGAATGTACCCTCTAAAGCCATCTGTGATGGGATAAACCAAAGGGATTCCTACTCGCTGCATGGAATACTTTTTCTGTGCAGAAATAAAAGGAAGAAAATGTAATGTAATGGATACAGTTTGTAAGGAGTTTAAAGATCCCAACAGACAGTATACTGGTCCAGGTGAGTATTGCACAATTGAATTCACCTGGTTTCAGTTAAAAAAATAATCCATTCATTTTCAAAACCATAAAGATAAATACAATATTATTTGGGACATCAAAATTCTGCATTTCAGCTTTTTGAATGTCATTCTCAATGCAAAGTGGCAAGAAACTCAACAAAATGAAGAAATCCTCAGTGAAAAGAAAGAAAAAAATTGTTTATTTCCTTGCAATAGAAAGTGACATAAGAAGTTCCAATACTCTAGTCAAAAGGGCAGTGGATCTTTGTAAAAGTTTACTTTGGTTGAAAGACCAAGTAGTTTAAGTATTTATTTCCTAGGATGTATATTACCATGTTGCTTAATAGATGTCAGTGATGTGATACTTGAACATTTTTGATTAAGCTCCTGTTGAACTTTAGGCTGAATTAATCAACCGTCTGTACAATTAAAATTTTAGATTATTTAAGAAGTCTTCAGAAGCACAGACATTATAATATGAGATAATTATTGTCGTTGTTATGAAAAAGTCTGCTAAATCCATTGGGAATGTTCATCAGCATCCTGTAATCAGCAGCTACAGAGAATGCTTAATTGCAGTTATTTAGGTGACATGTTGATGCAGTAGTAGTGGTGGTGAAAGCAGAAAAGCTGCACGGTAGTCATGTGAGAGGATATTAAAAGGAATGTACATCAATATAGAATGACTGATTATGTAGCTGTTTATACTAATTTGGTTTACTATTAAATTACAGAGCTCAGCATAAAAGACCACTGGGTTTACAATTTTTCCTATCTTTGATGTTTATTCAAAGGAGAAAATATTACACTATATTTGATTGTCCAGAGTTAAATGTTCATGGTCTATCTAAACGGTTTTAATGGATAAACTATACAGAAGAAAATGAAGTACAAATATGGATAATTCTTGTAACTCTAAGACTGTTTTTTAACATATTTTTTCTGACTAGATTAGTTCAGAAAGGTGTTGTAACTGATCTGTAAGAAATTTTAAATTCACATTTTTGTATGTTCATGAACGTTATGTAGTTAAATTCATATAGCTTAGCAAAAATCATTGCTTTGGGTTACTACTGAATTCTTCCTTAACTTGTGATGTTTTAAGAATTAAGCTCATCAGACAGTACTAAGTTTGGTTTTAACTTAGGAAATTAAAATTTATGCATAACATCCACAAATGAACAAAATTGTTTATATCCCACTTTTCATGCAACAAAAATAAATTTCTACTCTGATAAATACAAATATCATACAATCAAATTTGGACTCCATATGAAACCAGTGTTAAATATACACAATCTAAGAATAATTTATATTTTTATGTACTTTTCACAATCCCATTTCACTCTTCATTTTAATAATATATACCTTCAATTTTATAATAAACTGTACATGTTAAAAAGGAACTGGCAACTAAATGAGAAATTTCCTGACAGCCATAAATATTAGGGCTATTGATTCACCAGCATGATATTGTGTCTGCATTATGTGATATTTCGTAAGAATTAAAAAAATTATTGATGCTAAAGTTGAAACACTGTGAATGTCATGACCCTCAAGTGCTTTCTTTTATTTTAAACAAACTTACTGAAATACTAAGCTTTTTCTAGGCATTATCCTTAAAGCAGAAATGTTTCCATTTCATGCAAAGCAAATTGTTTTTCTATATTTACATATTCAGCTCAGTCTCTAGGAGAACTTTTTTCCACCGCTTTCATATGATTAACTTTATGAAGGTCTTAATCTGCCATCTGCATGCAGACTATCTGAGCATCCGAAAGTGAGAATGCGAAGTGACATTTTCTCAAAAGATACTAATTGCATGCAACATATTGCAGGAGAAACAGGGAAAGCTTCAACCTCTCCCTGCCATTTTGAGTATCTAAGGAACTATAACTGGAAAAAGTACCTGAGTAGTTTAATAATTTTGACTGATCAGAATCTTTAACTCTAGTCTTTACCTCTAGATTTTTTTTTTCATTGAAATAAAAATATATAGTGGCTTATTGTTTTTACATTGCAGTTTAAATTCAAATTTGTCTTATCTGAAATGAAAATTAAAATTTTACTTCCTGTATAAGCTATTAGTGCATAAAAGAGTGGGAAAGATGGAGAGGGCAGGGAATTTATTTCTTTGCTCTATGTGCTCATTCCTTATGTTGAAGAAAAAAGCTTTAGGACAAGAATGGAACAATGAAGGTAGAGTTCATGCGAGTAGTGATAGATATGTTTTATTTCTCTGTCCAAACTGAGAGAGAAAGCTGCTCCATACATCATGGAATCACATAATCACAAAATGGCTGTGGGTGGAAGGGACTGTAGAGGCCATCTGGACCTTGCTGAAGAAGGATCATGTGGAGTTAGTTTCCCAGGATCTTGTCCAGATGGCTTTTGAAAAACTCCAAGGACTGAGACTCCACAACCCTCCTGAGCAACACATTCTAGTGTTCAGTCACCTTCCCAGTAAAAAAAAGTTTCTCCTGATGTTCAGTGAGAAACTCCAGTATTTATTTTTTGCCCTTTTCCTCTTGTCCTGTCACAAGATATACTGAAAAGATGTTGGCTCTGTCCTGTTTGCACACTCCCTTCTGACCTTTATGCACTGATGACATCCCCTGAGCGCTCTCTCTTCTCCAAGCTGGATAGTCCCAATACTCCCAGCCTTTCCTCATTGGAGAGATGCCCCTATGAAGCCTCCTGCTTCTAAAACAAAAAGTAGGTCACAGGAGTACAGGAAACCCAGCTATGCTCTCATTAAAGATTTCAGGAGGTTGTGTTGTTAGCCTAAGTTTTATTCAACTGCCAACTATTCCTTCTATTGCAGATAGATATTCAAGCTACACTAGTAAATGTAGGTCCTTTCAGGATTATTTATTTTATAGTGATTTTTTTTCAATCTTTATGCTTTTATTCCAAAGTGAGAATAACCCATAAAGTTTCTCTCTATGGTTATTTTAAATGATTTATAATTTTATAAATACAGGGCCAATGGAGTCCATTCAAGAGCTTAGACTGAATGACATTTTTTATTATAAGTTTTCTTATAGGTTTTCCAGAAAGCATATGAAAACTTGGAGAAATGAGAGCCTCCCACTTCCTTTGGCAGTCTTTTGCAATGGCTTACTGGAAATTCTGTATTGTACTTTCTGTCTCCACCATGGCTGAATGTTTGCCCAGAGCCTTCTGAGCCTTCTTTCTAGCAGTTTCCAGATGACTGCTGTTTACTATGTTTCTGCAGATTTTCTTTCAGTGAATACTACATAATGTAATCATAATGTTAAACTGAGATTCTGAGACTTGTCATCACCACTTTTATCATCTTTCTCTACTGGTGTTATTTAGTTGGGTCTGAAAATGAAAAAAAGCCAAATCTACAATGATCAATGCAGAATACATAAGAAATAGTGATCTATCAAGTACTTTTTTTAAGGGGAAGAATCACTTCTATAAAATATAATTAAAGTATAATGGACTCCAGATGCTACACAATCACAATGTGTTTACTTTCAAAGCAGAAGACAATCAGACTGAGAAAGAATCCTTTTGAAATGTCTTTATTTCGCCTTTGTAAAATTACTTTGGTAGATATAAACAGCATTTTGAAGGATGTTAGTCATAGTTGCTTATTCTACTACTATTGACTCAGTGTATCCAGAGTGGTTTGTACATCAAATCCATTGTGTATCTGAGCTCATCAAATACCTGATAATATGTAAACAAGTTGATACTTGATTATGATTTTCGATAAGCTAATGTCCATAATGTGCTAAATTCACATTTTTCAATACTGAGTCTGGATCTTTAACTGTATTAAGACACAAGTATTCCTTCAAATTCTTCAAAAGCAGGCTTTTAGATTAGTATTTGTGTTTAGGTTCAGATATATTGATTCTTCTCCAGAGTCATAAATAATGACTGCTGTCAAACCATATAAATTTTTACTATAGGTCCCATTAGGTATTTTATGCGGTATTTAGATGTCCTGAGACAGCACTATGTTCATAATTTAGTAGATTCCTCTGTATATACATACTAAAAACATACAATTATTTTGTATTCGTTTTCTAATTTTTTCCCTGTGGCCATGATCCACTAGAGAAAGACAAAGAAATGTATGCACACAAAAGCAGAGGAACTCTGTGGAATTTTAGTAACACTACCTACATGGAACAAGCCTAAATCAAATTGAATAAAGTGTGAAACATAAATTATTTTTTATAATCCTTTATTCTATTTTCATTCTGCCTTACAGATATGATCAGGGTGACTCAGTGATTACAAAGATGTTTGTTTTATTACCATTTCTTTTGACTCTTTTTGATTCTATTTTTCAGCCCAAGGGAGACATTTTACGTGTCTGTCAAGTGCGAGGCAGAATTTGATGCTCACCTCATTACTCTGAAGAGAGACTTTTTGAGTGAGGTCCAGGAAAGAAAATACCACAAATCCTACCCTGTACACTTTCTGAGCTTCAGCTGAACTTACAGCCACCAGCACATTCCTACCCCCAATCTCTTTGACTAGCTCTCTAAGGATATCATTAAAAGTACTGGATACTGTGTATAGAAAAGTGAGAAAAACCATATGTAGTCTGCAGTAGGCTGTATGCCTTATTTATATAATAAACCAAATTCAATGATGTGATATGACATGGGCCTAAGAAAGCATCTGCAGTCACACAAATAATAAAAGCCATTTAGAAAGACAGCATTTTAAGAGTAGATGGAAGGTAGGTGACAGCACTTTCTAACAGCTGTCTGTACAATGTAGGCTATTAAAAGTTTTCAGAAGACTCTTTGATTTTTTTCATCAAGAAATATTCTGTAGAAGGTAATGACTAAGTAACAGCTCCAGTCAAAAGATGAGGAGTAGTTTTGGTCCTTTCAGATACTACAGCATTAATTCAGAATTACAGGAATCCAAAGTTACAGGAGGACAATCTGTTCCCCTTCATTAAATTTAATTGTTAAAGGCATCCTGATTAAGCATGCTGGTCCTGTTGAAATCAGTGGTTCAACACCCCAGTTCTTAGTCCACTAGGAAATTTTTTAATAATAAATACAAACCCCCTGTTTTTGAATGAAGAACTTGAAAAATTTGTTTGTGCTTACCTTTATGTAGCTGTATCACAATCAGCTTTTGGATAAAAGAGATAATGCATCATGAAAAAATTAAAATCAGGTCAGTCATTGTGTAAAAATGTATACCAATATAACTTGGAATGGAGACAGTTAAATAGTTGCATAAACACCTGTATCATTTTCTAAAACTTGTCATTAGTATTTTCCTTAGAAGAAAAAACTGATAGCACTGAGGTTAATGACCTTGTTAGATAAAAATTTAATTTGTAATAGTACTTGATGAATATGTTGATTTTCACACCAAGCATGTCAAATAGAGTGATATTAATCCAGTATTACTTTAAGCTTCTAGAACATAAATCTCTTAACCTAAATTAGTTGTTTAGGCTGTCTCTGAAATCAACACTGAAAGATTTCAGGGGACAATTCACCTTTTCCTATGATAAATATATAAAAGACAGACAGGTAGCATTCTCTGGAGGAGCCTGTCTGTCTAGGTTATACCAAATTCCTAAAGACAAACTGATTACAGTTATCACAATTTAATTAAACTCATCTGAAACTGTACTGAGTTAGGAGTGGGGCATCTTTAAGAAACTGTTAGAAGTTTCCCCTATGTCCCACAAAGCCAACACCAGCCAGTTCCAAGACAGACCCACTGCTGGCCAAGGTCAGGCCCCAGATGTAAGGAGGAAAAAACCTGCACAACAACAATTGCAGCCAGAGAAAAGAAAAGTGAGAATATGTGAGAGAAAAAGTTCTGTAGACACCAAGGGCAGTGAAGCAGGAGAGAGAAGAGGTGATCCAGGTCAGAGTAGAGATTTCCCTCCAGTCCCGGTGCAGACCATGGTGAGGCAGGATGTTCCCTTACAGCCCATGGAGGACCCTATGCCAAAGCAGGTGGATGCCTGAAGAAGGCTGTGATCTGATGGGAAGCCTGTGCTGGAGCAGGCTTCTGGAAGGACCTGTGGACCAGCGGGAAGAGGAGCCCAAGCTGGAATAGGTTTTCTCACAGGACTTGTGACTCAGCAGGGGACCCACCCTGGATCAGCCTGTTTCTGCAGGTCTGCACCCCATGGAGTTATTAAAGAAGAATTGCAGCCTGTAGGAGTGACTTATATTGGAAAAGTTCATAAAGGGCTGTCTTCTGTGTGAGGGGCCCTATGCTGGAGCAGGGGAAGAGTGTGAGGAGTCCCCTGCCTCAGGAAGAAAGAATGGCAATGTATGATGAACTGACCATAATCCCCATTTCCTATACCCCTGCACTGCTGGTGGGGAGGATGGAGAGAATTTGGGAGTGAAGTTAAACCCAGAGAGAAGGAAGGGGTGGAGGAAAGGTGTTTTTAAGATTTGTTTTTATTTATCATTATTTAACTCTAATTTGACTGGCAATAAATGAAGCTATTTTACCCCAAGCTGGGACTGTTTTGCCCATAATGGTAACATATGAATGATATTTCCCTGCCATTATCTTGACCCATGAGCCTTTTGTTGTATTTCTCTCCCATGTCTAGCTGAGGAGTAGAGAGATGGAGCAGCTTGGAAGGACACCTGATGTCCAGCCAAGGGCAATCCACTACAATAACTAATTTCTAATCCTTCATAGAGTCTCCTAAAATATAGATATTTTCCATACTCTCAGATGGGCCTGTCAGGTTTGCATATACATTTGATACTGAGTGTGAAATATGCCCATAGGTTGAAACAACTGATTTTATAGATCACTGTTACCAGAGTGAGCTTTTTGTGACAAGCTATTAATCTCTGAAAGACTTTCTCCAAATGCAGAGAGATACTTTCAGTGACAATTGTTAGTCTTGGTGCAAAATCTCACTCAGACAGAAAATAAGCCGTTGTCAGATGTTTAACAGATTTTGACTCTTTCCACAAGCAAAGCTACAGTAAATGTCCTGTGTGACACAAAAGGCTGGACTACTGAAATTAAAAACATTTATATTTATTCATCTCATGCTAAATATGAAATTGTAGAAAAAAATATACAGGGACACCTCATCACAGCCTTTCAATACTTAGACAGGGCTTTTAAGAAAGATGGGGACTGACTTTTTCATAGAGCCTGTAGTGTAGGACAAAAGGTTAGCAGCTTTAAACTGAAGAGGGTAGATTCAGACTAGATAAAAAGAATATTTTTTTATGATGAGGGTGATGAGACACTGAAACAGGTTACCCAGAGAGCTGGTAGACATCTCGTCCCTTGGAACAGTCAAGGCCAAGTTGTACAAGGCTCTGTTTAGTCCAGTCTTGTTGAAAATGTGCTCACTTGAGGGATTTTGGACTACATGTTCTACAAAAGTCCCGTTCAATCCAAAGGATTCTCTGATTCTGAGAGTCATTCCCCTTTTAATATTTAACTCAATCTTCAAATCTGAAAAATTCTAGGAAGAGAAGGCTCTGTGGTAGCTAGACATTAATACTATTGAAAGCTCAATCTCACCCTAGATTGTCTAGGATAAATAGTAAGAGTTGAATCTGCATTTCACCTGGCAATGATTAAGAATTTAAGCCAGTTGTTACTGATATGAAGACAGAGGTACCCCTCCAGAAGATGATTCACTCTTCCTGTGCTGGACTGCTGGACCTTCAGCTCATACCTAAATCTCTATGCATTGCCTGAAATGGATGCCATTATCCACTGAGCAGAGCATAGTTGTGATAAAATGGGCAACAAAAGAAATAGTTTATTACTATGTGGAACGTTATCCGTATTTTCTTATAACTTCAAAGAGAGAAGCTTTGGAATGGAACAGCCATTGATTTTTCTGTTTTCTTCACTGATATTTTAAGTTGAAAAATAAAGATCCCAGAAGAGTAATCTTTAAAATATGCTTACTTAAAATACAGTATTTGGTCTATCCTGTCAAATCCTGAGAGAAACTCAGGAGAATAGAGCCATTACCTTCTTTCATTTCTAAAGGAGAATACAAGAAATATTTACTATAATACAAGAAATATAATACAATTGAATATAATAAAAGACATATTGAATATAATATAATGCTACTTTGAACTAAAATCTTTTCAAAGGAGTACACCTCTCCAGAAGTGTTCTCTATGTTTACTAGTCCCACTTAAGAAGGTTAATTTTGTCGAAGTGTATGTTTTTATTTCTATGTCCTCACCTACAAAGAAACATTCTTACAAGATCAGGATTATTTGGTACAGGGTGAACAGGATAGACTTTAGTCTTTCTCCACAGTAAAATAAGTGATAAAGTTTTAAAATTTTGCATGGACTTTGTGTAGAAGAGCCGAGAAGATTTACTTAAGCATGTCTAGAATTGCTAATTAATTTTAAGTTTTTAAATAGGATGGTTGAAGTCTCTGCAATTCAAAATGATGAAAACAAATATGAACTTCCACTGAGACATGTATATGCAAACACAGAAAGGACATGTTTTATTTTTAAACCAACCACATTGTCTTATAGTCCAGTTACATAGCAAATTAATTACTTAAAATCTAGCCATAGATTTAGAGGTGCTTAGAGTCAGAAACGTGCACTGGGCTTCACACTGGAATTGAAACGTGGTTTTGATTTATCTATATTATAGAAGTATGCTGGAGTTAAACACAACCCCTTCCAACCTTTGAGGTAACCTCATGTATCCCACAGCCTCTAAGTCCTTTTTAGGAGGATGCGGATCTCACATCAGCCCTGTGCTATATCTGCCAGGTTTGTGATGATGTTTCATATCCAAGGATATCTCAGATGGCGCCAGGTGTATGTACAGGCATATTCATAAATTAAGATTTATGTTCTAGTTGTCAGGTGTTTAAACTAGGTGCTGAATAGTTCATAGAATTCAAGATACTCAAAAGACAAGTCCACTGGTTGGTCACCAGCTGTGTACTGCAGAGGCAATAGACTGTAACCTAAGAACAGGCAAATAGCACCCTTATACACAACAGCACACATATTTGCATGTCTTGAACTTCAACTTTATCATGACCTTATATATGGAACTTTACTATCTGGAGAAGAAACGTTGAACACTATAAGGTACAGTGGCAGAGAACGTGAGATTTCACCATGCATAAGGCTAACTAGGACAGCATAGTGATTCTCTACTGCCCTAATGGAGCCCCTGCTTAGAGAAGTTTTAGTGCTAAGAGTATTTTTGCTTAGAACACTTAAAATTTCAGTCTTATCGTCAATTGCTCATAAAAACAATCAAAACAAGAAATTTTATATAACCTGATAAATTTGTCAGATGCTCTCAATTCGAAAGATTGTTTGAACTGTTAAAATAATCTATTGTAGCATTACAATACCAATATGTACCTATTTTTATGAAAAATCAATATATTTGCTGATATAAGTGTTTAAAGGCTTACAGGCTAAATAATAATTTAGAGATTTTCATATAACATACACTATACTGAATAATGACTCTGTTTGGAATTATCCACTTTCTAAGTAAAGCAGAATGCACCAAATTGATCTTTTCAGGAAGAAGTCTAAGTCGGAAGTTTTGCCTAAAATTTTAGGAGAAAGAAAATACAGATTTTCATGCCATTGTACAGAATTATTTTCCAATTCCATGGATTATTACTAGACATGTATTTTTAGAATACTCAAATTAATTGTATTCCTAAGTATAGGGAATCTTGAACTGGACCTGAAATTAAACCAAGGAATCAGAATAATCATATATAATACTGCTTGTTGAGCTTAATCAGAGTCTTTAACAAAAATTTGCCCTCATTGAAACAAACAATTATGAGGCTACCCCTTTTGTGGTTTTCATGAAAAAGAGGAGATCAGGAGGTGTAACCTGCAAAATGTAGTTAACTTTGATCTTGAATTTAGATGGACAGATTTAAATTTACATGGACTTGAGTAAAATACTAAAAATATTGGGGTTTGCCCAGACACAGAGAACCGCACTACACATTCTTTGCAGATACTGCAAATACTTTTATTTCATTCCTGTAAATAGCAGTTGTTTCATCAATGGAAGAATAAAAAAAAAAAAAAAAAAAAAAACCCAAAAAAACCCCCAAACATAATTGAACTACAGAGTAAAATTGCAGCAAGCATAACTGGAGTAGAATTATACAGACTAATATTAGCACGATAAAGGACATAATTAACTGAATTGCATTATTAAAACTCAACAGAAATACTGGTTGATTTAAAATTTAAGAAAGGGATATACATATTTACATAATTTTTAACATCAAGATGTCCATGTATTACTACTAATGTTCCCTTGCTACTTTTATAACAGTAATTACAATAATATACGAACATTAAAATTGCAAGAAAATAAATTGTAAACATTAAATTATAAACTATAATTCTACAGGGCATTCTTTAATATGTAATTGAATGACAAGTTAAGACTTAAAGAATGGCTAACATTTTTGGCAACCCAAAGTACTATATTAATTTATAGTTTAAGATAAGTTTTGCAAGCCATGCTATTTTAAGGGGAAGGTTTCTTTTTAATAAAATGCTAAGTTCTATAATATAACATTAACTTGAAAAAGATAATTTAAAGTTGGAATTTTAATTTATTTAAATAACAAATGGCATCCAATTATAAATATTTATTTAATAATTTCTTTTTAAATTCTGTTTAAAATCATATTTAAAAATGTGATTATTCTTTCTTTGCTATGGAAGAAAGTTGTGACACTGAGTTAAGAGCATCCTGTATTTTTATGTTTGCAACCAGGGGCATTTATTCTGATTTCATACTGGATTTCCATTACAGGTGATTTCACTAATTCCTAACTTTCAGTAGCACCAGAGTGAATGAGAGCAATACAGATGTAGAAACATGGCATTTTTTTAAATCAGAGTGGGACATAATTCCAAAATTTTTCGAAAGTTTTCAAAATTTTAAAGGGATAAATGTAAATAAATGTAAAAAAATAGTAAACAAATGTAAAATAATAGGGGTTTTAAGCACACCATCGAGAGAGTAAATAAATAAATAAATAAATATGAACAGCTTGTTAGACAACATAATGCTTTCATTTTTATATACATATTTAGATACAGTAATAGGTATGATTGTAGGATATGTAAGATACGAATTTTCAGTTATGGTGAACCTTCTGTTATTCTACATCTCAGAGGATAATAATGGGAGTCATATGCCTAGGATTGCATTGATATATATGATATCATATTCAGAGCATATTAAAAAAAGATGATGAAACAATTTTTCCTGAACAATAGAAAGACCACTAAAACCTGATATCTTCCACACATCCTGAAAGTCATGGACAAAGTATGATCCAGGTAAATCAATTTTACAGCAGATATCCACTGAGATATCGTTTGGGCTTTGCAAAGTGCACAGTGCAGGTGGAGATTCCCTCTGAAGCATGTGTCCTGTGAGTGTGATACCCATACACCATTTGCACACATACTTCACACAGGGAAATTCTAGGAAAAGTTATGCCAAGCCACTCTAAATGATTTAGAGGATGTTAGAACTCAGCAACTCCTCACTTTTTATTAATTAAATTCACATTAAAGATGACTCACCTTAACTCAAATGTTGTCAAGAAGGTCCAAATCTCCTTGATTTATCCAGATGTTCTTCTTACCAAACTTTTTTGTTGTCTGTGGCGACCAAGTTGTTCAGCAGTGAAGTTTGGCATGATACAAGGGTGCAGGTCTTCATTGCCATTTGCAATGACACAGCTTTCCCTATATGTCATTTATTCTGACTTTGCCACTTCTTCTCCTGACCCTAATTTTCAATAAACTATGACTCTTTATAGTGATTGGTTTTGAGCTTCATTTTTGTGCTTTTTTTGCTTATACTGCAGGCTCAAGAGAAAATGCACCACTGCTTTGTGTTACTGTGTTTAACACAAGATAGGACTACAGCTAATTCAGTATACAAACTGTTCAAAACTGAGAAATCTTGCTGAAGACAGTAGTTGAAATACTGAAAATATCAGTATTTTATTTTAGATGGTGAAAAGTGTCTGGTGCTTACTTTCTGATCTCTGAGTAAGTGAGACTTTTCACTTAAGATATTTTTAATTTATATTTTTATGAACACTTTGTTATGCTAGTTGGTAAAATTTCACTGGGGACTTGTGGAAACTGGAAATAAAATGAGACTTTTTGTGGTGAAAGTGCATTAAGGAAATGTGAATCATAATTTAATGGAAATTTCAAGTTTACAGATTA
This sequence comes from Pyrgilauda ruficollis, assembly GCF_017590135.1. Taxonomy (NCBI): domain Eukaryota; kingdom Metazoa; phylum Chordata; class Aves; order Passeriformes; family Passeridae; genus Pyrgilauda; species Pyrgilauda ruficollis. The sequence goes on along the minus strand of NW_024525823.1, from coordinate 5,181,984 downwards.
AATTATTGTTTATAGTCTGGACTTCAAATTTAATTCTACCCATTTATAAACTAAGAAACCAAAAGTTTTATAAAAAAAATCATCTTCTATGAATTACCAATTCAGCAGAAACAGTCAAGGTGTTTTTTTACTTTGCTTTTGTTTTTATTTTTTTGCTTTTGTTTTGGTTTGGTTGGTTTGTTTTTTAAAAATAAGTTTGTGTGATTTTTGTTTGTTAGTTTTTTGTTGGTTTTTTTTGTTTTTTTTAGTTATTCATCAGTCATATTGACAAGCGCAATAGAAACATGCAGAGTTTTACACCATGCATTTCAATATGAATGCCAAGATTTATGCAGAGCTTTTAGTGACTAATTCAGACATGCAATCCAAAATTTATTTTTAGCATTACCAAAAAAACCCCAGACTTTCACAACCTTTGCACTTTTGGAGCATTACACCTGCAAGATGACACAGATTTCAGAATATCTTAGAATCAAATCTGAGCATGATTTGCAGATACCAACCTGAAGTGAATTTGAATTTAAATGAAATATATTTTTTCATTCTATTTTTACATGTAAAGTTATTGTGATTAAATAAATACAGTGAAAGATTTCACAAAAAAACACTGAATCAAAAATGTCAGAACAATCATTCACTTGAAAAAGGTAAAAAATTTTGCTCTCTCAAAATATATTGAAGTTTGCTTTCTTGTTAACTGTCTGATTGTCACAATATTAAGCTTCACTTTCTGATGGAGGTGCGAACTTTAAGGCTCCCTGTCCCTGTGTTGACAGATTTCTGCATGATGGCTCATTTGATGTGAACCAGATGGCCTCATCTTCAGAAATCAGTGGTGGAGAGCTTATTCTCTAAGGTCCACCCCATGCCTTACACAGACTTCATTGTCAGTGGCAGAGGAAATGCTGCTTGATGCTGAACTGACACAAAAGACAATTTCTGGATCATTTGCACTGTGACGGGACTTTAACAAATCAGAAGTAAAAGTTTAGGGTTTGTGGTGGATTGGTTTTTAATCCTTGAGAAAAGGAATACAAAAAATATTTATTAGAAAAATAAATCTTGCGAAACCTGTTCTTTCCAAAAAAAACCACTTACACCTTACACTCTGCACTAATGACACAGATATGGTTTTTAGTGCCTCCTTAACAGGCTTCTGAAACAGGAGTTTGCCTATTTCCTCTCCATTACTTAGGTTGTGAGAAGGATTCGGGCACATTGACTTTAATGGGGCTTCATTCATTTTATTGGCTATGCTCCAGCCTGTCAAGCCCAGGAATGTTCTGTAGCTGCTGTTATTTTGCATTTGAGAGAGTAGGTAGTTAATACAGTTTCTTTCTATACCTTTTTTTTTTTATTCTTTAAATATCAAAGATACTTTGAAGGAAATTAGGAAGAGAAATCAGAGGAAATGCTCTAGCATAATATTGCTACCTTAATGTAGAGGTTTATATAGCATTTGACAGGATTTATCTCATATAAAGTTTTGCAGCTGAGCAAGTATGTATTTTCTACACTGAGCTGAGATTCTGGCATCAGGTGCTATGAATTTGTACTAAGAGTGCAATAAAAGTAACATAGATTTCTGTTTACATGCATTGCTATACAATATTTAAAGTGTAAAGAATTTGAAAGGTTGTTAATGGATGGAAATGTTTATGCTAGAGGAGATGGAGAAATGGAATAAGGAGTAGGAGGCATATGGTAACTCAGATGAGAAACATTTCATGCTGGGAGACATTTCTCTTCTATGGTGTATTAAATAATCTGATGTGGGTGTTTTTCTTTGTTTATATGATGTCCTAAGAGTGAAACAGTTCCTGCGAGTAAATGAGGATTTTAATGAATTTTAGACAGTTTTGCCTGAGAGAAGTATGTATCTAGCTACAAAATATGCAAAGATAGCCCCAAATGATGCTGGCTTCATTCTTAATGTTCTGTGTTTTTATTGTATTAATATTTTAAATAACTCAGTCAAGACGGGGATTTTCCGCATACATGTGTATAGCTGTGTATTTTTCACTGAACTGCAGCTGTGTATTTTTCACTAAACTGCAACTCTAGGGTGACCCCAAATGATGAAAAAAAGCCTTTAAAGCAGTTTATAAAATTAGTTTTTCTGTCTAAAGTTGTGCATGGGAATTTGAGGGAAAATACTGTGGAATAAGAAGAGTACAATTTAGATCTTGCTCAAATGAAAGAATTTGAGTGTTGTGACATGTGGCATACAAAACCCCAACCTCAGAGCCTGTCTCCAAAACCAGAATTTGCAAAGCTAATTTCAGTTTGGAGCAAGGTGAGATTAACAGCTGCCAGTATACTAAGTGCTGGGATGCCCAAACCAATCAATAAGGAAATGTGGAAGAGCAGAGCATATTTGAAATGCTGTCTCCTGCAGGGACTGCACTCCCGAAAGCCGGAAGCCAGAGTTCTGGTTTTTGCACATTTGCCTGACAGAAGCACTTGCCCAGTAAGTGGTATTCTGCTTCCTGGGATGCTGATGGAGTTTTTATTTGCTACTTGTTGGATGAAGGAACAAAAACAAACCAGGAATAATTCGGAGAGCAGCCACTCAAGACAGCATCTTTCCCATTGCACAAGAGGAACTGCTAACATCTGCTCTTCTTTGGCCTGTGTGGTTTCTATACTTCTTGCTCAGAGTACCATAGTTATCCACAAAAACAATAAAATGCAGTTACCTCCCCTAGCTTTGCAATTAACACAATCTGTTATGATGGACCAGCTCCAATCCTAAAGTTCCTCATCCTTTGCTGGGGGACATCTCAAAACTCATCTCCTAGAGAAGACCTAAAAAGCTATGGGAAGTAACAGTTCAAATAAACTTTTTGTGTTCTGTGAACCCTGAGAGAACAGGCTCAGTAAGATTTTCAATAGAAATTCGTGGAGGAATGATGGTTTTATGGACATTGGAAAAGGACAAATTTTGAGGAGACAGATACACAGTGAACAACTCAGGCATAATATAGTCTTTGTTTAGGAATTTTGAGAAGTTGCTATCCAATACACTACCGTGTCTCAGACATCTGTGGATGTTCATTTTATTTCATTTCAATGTCTGTCCTTTTTTATTTTTACCCCCATCCATTCTCTGAACTTCAGCATCTCCTCTTGTTTGAGTGAGACTCATAAGTCCAGATACTCCAGTTAACCAGAAAATACACTTGTTATATCATTTGCCACTGATGCAGACACATGTAAAAACACATTTTTTTTTTCTCAGAAATAACTGCTGGGGTTTATTTCAGGTAACTTCAAATATACTGCTCTTAAACAAGTGATCTTGATATAAAAGTTTTTTTATTGCTTTGTCATGTTAAGCCATGCTCTAAAAGTTTCCCATGAAAAATGTCAACAGCAATCTTTTACTTGCTTAGAGCATTCAGGGAGTCATAGTAGAAGATGCAAAATATATTTATTTCTTAATAATTCTTTCACTTAAACTTAAAACAGTTTTAAAATAAAATGTAGTCAATAAGTGAAAAATCTAGAGATAAGATTGCCCCTAGCAACAGACTAGTGATTGATTGATGTGTTATATATTAGCTAAAAATAATGATGGTCCTCATATTTTTCCTCCTACAGCATAGTTGTTAATCTTAGCTGAATTCCACCATAGCACTCTCTCACAGAAATATTCCAGAATGATTTAAAAATTAGATAACCATCTTCTATTATGTTCTTATTACTAGCAGAATGTCAACTGTCCTCTGCTGAAATACATGTTTCTGTTGTACAGACAATTTTTTGCAAGGAAAGATGATGCATATAAAATAAGGCAGAAGCGAGAAGGTATTGCATTTATTTTGTGAGAAAACCTATGCAGTTTCAACTTATGTACACCACAGCATGCTGAAGATTTTGAGAATATTATTTTTATATTTATTTTCTTATTTATTTGTGCCTTGTCTGACACTGTCTAAATGAAAATTTCAGTTCCAAATTTTATTTAAATCTACAATGTCCAGGGAAGTAACTTTGTTTATCTGAATCTGTAGAGTGTTCATATTGATTTTCCCTGTCTCTACTTAAAGTTTGAATCCCTGGTGAGTATATTTCTGGTGCTGCAGTGAATATGCTGTGGCTGTACAAAATAACACCAGGACATCACTGACATTTTGCTGAGAAGATTTGCTTTAAAATATATTCACAGACAACCTGTCTTGCAAGTATACATTACTGTAGAACCTTTATCAATTTCAGACACACTCAGCCTCTATCATTCCTAAACCTCACAGAAACTTTTGCCAAGAGCAGTTATCCAAAAAGACAGAGAGAAAGACGGTAAAACATTTTATAACATTTCAGTTCCCTGTGTGTCATGGTGGAGAATGAAAAAGTCCTACAGTAATAAATTCTTGTTTTATTCATGTACGTTTTTTTCTCTGCAAATGTCTCATGCAAATGTAGACCATTAACATGCTCTTCCTATACAAGCTGGATCACATATCTAGGTGTTTTTTCCTTATCTTTCAATTTATTTCTTCAGAGAAACTAACTAAAAATGCCTTTTTAGGTTTTCTCATTGTTTCTATTCCCTTCAGAGTTTGTAATTTTGTTTTCTGAGTTATGCAAAGCACACTGACGTTAAAGTTTACCATTTTTATTTCTCAGTTCTGGAATGTCACCTAATTTTACAGAGGAGATATGTAACTCTGTAATATGGACAAACCCGTTAGTTTGATACTGTCTGTTTGATTACACTGAGGAAATCCTCCACATATAATTCAATAGTAAAACTGTAATTTGTTGCACTGAAATGAGATCTATACAATCAAGAAGTATTCAGGTTGCTAATTAAATTGAGATCCAGCTTTTGGCAGTTGTTAGATCCCCCTGTCACAGTCTCCACAGTCCTACACACTTGGGGATGGCTTGAAAGTCACCAGGTGGGAAAAAAAAAAAAAAAAAGAAAAAGAAAAAAAAAAGAGAATGCTATTTGACAGATGGCTGAATGTGAGCCAGAAGTGTGCCCAGGTCATCAAGAAGGCCAGTGACTTCCTGGCTTGTATCAGCCATAATGTGGCCAGCAGTACCAGAGCAGTGATTGTTGTCTTGTACTTGGCACTGGTGGGGCCATAGCTTGAGTCCTGTGTCCAGTTCTGGGCCACTCAGTAAAAGACGGACATTGAGGTCATGGAGCAAGTCCAGAGAAGGGCAGTGAAGCTGGTGGAGGGTCTGGAGCACAAGTCTAATAAGGAGCAGCTGAGGGAGTTGGGGGTGTTTAGCCCGGAGAAAGGCAGCTCAGGTGGAACCTTTTGATCTCTACAAATTCTGGAAGAAGGTTATGACAAGGTGTGTGCTGACCTCTTCTCTCAGGAAACAAGTGACAGTACAAGGTTAATTATGCTGGGATCAGGTTAATTTGCATATTAGGAAGAAAAGTCTTCACGGAGAGCTGTCAAACATTGACATAGTCTGTACAGTTAAGTGTCATTTCTGTATCCCTGGAAGATTTTAAAAGACGTGTAGATGTGGCACTTGGGGACACGGTTTAGCACTGGGCTTTTCAGGGTTATATTAATGATCACAAAGGTCTTTTCCAACCTAAGTGATTCTATGAAGTCTAGGTGTGGGGTGTGAACTGTTTCAAACTGTCCTCTCCTTTCTCTTTTGTCCAATCAGCAAAAAGATGACTGAAAAATACAGAAATCCTGCATAAATTGGAAGTCTAGGTTTTGTTGCCAAGACACGTTGCCCTATGAGCCAGCAGAATTTCATATAATGGTATTATTTTCTTTTGCAGTTTTCCACTCTAATTTTCCATCTGATTAAGAAAGAAAAGATTCATAATAATTTTTGGGTAAGTGACTGTTGGGGTGTGTTCCTAATCCAGCACTGCTGCTCGGGTGCCATCGGGCTCGGCTGGGCCTCCCTGAAAAGGGACACACACGGCTGCAAGTGACGAAATGGAGTGGCTACTCCTAGAAGTGCAGCCTGTACACTGATGCTCAATATCTTTTTATTCAACATATTATATTTTGTAGCACTTTTGTACATTCAGTGTTGCTTACCCCCTGGTCCTCTATTGGTTGGAGGCCAGGCCCCTCCTTTGTACTCACCTCTCTTTAAAAGTGACTGCAGCCTTGTGAATCTTGTCTCTGTCTTCTGGACGTCCTCGCTCCTGCAACTCCCTATCCCTCAATAAACCCAGTTCCTCCAGGAGTCAGAGTCCGCCTTTTATCTCTTCTGCCAGAGCTAGCCAAGGCCTTCTAAAGCACACGATCTCTGTCACAGCAGATCAGAGAGTGTGCGCTTTCAGCACTGCAGCTCGGGTGCCATCGGGCTCGGTTGGGCCGCCCTGAAGAGGGACACACGCGGCTGCAGTTCAGCTCAACCACCTAGCTCTGGACTTCACAGTGCTCAAATCTTCTGTAGTTCTGCATTTTACTGTCTCTCCACTTGAGCAAGCTCAAATCCTGAAGTAATATGGCTGTGCGGATTCATTTCTGAGCTGAGGTGAAAGTCCAAGAGGAATCATGAACTAACTTAGGGAGAAACTCTTATTTTCATCTTTTGTATCTGCATATTACTTTGATGCAGTGCAATGACTTTTAGGATCAGGTCAGCAGTCTGGTTCCTCAGTCTCTTCAGAGTATGCTGGAAGGAATAGAGTGTAGGTGTTGCACAGTGTTATTGTTCCTGCACAGCTGCTGTGCTCAGCGCTGGACTGTCTCTGCCATAGTAGGAGGAGTATTCCTGGAAACCCTGGCTCCATTAAGGACAGCTACAACAGAACTGTTTGTATCACTACAAAAGGGTCCTTGCCTTACTACACAGGGCTGCCGAAGGCAAGATGCCTGTCAAGAACTGGTCCTGACCTGTGCTAACTGCTGGCCTGTACTCATGGTTTGTTGTCACTGCCAAAAAAACTGCTAGGGGCAATTCTAATAAGCTACTAATGGAGAAAGCTGAGCTCTCATGGCCCGATTTTTTTTTCTCTCGCTAGTATACGTCTATCCTTAGGCCACAGATTGCACTTCAGCCTGGCATCCTTTTACCCTTAGCCTGCTGCTGCTCCTCAGCTCCTTGCTGGGGGAGAAAGGGGATTTTTTTCTATTTCTCTTCTTTGAGTTCAAGGCAAAGAATCATACAAAGTTTTAACAAACATTTTCAGTCTTTCAGCACTTTATTTTATTTTTTTTTTATTTTATTTTACTTTTTACAGGAAATGTCTTCCTTTCCTGCATGTATGTACAGCAGTTTGATGCTAATAACCAAACTATCATTGCCTGTTTTCCATGTAAAAAAAAACCCTCATGATCCTGAAGTCCTGCTTTCATATCTCTCAAATGTATTCCAGGGGTTTCTAAGCCATAAATTGCTTGGGGTTTGTGGATTTAATTCTTTTATTTGAATATAAAAGTTTTCTGCTTATTAAAAATATAAATGCTATGTCTACAATTACTAAAAGCTTTACTAATCATGGAAGTTTCTAAAAAAGCTCCAAAGTAATTATATCTTGTAATTATAAGAAAAAAGCTTCCAACTACTTCTTAGTGAATCACAACATTTACCAGTTTGGAGCCTGCAGCTATATGGATGAGATTAGCTGCTAATTGGAGGGAGGAAAAAAAAAGACTGAATAGAAAATTAATTTTATACTTTAAAATAGCTTGGACTTGGATCTGATTTGCAGTGAGAGTGTCTTTTGTGTGGGTTGCTTTTTCTTTTTCTTCTTCTCCAGAAGCCAGTAAAGGAGCTTAAATGTGCCATTATATGTACTACAAAGTGATTGCAAATTACACATGTTTTGAAAAGGTAAAGTGAGGAAGGTTGGCTGAGACCTGTCTGTTACTTGCAAGGACCCAGGCAAGGACCCCTTTTTATATGCTGTGCCCTTGGCAGTCTCATAAAAGTGTGGCATCATAGAGACTCAGGAACATCAGAAGGAGGAGGCATAAGAGTGAGGCTTCAGTCTTTCACTAGCACTGAGTCCCTTGAAATCTTTCTTCAACTATACAGACTGCTCTCAGGCATCTCTTAAAGTTCATTTATGAGACAGACTGATAGTTCCAGGAGAGAGAGTGTATCACTCAGATGTTATGCACTTACAGGTCTTGATCCAACCGAAATTCTCTTATAACATGGAGTGCTAATAGAGAAAATCTGAGCAGCTTGCACAGGCTGCAGCTGGTACACCAGAGTTATCCAGTACTTTGGGAAGCTCAGTTTGGATGCTGAAGGTGACTGAGACATGATTACACAGCCAAAGGTAGAATGACGCACTTCTCAAACAGGCTAGTTAGCCTCAATACAGACCATGAAACTGATTTATTTTTTTCTGGTATAAGTGAAATCTTCACTGAATCAGGGTACTGCAGCACCTGGGAGAGTGTCTCTGTACTGATTTCTATTGAACTATATTGGTGTACTAATAAAAGTGTAATTAAGAACTTCCATGCTGCTTTGTATACAGAAAAATTATGGGACACAAAATTAAAGGTTTCTTGGAAGGATCTTTCTCCTGCTATTAATTTGTTTCTTTGTAACATGTTTCAGTGTTAACCTATTTAAGAGATTTTGTGTGTTTAGATGTTAATAGCTTAAGGTTTGATTCATCAACCCCTCTTACTTTCAGCAAAAGCAATGACTAATTAACATTCATCTGCCATGATGTGAAGTTGATAGAGATGGTGGATGATATTTCAGCTGATTGTCATGTACTGGAAATGACAGGAATAGCAATATCTGGGCTAGCAGGAATTTGAAAATGGGGTTTCTTCCAAGGCTGGCAAATCTTATCTGAATCATGCCTAGGGAGAAATGCAGTAACATATTTTACAGAAGATAAGATTATGCTGAAGAAGAGAAGATATAAACAGGTGGTCTTGGCAATTGCTAGATTTTAAATCAAAGCCTGTATAGCTCTCAAAGACTGAGCTAAAATTTTCTTCACAAATAAATGTAATTGCTTAAATGAATTATTGCAAGTACAAGTCATTTTCTTACCAAAGCTGGTAAAGTAACAGAAATATAGGCGGGTGTTACCTTTTTAAATTGGGTTTGGTGACTGAGTAATATGATTAAAGTATTAAACTTCCAGCATCCACAAATACTTTTTGGCTCATTCTATCTAGAGACCTGGTACATGTGAACAATGGAGAATAGTTTTTATGGGGGTCCTGAGGGAAAACAAGCTGTCCATGAGCCTGCAATGCCCTTGTGGCCAATGGTATCCCGGGGTGCATTAGGAAGAGCATTGCCCATAGGCCAAAGGAAGTGATCCCACCCCTCTGGTTCCCTGGTGAAGCTTCAACTGCAGTGCTGAGTCCAGTTCTGGGTTCCCCAGTAAAACAGAGACATGGAGGTTCTGGAGCAGGTCCAGCAAAAATTTACAATGACTGGAGTACTGGAGCATCTCTCCTATGAGGAAAGACAGAGGACTGGGCCTGCTTAGCCTGGAGAAGACTGGGAGGGGTCTTTATCAATGTGTACAAGTGCCTGCACAGGGAACTTCAAGAAGACCATCAGGCTTTTCTCAGTGGTACCAAGCAATCGGGTGAGACAAAATGGGCAGAAACTGGAACACAGGAAGTTCCACCAGAACATGAGGAAGAGCACCATTACACATGTGAATGAGCACTGAGGTTGCTCAGAGAAGTGGTGAAATCTCATTCCCTAGAAATATTCAAAAGCCATTTGGACACAATCAATAATAGGGGACCCTGCCTAGAAAAGGAGGTTGAAGCGAGTAACTTCCAGTGGTCTCTTCCAACCCTAATCCTTCTGTGATTCTGTGAATCTCTGACTAATGAAAAACATCTAGATTGAAATCTATTTGGATGACAAGCTATGAGATCTTAATGTATTTCAGAAATACTTTTTTTTTTTTAAACCATACAACTTGACAGCATATGTATCTTTATTACATGCATGCAAGCTGTCTGGTATTAGGCTCTTGTACTGAGCATGCCCTATCTGGTCCAGTGCTTTTAGATTACCTATACCTCTTGTTATCCTTGATAATTTCAGTACAATTTGCAGTGGAACAGAACTGCATGCATTATTTTTTGTTATTAAATTTTTTTTTCCAGAAATGTGATTCCAGGTCCTCTGAAATGTTTATGCTAGCAAGTGTTTTACATATACCTTGGTCCAAAGAACAGCAGAAGATAAGGAAAAGTCAAGGTGTTTCTGCTATTTATTGTGACATAAGATGAAATTTAGTCACCTCATTTCCATATATCTTTTGAAACTCTCATGCCAAATACCCAAGAGATATTTGTAATACTCTTGGAATACTCTTAGTGCTTTTGGTAGACCAGTAGTACTCTTAGAACAAGATTTGTTCATTGTAACTACTTTCTGAAATACAGATATTAAATTATAATTAAAGAATAAAGAAGTCGTTTGTCACTTTACAGTACACTTTTCAGGACATCATTGTATATTTCTCATTTTTTTGGGTAAATTTCAGATTCATTGACACTGCATTGTGATCGCCTTGGTGTTCCTTGTATCACTGTAGCTTAAGCCTTGTTGCATCATTTTAGATATGATCAGAGAGGCAGGGGCATGAAGCATTAGTCTGTAGCATTCCCCATGTTACTGAGTTTCTATGTATTCTCCTTTATTGAGTTCTGTAATATGTTTGTGTATTTTTATATATGCATATGCATTATGACAAACTGTGCATGGCAATGCCAAGAAATGTCACTAGTGTTAGCTTGTTAGCCATGACATATTAACTTTCTGTCCAAAATGATACTGACAAGTCAAGAGCTTCTCTAATTCCGGATATGCCAGCTAGATGGCTTTGTGCCTGTTACCTCTCTCAGTAGCAAGCCTGGAGGGATCGGGGTAAAATTAATGCCATGGCATGTGGTATTTAAAAGCAACATAGTTCTCTCACCCCATCAACTGACAGTGAAATCTCTGAATTATTTGCAGCCTTTATGAATAGCCACTTGAAATATCTCTGGAGGTTTCTACCATAAGGCTGCCTATTAGTCTTATTTAGTTTTTAAGACATCAATTAAGCTTGATAAAGCAGAAAAAATGAATGTCACATTTGGTATACTTCTGGCTGACTGCATTGATTTTTGGCTTCTGAATAGATTCAATTATATGGTGTAATTCAAGCTTGTCGTGATTGTAATTTTGTTGGATCTCCTCCTCCAATAACTTCTCCATTTCCTAATTTCCCATGGGAGATTAAAGGTCACTCTAAAAGCTACATTTTAAAAATAGTTGGACGTTAAATGTGTTAAAACCTCTTAGTAAAACTAATGAGTTTAGTAAATGTTCTTACAGTTGTCAAATATCTGGAAATGTTAGAAACAGCAGGTCTCCAAGACACCTTCACTGCTGGAGAACATTGCGGCTTTAAACAGCCATCTGTTATCATTTTGTAGAAAACCAGGCCTGGAATTATGACGTTCAAGGTTGTGTGCTCCTTTCATATTCCTGATGTGTGGGTATGGTTTTATGTACATTCTACTAATATTCAAGATTTTTCCTTCATGACCATTTTCCACCTGCCTGTTACATTACAAATCACTTCAGATACTGCATATTCAAGATGAAGCTAGAAATGAATCAGAATTATTTACCTTAAGGTACTATCACTCAGTTCACTTTATTACTGTAGTGATGCTATCTTTGATATTGAAACACTGACATGATTCCAAGTTTTAATGAGTAAGTTCTCTGGACAGCTGATACAGTTCCTATATCTCACCTGGTTCTCCAGGCCAAGGTCCTCAAAACAGTATTTTTTTCCTGGTTGTCAACTAATAGGAATGTGCTGTTTCCTGTCAAATTAAAACCATCATTAATAGGCAGTGAAATATGGATATATTTTCTTCTGAGAAAAAAATAAATTGAAGTTTCATTTATTGTTAAAAACATGAATAAAAATTATTTTTTTCTTCTTTTATAATAATGCTGGGGATTGTGGTCCAGCAATATGTTTTCTTTCTGGTGAGATCAATTGATATAATATTGTATGCTTTACAAATAATTCCTTATTCATAATTCTGTTTCCTTTTTTGCTTGTTTGTTTTCAATTTGTTTAACATTTTGGGGGACAAAAAGTTCGGGGAGTCATTGTAATGAATGACCTATATCTGCTTTTTGTTTTCTCTTTGTTGAAAAAAAAAACCCAACACCCCCCCCCAAAAAAAAAAAGTAGGAAGAGTAATCAGTCTCATTCCATTTAACTAACTTCCTTATTTCTTAAGAGCCTTATGCCATGTAAATACTTATTAAGTCAGTATACAAACAAGACTTTGCTACACTATAGATTTCAGTTTGCTTTACTAGGCCACATTGAACAATTTGAAAAACTGTGATGAAACTAAAGAGAACATTGAAAGAAATACAAATTATTTCAGGGAAAAGAAAAAAAAAACACACCAAAACCCAAAGTAAAGTAGTATAAATCCTGAACCTGGAAAATGTGTTTAATGCCAATCCAATGCAAAAATTAATATTAACTTATCAACTCATTCCACATTCTCAGCTGTCTTTTGGTTGTAACCAAGTGGAATGCCCTCCTTCAAGACTCATCCATTGCCTCCTCATTTTCATGTAAGGAAAGATTTCACAGTTACCCATGACTGAAGATTTATGTTGGGCAGGAGTGAAAAGGGGAAGCACAAAGCTTCTAAGTAGCCAGCTGGCTAGAGAGTGATAAGTTTCTCCTTTGCCAGAGAATTCCATCCTCTGTTAGAAAATGGATCGGTGAGCTTTCTCTGGAAGTTGAACAGCTTAACCTCATCATCCAGTGAAAGACCTGGATGCCAAACCTTGTCTGAGAGACAGGAATAGACACAGACAAGGTGACAGCAGGAAGAAATGCTTCCACCAGAGGGGTGCTGTGCTTGTTAGGACCGTGCTTTCCAGAAAAGATGTGTTTTAAGAGAGTTATGAAAACTGTGAGGGGCATGAGAAGTGTAAATGTGGATCAGTTTTTTAGTGTCTTTTTTTCAATATATTGGCAGTTAAAAATAGTCGAAGGTGATTATTTATGCAACAGAAGTGAATGCTGTAGGAGACAGGATACATTGCATTCACTGTCAACCACTGCCAAAGGCAGAAAACCATAATGGATTCATAGAACTGTAGAATATACTGAGGTGGAAGGAAAGCATTAGAATGGTTGAGACCAGCTCCCACCTGAAGTCTCGAAATAACTCATTTGCAGGGGTTCTTACGATCATCAGAGCAGGTTTACTACCTCCAAAATACAAGGAAATAGTGAACATTTCATATAAAGTTTGCTGAATACGCATATATTGCTTTTACATGGGTTGTATAAGAGGAAATCCATAGTAGAGTGTGAAGCTGACCAGGTGATACTCATATATTTCTTAACTACCATATTGACTTGCTTGAGTGGCAATACATAATTTTTGCAAGCCGTTGGTGCATTAGGAAAGCCCTAGAAAACAGCAAATCCACAGGTGAAAAGGCCTTACAAACACTTTACCTGCTTGGGTAAGTCTCCCACTTTAAATCCTATAATGCCTTGCACTAATGTTGCATGATTGATTTCAGTTAATGGGGCTATTTCTTAGGAAAGTCTTTACGGCCAATTTTGAAGACTAATTGAGTTAGGATGGCTTCTTCTGGGTTCATTTGCAGTATGCTCCTTGGGGTTGTCCCTTTGGCCACAGCTCCCTCACAGCAGATTTTTGAGTCTGGCGGATTATGTAACAGCAAATCACCCATGTTCTTGGGTTGTGTTGTCTGCCCTTGTTTCATTAAAATAAATCTTGATTAATAGGGCTATTTTAATGAAAAACATTTAGATAGCATGGAATCCATTTGCTTAAGAGAGGCTTTGATGGTGTAGGCTGAGCCTAATGAGAGCCATATTACTCTTAGCAGAGCAGCACAGGCGACACTTCAATGCAAGTATTTTGTTACATATCATGGGTTTGTGGGAATAACCTTATGGGATTAGATGGCAGATTAAAAAGATTAATATTTTAACTTTAAGGTGTAATAATTAATTGTTTTAACTGAAAGTCAATTAGTATTATTGAATCTAACTAGTTCCTTATCCAGGGAATTTAATATAATCCAAAAAGAGCATGAAAAAGGGAAAGATGTTTCCCCCTTATACTTGTACTAGAACTAAGCCATCTTTTTAAATTGACCTCTGGTGGGTTTTAAAGAAAACAAAAGTTTTTCATGCAAGACACAATTGAATAATGGAGCTCACAAACTCCAGGCCTTATGAAAAAGGTAATGGGGGCAGAGGGTCAATCTTTTCACAGAATTTCAATCTTTAAAACATATTTCCCTTTAAAATATATATTTACTAATTTATGTTTTTTTATTGCCCCTGTCCTTTTAAATCTCATCTGAAAAAGAAATACCTCATACTGGAACTCTTAGTTGTGTGTGTTCTGCCTGGAGTCTTATCTTCAGTAGATTTTAGTTCTGTCAACAGTTTTTCTAACACAAGAGAGAGTTTTCATTTCTTGTGACTAAATTTTTATACACAATTTCTAAATCTAGACTCTGTCTGAAGTACACTTCAAAGCAGTGCCTTCAAGAGAATGTCTGCAATCAGCACATCTCACATGTTAGTATTCAGTTTGTGAATGTGATATGATGGTATTGTCAATAAATGATAAACTGTCTGTTACAGCTAATCATGTTGTTTCATCTGATTCTTTGAATATTCTCAACTTCAACATTCAGTTGTCTTTTTCTTTACTGGCTTGACAATATTCCAAAGTAATATTATAAAATGCGTTCTTTTCCTAAAATTTTAATGCAATTCAGTTACTATTTAGTGTGGATAGAACAATGAAATGTGGAGTTCATTGCATTTACTTCTGCCTTAAAGTTTCTCTAATATGACATTTTCTGTCATTACTTTGGATTGTGTACTTTTGTCCATTTTGAAAAGAATAACTATTTCCCTTACTTTCAGGTTGGTAGTTTGCTTCTTTTCTGAAAAAATTCAGTTCACTTCAGTACAATGAGTTGTTCCATCACTTTGCCACCATTCTCCTCTATGGTGTGTGTACAGAGTTGGTGCTTTAAAACTCTGTGAAGTAATCTAAGGCACTTTTTCACCTTGAGTCCCTATCTCGACTTGCTTGGAACAGCCTGGTCTGCTGCCTGTGCATCCTTAGTGACACATTGGTCAGGTTGCTCTCTGGGCTCTGGACCCTACACCGGCATGTGCAGCAACTGCTTGAGCGCATGAAAGATCTTGCACATTAGACAGGAGACTTTTCATATTACAAAAGCATCTGAAGTCCAAGTAGGATGTCCTAGATGATCTCTAAGGACACTATACACATATTTAGAGAAAATGGTATTTATTTCAGTGTCATCCTCCCTTTCCCCGCATGTCATATGCTTTCAGCTTTGCTTGTCTCTCATCCTGTTACCTCAGCAATCGCTGAATACTTCATATGGTTGCCAGACTGAATATTTAAAGATGAAAGCAAGCAGGTGAAAGCACCTAGAATAAAGAAAGGGAGGGACAACAATCAGAGGCATTTTCTTGCTTATCCTCCTTTCCCTTGGAATGCCTTCTGTCTTGCCTTGGAGTGGTGCTTACTGGAAGAACTGGAGTTTTAAGGCTCTGCTTTTCTGGCAGCTGGGTGGCTACCCAGGACACATGGGAAACTGAGGTGATTTGTGCATCTAGCCATAAGTGATTTGCCTGAGGTTGTTTCAGAACACCTGTCGCGGTGCGGGGGCTACGTGCCCCCAGCCCGGCAGCGGCGACAACAGGGGTGCAACAGATCCCCCTGGCAGACCCTGCACAATTCCAGCTGCTAGAGGAGGTTCGGCGCAGATGAACAAAGAGGCAGCAGCACGGGTCCTGGGGTCAGAACAGGGGTAGCTTTATTCAGCACTACAGCTCCCCGGCTCCAAAGTCCCAAAACCCTGAACCAACGGCAGGCACTACCTTATAAACAGGGGCGGTCTTGGGGGAAGATACAATTTCTGACCAATCGGGAAGACTGAGGGTGGAACACAAGGCGGGGAAATACAGTCTGTAAACCAATAGATGATCTTAAGGGAGGGGAAAGGCTTAGATAAACCAATGGGGGTTTCAAAGGATACAAAACTGACACAGAACGTTCTGGAGGGAAGGGCAGGTTTAGGGAAGGATTGACATCTGAGGAGGGGAAGAGCAGGGAAGGTCTTGGGGAAAAAGGGTAGGGACAAGAGGGATTGACAATTTAGGAGGGAGTGGCCAGGCAACAAACAAGAACTGACAGTTAACCAAGCTGAATAACAATAAGGGAGTGAGTCTAAATTTAGCAACATAAGATACAAAATGGGGAACCTGTGCCACTCCAAAGGCAGGGGGAGAAAAACACAGAGGGATTAAAAACCCCACAAATCAAACAGTAAAATATACCCAATAAAGAAAATGAAAACACACCACAACAAACACCGTGGACAGGAGTTGAAGCATGCATGACCTAATCTAGTGCTGTAACCACTTGTTTGTTCTTCCTCTACACATTTGTGCCGAAATTTTGTTTATGAAAAATGTTCATTATTGTCAAAGAACAGCTCGACACTTGGATCAAAGTGACATCTTTTTGGGGTAACTTGAAGTTTAACCTCCTTCCTTTATAAATTCAGAAATAAATTCATGTTGTTTAATCAACACTTTCCAAGACTGCATGAATACCAAATGTACAGACTGTGTACCTTCTTGATTGCAGTGATATTTTTAAAATTCATATAAATAATTATGTTAATTAAGTCATTCAGTGCCAGCCTCTTATCAAAAAGCCTGAACATAACTGAATAATTGCCTGTCAGGCATACATAAACCAGCTCAGGGTGATAAAATTATTTTTATGTATATGTGATGTCCACATATCATTCACCACCCAGTGTGTGTGGTACGTGGTTACAGTCTCCAGTAATGCAAAGTCTACCTGTCCCTGGGGATTTAGGAATTAAGAACAATGCCTTTGAAATATTTGATAAAAAAAAAATCAGTTTTGTTGCACAGTTGGACATTTATAATACATTTACCATTTATAAGACAACAACAAAAATATATTAATCTGTTTATTCCATTATGCAGTACCATTCTGATAATGGGATACAGCTGAAATGAGACACAAAAGACTATTTTATCCATCTGTTCATCTATCAACCTTTCCTTGGCATAAAACTTGAAGAATTTTTTCCTTATATAGCACCACAAGTACAAATATAAATATGATTTATATTAACAGTTATCTTAAAATATGGTACCGATTTGGCCTTTGATATACGGAAACAACATAATGCATAATACCTGTTAGTTGCCCTAAATACGTAGGCAATAATTAACATTTCTGTTACTCTTACTCTGTTCTCACCTGCTTTAGAAGTATGGGCTTCATGCTGTTTCTGTTTTTGAGTGCAGAGAGACTGATAAGAAAGGAAAAACAGCGACTTTCTCTCTATGTCAGTAGGGGTTTGGTTGGTTGAGCCTGCTGTGCATTTCTGTGAAGGGTGAATAATTCTGGTTAAGAATCAGAGTTGAGGGAGTTGTTATTTTCCACTCGCTTGCAGGTGAAAAATGTAACAGATGATTGTGTCCAAGAACATAACAAGAACTCTGGAGATAAGGGTTCAAGTCACTTACTTTCTCTCACTATCAGCTCTCCATTTGAATGTAAGAAGAAGCAACATTTTCCTTTCTCATAGAAATATTGCCAGGGTAAATGTGGTGCTATATAGAAGCCACAAAAAGGCAACGGTGAGTACTGCAGTAGGGTAGGTATCAGTAAATGCAGGTGGCCTGAGAGAATCTTAAAAAAAAAAATTATTTTCTTGTCCTGCTTTTCCTTTCTTCGCAGTATTTGGAGGGGTGTGAGTAAGAGGCACTGAATTATTGAAAATGTGAATCAACTGCACCTATGACAGTAAGAGCTGCTGGTGCTTAACATCATGAAACTGCTCTCCTACCCTATCCAACTTAATGACAGTCTCAAAGGTGTAGTCAGGTGCTGTAAATGGAGCAACCTTGTTAGTACTTCCTAAACAGAGGGATCTTTGTGAGAAATATCTCCAGGCTTTGTGATTTTGCTGTGTTTCACAACTGAGACTAAATCTTATTCAGTTAGGACTGAACATTTTTACAAAATAAAGGGTTCTGCTTTAAAACAGATTTTTCAGCTTGTCCTGGAAAAACCTCAGTAGCTTATTTTATTGTGAGAGAAGTCATAAGTAAGTAAATAGGACAATAAAAAACCCTTTTGTCACTATATCATACTGCCTTCATTTCAAAATGAAGAAAAGGACAAAGAAAAGGACAAAAACATATTTATATTTTCTTTGCCCCTTGTTTTCAAAGAAAGTGTCTTGCACAATGGAGGAATGTATTCTGAAAGTAACCATTTTGACAAAGATTTCTTCTCCAGACATGCAACTGGTCATAAGCTCTCAAGAAGGATTTTTTTTTTTTTTTTAGTTTTTTTTTTTTATTTCTTAATGATGTGGGGAAAGGATGAATTAGAACAGGATTGCTATAGAAAATTTGGTAGTAATAGTTTAAATTAATTTTCCCCAAGTAGAGCCTGAGTTGCCTCTGACAGTGAGAAATCTCCCCTTTTTAACTCAGGCCATGAGTTTTCTATTCGTATTTGTCCCTCTTCAGAGGGGAAGTGAGTGAGCAGCTTGTGGCATTTGCCTCTTAGCAAAGCATAGCACAACACAAGACTGTGTAAGTTTTCTTTGACCCAGCACAGGTTATCAATTCACTAAAACGATAGTACAGTGAAACAAAGTCCCTATTATGAAGGAGGTCAGACTTGATGATGAAATGAACCCCTTGGCTTTAAGTTTTGAAACCATGAAACCTACTAAAACTTTTTGCACAGCCAGAAAGGAAGACAAAGTTTGACCTGTGACCTCAACTATATCAAAGTTTTATAAGATTAGAGCTGTTTATGGTTTAGTAAGAAACTAGTTTAATTTAACAATTTTGTGCAGATTCACTGAAGCAGCTGCCCTTGCTGTGGGTGAAAAAGGCTAAGTGGTTTAAAGGGTCAGTCTTAATGAGGAGCTATGTATGTAGAAAACCAACTTGAGAAAGGACTTTCTGCTTTATATTTATACACTGATTAGGAAAATGGGGATCTGACCCATGGCTGTCATTTTGACTGCTTTTGCAGTGCCAGCAACTAGTTCTGTAAGCATTGATCTGATGGAGTCTGATTTATTATGGATTTATATCTCTTGGTTAACTGTGTGCTTCAGCAGAAGCTATGCCTGTGATCAGAACACCACAGGCTTTTGTCACAGAACTTCTGGCATCTAATTTTAGTCTTTCTCTGTAGAAATCATTTTGTGACAACTACTGAGAGTCATAAGGTCTTTCCAACCTCAGCTACTTATTTTTCACTAAGACCTTATACACTTTAAATTGTCTTTATATTTCACCTGCTCTGTCATGTCTGGCTGAAATCAGACAAGGTGTTCAGAAGTTATTAGAGAAACACTTTTTCTTTCTCATATACATTCACAGACTCAGAGACTGAGCTGAATAAGCTATAGCTTCTTTGGAAACTAGGCTAATAAATAGCAACAGTGAAAGATTACCTCATTTAGTGTTTTTGGAGTCTGTCGTGAATGCAAAGCGCACTCAAAAAGTATACAAAAGGATATAAATAAAGAAAACACCTAGGCATGAATAGCACCACATTTCACTACAGATCCTCACAGCTCTTGAGCTGGAGCACGAAATCTCTCAGAGTTTTGGGTCAGCATGAGAAGAGAGAGAAGTATCAAATGTTGCTGATGCCTCACTCCCTCTGGCTATTGGTCAGAACAGTGCAGATGAATGTCCTTGGTACTCTAAGAGTAAAACTGTGAACAAGAAGGACAAAATGCATGTATGAAAGGAAGGAGGAGTGGAAATCTCTCAGAACATAGAAGAGGAGAGAAAATCTGCAAGAAAAAAATCTGACAGTTAACTATACTGGGTGTCTATACATACGAAAATATCCCGACATTTCTAGACCATGAGGCAGTTGCAGACCCTAGAATATAAAGTATGTTAAAGTATGCTAAAGTATGACGCCTGATTTCTGTTATAGGATGAAGTAAAGGCTTTGAATGGTACAAAGATGTTTTTGGAGGGAGATTTTGCTTTTTTTTTTTTTCCAAAAACCCCATTACTCTCTGTCCATAGTATCTAAACCTGAGTCTTCTAAAGGAAATATGGAGACTAGGTACATTTGTAAATAGAAAAAACCATTGGGATTTGAAGAGAAAGGAAATGTGAGATATTGCCTATTGGAAGGAATTTCCTAATAAGGAGATGAAATAGTGGAATATTTTTGCCACTTCATTGAAGAATTTAAATATAGTCTTGATAAAAATGTTATCCTCATTGAAATCTTCATATCACTTGAAAATTTGAAGCCACATCCTTACAAACTACTGGACCATAGCTAAGATTCTGATGGGTTCTGATGTCTGAGGTATAAAGATATTGGAACAGCTGATGATATGATATGATTCTCAGCTGTTTCTATAGCTGCAAATTTAATAAAAAAATTAAAAACTTAAAAATTAAATTAAAAAACTTAAAAAATAAAAAAACAATTAAAATTTAAATTAATTTAAAACTTAATTAATGGTGAATTTAAAGATATAGGTAAAACTGTTGCACAATTTGAGGCTCTTCATTGAAGATATCTGGTCATGTATATTTAAGAATTTAAGAACTGACCTGTTTATACAATGCAAAAACAAAAGACAGAATCAGTAGTAAAAAAAAATACTTATTATCTTTGACCCAGCACAGGTCGTAACTTGTGATCTAAGTCGGCCAGACTCAGAATGGTGGGAAGCTCACATCACTGCAGCTAACTTGAAATTTCAGTGGGAAGAAAGCAGACTGACTCTGATATAGTGGAATAACCATGTGGTTAATCTGGTTCCCCAGGAAAGAAAAAGCCAAAAAAAAAAAAAAAAAAAAATGGAAAAACCCCAGCCAACAAATAACAACAAAAAAGTAAAAAAACCCCCAAACCAAAACCAAACAATCCAAAAACTCCAAAAAGCCACCAACCCAACTCAACCCAACCCCAAAACAGTAAAGGGGGAAAAAAAGATCATATTTACCATGAAGCTGGCTCGGTTTGTCTAGTAAGCATATACCATAATCATGTAGATTTGAGTATTTTAATTTTTTTTCTTTTATACAACACATTATGTTAAAGAATGATCATTTTAAGAAGAGAGTTTTTTTTTACCATTATTCTGATTTTTTCAGAACCATAGACACAAGCAAGGCAGTGCTGCAAATTAACCAGATGTCACTAGAAAAGTCAGTAAAAAGCATTTCAAATTAGACTGACAAACACGGAGAAAGCATCACAAATCATTCACACTTAAAAGAAGGAAGAAACTAATACAGGAGTTGTACCCATATGTTTTTCAACTTTTCAACTTTGCTTTAAGATTAAAATGTTTTAAAGGAACAGTTTGCAATGTAATTTTTTTCTGGCACAAACCGATTTTTTCTCTTCAGATTCTTGACCCAGGCAGAGTTCTATGCTCTACATCAAACTAAATGTAACATGCTTCCAAATGTGTTACAAGCAGCAGGTGGAAGCTAAAGGAAAATCTTGTACAGAGCAGACACTTATTGAACATCTGCTATTCAGGATCTGAGATGAAATAACCTTTCAATAAAAAAAATCGAAACCATGTAACTTTTAGAGCAAGAGCTATGAGGGTCCTGCTTCCAAACGTGTCAATGACTTCATGCTTGTTTTCCTCAAGAAAATATTTGGAGAGACTGCAGCCTATAGGAAGAAACAAATTTTTTTAACCTCAATTACAGAGGATAAAATAAAAACTTGTTTTACCAGATTTTATATAACCCTGTCTTGAAAAGTGAGCATCAAAGGCTTGAAAATCTCTAAAATGTCATTTATTTCTAACACGGACATATGAACACAAGCTTGATTGTAGTGACTTTCCAGGTTCCTATCTATGATGGAGATCTTCTGGAATCAACAAATTCCTGAGGTTTAAGGTCACAAATACCAGTACTCTATAAAAATGCCTTTTAGTATATCAGAACAGTGATTCTACATCAGCAAGACCACGTACTTGTATAAAATAAAATAATCACAGTTGAATTTGTTCCTTTTGACTTATCAGTAGGAAAGATCTGATAGTTAAAAACCTCTTTAATTAACACATTGTAAAACACAGTGTTTTATATCTAGCAACACAGTGTTGCTAGATATAATACTGCAGAAAATTTGCAATAACCACAGTAAGTGAATAGCCCCCCATTGCATAGATTTTTTACACCTTAAATATATAAAGCTATAATAGTAGAAAGAAATTCTATAGTATGATACTAAAAAACCTATGGTCTAGGATCTATCTATATTCTACCTATATATTCCAGTTACATTTGGAAATGAAGTGACACTTTCTGTCCTTTTTCATGAATAATCTTCTTTCTCTAGTTTGCAGTTTGGAAGCTGAAATAGCAGATGGTCTTGCATTTCTTTCCTTGAATATACTTAGGACTCTGGTTCTAAGGAAAATTTACATCTTTTCTGGATTGTCCAAATAGTTGCTTTCAAAAAAATTCAATGTCCTCAAAGTGTGGAAAGGTTACTCTGGACCCTGACTTACAGATTACGCTAGGAAAGTAATTTACTAGTAGTGCCAAATGATTTTTATATTATTCATTGTTGGAAAAAGCAAATTAAAAAAAAAAAATTCTGGTCTTTTTTTTCTGGAAAGAACCTTGTAGTTCAACAAGTCAAGTTCTTGCTATTACAGACTTATGCCATAGGGAAAAAATGCTCACTTCACATAGTTTAAACCAAATTGGGATTGAAGTGGTTTATG
Source organism: Pyrgilauda ruficollis (assembly GCF_017590135.1). Classification (NCBI taxonomy): domain Eukaryota; kingdom Metazoa; phylum Chordata; class Aves; order Passeriformes; family Passeridae; genus Pyrgilauda; species Pyrgilauda ruficollis. The sequence goes on along the minus strand of NW_024525823.1, from coordinate 5,159,145 downwards.
GATTTATCAATGACACATAATTAACTGGCAATCAGTGACCTGTGCATTCAGGATTAATATCAGCCATACAACAGATTTAACACAGCAGTAGAAACTTACAGAATGCTAATTTATAACTACAAGTTTCTGAACTCCCCCCTCTATTTATATTTTAAAAAAAGGGGCTGTTTCAAACCCACTCACCCCTCCACAGGCTACGTTGCTCATACACAGGTACACATGGATACACAAAACCCCACTTTCCCCCTGGAAACCAGCATGCACATTCCCTGCTCACTTCGCTTTCCAGAGGGACGATGAGAGTACTCCAGCCGTACACTCCTCCATGCAAACCCCACAGCTGATTAATAAGCCCGCAGGGGACTCCCCTACACCACTCCAGAAAGTGGTCCCCAGGCTCCTTCATGGTGGGGGACCGGTCCTGGCACCTGCCATGGAGAGGTTGAACCTCTCCAGCCTTCTCCTAGGAAGGGGAAAAGGAATCACTGTGTATGCTGCTCCACTGTCTGCTCTGTCTCCCTTCTACTAGAAATCTTCTAGGCTTTTTTCCAAGGTTACATACAACTGTAGACATCATCTAATCAAAGTCTGTTTTTAAAAATTGGGAGGAAACTTCTACAGTAAATTCTCTCGGAATTTGCTGAATTTCATCTTATCATATAGAACTTCCTCTACCTTAATTTCCATTTTTAATTCATTCATTGGCCATTTATGATATGTTGTTCTTATATTAGTATTTTTTCTGCTTCCATTTAAAATGCTTTTTTTTGGCAGAAATTCTATCTATCCAGCCAAGGATAGAGTAGAAAGAATTAAAAATGTTTATATATTTAACAAGAATAATTTTATTTGAATAAGGATTTTTAAATGACTCACAAACTCAGGTTGAAAATACTGTTTTATGCAGAAAAAAAAAACAAACAAACAAATTTTTCATCATTTATTTTATAAAGAAAAATGTAAAACTGCAGAATTTTCAGCAAAATCAATGGCTATTTTCTTGTCTTAGACTGGAGTTTCAAACTGGCAGTAAAAGTGGATTTCAGATAGGCATCTACCTTTATGTGTCTAAGTGTAGGTGTACACGTGTGCTAGTTTTCAAGGCTCCTGATACTGTCAGTGGAGACCTCGGTACATCAGTCAGTGGAGTCATGTAGAACACAACTCACTGTGAAGAAGACATTTACATGTTAATTCAAGTGCCACACAGAGTTGTCTAGTGCTCTTTGAAATGTCTCATGGTATCTAGGAAATTCACAAGAATTTCTGGAAGATAGTTTTGGATAACCTGGTCTTATTCCTGTTGGTAGATGGGCACCTGGTGGAGTATAGTAAACAAGTTTCTCTTTCAATGAACTGAATAAATAACTAAGTTAGACCTTCCTAAATGTAGGCACATACACCTGGGTGACTCAGTCAGCAGCTGTTGCCCACTTGTAACTATAGTTTTTGTGTAGATATGTGATTCAGGCACCCTGTAGATGTAGTCTTACTAGATAGAAATGTATGAAGTAATGAAATAGGAAAGACACGTAGTTTCTGAAAGAAAAGTGAGATGAAAAAGATATTTCTGCTTAGAAGTTTAAACGAACATGTAAAACAAAACATGTAAAAATTACTTATTTGATTTATTTCGTACTAAAATACGTTTTTCGTTTTATCAAAATTCAATGGAAATCAAAAGCATTTAATTTTCAAATAAACATTTTGGGTAGATCCCGAATAAAGTTCTTTGGATGTTATTTTCTTTCGTTTTTCCACAGAAACAGATGCTTCATTGTTTTTACACTTCACTGGCTCAGCAATGTATTCATTGATTTCTGTGGGCACAAACTCAGATTTGTTAATGATAATGAGGATCTTGCTGTTCACTCATTCCCAGAAGATAGAGTCCATGAGTTTGTTCCTAGTGTCACCCTGTTCTCTGTGGCATGTTTACAATTTTATGAAATTCTAGAAAGTTCTAAATCTGCTTACTCACTTAGTTCTCAGAAAAAGGAGAAAGTCAAAAGAGAAAACTGAAATTTTGAGAAAGCCTTAAACCTACGTCTAACATCTGTGAGTGAATTATGTTAATAATCCCATAGAATGTACACCAGGATACCACTTTATTTCATTTCTTGTGCAGCTTTGCCAATAAAAATATCTCTTTCTTTTGAATGTTATTGTTCTAGGTGGGCATAGAAAATGAGGAAAAATAATCCTTTAAAATAAACAAGCTTTTAAGAGATCCTGGATGAGTTACTTATTCCTTGGATTTTCTTGTATATGGGACAGATACCCCAGAGTTTTTATCTCTTGCATTCAACTGGCTGAGTTGCTTGCACAGAAAATTCTCAGTCCTAAGTTAGAGACTGGTTTGGAAAGACAGAGAAAAGTGCATCTTTTGTTTTTGGGATTCCGTGTTCAGGAGGAAGTGCTATCAGCATTTGGCTGCAGTTCATTCAGAGAAGAGCAGAGAAGGATCACCAACAGGAAGGTTTTATCTCACCAGTTTTTCATGACACTCACAGAAACAAAGGTGTCTAGGCATGTTTCCTCATTGTACATTAGATTTTAGAGGATATCAGAAAACCCAGTTCAGCTCTATTATTGTTTTACATTCTGGGTATTACAAGGCACTGAGTTTTAGGGACAATTCTTTCTTGGAGTCTGCCTGTAAAACAAGTCTTTGACAAAAACAGCAATTTTCATTCCTGTCAGGAATTTGAAACAGCTGATGGTCTCTTATAACACAATTTGGTGCCCTAATGAAAGACAATAATTCCCAGAAAGTCCCTCTTTCCCACAGTTCACTGGGTTTATGAAAATATCTCTGTAAGATGTCTCAGCTCTAATGTACCCCCTGCTTTGTTCTTCACAGAATAACAGAATGAATGAGGTTGTAATGGAACACAGTGGGTCATCTGGTCTAATCTCCTGGCTCATGTGGGTCATCCTGAAGCACACGGGATCAGGTTGTGTCCAGATTCTTCTTTATACCTCCAGTGAGGGACGATCCACAATATCTTTGGGCAATGTATTCCAGTGCTCTGTCACCCATACAGCAAAAATGTTCTTCCTCACATTCAGGGGGAAATTCCTGTGCTGCCTATTGCCTCTAATTGCTTGGCACCACGAAGAAAAGCCTGGCTCCATCCTTTGACATCCTCCCTTCAGATATTGGTGGTCCACTACGGCTTGTGGTCATTGGCCAACTCTTGAATAATACAGAACAGAATATAACCCTCTTAAAGAGAATATACATAGTGAGATACACAGATAACAGGTAAATGATAAAGGAAGGAAGAAGTACTCCTTGCTGAAGAAAGTTAGGTCCAGCATTTAAACCCTTCCTTTTTAATTTTTTGTTTTACCATTATGAGCATCCTCTGATACATGTTCTATATATATGGGGACTGTATAGGCACCCTTTGTCTTCCACAGGGGGAGACTTTCTACCACAACCTTTTAGTTTCTTCCCTGACTTCTAAATATGATGAAGTCAGTAAAATACTCAGAAAAACTCTGTTGAAAAGAGAAGAAATGCCACATTGCAGTCTGTCTATATCAATAATGGTTTTTCACATGAGGAAATTACTGCTGAATTTGAATAATTATGGGCAAACACATCGACAGAGAGGTGGACTTTTTAAAGCTTCAGTACTAATTGCCTGTTTTGTTTAGTTCTTAGTGGGTTTCTTTTAATTTTGCCTTTGAAAACATTTATGCTTACAGAGAGATTTCTCAGATGTGTAAAATAAGAAAGAATAAATTAATTTGAGAAAGAAGAAATGGTCAAAAATGTAAAGAAGATATGACTTTTTGTTTCACATCCGAGTACTTCCTTTTTTTGAGCCCCACTAATTTCCTGCTGTTTTCTTGTTAAGGCATGCTTATCTTAAGGACAAGACACTTCATGAGATGCAACTATGATCTGAGCAAGGGGTCATGCAGCTGTGTGGCCGCATCCAACATGTGCTGCATAAGCAAACACTTTGTTAGATGGTATTATTATTGTAAAACTTTTTCTTAGGCCCCCTTGGAAATCCTTGCTGATGGATTAAAGATACAAACCAATTTAGGAGAAAATTTCTGCACTTCCCTATTCCATGTGACATCCTTTGAGTAGGAAGAGTGATGCTCTTCTCTAATGATCAGTACAAATTCCAGTTTACTCAATACATTTCCATTTGCCTTTGTGGGCATCAAATAACCTTTTCTTTAACTATTACCTTTAATAATTTCCAGATCTGTAGTAATGACATGAAGTTTCTATATCCCATTACCAGTGCAGTCTCATCTGCCTACCCTATCAGTTTTGCCCTTTGGTTCTTCCAAACTCTTTAGCATATACAGCTGCATGTGACACTTCCAGGAACTGACTGAAATTACATGCATATTACTCTTTCCAGAAGCTTAATAATTTCTATACTACTTTTAAAAGACTCTTCTCAATTTGTTTTTTAATGATGAAAAAATACTAGTTGATTACTTAACTTGATTTATCACAACTTTTATAAGATATTACATTAACAGAAAATATTAAGCACACAGCTGACTTCATTGGAGAACAGTATATTTCAGAAGTAGTAATGATGCAGTAGCAGCTGCATTGGGGTGTATGTAGATTTACAGAACAGAACTTAAGAAAAGAAATCAATAAAAGAAGAGACACATTTCACACAAGTAAGAAAATGCAAATTCTATTAAGTAAAATATATGAAAGCTTGAAGTGAACTTTGTTCACCTCAGAAGAGCAACTCACCAGCAAATGGTTACTACTTTCAATATTCTGATGTTTCCAAGCCATTAAACTGCCAAGAGATCCTCTCTTGGTCTGTCCCTCACATTCTAAACCAACATCAAAACTAGTCATTGCTTACTTTCAACATTAATGTCTAAGTTTTTTATCCTTGCCTTACTACTTGGAAAATAATTATATTATTATCATAGTTTTTGTTACACAAAATTTCCTAGCAGATCTTTTTTGTCAAAATGTATAGACTACTTTAAACTCTATTATTATTAAACACTGTTATGAAAGTTTATCTTTGTGCCTCAGAACCACTGCTTTCTGTAGCTGTAATCTATGTTTTGCATGAAAATGTGAATCAGAACCAACTTTTTAAACATTGTGTTACTTATGAGTATTAATATTTTGTAGGTTGAATATCAGCAGAATAAAAAGTGATGCTTCTTCTTTTTTGACCTCTGTTATAAATTCAGAAAACTATTTTTCTTTGAACTCCAAGCAATGTGCTATATATTTTTTCTTATGTGAAGTACTTAAAGATTCCAACCCTGCCCCCTCCCCCCGCTCACCATTTCTTTCAAATAACCTGGATTTTCTCCTGCTAAATCCTAAGCTCCTTCAGCTGCCCCTAAGCTGGTTCAGCTGCCTTTCAAATGGAATTTAATTACACTTTATCAACTAAGAACCATTGTTTGTGAGCAAGCTAATAGATTTTACAGTGGTGCTGAAGATCTTCATGCTGTACGAGGAGAACATATGTGGCAACATCAAATAATGGAAAGACAATACCATGAATAGAGAAACTGAAGTAACAGTCTTCAAAATTACACTAATTTTCTCTCTGTGTCATTATCTTGGACTACTCTGACCAGTTAGTGAATCCGATTCCATGGATTCAGTAAAAAAGATTAGTGGAAAATATTGTGGCCTTCATTCTGGATAGTTATTCTACAGAGGAGAAAAAAAGAAACAGAAAGAATTTTTATACTGGAAAATACCAAGTAGGTATCAATAAAATTTTCAAGATTTTGCTTCACTATGGTGTGATTTTTTTTGGGTTTTTTTTTGGTTTTTTTTGGTTTTTTTAAGGTTTTTTTTTTGTTTGTTTGTTTGGTTTTTTTTAGGTAACAGCTGTCCACTTATCTGTTTAGACCTTTCTATATTTGTTTCTTATTGCACAATACATATAATTCTTGAACCAATTTCTAGTTTCAAATGTCCACATATCATTCTGCTTGTCCTGTGAGCAGATGATTTCTATTCTTAGAAACAACTTTGTATACAGATGATATGCAGGGTACCCTAGCTAATTTTAGCTAAACGTGATGTATGTATGAGCTAAAAATCAGAGAAAAAGTCACCTGAACTATTAGCTCTTAGCTATTTCACATATATTTTTGATAATAGTTACATAAATTCAGCCATCTTTCCTAATGTTTATTACACCACTCATCTTGGGCAGGTTTCCAGGAAGGTAGATTTTGCGGAGAGCTGGCAGAGTAAAAAAATACCTGTTTTTCCTTATTCTGCCTGTTTGCCCTCAATTTATATACCAGAACACTGAATAAATGAAAGCTGTTCATTGTCACCAGGGACCACTTCTCTGTCCATGAAAAGAGAATTCTGGAATTAGACCATTGTTTTGCTTATGAACAGAAGGAGAAAACATCTATTGGTAGCTCACCATCTAGAGAAGGATAATCTAACTGAAGTTGACAAGTCTCCAAAGGAAAAACTGTAATTTTGGATCGGGGTTAGGCAATATGGACACCCATCACCAGGGAGAATTAGTTGAAGTTCTTAAAAGAAAAAGCTTTGGCTTTTGTATTTTACTTTCTTATGCCTATAACATGAGGATGAGATGCTTATTTTCAGGGTTCAAGTTCTGGTTCCCTTTTCCCCCTTTGTGTAATATAAAGGAAAAGGCCAAAATATTGCCTGTGTGATTTCTAATAGCATTTGATGCCATGGTTAAAATTCTGACTTTGAGTTTTTAATTAAAAAACACCTTTGACTCACAGAAAATGTGAGTCAAAATGTAGGCTGTAGAGGCGAATGGTACTTTGGGTGATAATTTAAGTCCGAGACCTGAATTAATACCCTAATGTGAACATGGAACAAGACAATCTCTGTTAGTGGAGGTCCCCAGAAAATATGAAACACTGAGAAAGAATAATGCTTTTTCTTTTCTAAATTGTTAGGCATGCTAGGAGGTGCATTTCATGTCTGCAAGGTCTTTCTTAGCCTCTTTAATGGGGAAGTGCTGCAAGTGGTGGGGAGATGCAAAATCTTTTCTGCATTGATGAGAATGAACTAGAAAAAGCAGAAAATACTGTTGGTCTTTGTGACAACACCTCTCTGACCTGAAATCTACCCATCAGTCATCAAGCCACAGCTTGAAATACTTTCAGGAAAACTCAGGAAGAGAAAACACCAGGGAAAAACTGTTTTCCTCATTCAACTTTTTTTGCCAGACATTTTAAATTTGCAATTTAATTTTATCATCATCCCTTAGGAGAGTGTTCTCTGGAGAAACACATGAGACATTCAAGCTCTACAGGGATATTTAGGGATATTTATAAATTCTGATTGACTGGTGTACATAAGTTTACTCCTGTGCTCACTTTTTTCTTCTTAGTATTATTTTAGTAAAGTTTTTAACAAATCCTTCACGGAAAAAGAACATTTTCTTGAAGTTTCTTCCAACAAATTTTGCTGTGTACTTGTGGTGGTTTAACATCAGCTGAAGTTAAACTCCAGGTAAGCAACTCCACTTCCCCTCAGCCCTTCTGGTAAAAGAGGGACAAAGTCAGAGACTATGGGTTGAGATAATGATTTGTTGAAAACAAAAAGCAATGGTATAAGAGATGTAGAGTAACACCAACAATATTAATAAGGAAAGTATGCAAAAAGGGAAGGTGTTTTACCCACTAAAAGGAGTTCGCCACCTCAACTTAGGTGACACCTTGACAGTGAGGTGAGTGGTATGGAATAGTGACTTAGCCATGTGCATATGATGCTAAAATCCATCATGCCCTCTGTGCAACAGGACAGTGCCTTTCCCTTTCCCTGACTGTAACATCAACAACTTCTCATAAGCAGGTACTCACAATTGCTAGTTTAATTTCAGGTTGAAAGGTCTCTGTGGTGTTCTAATGTAAGTCAGATTCGCTATGTGCTAATGTAGCAAATAAAAACTTAAACTGAACAATATAAGATGAAAAATGTAAGGTCATACTGACAATCTCTTGATTGTAAATAAAATGACAAAACAATTTTTTGTATTGGTGTGTCTTGGAGTGGCGTTATGGCCCAATATCCCCTATCATCTACTTTATGCCAGATCTAAATCCTGTTCCTTTAAGCCTTTATTCTAAGCCCTTTTTATTATTTTAATGCTCAGGTAACGTTATCAAAGAATTTGAAAGTAAACTAAATAAAAGCTGCTTTCATAGAATGAACAGAAATAAGCATCACGAATTAGTTTATTTTATATTGCAAAAAAAATTTAAAAATAGATTTTATGAATTCAACAATCAGTTACAATAATCTGCGATTAACTTTTTGTGCAAAAATTTGAACTGAGACTTTTTGTACACACTAAACCCAAAAACATATGTTGACAACGGGTGCTACTGTTAATGAATCTGCCAAATTCTTGGACACTTCTGTTCTTTCCCAGGGCTGAGTATGCTGTTTCTCTGACTGATGTTATATTTTGTGCCCTAGTGACAGGAATAAAGTATAGGAAAATAATGTCATAAACTTTAAAGATATATTCTGTGTCTTAGGGGAATTGTCATTGGCTGTCAAAAATGATAATTTAGTTTTGACAAGTTGTTCATAGTTTACTGTATGTGACAAATTGACAGTGAAAAATATATTTTATCTTCTAATAATGCTGTTGGGTTTGGATTACTTTTGTTGTTATTACTGTTTGTTTGTTTTTACAGAAATTATTACTTTTTTAGCCAGATTTCAAAAAATTCAAAAGGACGTCTCGGCTGACATTTTCTAAACATTTTTACTACTTGATAATTTAGGCTGGAATGTATTTTTTAGAAGTTATATATACCAACAAGTTCTTCAAAGCAGAGATAGATCTAGATCAGGTTGCTAAGTAAGTTTTGAAATTCTTCATAGTTGAAGGTTCCACAACTACTCTGGAATCCACAGCCAGATCTAATGCTTCATTCTTCAGCCATGAATAGGTTAATTTCCTTTTTTTTTTCCCTTACATTAGCCACCTTTCTTAATTTTTTATTTCTGTGTATTTTCCAGATCAGATAACTCACCTGTTTTCTTACTGGGTTGTAACCAGTCATGACCGTTCTGTGAGATGCAGGCACAGTGCACAGAAAAATTATTACCAAAGGTAGCTGCATTATAAATTTGGAGATAGTAAGGTCTGCAGAATCCTAAGAGAAACAATAATACTATAAATTAACTCTGTCTTTTGTGTTACGAAATTTGAAAAATATTCTATTTTTGGAACTTTTCTTTTAAAATGTCCTGATAGTCTTGGTAAAGAGCTGAAGAGATCTATGACTCCTGACTTGCCAACTTGCACAGGAGAATAAAAAAATAGCACAGTGGGAATAAAGCATAGCAAAGCACCATCTGCATAAATCACTAGAGGAAAGAAATGGCAATATTAAAGGACATTGGGAACTTAAAGGGATCATTATTTGTCCACTCCTTTATTTTTCTTTTGGAAGTAGTTGATTTTCTTTTTTATTTCCTGGGGGACTTTTTAGAACCACAGAATCTGCTGAGTTGTTATCAGGATCATTGAGTCCAACTCCTGGCCCTATGCAGGACACTGCAAAAATCACATCATGTTCCTGAGAATTGTCCAAACACTTCTTGAACTCCGTCAGGCTTGAGCTGCAACCACTTCCTTGTGGATTTGTTCCAGTGCCCAACCACCCTCAGTGGAAAACATTTCCTGCTACCCAAACAGAGGTGAGCGTTCCCCAGTGCAGAGCAGAGTGGGACAATCCCCTCCTCTGCCTGGCTGGCGATGCTGTGTCTTATAAACCCCCAGACATGACTGGCTCTCCTGGCTGCCAGAGCACTGCTGACTCATGTCCCAGATGCAGAAGCCAACATTTGCCCTTGGTAAATCTCATATGGTTGGCAGCTGCCCGTCTCTCTAATTCATCAAGATCTCTCTGCAGGGTGTCTCTGCCCGCCAAAATTGTTGTTGGAACAAATTTAGTATTTCTTTCAGTCCTGTGTCCAAGTAATTAATGAAATTGTTGAAGAGAACTGGGCCAAGGATGGAGCCCTGCATAACCCCACTAGTGACCAGATGTCAGCTTGATGTTACCCCATTCACTTCAACATTTTGTGCCCAACGTGTGAGCCAGTTGCTCACCCACCGTGTAACATGGTTAATCATCTGTTTTGGTTTGTTTCAGGCATTAGTCTCTGACTTGATTCAGAGTAGATTCAAGTTCACTTTTCGACTTAAAATTACAGTTTGTAAATGAGTTGCGAGTGCCTGGAGTGCATTTGTATGTATGTGAGAGAGAAAGTATATGCATAGCTCTGTGCAATGACAGACATACTTACGAGGAGCATCTTAATCCCTGTAGCTGGAACAATTGGTTGTCATGGATTTCTTGCTGTGAAAGAGAGGCTTTGGATATCTTTTCAGCATTGTGCTATGCGGACATCTCAGACAGAACTTAAAAACAACACCACAAACATTTCTAGTACTCTGGTGAAAATCTATAAGAATTTGGGAAGCCTAGAGGCCTTGCTATCACTACTGATTTCATGTGAAAGGCACAGAATTTTTTCCTTGCTTTCTTGTTTCTTTACCAGAAGCTGTAGTGGAATTTTCTGTAATTAAGCTTTTACAGTATTTGATTTGAATATTATACTTATATATAGTTATTATATAGTTATAAGCATTTTCCCCCTTCATAAAAATATCCTGTCTCGTAAAAAAAGAAAACATCTTCAGAGACCACACTCTAAAGTTCTCAAACCTTATGGACTAACAGCTCTACTCTGGACAGAAACAGTTATTGGTTTATTGTAGGGATGCCATTACTTTGGGACAGCACTCTAGGAGAAAAATTGCCGTGAGTATAAATCTATTTTACTAAGGAAAAAAATAATGCTTCTTACTCAGTAATATCTTCTTGTAATAATTGTATTTATAGATAAAGTATTAAATACAGAAAAAGAATGACAGACAAAATTTTGGTCATATATATGAATAGCCCTGACCTACTGCAAATCACAGAATCAAAATATTCCCCAGTGATTAATGCCACCTACAAGACACAGAGGAAGAGGCAGGAGTGGGCAGAGTCATCCCAATAATATGGTAGTCTACTTTCCCTTACATTCATATAAATATGTAAAGGAAAAGGGGCAAGACTGTGATAAACAGTGTCTTCAGGCCCAGAGCAGGTGGTGAATTCAAGAGTGGGACTGAATCAATGTATTTTTCCAGCGGCTTCTTGAAAGTTTAACTGCTTCAAATGCAGAGCAGCACCTTACCAATTGCCACTAGATCTAGGTTAGTTTGCTACTATCAAAGATGCTTGAGGTTTCAAGAATATTATAGTTTTTACTGTTCTTGGAACATGATGAATGTTGGGGAAAAGTATATTTTAACAAAATAGTTTAAAGGTGGATTTTTGTGGGCAATATTACACAGGCATTATGACCAAATCTGAAGTTAGGCTTAATTAAGGAAAATGAGCAAAGTAATTATAAATATGCACACTAATAGTGATAACAACAGACAGTAGTTTTTCAGACAATCACTGCTACTAAGGGTGACAGTTTATGTTTAGGACACACACACACATTGTGTCTATCCATAGTACTGAAATAAACATGCCCAGAAAATGAGGAAGAGAATGGACCACCATTATTAAGAAATTCCCTAGATTTGATTGCACAGAGTAGAAAAAAGGCCTGCTGGCAATGGTCACTCCAGCCACAACTTGGACTGGGATGGGAAAGCTACTTGGCCTAGACTGGACCACTCCACATCCATGGACCACTCTTGCAATTTAACAGTAGAGAGAGCTGTTTCTCAGCACCCAGGGTTTTGCTCCACCACTGTTAAGCTTACTAGCATTTTTGAACTACAAGCATTTTTTCAGATGGTGTAATTTCTTTTTTACCCACAGCAGCTTAGCAGATGGTGTATTACAAGAGGACAGCTCCTCAGTGTCTGTGTTGCTTTAAATCACCTATTTGCATTGAATTTATTGAGTCTGAGGACATTCAGTATGGTAATACTATTTGGACAGATTTCCAAATTCTCCATTCATTTATTTCTAACTGTTCTCTCTTTTTCTTCCTCCTCCCCCTCTTGACTGACAATGTCTTCAAAGGCACATTGGGGTCATCTGGAATGCTTTCTGGTCAGTCTGTAGGCTCTAGGGTGATGTTGGTCTTACTTTTTTCTTTTTTTTTTTTTTTTTTGATTGTGTAAGCCCAACACAATATAATCCACTTAATTTTATTTACAGTACCCAACTGAAGCATATGGAAAATATTTGCCCAGCTCAGGGGGAAACACTCACTCAGAGAGACACAAAATGAGACGAATACAGGCATTGGGTGATCTATTTGCCATGCCAGAAGGCCTTGTCAGGGTGGTGTCATCTGGGCACCATTGCACAATTGCAATACAATTCTTGCAGCATGACTTAGACTGCAAGAAACCTTTGGTTTTGCCCTACCACATCTTCTGGGGCTCAAACCACATTCCTGCTGAAAGCCCCTGGGGTTGCCAAGCCATGTCCTCCTTGGAAACTGCCACCTTGGGACCCCATTGTGGTCCAGAGGGACTTGGTGGGCTGTGTGGGCCTGCATTTTTCTTGACTGGCTCATTCAAGACATATTTCTGCTGCTCTTTGCAGACTTATTCCAGTCTTGTCCAGTTTTTACTTATATGCCCTGTGAGCTACCAAAATTTACCTGAGGCTGAACAGCAACACTATGAGTCACTATCTGCTAATGTCTACAAAACTCATTTTACTTCTTTTATAGTTTACAGAGAAAAGTAGGTAATTTTTCTGCCTTTCTTAATTGCACATTAAAATGAGATTGGTATTATTGTAAGAGTGTATTAAAAAAAAAAAAAAGCTTGTAAAAAACAGCTCAGCCACAGGTGTCTATGCTCCAGGTGTCTACGTGGGATGAGGATATCCCTCAAGAGCCTTTTCAGGAGTCATCTGCAGTCCACAGCATTTGGTGAGTGATGCATTAGAAAACACAATTTATCAAGAAATGACCTGACAGTCATTCATTGCTTGTTATTCTGACACTGTCCTTCTGAAATCTATATTTAGAAAGTCCATATAATTGATTTTTCCTACTGCCCTTTTCTACCTTTTCTCCTTTAGCTGTCTCAAAATTAAAGCTGAAAGATTCACGTTTGTGCAAAGATTATGGATATTAGGAATTCGTGCCCGATGCAGCTGGATACTTAAAATGTGAATTTATACTTTTAATTTCGCTCATATCAGGCTTTATTCCACAAGAACAAAATAAAATAGAGGAAAAAGGAGTCACACTATAACTTTCACATGTTTGGCTTTATACTTAAAGAGGAAAGAAAAAAAGGGAAGGGTCAATATATTTACTTTAAAACATACTTTTAATATTTTTGTTTCATGTAGCTGCCATACAAGATAAAAGCCACAGAAGACTCTGGGTTTAATTCTTATATTTCGAGAGAAATAACTTCCCTCTGTGGATTAATTTACTTGAATGATAATATGTTGAAGCTTCATTTTCATGAAGTTGGGGTTTGTAGATTTTCTGTGAATTTAATGCTCAGATCTTGTTCTGCATCATTAAAATAAATAAAAAAACAAAGATGAAAATTCAATTTGGAGTTTGTTTCACATTTTAAAACAAATGACTGAGTTTGTCCTTGCATTAGAATTAATTAAGCGTGTCTCTATTTTTATGAAGCATTTTCAGGGGAATGGTAACATCTCGACATTTCAAATGAAAACAGTTCATAAAAAGATCAATAGCATGACTTTCTAATTAGGAAATTCTTGCTATTATTCAAGTACTCACTATAATCAGTTTAACTCATTTACCAGCAGGGGGCTCATGATTAAAAATTTGAAGGGTTTGAAATGCAAAAGCAAACGGTTGTCTCCTTGTTAAAAAAAATATATTGCTAAGTTGCGTGACATTTTAGTGCAGTAAACTATCAAAAGACATCCAGCAACACTGCTGCTACACCAAAGGCTGCCAAAATGAATTGCTAGATCTCCCTCTAGGAGCCCCACTGATTACAGATATTAGATTATTTTAAGCTTAAATATAGACTTAACAGATTTAACATGTAAGAGATAAAACAGCATGAGAGATTCTACAAGCACCAGGCTGTTTATAGTCCATCGCTGTAGGTACACTACTCATATGGTGTTGATTCTCCAGCACCCACTGCCTAAGGTTTCACAGGGCATGGGCCATTTTCCAGTTAACTACAAAACTAGAAGGTGTTCAGCTACTGCAAGATAAAAAAATTCTGGGATGATGGTAAAATTGGTATGATATTGTTATGGGAAAGAGCTGTTTCTCGATTTTTTAGTGCAGATGAGTCTTTTTCATGGACTGTGAATGGAAAGCTTCCAAATTCTTTGGATCTGCCTTGGTAAAACATAATTTAGTGCTGCTATGCTGGCAACCTAGTAATTAGCATCACACATAGAGTGAGCCTATTTGTCTCCCTGTGATAAATATAGTGTACACAAACAGAGGATACTCACATGAACATAAATATATGTTGACAGCCCTATAATAAAGATGAATTACATTTAGCAAGTCCAGTAGCATGCTAAGTTTTCTGATCAACTTACAAGCACTGATATATAAAGTAAATTGGTAAGCATTTGTGATTAAAATGAAAATGCAAGAAGATATATGGGAGAAAGTTAGGAAGCGTTAAAATAATTTTATTTCAAGTATTTAGTAGGATGAAAGATATCAGTCCTGTTCAGAATGTTCTAAATTTGTGACAGGTTATCATGGAATATATGCCAATATTTGTTTGGTTTGTGGACTGGATCAAGGGTGAACTCAGACTCAGTCAAAATTGTCTTCTAGCAATTGTTTTTGTGTGTGTGATGAGTGGAAAGCACTTGTGGATATTAAAATATAATTATTTAAATATGTTTATAAATTTCTGAAATTTTCCAATGGCTATTTAATAAAAGTAAAAGTTATGAAAAAGTGAATTTAGAAGCCACAATAGGTCATGGAAATATTTCATACATATAATATGGCAGCAGTCAGAAACCTCAGCAAGATTTAGAATCCATCTTAATAGAATTAATCTGATTTTTGTTTTAATTTATCTTGCAATAGAGAAGAGGGAGAAGATTTCAGTTTTTCTGTCACAGCCAAAGTACATTTCCAACACCACGCATTTTAAGGCAAACCTAAGTCTTTGCTATTTATACTGTTCTTCTTTACATTAAATATTTAAGTTTTCTTTAAAACATCAAGGAAAAACTTAGGTCTGTAGTTCAGTTGTCTAGATCTGTACCTATCTTCCAAACCTTACTACAAGGTCTATTAAATATTTAGTAAATGTGGAGCAGAGTCCCTAGGAGAGACTGACAACATCTTTTCTCAAAGAACTTTATAGGCTTGTAGAGTACTCTCACTGTGTATCTTGGCTGTGATCCCTGAAGAAAGGCAAAGCAATGTTGTCATGGACTTTGGGTGAGTTATTAGGTCATAGGGTAAGGAAACAGTCAGAGATTGTGCTATGGGATTGCATCTCCCCTCTCGTGGGTTTTGCTTCAGAGCTGGAGTGGCTGTTCTTACAAATCTTTTCTAAACAGAACATTCCAAAATAGGAAAACAATTCATTCATCCCCATACATATCACTGCTGTAGGAGGACTTCGCATTAGAAGGGCATTTTTTCCCCCAAATAATGATAGATTAAACATACAGAAAATAATATCACATCATGAAACAAGACTCCTGTATCTAATTTCCACATTTAAGTATTTAATTTTTTTCTCTTGATATGAAAAGTAAAGATTTCTGCCTGGAAAAATTCTTCCCAGAGCAAAGAGTCAGACAGTTTTAACATTTTTTACATTACAAAATAAATAAATAAATAAAACAATTCTATTTCTTCTGACAATTATTTCAATAGGTACCTCTTAAGGTGAGTTACAAGGAACAATATGAATGCAATTAAAAAATAATCTAGAAACTTTGACATTTATTTTAATGTCATTATAAAATGAAATTAATGTATTTCAAAATCTCTAAAAATAGTAGCATAATTCAAGCATGAAGGACTGCAGTTCCTTTTTTGACAATAGTCTAACAGTCCAGCTGTATGGGCTCTCATGATTCAGGCTTTTTTTCTCACAGCCAGAGCAGAGACTTAAATTTTTTTCTCGCCCAAGGATGATTTGTCTGTGCAGCAATCCATGTTACCTACAGTGGAAATGTCATTCAGGAATTTCATATCACATAGAAAGTTCAGAGTTCAGGGTTTCCACAAAGAAATGTGTTTGAAAAGGAAAAAAGAATGTAACAATACTCCATACTACTCACCATCAAGGATAATGTTTTCCTTTCTATTAAATTCTGGTTTCTTTGATATTTGTGGCTCCTGTAATCTATGTACACCAGGTCTTAATACTTTATTCGTTAAGCGATAGAAATAGATGTTTTGAAGCTTCTCAACTGCATTTAGTCTTTTCTATTTTTTAGTCCTAATTTTCTTTGTTTGTACATTTGTGTTTCAATTTGTCAATAGCCATATTTAAGTGTATACACACAACTGCCACTCTAAGTTAAAGGAAATAGGTTTCCACATGCTAAAAGAACAAACAAAAATTTTTTCTATTCTCACGCATGGTAAGATTTTTTTAATCAAAACCCAGCTATTTTGCATCACAGCCATAATGGATGCTATCATTGAGTGTTGTATTTAGCAGTTCCTAGATTTTTTCAGAATCATTATGTTCCATTCTTCTCCATTATGTTCCATTTATGTTCCATTTCTTTTCCTCAGATATGCAGCTGGCGGTATTAAAACATAGTTTGTACAAATATGTTTATTAAGTAGTCCATATTTCTATAAATAACTGCCTTATTGAATATTTTTTCTCATTTTCTCTATACCTTCCCTTCAGATACTTATATACATTGATCATATGCTTTCACTTCTCCAGGCTGAACAGTCCCAGTAACCTCAGCCTTTTCTCATAGAAGAGGTGCTCTTGTCTTCATTTTGAGACATTTCTTTAGCAGAAGCAAAGATCTGCTGTTGGAATATACAATCACTTACTCAAGATCTGTTGTCATCTTAGAAGCTCTTTTCTGGACTCTTCCTAGTATGTACATACCCCTCTCATACTGATGAACTCCAAACTGGACAAGTACTCAAGGTATGGCCTCTGTTGAATGGAGGAGAAAGATTACCTTTCTGGTCCTAATGGCAACACTTCTAAAGCTGACTAGGACACTTTTTTTGCCACAAGGGCAGATCTGGGGCTCATGTTCCTCTTTCTGTCTACCAGGACACCCAGGTCATCTTCTGAAAAGCAGCCTTCCTGATGGCCATGCAGATGTCCAGTGTCTAGTATCTAAGGGGTCCTGGGGTTATTCCTCCGAGGTGCAGGACCATGCCTATCTTAAATTTCAAAAGGTTCCTCTCTGTCCAGTCCTCCAGATTGTTTTGATCTTATTCTGAAGGTCTGCATATCTCTCCGGGGATCAGCACTCCACCATTTTGTGTCATCATTGAACTTGTCAAGGAGGAATCTGCCCCTTCATGCAAGTCATTGAAGAGTAAGGAAAACAATACTGGAGCAGGAGTAACCCTTGGGGTTCACCACTAGTTACAATCCTTCAGCTAGACCCAGGGACACTGAGCACAACTTTCCCAGACCTGCTACATTATCCAGTTCTCAATTCACCTCATCATCCACTCATCCAGCATGTGTTTCCTGAGCTTGCCCAAGAAGATAACATGGGAGAGAGGGTCAAAAACTTTGCTGGAGTCCAGATGGACAATATGTATTGCCATCCTCTTATCTGTCTCTAGGCAGTTGTCCCATCATAGAAGGCAATCTGGTTGGTAAAACATGATTTCCCTTTGGTGAACCAGTATTGACTTCCTGATGTCCTCGTTTCCACTAGAGATGATTTCAGGATAAGTTGTTCTATTGCCTTTCCAGGGATTGAGTGGGCTGTACTTTTTGAAGACTGGGGTAATATTTACTTTCTTCCAGTCCTTAGGTTCCTTTCATAACTGCCATGATCTTTCAGAGATGTTTGTCATTTCACTGTGACATCATGTACATGTCATAGTCTACCTGTTTTATCAAACATATTACACTTACATAGCTCTTTTTATCTGCCAAATCTGTTCTTTCAGTCCCCGAATTACATGTCTGCTTAACAGGACATTCTCCATAACCTTGTCCCAATCTGTAAATGAATATTGTACTATGTCTTTCAGTACTTTGTGTTTAAGTTGAGAATTTCAGTCTTCAAGGAAGGAAAATGTGATGTTCTACATTCTGCATATAACCTACACATCAATAAACCAGCACAGGTTTGGGATTTTAAGTAGTGAATACTCAGAAAAAACTATTTGTGAACAGTATTCTGCCTAGTAATTATTCATGTAAATTGAATAACAGGAAAGATTTATGATGAACAATTCAGCCGACTCTCTTGGATGAGTGTTTGTGTAATCATTTATTCAAATCTTTATAGTATATTGAAAAAGTAAAATGCTGTATTTACTTGGTCTAAAAGATGACAGTATGCTAGAAGTGTAAAATATTTCGAATGAATGAATGTATGAAAATAATCAGAAACTGCTTTAAGACACAATGAGAATGATGGAATGATAAGAATATGTGGATATGCATATTCAATTATTATAAATAATATTTTATTATATGGTTCAAGATCAGTGAGTTAGGTTTGGTGAAGTGATATCAGAAAACAAGTCAAGACATTTTTATTTGAAGGTTCAAATGTACCAAATATGTTGCCTGGATAGTTTAACTGAAGCTTGAGAAACAAGATATTTATCATCATTTTCCTAAACACTCTGTCAAAGTATGAAAACCAGAGTGTTTATGTAAATTACAAAATGCAGTATATTGCACAGGAAAAAATCTAATAAATTCAAGATCTCATTAAAAATTATAATTATAAATGACAATTTCCTTGCTTATTCTGTTCCAAAATACCGAACATGTGCTAGCAGACAAAGAAATTAAGTATATTTTATCAGGGAGGATTTTTTATTTCTGTGCTGAATGAAAAAAAAAACCAAAACAAACCACCAGCAGCAACATGCTCCCTTAATCCATAAACCAAATAATTGAAGCCACAAAGCATATCAGCCATTTTCTCAGGTAAGGGAATTCCCTTCCCTCCACCCCCACCCCCACTTCTTCGCTTTGAGTTGACAAGTTCAGAAAGAGTTTGTTTGTGCTCTGGAAGGCAGAAAATATGTGAGATGTGTAGTGCCAAGGGAGTTAGATTATTCTGAGGTATTATTAAACAAGCAGATTCAATTAATTTGAAAGACACACTTCAGAGAGAGGCTGGAACACTGTGCCAGGTGGGCCAAGCAGGACTTCAGATTCTTTTCCACAACTTATCTGTATTTAACAGACCACCTAAATAGATGTAAGTTTCCTCTGGAGAAGATTAGTACAAAATTTTAAAAAAAAGGAACTATTCTGGAACTGTGATTAAAAGTCACCTAAATTTACTGAGTGTGCAGTCTTGAAAAATGATAAAATTCCTGGGCATTGCTCTATTTAGCTGAAACTTTTCCAGATGTGCCTCGCTAATCAACTCCAGCCAAATTCCCTCTGGGTTACAGAAATTAAGGAGAGAAGCCAAAATTCTGAGATAAAACACACTCTCTCGGCAGTGTAGCTGTGCAGGGTTTCTTTTAACAGAAAAGCCATACTTTTAAATTTAGTTAGGGTAGTATATGAGAGTTTTTTAAATATATCCACAGCTAAACTTATATATTTGTATATTAATTAATTATATTTTACATTAATCTGCAAAAAATATATTCATTTGTATATTCTGGCTAAGCAGATGTGTCAAGAATCCTTGTTCTTGCGTACTGGAGGTATTATGTGCATATGTCCTGTCCTCATAATTTTACTAGTTGTTCGCCTTAATTACTATAGGAGACAAGATATGGGTCTAGATTGATTTTTGAACTAAACTAGTGTGATTATTCTTATGTTCTGATAGTTAGTGTCCACTCCCAGCTCCACGATAGACTCCTTTTTTGGAGTTACTCTAGCACTAGCGCTCCACACACCTTGGTTTCAGAGCGGTTTTCCGAGTGACTATTCTGCAGGCAAGTTGGATTCATAATTATGTATTGAGGTGATTCAGACCCCAGTAAAATGCCCTGATCTCAAGCATAAAACAAAAGTAAGTTTGTTCCTGAAAATAGTGTATTTAAAAAAAACAAATAAGAATGCAAAGGCATGAATAAAGACATGCAAAAATATGTTATCCTCACTTATTTTTTCAGATATTTTCTAGAGTGGCTGTACTCTGGAATACACACAGATGAGAAGATAAAGAAAGTGTAAGTAGGTAATGATTTTGAATTACCTCATTATTAGTCCTTTCCATACTTCAATAGAGTCCTCCCTACTGACAAAATTGTGAATTTATTTTTGGTTTCTTTCTTCTGAGACACAAAACTCTTAAAAATATGTTTCCTTGTTTTTTGTAAAATGTCTTGGTAATGTGCTTAGGTATAGCTTCAGTTTTCAAGAATGCAGTCTTTTGACTGAAATAAGTTATAAAAACAAACCTTACTTAGCTCTGCATTTTCTCTGCCTTAGGTTATAGCTTGTTTACTTTAATAATTGAGTTTTATCATCATAATTACTATAATAACATGATATGTAGGTTCTTCCAACAAAGAGTTTGTCTTTAGGATGATATGGTTATGCAGTTTTCTCTGCATCATGAACAGTGAAGTGAGTGACACAAAAGGTAAATTTTTTGATTAATGGAACAGAAAACATTAGTGTGAGAGCAGGGAAATAAAGACACCATTTTGGTTTTCCTATATCCTTCTATTAACATTTACATCAATCAAATTATTTAAAATATATAAATCTGCATTTTCACAAATGCATTTTTGTAGTTGTAGGATATTGGTTTTTTTCCAACAAGAAGTAAAAATAGCCAGAAGCTGCAAGAAAATCATCAATGAACCAGAAAAAGACAAGTCTGAACTCCAGGCAAAATTGTACACCTTATGGTCAGTATTTAAGTACACACTTGATCCAGACACTGTCAACACTTAGAAAGGCTTCTTGAGTCCTGTAGGCCAGAACAGCTCCAGCAGCTGTAGAAATATATGTACTTACCCACACAGGGGAAATTAAAACTCACAGAAAGAGAGTGAACCAGAGGAACAGGTATTGATTCTTCATAGAAATGTTTTTTATATGAGATGGTTCTAACCAAATTGTTTTATAAACCCATATTAAGGTGGTAGTAGTAGCTTAAATTGTTCTGGCATTTACCCAGAAGGGCAGCTATTCCTTGGGTAACATCACTGGGGGAAAGGAGGAGCAGCCAAATAACACCTCTCTTTCTGAAAACACACAATCACTGTCAGCTGAAAGGCTGAAAAGACATCTGAGAGTACGAGGAGCATTTTAGAGTTTCTCACCACGCCTCAACTGACAAAACTGCAGCTGTAATGTGTGTTTGCCCCTGTGTGCAGTGGTGGCAGCAGGCTGATGCAGCAGTGAGTGGAGTTGATCTGTCACAGGCAGATCATCTGCACTCCCTCACATTCTTCTCCCCATGCACCAGAGGATGTAAATCTTACTTAATAACCATAATAAGATCTTGAACTGAGCTGAGACCCAGTTTCTTATTTAGACCAAAGCTCTACTTATCCTAGCTGAGAGAAATGAGAGAAAATAAAGTGTTTTCTAAATCTAGTTAGTGCCAATATTTATTATTATTTTTCTTAGAAAATAAGAACTGACAGTGAAATGTTCAAAACCCCTAGGGTAATAACTTTCTTAGACTTCAGAAATACCATGCAGTTGCTATAAATCAAAATGCCATGTGTTTTCATTTCTTTTCCTGTAATTAAAAGTTTGCTTTGATGTTTAAAAGCACAAGTATACCCAAGAGTGGAGTAGCTGGAAAGCGTTCATATTTGACACTTCTGTTAAACAATGTAATTTATCTCTTTTTAATAAAAAAAAAATTAAAAAACAAAACAAAACCTAACTGCTGTTAGAAATCTTACTTGTTAAACATTTGCCATAATAATTTCTTCCTTGCAACAAACCAACAAAGCATAAATGAAAACTTGGAGCTGAACACCATCTTGTTTAGGAGAAATGAAAACTGTTGGACAGTGAAAAGTTTTTAAGAGCTTGACAAGCTGAGGAAAGCTTTAACAAACAAACAAACAAACATTGTTTGAATTAAACATCGAGGAAAGAATCTGGGAGGATTTGCACGAAACTACAGTGAAATACTGCTAGACAATGATGCCATTCTATACAGCACGTGTTAAACCAGATGGATTTGGGAAGGTCCTATTAAACTGCAGGATCTGAGAGATCTGCTTCTTGGTTCTGGGCTCTGGTTGTGCCACACCTCCATATCCATGGGACACTTTCCCCATCCTTCTGGGTTAAACCCCAAACTCAGGCCAGAAGACAGCAAGGATGAGGTCTGGCTGGTTCACCTACCTATGGGACTGAGGCCTTAGTAATTCAGTGTGTACAGGTCATGATGAAGACATAGGGAAAAAACATGGTTTAATGGACACAGCTCAATGTATTGCTTGACTGGGCATTGAAGACTTTGTAACATGAAGAGGGGCTGACAGAGATGAGTCTGTTTAGCCTTGCGAAGACACTGTGGGGATCTGATCAATGTGTATAAATATCTGGTGGGAGGGAGTAAAGGAGGCAGAACCAGATGGGAGTCTTTCTCTAATGGAAAGACAAGCTAGAATGGGCACAAATTTAAATAACTGGAATTTCTCCTAAGCATAAAGAAAGAGTATTTCTGGGGTTTTTTTTGTTGGTTTTTTTTTTTTTTTTTTTTTTTTTTTTTTTTTTTTTTTTTTTTTTTGGTTTTTTTTGGGTTTTTTTTTTTTTTTTTTTTGGTGAGAATGTTGGAACACTGACACAGGTTGCCCAGAGGTGGTAGATTCTCCATCCTTGGAGATGTTAAACCTGACTGGATACATCTCTAAGCAATCTGCTTTATTTGATCTTGCTTTGAGCAATAACACTGGATAGGCTAGATGGTCTTTCTGTCCTCAGCCATTCTCAAATTCTGCAGTTCTGCAATTTTAATACAGTATATAGTGTGTATATATACATATATATATATATGTATATATATATATTTACCCAGACACACTAATTCATCATATCATATATATATATACATATATCTCATATGCATGTCTAAATATATACACACATAAGTATGAATTTGCATGTAGTTTAGTCATCCTTAACTTACATGTGATGTTGCTGTTATATATGGGAAATTTCACCCAGAGGAGGCTTGTATTTGTTAGAGCATTTTCTGCTACTATCCTTTTATATAATTTTTGTAAAAGTGACTGGCTCAAGAGAGAGAGAGAGTAGCATTAGCAACAAAAAATTTCTGTGTGTGATTGTGTGTGGGTGGACCTCACTGCCCTATTTCACAGACTGACTGAAAAGAATTAAAAAGCTTGACTAAAATTTTATGAACTAAAATAAATAAGTGAATTTTTGGAAAAAAACTTAAGAAAAAAAAACTTGCTCTTGCTGGAATGGAGTAAATTTCCTTCAAAGCAGGACTTGCAGTGCTATATTTTTATTTGAAACCAAAACAGTGTTGGAAACACATGAATATCTTAGCTATTGCAGAACACTGCTTGCACAGCATCCAGGCATTTCCTGTGTTTCACTCTGTCTCCCCCATTAAGTAGGCTGGCAGTAGGTAAGAGGCTGGGAGGGATCACAGGCAGGACAGCTGACCCCAGCTCACCAAGGATGTGTTCCAAACTGTGCAACACCATGCTGGCCAATAAAAGTGAAGAAGGCCTCTTCTCAAAGTAGCTGGTGCTTGAATATTATCTGGACAGCAGTCTGTTCATGAAATATGAGTGACTATAAGCATGTCACCTTTGTTTTTTCCCTTTTGTTCTTTTCCTTCCATTTCTTGACTATTTTTATTTTTCCCAGGAGATTTTTTTGGAAGGTTGAAGTGAATGAGTAGCTGGCGCGTGATTAGTAGTGCTTATAGGATAAATTTAGATAAGATATTAGGAAAAAATTATTTTCTATGAGGGTAGTGAGGTACTGGAAAAAGTTTCCCGGAGAACATGTAGTTTCCCCATAAATGGGGCCCTCGGCAACTTAATCTAGTTTGCCATAATCTAGTGGAAGGTGTCCCTGCCCATGGCATGGGGTTGGAAAAAGATGATGTTTAAGGGCCCTTCCAACCCAAACTACTCACAGTTGTATGATTAGTGGCTGCACAGGGTCAATCCTTCACTAATGTGTATGAACAATATATAGTCATTTCTCCCCATATGTATCCGTACTGATCTTTGGTACCTGCTGGTGTGGATGTGCACACAAACCTCAGGCTGTGATTTTAAGTTTGAACTAAGTCTGGCTGTATTATTTCTGACTGAACTTCAAAGAAAAAGTACCATGATGAAAATACAATGAAAGCAAAATTCAAAAATGACTTTATTTGAAAAAATAAAACATAGGAACTTTATCTTTCTCCAATGTAATTTTGTACAATCAGAGTACAGAAGATCAGATGACGTCAAAGTTTAACCAAACTAATAATAGATTCTTATTTTTATTTCTTTCCCAGTTAATTATTTGATAGTGTGACAAGAATTTGTAACAAAATATATCGGTTTCCTCAAGTTCTTGTTGGACTCAAATGACACTGGAGCGGATCTAATTGGCAGTTTCAGCAGGGATGGATAAAAGAAAAGAAAGAGAAAATGACAAATTTTTATGTCACCTCTAGAAACAGCCTCTTGAGCTTTTGAGACCCGTAGTAGGACACTGAAAACATAATTCTGTGGCTTGTACTGCAAAGGGTCTGTGGATAGAAAAAGATTTTTTTTTCTGTCAAGTCTATCAGTACTGGATAAATATAACTTAAGAAATGAACAAAAAAAAAAAAAAAAAAAAAAAAAGGAAAACCAGTTCTAGAATTTTGAAGAGCAGTTAAAACACAGCATTTGGGGGGTTTGGAAGTTTCAGTATTTTAGTGTGAGTTGTATTTTTAGATCAGCTTAATTTTTCCACTAGCACATTACAGTTGAGAACAAAATTCAATGAAGCTATAGTTTTGTAGATGTATCCTGTATTAAATTCTAATGAAATAGTTTGATATTTTCCCTGGAACAATCATATTCTTCAAAGTAACCAAGAATGGATAGATTTCTTAACAAACATAACTCTAAGGTAAGATTCAAACTTTCCTAATTATGACTCACAAATAAAAGGGAATTGTTTGGATGAGATAGTTGCAATCAGGTCAACCATCTGAATTGAACTACACTAACAGTCCAGATGTCATCCATGTCTACTGGATGGATTAAATGTATACTTTCATTGCTTGGGACCCTTTTTACTTTTTCATGAACCAGAGAGGACTTGTGACAAAACAGAAGTTAAGAATAAAATTTCAACTCTGTTCAACAATTAACATGGAAAATCTGAACTAATAGTGTTTTATCCACTTTGGTAAAAACAATTGTTATTGCCACTTAAGTGATAAATCTCAATATCAGAGATTCCCATTTTGAGTTTGGTAAATGTTACCTTAACTGTCATTAACTGCCAACATTACAGCCCCAACAAAATTCCAAGTCATGGGGTTTTCTAAACCTAAGCTTGTATCAAAAGGTCATTGCCTTTTAACTCATCATAGAAAATAATCTTTTTACTCGTAGAGACACATTCAAATTTTGTGCAATCCCACCATGGGATCTCATCCTCACCTAACTTCTTTAAGAAATGCCACGTCCTTCAGAAGCAGGTACTTGCAGTAGCACATGTACTACCTGATAAATCAGCATCGGTGTGTTCCACAACAACAGACAGCTCTCTATCATGATCACATTTTTACTGCTTTAAATGCACACACACACACACACAGAAATGCCTTTCTGATATTGATATTTGGAAGATGTATGATAGTTTTTTGTTGTTTGCCATCACAAAAAAAAACATATTCCAAAACTGATGACCTTCTAACAAAAATTAAAATAATTCTGTCCCAAATCCCAAATAGGGGAAAAAATCAGAATACTGAATTAACATAAATAATTTATGTTTCTAAAACATCTAAATGCTAGTTTCAGTAATATCTTTTCTTAAAAACACCTTAAGTTCTGTGCTACATGAATGATAAATTTTAGCAGAAATATTTGGTTTGTAAGATGAAATTTACAATTGCCTTTAACTTGTAAATATTTCCTTGATTAAATATTGCATAGTCAATGACATTAGAGATATGACTCATAAAACTTCCTTAGTAAATCACATTGAAATATTAAAGCTTAAAGTTATGAGCTGTATAAATCCAACATTTGTCATTTGCATCTTAGTTTGCTTATGATTTAATTTACTCTATGCTACATACAGGACTTCCTAGAAGTAAACTGAACACAGTAATTATAAGATGAAGGGCTATGATTTTTAGCAATTACTAACTTTGTGCTGATTTGTGGGGAAGAGGCTGGGAAGAAATGTTCATATGATTCAAATTTCTCAGATATATCTGATGCTGTGGGCTATGGTAAAAGTGCTGTAGATATATCAAGGTTTGAGAATATTCTTCCTGAGTAGCAGTTTGAGCAGGTGCCATGGCCACCTGGATCCAAACTCATCTGTACAAGCTTGTAGGGTTAAACAGATTATTTTTTTTGGAATTTAGCCATACTTTTGAGTCAGCAGTAGAACATGTATCTCAGCCAAGGACTCTTGTTACTCTGGAAGAACCTAGATTTTTTTGTAGGTCTTCCAAGTCTCTTGTGTGTGAGCAGATGGGCATGTTCTCCTCACCTATCCTGTTTTTCATGCAGAGCTGTGATTACTAATTGTATAAAGAGACAGAACAGGATTACATTTTTACCTGGGTTAATAGGTTCTCAAGTCTTGGTACAGTCTCTTAAGGACTTAGAAGTTAGTTCTAGGTGAACATTGTCTGTATGGTATGAACTATTTCAGGCTTATCTCCTGTCTTCCTAAAACATATCCACAATCTCATTGGATGAAACTAGAGATGTGAATGTACTGCCTACAATTAATTATGTTCTATTTATGCTGATTATGTAATTCAGACAAAAAAATTAATTTCATTACCAATAATCTGGGTTACGCAGTATTCCAATGATCCCTTTCCAGCTTGAAAATAAGCAATGGATATTACCTCACATGGTATAAAAACAGTACGTATTTTCCAAAACCTTTTCAGATAAAACATGTTTCAGTCTGAAAGATTTTATCATACTAATTCTAACTATATAGTAACTATATACAAGTCTTAACTAAGATAGAGAATTCTTTTTTGGAAGGTACCTGGGCGTTCAGATGGGAACATCCAGATACCTTCCAAAAAGGAAGAACCAGGAAACTACAGGCCTGCCAGACTCAGTGCTGAGGAAGACAACAGAGTAGATCCTCCTGAAAACTATATTACGACATGCAGAGAAAGAGGAGGTGATTGATGACAGCCAACATGGTTTAATTATGGGCAAATTGTGCCTGAAAAATTTGGTGGCCTCCTACAGTGGTTTAAAGAACTGGTGAGGTAGGGAAGAGTGATGACTGATATCATCTACTTGTCTGTGGTCCTGGGACTGGCAATATCATTGCCTTGTATGTGTCTCTGTGTTTGTCTCTCTGGAACATGTTCTCAGCTTCACTACTCACTGAGCGTGCAACTACGAAAGCTTTAGCCATGCCCTCAGCTTGGGCACAGCGCACAGCTCCCCAGGACATGGGACTGCATTCCTGCCTCTAGGCTAGAGAGGTCCTGGACTGAATTGCCAGGAGGAAGAGGTCACACTGTCTTACAGCACTTAACACTTTATTTCCTCCCAATACAGAATTAAATACATTTTGCTTTAAAACAAATAACAGTGAAAGTTGAAGACCCTTTTTGTAATCTCTTGAATGAAAGATTTTTGATTTGTGACTGTATATTTATCTGACATCAAGCAAAAAGAAAAGCCTTCAATAGCATCCGGTTTAACATGCCTTCTTTTGGTGATGTGTCCTTATAATTAGGCACAATTTTGATTAAAAAATATATTGAAAATGCATAAATTTAAAATATCATTCTGTGTAAAAGGTTTACATTAATACAAGCATTATTTTAAAAGTAAAGGAAAAAGGTTTAGGATTGACTTTGTGTTGCAGAGGGGATTGCAGAGCTTATTTCCACAGTTTTTAAAATTATATGTTTTATGTAAAAAAATTAGGCTAGGAAGATAACCATCTAAACAAAGGCTTTCACTGTCATTTCTAGTTATTTCTCAAATAACAAACTGTTAATTTGTATTTTGATTGCATTTTCTTTGCTTACCTCTTTCAGGTCAGAAGCATTTAACTGCTAGCCATTTCCTCCCAATTAGAACAGAAAACACTAATTAAAAATACATCCCTGTTTTAGACCTTTGGGATAATTTTCCTTCCTCCCCCAAGCATTCTCATACAAATCTACCCCTGAAATTATAGATTTAATTGTACTTCCACACCTCCTCAGGTCTTTGACTTTTCCATCTTGAGACACTGTAGTGATATTGTTGCAAGAACTGGCAAAGCCCCTCAATATACAGAGTAGACGTGGAAAAAAATTATATTCAGTTTAGGCTTATTAATTTTTGCACAGATTCTATGCCAGTTTATATATGGTATTTCTAATAAAAAGAATGGAATGCCAGTGGGAGTTCTCTGAGCAGCTTAGCAAGTGATGGCTAAAAATAAGGAAAAGATATGCAACAGAAAATTAACAGTACTATAACATGTGAAAAATTGGACCATCACAATACCATATTTAGTTGCATATTATTCTGTCACTAAACTTCTTTATAGCATTCATGGGTGTAGGACACCATATTTCCCAATAATTGAAAGAGGTCAGGTCAAAACTGAAGTCACACGCGGATCTCACTATTTTATAATTCTATTTGTTTTCCTTCAATAAACATGTCTAATTTCAAGGGGGAAATAGGTTATATAGTATAGACACAATTCCTTTTTTCCTTGCCTTTAAAGGTCTATTACGAGTCAGAATAAAGAAGATCACACTGTCTGGGGCCTTTTCTATGGAATCCTGTTTGGACAAGCTTGAACTCATATTTCTTTATTGCTCAATTCACTGAGTTCTCTTCCTCAAAGGCTGCATAAAAATTTGTTGTCATCTTTGAAGATCCTTCAAAGCTTAGTGATGTCCAGATCTATCCATCATTCCTGTCCTTATTATCTTCTGGAGTATTGTCTGATATATGATATTCTCATCAGTGCAGAAATATAGTGAAATTAAATAAGATTGTGAAAAGTCCGTCTCTATTTTCTTTATTAGCCTTAATGTGTTTATACACATTGATGAGTTTCCTTTGAGCCTTCTCTTCCCTGGGGAAAATGACCTCAGATATCTATCATTGTATGTCACATATTACAGTTCTTTAATCATCTTCATGTCCCTTCACTGGACTTACTCCAATGTGTCTGTGTCTCTTCTACAGGGAGCTCAGAACCCAAATCAGCATTCCACATGGGTGTTACCAGGACTGAGAAGAGGTCAAGGATTGCCTTTCTTGTCCTGCTGAAAGTGCTGTCTGCCTAATGTCCCCCAGGTGCTGTTGCTTTTCTTAGGCTGCAAAGGCACAGCATTGGCTCATCTTCAGTTTGCTCCCAGGTTTCCTCAGGTCCTTTTCTGAAAAACTGCTTTGGTGCTTCAGCTGATTATTCCCCTGCATTTATTTGTCCAGGGAGTTCTTTCTCCCTAGGTACAGAACTTGGCATTTACCTCTGTTGAATTACATAAAGTTCCTGTTTACCCTTTGCTCCAGCTTGCTGAGGTCCCTTTGAGCAGCAGCACAACCATCTGGCTTATCAGATCCCCTTCCCAATTTTGTAAAATAATGGATAGACTGCACAGACCTGTCTTAGAAAAATAGTAGGTAGGTTATTGGCAAAAAATTAGGGACCACAACAACAAAGGAAAGCTTATGGTTGGTGGTTATCACAGGTTGCCTGATCAAGGACAGCCTGTTGATGAAGCATTTTTAATTCAATTATGGGACACATCATGCTGGCAGACTCTAACCTCGCCGAGGGAATTCAATCAACCTGACATCTATGGTAAAAGGGGCAAAGCAAGCTGTAAGGAGTCCAGATTTGGTGAGTGACAAGGATAATTTCTTAATCCAAGTGATAACCTGATGAGGGAAGTGTCACTGACCTGTTGCATACCAATATGGATATACTAATTAGAAACTTCAAGATTGGTGACAGCCTGGACTGCAGTACTCATGCCCTAATGGAATTAATAGCTCTCTATCTTGAGAGCTATGGGCAAGGTGAAGACTAGAGTCAGGACACTGAATTTTAGGAGAGCAAACTTTCATTTATTTGAGAGACCCCCTGGGAAACTGCACTCAGAGGCAAAGAAGCTGAACAGAGCTGGTGTAGAAACCCAAAGGATAAGAGGTAATGTGTGTATCTCAAACACTGATAGCCAGCTAACCATTGAGACAATCAAGGATTTCTCATAAGAAAAATAGGTAGCTGGAGAAGGAGCCCACCTGGATATAGGGTATCACTTTTGTGGGAGAAACATCCTTGTTATGTCTCCTGGAGATAAGCACAGCACAATACAGTGCAAGTGTGGAATGAGGTCAAGAAGAGTGCATGGGCTGTCAACAAAAGGCCGACCCACTGGGGGGGTATCAAGACCGCCAAAGACCCCCACAGTCCTTCCACCTGTTTTCAGGAAGGTCTACAGGACCTAACTGTGTATGGTAATGAATTTGCATTGAAATTGAGCTATTTAGCTGCATGGAAACTTATCTACAAAAAGGTACCTCCACAAAGGCCAGACCCTGAAAACCCCATCAGCTGGAGTAATGCTGGAGTCAGGACTGGTGATTTTTATTTCTCCTTTCTGTCTCCCACTCTCTCTCATCTCATTCACCTTACCCTTTATTCTAAATCCACTGCCATGTGTTTATGCTGCAAAGGACTTACACCAGAGAGAAGCCATTATGCACCAATCCCAGTCTTCTGCACCACACCAAAGAAACTGTATTGGCTGAGCATAATGTGCAGTAAAACCAAGGAAATCAAGACTCAAGAAGTGGGGAGGAGACATGTTTTTTCTATGCTGACCCTGGAGAAGAGACATAAGATGTATTTCCTTAAATGCTTCTTTTTCTTTTTTTTTTTTCTGAATGTCTAAATCTATATTCCAAAGGTTATGCTAAATAAAAATTAAAAAAAAAAAATAAAAAGTAGCTTCATAGTAAAGATTGCTTTGCCTGTAAAAGTCTTCTGTTTGATCTTGGCTGAGATGGCAAGATTGCCTGTGGCAGAACATGGTGCTTGACAATGCAATGGTAAACAAAAATTCCCTCCTGCATGGGGGCTTATAGCCTACTTTGCCATGTTGCCATTGGCATTTAGGTGCTGGATCAGCACTGTTCCATACAAGACAGGCATTTGAGGTCTGATGCTGCAGTGCCATCCTGTCAAAGGAATAGACCAGCACCTCACAGCAGGACTTCTTTCCTAAGTCTATGCCAAGGACTGACACCTGCCTAGGCTGTCCTGCCACTGCTGCCATCACTGTCAAATATGGGAAAGAGGGAGGAATTGAGGAGAGACTTAGTGAGTGTAGGTTGTATTTATGTTCTTGGCAGGCAAGGGAAAAAGGGGAATCTCAAGCTTAGTGACACTGAGGATGGCACAGAGAGAGAGAGGGAAGATGCCTGAGGGAGGATGATGCTGCCATCACTGCAGCTTGACAGTCTCCCACGGCAACTCAGAGGAAAAGAAAGAAAGAAAAAAAATCATCAGCTGATGGATTATGTCTGCTTAGCAACCAGCTACAGCACAGAGCAGGGTCCTACCCCAAAGGGAAAGCGGTGTGGTAATAACGCAGTCACACATTCACATTTTCTGAACAAGACAGGTCCTGTCTGGACTCCACACATGGCCACACATGGTATTGTCTCTGATTGTTTGTCCTCGGTATGGGGAAAAAGAAGCCATGTTACCCACAAAAATGACACTGCACACACTGTTTTCTCTCCTCAAAACATACCTCCCACACTCCTAAAAGCAATTAGTGCAGTTTTTATTACCAAATGTTATTTCATTTATGAAGCATTACCTGCAGGATATTGCCAACCCTTGCTCTTTCCTTGCATTTCCCATGAACCCAGTTCAACTTGGGCACACACAAAAGAAATGCTAAACTATGAACTTTCTATGCCCTTCTTGTTACCCTTCTTGACACAGGTCTGTTTTTTCTGCTGAGACTCTCTGAGGCCCTGAAGAAATCTAGAAATCATTTCTAATTCAGCTCTATCAGAATGTGATAGAAACCATATTTAATCTATTACTCTGTGGATGCAAAATGTGTGCTTTTATTTGACATTCAGGGTAAAAACAAGCATTGCTTAATTCCTCTCCTAGGACACACCTGCAGATCAGGTGATGCAGTTGCCAGGAGTACTTCTATAAAATTTCATCACAGCTCCTCTGGGGCACTAGATATCTTTATTGTGCAACCATATAAGGTACAATTGTGACAGCTGTGCAACCTGTTGAACTCACAGAAACTCTGTCTGACTACTTTTGTACTGGCAGGGCAGTAGCATGGCACAAAGAACACATAGCAGACTGGTCAGTACCTTCCCATGCAAACCAGGCTACCAAGACATAGAAAGGAAGCTTTGTGTGTATAAATCCATTGCACACTAAGTGTGACCCAAATTCATACCACCTCTCCTTTCCCTTATCTCACTCCTGTTTCTATTCAGATGCTCTGGTCGTTACACTTGAGTCCAGGACACTATTATCCCACAGCTTCAAATACAGTAATTAGATTATTAGGGCAATTTTATTATGAATTTTTCCTTGTTTTTTTCCCCAGCTTCTACAATGGGTCCAACTCAGACATTTTCAAACATGGCCATGTACCTGGTCTTCTGAGGAATGTGGTTAATAGGAGTGATGCCATGGGAGAATGTGCCCTATGCTGCATGTTTCCAGATCTTAGAAAGGACTTCCCAGATAGGTCTCATGATAAGGTCTGGAGAGCATCCATTGAAGCACAGAGGCTGTCTTGCATGAGGGCAGCCATCAGTAGAGGTTTAAAGTTCTTTCATTTAGAACCATAGGCTGACCCAATGCAACCCTCATCTGGCCTTCTTGCAGAGGGCTATCCATGTCACCCATATGCAGGAGTGGGTCAGGTAATAGAGGAACAAGGATGACCTGCAGATCTTGACTGTTCAATTTACTGGAAGTAAACCTTCTCTTACAGTGTTACTGTTTCCCGCAGCTCTACATGTTCTATTGCCTCCACAGTGCCTGTGGTGGCAAGGACTATGCCTGCGGTGCCTGCGGTGGCAAGAATTGTGAAGCAACACAGCTGCTTTTTATTTATTCAGTTAATTACTCTGCCCTGATAGTTTCCCTTTGCTTTTGTATCTGTTTTCCTTTCCTTTTAAATACATGTCTGAACAGTAAAGTTTCATACAGTAAATTTCATAATAGGATTATATTTTCTGCTAATGTTGTTGCCTGGTGACTAAAGGATATTTAAGTGCTCATGTAGACAGCGTGAGTACAGAGGAGAATACAATATTGGGAAAGAATAACCAATATGACCAGAGTTTATGAAATCTTAAGTGGGATCTGACTGTGAAAAGGGAATGAATTCTTGTGAAAATATCTTCCTTTCTACAGCATGGAGAAGAACAAGGATATAACTGAAAAAGAGCAAAGAAATAGCAAAGACCGAAAGGACACCTGAAAACAAGACATGAAGCTGCATCTCCCAGGAAGAAGGAGGAGCTGTGGCTGTCACTTTACTGTGCAGCAAGACAGAGCAAACAGACAAAGAGATGGAGAGAAGAGGGCAGGGATAAGTACAGTTGATCAGTGAAGAAGATGAAAACCAGATCTATTTTTAGCTGCTGTTACAAATACAAAAAAATCCACAATGTTTTTTGCTCAAATGGAACTGGCCTCCAGGCAGACAGGCACAGATGGTCTCACACACTTCTCTGTCAGTAGGTCCTAAGGGGTCAGGAAGGCAAGGTTGGGCACTGAGGCATTGGAGGACCTGATTTGAGTCTGACTGCTCCTGCTGGAGCAGATGACTGCTCTTTGTTCAAGCTGAATGAGGCACGTAGGGAGGCATGGCACTGTGGCACTGAGCTCCAGTGTCAAGCCTGCCTGTGCATGTTCACTGCTGAGCAGCCAGCTGGCTGAATATCTCCTGTGAGATCCTGCAGGAGGGTGGCATGGCCCAGCTGAAGGGAACATATGGCCCACAGTTGTTAGCAAATGCCCACATCAACCATGATCGCATCAAGCAAAGCATTATCTGCCAAGACATGGCACTTGAATCTCCTCCAGGAGGCCTTTTTTTTAGAGGGTAACTTTGAACTACATGAATGTTACAATCCCTACCAAGGGTTTTAAACTATGTAGTGCCCATTTCTCCCTTGGAGATTTGTGCTAGAAAACCCTTTAGCACTCTAGATTTGTTTAGATCAATTTGATGCTTCCTTTTTCAAAGAAATTACTAAAGGAATTGATCCTTTCAAACCTGACTGGCACTTTGTAGAGATTTGATTTCAGGTTGTATTATGAATTTCTCTATCCCTCTTCCATAGGCTTCTCTTGTGTCCCTTTCTTGTGAAACTACATGGTAAAAAAAAATAAAAAAGCACACCAATAGAGAAAAGTCTTCAGCACCAATCAGGTCTTTTGGTATATAGTACATCTTTCTCCTAAAACAATTATTAGGGAAAGGATTTACTAGAGTGATTTGTCCTCTAGAAAAAATCATGATGCATTATTCTCCTATACTGCACTTAAAGTGATTAACTTGTTGATTGTTTTGATATATCTAATCTGTTTGTAGTCAGAGAGAGAATCTAATAAATCGAATGAAGTTGCTGAGGAGATACATAGGTGATGTATCTTCCTTGAAAAGATTGAAGTGTTTTTCCATCATGACTGTATTTAGTGCTTTCTATTTAGTCATCTGCATATCCAAATTAATTATGTTCTTCTGTAATGCTGAAACTAATTTAGTTTGAAGGTTCTTCCATCTTTTCAATTTCAGCTATTTATGCCCCATAATGCAATTCTATCTTCATTTTTTTTTTCTTCCTGGTAATAGTGCTTCTGTAGGAACCTTTTTTCATATCAGAATCTTGCAAGTATTCTCTAATAAGATTCATCTTACTGAGTATTATAATTCAGAATTTGATTGAATAGGATTAAGGTAGCTAGAATAACCCTTAAATATGGTGCTTTACTTTTTCAGTATTAGACACCCATTTTAGGTTGAGGCAAATCCTCTATATTCTTTCACTGACTCTAAAAAGACTTTAGTAGCGTCAACGAGATTTGTACATGTGATGTTCAGAAATATAGGTAAAATGAATGACAGGGTCTTTTGCACAGAGCTTTATATGCATGAAAATCTTGTCGAGAATTTTTGTTGAGTATGCTGACTTAAAGTTTTTCAGTCCTGGAATTTTCTTGCCTGGAATATGCTGCAATACAGACCAAACTTATACCTTGCCCATACGAACAATTTTTATATGATGGCCTAAATTTGTCCCTATAGTTCTCATATATGCTTTTTACTTATATTCTAGACTCAGTTCTGGGTATTTTTGGGTGTCTACTTAGGATCCAATGAAATAATTTTATATGTCCCATTTCTTTCCTTTGCCTTATTCTGCACTGCATGAACACCCCCACAAAACAACAAACAAAATCACTCCACTAAAACAAGCAGTTTTCCATCTCTCTCTGTGATTTTTAAAGGAAAATATTAAGTTGACAAGTATTGCCTCTTATAAATCCAGAAGCCCATTTGAAGCAGGGCAAAAGTGCTCAAAAGCATGTCCTTACACTGTGAAATTATCCTTCCTGTTCTTCTTTCATTTGACTTGTATGGATTCTTCTTAATACCTCTTTTGTTTTTCCATGCTTTTCTTTTTCAGAGTAGATATACACTTTTTATATCAAGATTGTCATCCAGAATATTGCTCTGTTGCTCTGTATAACAACATGTAATTTTGTATATAATGCAAACTGTTCTACTTCTTTTGTTATCCATTTATTTTTTACAGTCTTCTTAAATGGCATAAACCATGGCCAAGTTAATTCAAAATAAATTATCTTAGCTATCAGAGGAGTACATAACTCAGCAGCATAGCAGTCTGTTACGGGTTTGCCTGACTTCAGGTTAACTT
Source organism: Pyrgilauda ruficollis (assembly GCF_017590135.1). Taxonomy (NCBI): domain Eukaryota; kingdom Metazoa; phylum Chordata; class Aves; order Passeriformes; family Passeridae; genus Pyrgilauda; species Pyrgilauda ruficollis. Next base: position 5,122,832 of record NW_024525823.1, on the reverse strand, counting down.
TATCAACATTTTACTTCATTGCACTAAAAAAACAGGCACCCTCTTAAATGCTTTTTTTAGCTAAAGCCAAAATTCTGTCCTTGTATGAATGTGCCTTTGGAAAACCATTGGATTCAAATGAGTTAAACAGCCCTTTGGGCTTTTTCCCACCTACTTTGCCCAACTTGTCATTAGAGAATGCGCTTTTAATTAATCCTGTCTTTTTCACCAATATACATTAGATAAAGAGCCAGATCAGTAATATCTGCAGGGTCCTGCACAGATTTGATTTTTTCTTTTTTCTAAACCATGTAAATCTCTATATTTCTGGTTTCAAATTTTAATGGATGAGTATTTATGGCATTATTCTCTAGCAAAGTAATTCCTGAAAACTATTTTTATTCTAACACCATGATTCACCTGTTTTAACAAAGATTTTCAGAAACAATCTGAAATATATTCAGTTCCGGACATCAGAATTTAACTGACCAAGAAATTGCAGTAGAAAATTATTCAATGGTGTCTGAAAATAAAACATGCTTTTCCATTATGTATTACAGGTTATGATAATCAACTGTAAGAAAGGTCTAGAGAATCTAATTAATTAGACAGCTCAGTAAAACTCGTAAACCTGCTAATGTCCTTTAGGAGTCTTTGGGCTTTCATAAGTTCATTATCAGGTAAAATCTTCAGAGACCAATTTAGAGAAAAAGGGACGTGTCAAACTGTAAAGAATTCTTTCACCATGGATACCATATAGTCACTGGAGCACCATGAGCCCTGAATAGCCGTGCTAACAGAATGGATAAGAGCTGTCTCCACAGAGCCTCTGGGCACCTCCAGGGTCTATAGTAGGAAAGGCTGAGGATCCCAAACTGGGTGCTCTGGAAAGAGGATTTGTCCGGCTACTTTCATTGTTTCTGTTGGGGGCTTATGTATTTCTAGTGGAAGATGATTTTGAATTGTCAAAGCATAAGCCCTCTCACTAGGCTGTCCAACAGTTTGATTAAATATATTTATGGTACAATTAAGAACAATTAAATTTTAGTATATATCTTAGGTTTATTAAAATTGGTACAGTATGAATTTTATTTTTAGATTTGCTGTGATTAGATTAGATTAGATTTTTAGAATTGCTATGACTCTAAAGAAAAGACAGCTCCCTAGAACAATTATTCCCTTCTTATGGGAAATTTTATTTTGTTTGCATTTCAGTTACAATTTTAGGTAAAGTCTCTATCGTCTTTTTATTATATGTCAATTCTCAGCCTAGAGATTGCATACACTTTATAAGGTATTATAATTTTGAAGATAATCTTTATCTTTCTTTAATGAAATTACTGTAAAGTTACTTCTCCCTGCTGTATATTTAAAAAGAAAAAAAAAAGGGAGGGGGGAAAGAAAAGAGACTTCTCCAGCATGGATCCCCCATGAGGTCACAATCCTGACAGCAAATCTGCTTCAGTGTGAGGTTCTCTTCCTGCCAGGACACTGCTCCAGCATGGGCTTCTCACCAGGTCACATCCTCCTTGAGGCCTTCACCTTCTCTGGCACAGGGTCCTCCATGGGCTGCAGGTGGATGTCTGCTCCACCATGGACCTCCATTGGCTGCCAGAGGACCTTCTGCCTTGCCATGGTCTGCACCACAGTCCACAGAGGAATTTCTGCTCTGGGAGAGCACCTCCTCCCCCTCCTTCTTTGCTCATCTCAGTGTCTGCAGTGCTGTTTCTTCCACATATTCTCATTCCTGTCTCTGACCATAATTTTGAAGGCTTTTCCCCCTTTTTAAATACTTTACCCCAGAATCACTCCCACCATCACTGATGGGCTTGGCCTTGTCCAGGTGTGGGTCCATCTTGGAGCTGAAAGGCATTGGCTCTATCAGACATTGGGGAAGCTTCTGGCTGCTTCTCACAGATACCACCCTAGTAGGCCCCCATGCTGCAAAACCCTTGCCGTGCAAAACCAATAAAATTAGAGAGCCTCTGTTTGATTAAAAATGCTATTCCTCCATATTAAGTAAGGTGTTGAAAATGTCAGGTGTGGATTTAAGATGCAACATGTAGTGTTCTTTCCAGATTATTTGTGCAAGAACGTGAGAGCACCTAACTATCAATACTTTAAGAGTGTTCTTCCCTTAAATCTCTCATGGGAAAACTAGAAGCAAGGCTTGAGATAACCCAGGCTCTGACTCGATTACTTGCTAATGGACTATTGGCAGTGGCAGTGTCAGGTTTATGGTTGGAATAGATGATCTAAAAAAGACTTTCCCAACCTATATGATTTTATGATTAAGAAAATGGTTTTGTCTCAGTTAAAGTTAGTTTTCTTCATAGTAATAGATATAGGGCTATGGTTTAGATTTGTGATGGAAGCAGTTTTGATAATGAAACATTTTTGTTATTGTCAAGCAGTGCTTAACATAGTGTCAAGGCCTTTCCTGCTTTCCCACTTCATCAGCAAGAAGGCTGGGATTCCCAAGGAACTGGGAGAGCACACAAATGACCCCAATGTGCTCAAGGGATATTCCCTACTCTATTGCCATCATGCTCAGCAAATAAAGCTGATTAAGAAGGAGAAAGGGAAAATGTTTGGAGTGATAACATTTGTCTTCCCAAGTCACTGTTAAGGGTGATGAAGTCCTGCTGTTCTTGAGATGGCAGAACGCCTGCCTGTCCATGGGAAGCTCTGAATTAATTCCTTGTTTTGATTTGCCTGTGTGTGGCTTTTGTTTTACTTATTAAACTGTCTTTATCTCAACCTACGCATTTATGTAGTTTTACTCCTATCATCCTCTTCCACACCCCACCAGAGTGGGAGGGAGTGAGCGAGTGGTTGTGTAGTCCTTTGTTGCTAATGAGGGTTAAATCATGAGAGTAGTGGTTGGAAGCTTTTTAATCATGTTATCTGTACCAAGCCTTTCTCTTCTTTACCCTGACTGGTGCAGATTTCTATATTTCACTTGTGCCTTGTTTCCCTATTAAGCATCCTCATAAGAAAATGTCAGCTGAGTGATAGATTCCTCCTGACCAAGTATGCGTTGCTTGGGAGAAAGACTGTGGAAAGAGACAATGTGTGCGTGGGTCAACTCACAGCAGAGAGAGAACCTGCTGTGTGACCAGGTCACCGCAGAAGGAAAGGACAAGGAGATCAATACCAAATTGCTCTACCCTAAAGTAAGCACTCCTCCTAAGAATAACCCAACCAACCCCAACAATTTTTACCTTGTATAGACATAGGTTAAGCTGGCCAGTATCATGCCTGGCAATGAAAATCTACTATGTACACAAGGAATGATGGGCTTTCTGGGAAAGATAAATACTTGGAGCAGGTAGCAGTGCTGTGGCTCCCATTCCATGGTCTCATTTATTTCTTGGACCCTTGGAACCATGACATTTTTTCTTTCCAGTGCTGGCAACTTACCTAGTATCTTTTCATGAAAAATATGACAGGGCAATCATTCTGTCTTGTACAAGGAATGTTCTTTTTGTCAGGCACAGTACTATTGAAATAATGATGCAGTTGACTTAATAAATGGAGAGATAAGTGTTTCTGTTTCTGTATCAGTAAATGAAACAGTGAGTGAAAATGGTCCTGAGTATTGTAACAGCATAATGTTAAATACTGTTAAATAGGGAATCTTATTACCCTCCCACAAATTCTTTTGTGTAGCTCAGGCTACAGCTCACTCCCAGTATGCATGATCCATCATTTTGTTGTACAGAGTAAGGACATAAAGAGAGCATGGTATCAGCCTTGCAGGACTGAACCTTGCTGGTAGCCACAGGCCTTTCTAAGACCAGATGCTGCTTACATCTGAGTTTCCAGGCTGCTTGGGAGAACATACTAGAAGCCAATCTGGAGTTTTTGAATTTCATGATGCCCTCAAGTATCTGACAAATATTACTGAAGGTGAAATAGCTTGTAATTAGACAAAATATTTACTAAAAAAACATTTTTATATTTAAATTTTCCAAATCCCAACCAGTTTTTAGATCACAGATTTAACTAAAATGCAACTTAAATTACAATTTTAAAATACTAATTAGAAAATTGCAAAAAAAAAGAAAATATGCTAATGCATCTTGGAAACATATGCAATTTCCAAGTTTTTGGATTTTCTTTGCAGTGTCTCAATTTCCAGCCACTAAACCACCCCACAACAGGTAAGAAATGAGAAATTCTCAGGGATGTTGAATATCAGCTATTCTTCCCAGTGGCTGAGGAAAAAAAAAATTATATAGTTCCTTTCTTTACATAGGGTAATTTGACACCAAATAAGCATCCTGGTCCAGTAGAAGATTTCTCTGCAATGAGTTTGGAATTAGATGATCTTCAAAGTTCCTCTCCAATCCAAACTATTCCAGGATTCTAAGGTTTTGTGGTAATTAGGAGTAAATTACATAAAAATATTATTTTCCAGTACAGACATGTTTACTTTAGCGTTTATCCACTCCATCTATCTCTACTCATTTCACAACCAAGTTTTTTTAGAGCTAAAAATACATATTTTTAACTGAAATATAGTGATTTTTTATTAAATGAAGGAAAATTTTCTACTGGCATCCATGGAATAACCATATTATTGTGTTGAAATGCATTATTTTTTCCATTTGACCTTCTCTTTTGAAACTGTTAATGGTTCTGATATGGTAGTAAAATTGTTTGGAAACTTCTAAATCTCTAGTATTAGCACTCAAAAGTAAACTAAAAGTTCTTTAGCATTATTTTGTCTCAAAACATTAATTAGCTGCCAAGCACCAAATAATTATGAAATTAAAGATTTAGCTAAGAGTTGAAATTAATGTAATAGCTGTACTGCAGTATTAAAAATGTAAATAACCATGTGCAAAGCTACTTATAAAATAACTGCTTCAGCTTCTTCTGAACTGAGTGTTCTCTTCTGATATCAGCACTATCTTTATGAATAAGAATACATATCTAAGAGTGCTGAAATCTCCACAGCAGAACAACCTGTGGCACTAAGTCTAGGTCTTCTTGAAGTATCACCAGCTTTAAATATCTGTGTAACAAAGAACCTTTCACAGACATCCAGAAACATAGAGATTTTTTTTCAAGACTGAGACTAAATATTGTACTTAATCACCATGACAAAAAATTTAGGAGGACTGTGTGTAACATCTGAGGGTTTGCCACAATACTGACAGGGTACTGTCTTTCCAAAGTACTGTCTTCCACCCTGTTCATAGCCATGAATCTGCATCACACTGCAGTGCATGCAGGCTTAGCTTCTTGGGCTCATATTGAATTTCATCCAATTTGAACTTCACCAACATTTCGGCATTCATTCCCAGAGTATTGAAAAATTCATCACTGCAAGCTGAATAAGAAATGTCAAGAGGTACAATCAGTAGGAAGAGAGTTCATTTTAGTGTTGTAGCTGGAGCTACTCAATAAGTTTTTCTTCTCTCAATTAATTTATTTTAGAAACTTATTTGAATTTGAATAAATATTCTAGTACTTAAAACACTTAATGTTTTGAAGACACTGTTGGAATATTAATGCATTCTCTCAGCAACTGTTGTGATAGGCTCTATGCTACAATATTTTCTCACGCAGATAAAGAAACAAGCATAGGAAATGGTATTTTCATGTGTGCTGAGTTGATCTAGAAATAGAAGGTCTGTCAAAAATTGTTAGTAGTCAGGTATCCTTAGTCAGATAGCCCTTCTCAGACATTCCCTTATTATCTTCTACAGATCAGGTATGAAGTGATGTTACTTCGGTCTTGAATATCTTTCACAAGATCAGAGTTTTGGCTATTGGAAGGGTAAATGTCATGGTGTAGTTGTTTGCAGGGTTGAAGAAGAAGCTTTGAAATTTGTGAGGTACTTGCCCCATTTCATACAGTCATCTGTTTTTAGAAAGTTATGGCTAACTGCAGAAGGATTAAGGTTAAGGTCAGAAAAGCACTCTGGAAGAACAGCTGGTTAGTGGTTAGCATCTTATGTAATCTGCAGCTCTCTAGTCATGGGTATAAAAGTTATTTGGCTTGTTACAGAAACACTATAGATGTCTTGCTTTTAGCTATTGTGTAATGTTTTTTCAATTTTCTTTCAGATTTTGTTTTCTTTTTTGATTTCACTTTCAACTGTTTTCTGTTGAAAGCCCTCAGTGGAAATAAGCTGTTGTCCATAAAATGCTACTTAGAAAAAGCCCTCCATTATTCACAACACTGTAAAACTTGCACCAGACCAGTTAAGTAGGTTATTATGTCTCATTCTTCACAAAATTACAGAATCAACTAGGTTGGAAAATACCTTTGAGATTATTGAGTCCAACCCATGACCTAACACCACCATGTCAGCTAGACCATGGCACTAAGCGCCACATCCAGTCTTTTCTTAAACAGCTCCAGGGACAGACTCCACCACCTCTCTGGGCAGCCCATTCCAACACCTGATCACATTTTCTGTGAAGAACTTCTTCCTAATGTCTAACGTATTCCTCTGCCAGCACAGTTTAAGACTGTGTCCTTGTTAATTTACTGTCTCAGAATTTGTTCAAACTTCTCCTTCCTGAAAACCTAGATAGAAAGATTCACACTCCTTAGACAAAAGTTTTAATGATTTTTAGATTTAACTGAAAATGAATAGGTCTCTTCTCTATTTCACACATTATAATGGGAATTAAACTAGCTTTCTTCCTCACTCTTGATCTTGGAGTATCTGATCACTGCTTAATCTGTGCACTTTAGCCCTTGAAGTGGTTATGCAGCCCTTATCGGATATTGAGGAAGATACTTGCAGGCCCCAGAAAGAGTTGTTTATGGCCTTCATCTCCCAGAGAGTCAGATTGTTATGAACAACCATCTTTATAAAAATTAAACTTTTGGGTATCCAAGGGGCTTTCAGTCTTTACAGTTCTAAAATATTTTAACTAAATTTCTGGTGTTATTTTTTTTCCTAGTATAATCCACCATACAATTGATATTGGAAACTCCCAGCATTATAAAGACATCATTTGATGTTGGAAGTAAAATGTGTAATCTCTTCCTTCTACTTAGCTAAGTTTTGTAGAACAGGATGCAAACATTAATTCAGTTTAATTGTTTCAAGACGCCTGGGGGAAACAAATAAAGAGATTGATATACACAAAAAATTGATATTCATCAACATAACTTATTCTATCCAATGAAATTGTAATTACTTCTGAAAAGCATATTATATGTTTATCCTTTAAAAACCCCCAATATTAGGCTGCAGAAAAGAACAAATTATAGACCTGCATTATTCAAATGAAATATGGGAGTTAGTCCTAAGGTATTTCTGTTAGTTATAATTACATATGTTCTTTAATGTTTTAATATGATTGATTGCTAGTAATAAAGTTGCTATTAGACACAAATACTAATATGTAGTTGTAGCATTTATGTCCAATGGGAATGAAGTTCAAAGCAGTATGCAGTACTATGGAATGACAAAAGTATTTGCTGATTGACAGCAACCCTGTGGAGAAGGTCTTGGGGACACTGGTCAATGAAAATTTGGAAGAGACTCGGCAATGTGAGTTTGCAGCCAGAAAGGCTGTAGCATGACCAGCAGCATGTCAAGGGACTTGATTCCCCTCCCCCCCACCCCCACGTTCTCTTATTATATTATTTTTAGCAACAATTATTATTAATAATATTAATGTAGTTGATATCATTGAATTTTGGAAAATATTTCATATAAGGTGTATGGTGATTGCACCCACATACACCTTAAGTATGTTGGTAATGAAATAATTTAGCAGATTAGTTTCTGCTATATAAACACATTGCAGAAAATTAATTATTGAAATAATTCAAATTATAGACATGGTTGTCTCTATATCAACATCACAAATAAATTTTGATCAGGAGAAAGCATATGAGGTTGGAGAAGAACTTTTGTTCATTCACTGTCTTTTAAAGATCCTTCCTTCCTTCCTTCCTTCCTTCCTTCCTTCCTTCCTTCCTTCCTTCCTTCCTTCCTTCCTTCCTTCCTTCCTTCCTCTTCCATATAGACTTTGTTTGTGAGAGGTACCCTAATGTAATGGAATACAGTATCAAGTCTAACAGTAATGTCTAATCCACATCATGTCAGAAGAAAGTGGAAAGGTAGAGCATAAAATACAGTGTGCATTAAAAACAAAATATCTTTGCTACAAGTTCTATAGAAATGGAGAAATGTAAACAGTCTGAGTTTTTGAAGTGTAATTTAACAAATAATGTCCCACTATAGCTTTAATTTTTGATATCTTGGCCCCAAAATAACTATTCCTAATAAAGCGTGTTTTCAACTTTTTTTCATGGAGATCTTGTATATCAGGTTCCAACTCATTAATTCCAACTCATTCCAACTAATTAAATTTTTAAGCCATGACACTTCTTAGAAAAACATTTTCACTGAATATAAGGAGCAAGAACTCATACTACTGCAAGAATACCAGGTTCTTTCAGACAACTGCATGCCCATTAATTGGCAAGATATACTGTAATGTATTCTTTCTAAACTGTAAGCAAAACCCACATGTACACCCAAGGGAGTAAGGAAATAATGCATTTGTTTAAACTTCTTTTAATGATTTCCTCAGAGATATCTAGTAAGAAAAAGATAGAATATTTTTTCTCTATCTGTTTGAAACAGGCTTTTGAAAATCACCGAAGCGTAGGTTGCACTGCTGATAGATAGACATAAATATATGTAATCTTTAAAAATAAGTATCTTATATTTTGAAAGTCACCTGACTTTATAATTAAATCATGCCAAAATATTAAAAGAATGCAGTACAAATTCTAGAGAGACAGAGCAATTTATAATATAATGCATACTATTCTATCCTGTGCTGTACTATAACTCTTGAAAACTCTGAAGATTAACTATTGGCTCAAATAGTTTCCTGCACAATAGTAAGCATCAGGGAATAATAAGACTTTTAAAGTTTTTGTGTTACACTTGAATGTAGGGGCTCTTTTTCCTGACATATATTGTTAATGCTTTTGTAAAATATTAAGTGAAAACTTCAAGTTTTTAGTTCAGAATCTGAAACTTAGTTGCTTGATGAGCTCAAAGAAATCAATTTTGTGCTTAAAAATTCTGATCTTTAAAAGAAGTTTAAAAAGATCTGCTTCTTTGATTTATAGATTTGAGGTCAATTTTTTTTTCGCGATTTTTGAAAACTAGCCTAAATAGTTGGTACCCTTTTGCTCTCAAACTCCTTTCAAATTAATGGTGACAAAAGGAGGAATGGGAGTAGTCCTAAGGAATGTTACACAGTTTAAATCTGTTAGGAATTCTTCAGTATCATTTTCATGTTTCCAGTTAGGGCCACATTCCCATCATGGCTGCCCATACAGGTGAGAAAAGTAAAAGCTGTGATGAACATTACTTTAGAGTTTAATACAAGGATACCAAAATACTAGTTTACCAAAACTTTATGAACCCTACTTTTGAACAAAATTCTGTAGGCCATGATAGGGAAGTTATCAAACACAGGCAATTTCTCTATTAAATCTTTCAATCTTATACAAATTTTGATTAGTATTTAATACACATCAGCATTATGCTAAGTTATATAATCTTATTAATTATTCAGCTTATTTTGCCTTCTCTCTGGTTACATAACTAAGGCTAAAGTTCAGTCGCTTTTTGTGCTGTGAGGGATTGGAAGGATTGGTGGCTGAAAACACTTTGTGTGTTTGTGTGGGAAGAGACAGAGCCTTGCTCTGCTGTCCCAATGCCCTGCCCTACACACCCCACGCCCCTGGGCCTGTGTCCCAGCCCTGCAGTGGCCACCAGTTCCTGGCACAACGGTGGCAATGCTCCACACCTGCCCCCAGAGCCCCTAACCCAGCTCCTGAGAGCCCAAATGACCAGAAGTCACCCCTGAGGGAAGGGCTTAGGAAGGCCAACATGTATTTAAATCTGGACACAAGGCAAACACGTCTTGACCCTACATCCTCTTGGAATTTTTGTCAACTGAGCACTATTGGAACCAGGAGTCATAGCTATATCTATTCTTTTCTTTATCTCTTCTGCCTTTCTCTTTCTTCTTCAAATTCCATCTTCTTGGAATTTTTGAGTAACCGAAAATTGGACAGGCTTAGAGATTTCTTAATTGAATGGGCAAAGCTAATGCTTTGGGAAGTGTTTTATGTATATTAAATGATGCTCTAAAACTTTTTCCAAGGTTCTTTAATTTTCTAAAGTTTCAAGTAAAGTTTCTTTTGTTGTTGTTTTGAAAGGTTAAGTTTGACAGTAAGGAATGTCTCTTCTGCAGTAGAAGCAGCTACAGAGCAACTATTTCTTCAGTCTTAAAACTGATAATTTTGATAGTGCATAGTTAATTAATACATTTTAAAAAGCCCTAATTTTTCCAGGCCTTCTTTTATTACCAGCTGGAAAGTTTTTTAGAGGAAACTTTTTCCTCTTTCAACAGAGCAGAAATAATGGTAATCAATACATTAATACCATAACTAAATTTGACCTCCTGTTTCTATGAGGTTGCAGGGAAAGGAAGGGACTTTTTTTTATCATTATATAGATATGAAGCCTTTTTTTCAAATGAAACTATTTAATATCCCAATTCAAAACTCTCTGTTTTTGAGTCTTATTTCTTAGCATGTTAAGTGAGCTGTAGTGAATGAAATATAAAGCAAAATTGGGCAAAGCCTAGGTTTCATCTGTAATATTTATCTCTTGATATTTGCTGTCTTTTTCCATCTCTTTCCCTTCACAAAATGTTCAAGTGCTTCTAAGTAGAAAGATGGTGAAGGTTTGCTAATTTCATAGTATGTAACTCTTGGAAATGTCAAAAGAAGAAAGGCACTGAATAAGTTTCTTGTTCAATATTTGTTAAAAAGGACTGAGCTTGCATTTTTCCCATTTAGGAGCACTAAAGCATAAAAAAGTGGAGGCAGGGAAAAGATTTAAATCTCCTAGTAAACATAAACATGCTTATGAAATACAACGTATGAATGAATTAAGGTAAACAACCCTGGAACAGTTTACAGTTTTCCATAGCCCTTTCATAAAGATTTCCATTTCTGAAGCTGTTACTGAAAAACTCCACAACACTGTGTGGAAGATGATAATCTTTTTGTTATTGAAGGCACTGTCTTATATAAACATTTACTTAAAATGCCAGTAGACTGAAACAGGCAATTTCTTCCTTATCCTACAGAAGCATTACATGACATTTTAATTAGGGAAATATACAGATGGATGTGGGGGAAAAAATTACATTTGATACTATTAAAATTAATTTAATACCATATAATTACCCTCCACATCAAACAAGAATGGGCTATTAATTTTCATAAGATGACATTTACAATAGAATTTCTTCCCAAGAAAATAAAGCACCATGAAAATGCTCATGAGCGATATATACTACAAAGATATTAATGTAAAACTGTAATTAAATTGAAATTGTCATAAATCTGTTACAAAATACAACCATCATTGTTATAATACAAATAATTAAAATAACTATGAAAACTGTTTTGGCAACCAAGTATATGTGAACTTACCTTAAAACAAGGGCTCAGGGCATGTAAAGGAGACAGAGGTAACATAGATGGACAGACAATCTCTTTTGGTATAGATTTTACTTCTCTCCACCGACTGGATAGGAATTATAAATGCTTGATCTGTGAAGGCAAAACTGATCACTCAATTGGATGAAATTGAGGTGAAACAAATGCATCTCATCAGGAGATCTGAGTACCTTGCCAGGTTAAGATGGTCAAGATAAAATCATAAAAAAATTCCACTTAAGAACATACTGTTGTATAAGACCCCCATAAACCAAATTAAAGATAGAATCCTATGCCCAAAATCAAAACCAATCCCACATGTACAAAAAGAAAGTAAGAAAGAAACGAATAAAACCCACCATCACCTCTCCATAAACAAACAAAAAATTTCAGAAAAAATGTTTAAATGTTTCACCTCTATGCAATGCAAAGTCAGTGATGACCCATTTACCTTAACTCAGGTACTTTCATCTAATATTGTTGAACAGAAGGAGATAGTGGATATAACTTGGGACAACTGTGAAAACACTACAAAGAAACAGTTGTTTATATCACTAGCCCTCCAAATGATGCATCATTTATCCTACCAACTTGTACAGTTTAATAAGTGCCTGAGTGTCTCATTACATCATAATAGGAATGCCTCTAAGAGTAAGAAAACTTACTGCCAGGAGACATTAATATTTTCTCTCCATGTATTTTTTTTTTGTGAAATTGAATTGTTATTCCTTAATGCTTCAAGAAAGGTAGAGAACTGAATCTGTAAGCTGAAGTGTAAAGTATGAATGGATTTTCCTCTTTTCTTTTGAAGGATAATTTCACAATGCTCCTGTGTAAGCACTGTCTCAATAGAGAGGGTTCTTGACAAGAGTGGATCTTTCATTTTATAGGCTCTTGTAAGTATAATAGTCAATTGCCAGCTTGCAAAATTGTGCAGTATAACTCACAATATTTTTTGCACATAGCAATTTCTTAGTGCTTTGCATGAGACACAGAAGAAATGAAAAAACAAATTTTTGAAAATTAGCTGAAACAGATTAATGCATGAAAAGTGAGTGAAAACATAAAAGTTTACAAGCCACTTGTTTCTAATTTTTAAGGAATTCAGTGACTAAAAAGATAACTTAGGGAATATTGTAAAATTATTTCTACTAGAAGTTAATTTTTCAAGCTGGAGTCAGAAAGTCACTTTCAGTCTTTTGTTATCCAAAAGCTCACTTACAAGCCTATTTGGGATTGCCTATTTTTTGCTTGCCCTGCTTTGAATTGAGTGTGGTACTCTAACTGAGTGTTAGAGTTGTTAATTGAGAGTGCTGCTCTAACTAGGTCCCTCTAGGTGGAATTATCTTTTTCTGACTTGCTCATTATTCTACCAGATTAATGTCAGGATATACCAAAGAAGTTGCAGATGACAGAATGTCCAGTGATTTCAGATCTGGATTCTTTCAACATCCAGGTACCCTGACGTGAAGGAAATTTAGCTGAGAAAAGAGACAAACAATATTTACAAATGGCCTGGTTAAATTTCCCCTCAATTTTATAAGGAAACCTCACATATCCTTTAGTTAGGTGAATCTATGGCATTTAAGAAATCCAAGCATCTGGAAGGCAATTTAATTTTTCAAGTAAACTTCCAAACCTATATTTATTTACGTAAGAGACAACAATGCGCTTCCTGTCTTGCTGAGCATTTTTAGGTTGTTTCTAGTGTTGCAGCAAAGGGGATGCCTGCAGAATCACTTCTAATATTTCTCCTTATCATGTATAAAGAAACCCAAAGCTGAACACTGAAAATGTAAGCATTTAATTCCTATTCAAGATGCACATGCAAAGATGCATTGAGGAGAAAGTGCTTCTCTTCAGAACATATTTGAAGTCTTTCTCATTGGGATTATGAGTTCACAGGACAGCCGCAAATTTACTTCAAACACAATGGTAGGGAAATAAAATAACAACTTCTATTCATATTGATTTGTTCAACGTGCAGTGAATTGCACACAGAATTTAGCATCTAGTTGACATGTCAGGGCAAGAAAGGGAAGAAACATAAAGTGTTCTCCCTTTCATTCGTATTTATGGTTTTAAACCTCAAATGTGTCCAGGAACATGTGAGTATGTGCACTGTATGACATATTTGGATACCAATGGCACTTTCCACCTCAAGTATCTGAGGAGGTATCTGAGTTTTGGTCGGCTTTACTGAATTATTAATGTTCTTATCTTGGTCAATTGAGGTGGCTAGGAATTATCAAAATCAAATTCCTTGCTCTCGGATGAGTGGCTGTAACTGAAACAGCAGGTATTGGAGATTTTGCCTGTATTTAATCACCAAAATAATATTAAGAAGTGAAAACGAGTCCTGTGGAATTTGTCAAACTTGATTATAAATCAAAAGAGGAAAATGTACACCAAGAATTTCATACTTTCTCAGTGCAACTCAATTTTTTTATAATAACTGCAATTCTTAGAAAATTATTCAATACAGTCAAAGTATGGATCAGAACATGAATGAAAAATTATAGTACAAATATAAGTTTATGACCATTTGTATGTAGCAGTTATTATTAAATATTTTGTTTTGAAAACATTGGTCATAATCCACTGAGCTGATAAAAAGTCCATCACAAAACACTGTTGGAGGAATTTTATTGTCAATAAATATAAAATTGCAGCTAGAATTTTCAGGTATTTGAAACCAATTCATATAATTGTTCCATAAATAATGTGTTTCTCTCTGTGGGTAATAATATATATTGATTTGATTGTATAATGGTTAATTATGTATTTGAGAGAACAGAAAATACTATTAAAAAAACAACAAAAAAACCCAAACAACCCAAAACCCAGCAACATCCAATACCACAATGATACCACAATACTTCCTAAAGGAAATTTATTTCTATTGCTCAAATTCTCATTACATTTAACAAATATGCTGGTTTATTCACCTGAAATTCACATTTTTTTTCTTCACTAAAACCCCCCAAAATGAAGGAACCAATCAAAGGAACCACCCCCATAAATCCCTAGTTAAAACAGCTTCTGAAAACCAAAAAAAGCATAAACATGGATTTTAAATCCTGCACATTATTCTTCAGAGCAGGTTGTCTCTGAACTGTGTACTATACTCTTTTATCATATAGTCCTCAAAATGACTGGATTTTTGTAAGAAATTGTCAATTATCTTAGCAATTTTAAGATGAAATTGAGATGTTGATTTCTGACCAAATTTATATGCTGATGCAAAAGTCACGATGAATTTTGTGTCTAGACTTGTAATCTACATGTTTGTCCATATACATATATATATATATAAGGTTTGAATCAAATATCTGCATACTCAAAAATTAACATGCCACTTAGGCCCACAACCTGAACATCCTCAAATAAATTCCTATTCCAGCTGGATGAGAAACACTTGGATAGGCTTTCTAATTCTTGACTGACAGCAGAATTTAAAGAGATACAGGAGTTTTCCTGTGATGAAAATAGTGTAACATTCTTCTCTTCACCAAGAATGAGCAATTTTCGACATTTCAATTCTCTCCATTTCTGCTTCAGCTGTGGCTCAGATACTTGCAGGAGACTTTCAAAGTAACTCAAAATCTATTTGAAATGAAAAAAAAAAAAAAAAGTTTCAGAATTCCAAATTGAGGATGGATTAAGTCTCCTTTATTTGATGTGAACAATTGTTTGTAATTTGAAAGAGTCTCTGTTTAGCTATGCAATTAATGGTAATCCAAGTCGACTATAAATTAGAAGGTTAAAATTAATTAACAACCTGAACATTATTTTTCCTTTTCATTTCCATTTCCTCAGGCCTTTTTCCTCTTTTTTTTCAAATTTTTTTTTAGTAAGTTGTAAGAGCTTATCTCCAAAGGTTAGTTTTCTTGTATTGAAACTTTTATGTGACAAAAGATTGCAGTTGCAGAATCATTTCTCATTAGCGAATGTAAAATTCAGTGGAACAAAACCATACGTACCAGTGAAATTTGGATTTCTAATAGAAATATAATGATGGAGATTGGATTTTTGATATGAGATGCAAAAATACAACTGTACATCACTGGTAGCAAAGTTTTAAACTACACAGGGTAATAATTCAGAAGTTTCTTACTTTATTTCAAATCAAATAAATCACTCTGTTCATCTCATGTATGTCAGCAAATACATATTAATTTCATATCCATAGAAACCTTCTTCAAGAACAAAGAAAATACATTTTGAGAATTTTTTTTTTTTTTAAATTCCACATTTCATCTTTTTTGGCTCTGGCAAGAAAGGTAAGAAGATTGATTGCTAAATTTTTGTACCATGTTTGACCCAAACAGGTGACAAATAAGAAGCTAAAAACACAGTTTATATTTGAAATGCTAAAGGCACCT
The DNA here is from genome assembly GCF_017590135.1 of Pyrgilauda ruficollis. Lineage (NCBI taxonomy): Eukaryota > Metazoa > Chordata > Aves > Passeriformes > Passeridae > Pyrgilauda > Pyrgilauda ruficollis. The sequence goes on along the minus strand of NW_024525823.1, from coordinate 5,106,947 downwards.
TAGTTCGATCATCATGGTTCTGTCAGTGCTGCTGCAGCATGGGATACATTTCAGTAAATTGGATTGCTATGTATGGCAGGCTCCTATAACCATGACAGAAGGTACAGTAATGAGCTAATTTCAACAGCTTGTTATGTAATGAATTAGTAATCCATTATTTATAAAACTTATAATTAAGTCACTTCTAAAAAAGGGATGGATAATCATTAATTTTCATCAAGTAATTTGCTATTGCCTAGCTTAGGATGAAAATATAGCTGAGAAAAAAGAAAAAAAATTTCTCACCTTCCGTCATTTAAACAGCCTTTCATATGAGAGCAAATGACAAAGGCATAACAGTCCAGATTCTGACAGAGGGTAGCTCATGGCATGAGAAACTCTAGGCAATTAATTTTGGCCACATTTGTGGAAAACTGTGCACTTACCACTGAAACAACAGAGCCAATGCAGAAATTCTACATAGAGAAACTTAGAAACTTCCATACGCAGCTGTATGCTTCCTTTTGTAGGAATATATTTAAAAAAGAAAGAAAATTCCTTAATCCTTTTAAATAGTGTGGAAAACATAGGGAATTATATAAACATTTCATTTAAAAAGTCAAAAATGTTTGCTCTATAGATTAATTGTAATCTTTCTTGATAGACAGGAATATGCTTACATATTTTTCTATAAAATGGTAGGTACAGACCTAGTCTCCTGCCTCTCACTGTACATACATTCCAGTGAGCTAGGTTGTGATTTTATCACCACTTCTCAGAAGATATGGCACTGATAGATGAACAGAAAAATTGGCATTTTGAGTTGGCCTCATTTTTCTGAAATAAGTCTGCTTTAAAAACAGGTAGATGACTGCCCAAATTAGTCACTGTCAGAATACAATAAGCTCTGTGAGGTTTGACTTTAAGCTCCAAGGTGCACATATCTCTTTTAAAGGAATTTAAAAATTAATATTTGTACCTTTTAAAACTCTCAGAAAACAATATATGATGTCTGTAAGCTGTGAATATTTAAATGCTTTTGTTTCTTTTTTAGAGAAGATTTTACTTATTTTTTATTTTTTATCTTCCTTTTTCTTTTGCTTTAAAAAAAATACCAAAAAGTTTCAAATAGCTAGAGACCTGACTAAATATACTCTTCTAAGCAAACATGCAAGAATTCTTTAAAGCAATAAAAAATCTGTAACTTTCCTTGAGTCATAAAATATAAACTTTGAATATGATAGAGAGCCAAACTGTGTGTTGATTATAAATCACTATTTTCCATGGAAAGAAACATTTACAAATTAATTTGAGATTTTTTAATTTAGACATACAGAACACCAAACACTGAATCATCCACATCCAACATGACTTACTTTAGAAAGCAAATATGGCAACACTTTAATGTCCAACCTAATGAGTAATAAAATATTTATAGAAAACTAAAAATAGGTAAAAATAGGTAAACAAAGGAACTCATAGACTATTACAATTTTTTAGATTCTAAAAAGTGAGAAATTTAGGTTCATATATATCCAGACATGTAAGCCAACATTGTGGTACTTCTGATATTACTATCTAGGTCTTTTTACTACCTCAGTCCTAAATAATATCATGGATATGGTCAACAAGATACTGCCGGCCCTGCAAAACTGCTCCTGAAAAGGCATCAATACTCCCCTTCACTATCTGGGGACCTTGTGTGTCTCTCACATAACTTTCAGTGTTAGTGAAATCCAGCCACCTCTCAGTACCGTATTCGGCTTCCTACTGGTGTTATTGCAAGTTTTAGGGTGAGGTGGCTCAGATGTTCAGCTTAAAAGCACATCTGACTCCTCTTCAGTTTTAGGCGAGGTGACTCAGTCCCGCAGTTGTGAGCCTCTGAGAAGATCCTGCCTGTTTCCTTTTCGTGTTCTCTTATGTGCTGTGTAGGCTGCACATTACCTCCTATAACTCCTCCAACCCAGCCACTCAGCTCTTCACAGACAGCACAGGTCCTGCAGGATGAAAAGCCATCTCTCCTGGCATTAAAGAGAGGTCCCAGGCACATCCTGAAGCCTGGGGATTAAAGGGCTGCATCTACCATCTGGGTTGGAACATCTGGTCCCACAGGGAGAGTTCTTCCAATGCCTGCTGGTTATTTGTTGTGTCCAGCAGTTTTCCCTGTGGTATTCAGTGATTTCTCATGATCTGTTCAGTAAGCTAAACCTTATCCAAGGGCTTGTTCATCTGCCTTCTTACCTTAATATTACTAAGCTGAAAGTATGTCAGCTTCGTACTCCTCTCAATAAAACATTAATTAATGGCTTCAGCAATTTAAATTCATCTGCTATTTCTTCCAGCAAGACTGTTCATGTGGTAATAATGTGAGGGTATCCTCATGGGCCCTATTATGGGCTTTTCTTTCGTTGCAATTTAATTTTAACTTAGCTTTTCATTTACATTCAAAGCCTTTCTTATTATTTAAATCATCAGCCTGTATACATACAATAAAAAAAATTAAAATCAATTTAAAACCTGGAATGGTCTGAGAAGCCAGATGCTGAACAATTGTATTCAGGGGAGCTGAAGACAGTGATAAAAAATAACAATTTTGTAGTCTTTAAGCTGGTGTAGGTAATTTAGTTAAGTTTTGTTTAATCAGTGAGACTGGAACCCATAATTGGAAAACATAAAGTTAATTTTATTTAGAAATGTATTACATTTCTTGGTCTTTAAATTGTAATTGATATTGCTTTTAGCCAATAAGCATGATACATACCTATATTGCACTCACAGACAATGACAATGCATATATATATAATATACATGTGTATATCATATTTATAAATCAATGAGAATATTGATTGCTCTAACTGTTAGTGCTAACTGAATGCTGGTGGCTGACATCAGATGAAGCAAAAGCATAAGGACAAAGGAATTTTATTCATGATCAAAAAGTTGTCATGACACAGTAAAAAATTAATGCCTTTCTGAAGAAACAATTATATTACAGCATTGAACAAAACAGCCTTAAATCCAGTATTGTTACTGAATTCATCTTGGTTACAGTAAATCAATTCAATATCCTCCTTTCATTACATTACATTTTACTGTTTGTTGGTATATATTATTTACAAACCCTTCACGCGAAAATCATTGTTAGTTTTGATTTAAGATTACTGAACTAAATGATTCAATGACAGACTACCACAAATTGTGTAAAACCAGAGCTATTATTTATTTAGTTTTTCCATTTGCACAGTCACATCTATCTATTCTTTTTCCTAAAATACTTATATATTTTTCACTTCTGTTCTCAAGGAAAAAAATTTCACCTGGAGTCTTTGGCTTTTGCTACATAATGTAGTGTTAAATTTTATATCATCAGGTCTCATTATCCCGAAGAGATTACAGAAACCTGGTTGGTGAGTAGATCAGAGTTTTCCTAGCAGAGATGGCTCCAGGTGTGCCTCTTATTAAGAAAAGCAGAGAACAGTAGAAGTAGCATGGCTGTATTATTTATCCAAACTGGACCCATTATCAAGTCTACCTGGATTGTTTCTTTTTGTTTTGTACTAATGCTTTGGTGTAACGGGAATACCATGTCTACCCACTTGCCTGGACAGAGAATTACTGTTCCATGAAATGCAAAGCTTCTAAAAATATAGTTTTGCTATTTCTACTGTTCTCTAATGTAAAGGTGTCACAGCAGATGTGGGTAAGGGCTTGGAAAGGAGACATATGTTGAGAAATACAAGTTCCTGAAAAGCACTGAAGACATGGAAAAATTTGTCTGGTTTAACATATTACTAGTATCTCCTGAATAGGCGTTGTAGATCAAAATATTACTCCTACATTCCTACTCCCATACTACTGGGTCTGCAAATTGAATAAATTGGTATCTATTAGTGTGGTGGGTTTACCCTGGCTGGATGCCAGGTGCCCACCCAAGCCACTCTATCACACTCCTCCTCAGCTGCACAGAGATGAAGGAAGGGTCAAGGAAAGGACAGGGAGAGATCTCACAACAATTACTGCCACAGGCAAAAAAGACTCCACTTCGGAAGACTATATGAAGTGATTACTAATAAAAAAACAGAGTAGGACAATGAGCAAATAAAGTCCAAATCTTAAATCCCACCTCCCCACCACTCTTCTTCCTGGGTTCAACCTCAGTTTTGAATTTTTCTCCACTTCTGACCAGTGGCTCAGGGGGATGAGGAGCAGGGGCTGTGGTCAGTTCATTGCATGTTTTCTCTGCTGCTCCTTCTTCCTCAGGGGGAGGACTCCTCACACTCTTCCTCTGTTCCACTTTTGCTCATACCTTCGACAGTGGTTCTTCAAGTGATCTGAATCACTGGTTCATGCCAATGTGCTACCCATACTTATCCTGAGGACAACGGTGTGTGAATAGAGAACTGGACGTTTTGCATTTTCTTTTCTTTCTGTGTTAAATGGAAGCTATTATATTTGTATTCAGTTTGTAATATGTGACTGAGACCTACGAACTTTTTATGCAATAAATACTTCTTATGGACTCTAAAATCAGTAAATAAGTACATATGATGTGGAAGTTCATTTGTCCCACAAATAAAGTACAAGCAAATGTAGCTTAAATCTGTAGAGCATTCCCAGTGGGATGATATGCCCAAGGCATCATACACATTGAGGAATGATGGATTTTCTTCTGCTTCATTTTGTTCAATGAAAAAACGGTCAATATCATAAAAATGAAATATAAGTGGATAAAATAAATGAAACAGGAATGAGAAAAGCTGGAAATATTAAAAGTTAGATCAATGTTTAAGGTGATAGTGTTTATGGAACCTTTCTCAATAGTATTTATGATTATAAAGGGGTCTTAAAAGTTGGATGCTTTTTCCATATAAGTAAAATGTCTATATTATTTATATAGTAATTCTATAGACAAGTCAACATCAGTACATTCCTGCAATGTATGACTCCCAAACATCAAACAAATCTGTACACAATTTATGAAGATGGGTAAGATGTCATGTCAATAACATTTTATTTAGCAACATATACCAATAAGGAAAACTGTATTGTATCTGATCTATTTTCCCCAATTAAATGCCCTTGGACATTTGAGACAATATTAGAAGAAAATTCTGTCATGTTTAGTTTCATGAGACTATAAAACTGAAATCATATGTCAGCAGAAAAGCTCATAAGTTAACAGCATCAAGTTCTAATAAAACGTAGGAAGAACTGATACCGATATTTATCATATCTGATCTTGTTCTTTAGAGATTTTCAATAACATCATTAAGGAAGGAGTAAAAACTGACAGTTAATTTAAAAACCTGGTTTAATGCTTAGACATCAAAACAAAAGACCCATGTATTTAATTAAAGTGATGGAAAGTATTTTGAAATTAAAAATTTATTCCCTTACATCCTAAGAGGTGTATATATTTATATATATGTTTATACATAGCAAAAGGAGGATTTTTATCAGAAAAGCCCATAACACTGTTCCCTATATCAATATATGTTGTTTAGCAAAGTATTAATGCAAGATAAAGCTTTTTTATATGAGAGGACTTCTATATACAGTGTGTCATGGAAAGCTGTATTTTTTTTATTTTTAATATCATCCTTCCCATAGGATGGATGCACAAAGCTTACACTTTTTTTCAGGACCTGTAATGGATTGCCCTGAACTGAGAGAAATAGACTTGCCATACTTTACAGCAACAGGATAATCAATCAACAGGACCCTCTGGCTCTAACATATAATGACAAGAAACTAAAAATAATCTAGAATGCAGAAGGCTTATCTCACAGTTGGCCAGGTAATGAAATAATAATTTTGTTTAATGTTACTTTTTTCTGTCTTGAGGGATCATGGAAACTGCTGAATGGCAGTATCAGAGAGGGAGCTTGAGAGGTCTATGCTGAAGTAGATCTGTTGTCTAATAAACTTTCAGCTGACAATATTTTAGTTTGCACCTAAAATTCATCTCTAAGTGGCAGGTACTGCTCTTCTAGTCTTAGCAGTCACTGTCATTTCTAGCTTGGAGAGACTTTCATTACCCTAAATTGAAGAGATGACAGGAGAGTGTCTGTTCTGTGCTTCTTTCTTCTACACTTCTCTGTTAGGTACAGCATTTAGAGAATTCCATAACATCTGAAGATGTGGAAAGGTTCAAATAAAGTCAGAAGCTTGTGCTGAATTTCAGCATCTTTCATCTCATATGTTCAAAAATTCCCACTGATTCCCTTTACAATATCTCGAAATTTACTTTTACCACTACTTTTCTGTTTTTCCTTCAGACCTTTGTACATAAGGATCCATCTTTCCATCTTCATCAGTTTTTTAATAGGTGTCTGCCAGAGAAAAATAACCTAGCTGGATTTTAATGATTTTTTTTTGTGTTTGTATATATCTTGGCATTTTCCTTTAAAATACAGGGAAGAAACTCTTCAATAATATCCCCAACAACAAAACAAAGAGCGGTAAACCAATATTAATAAAATTGTACATATTGCTAAATAGTACGCTCATTTTTTTTCAAATAAAAATATGAAACTGTAACTGCATAAATAATCTCTTTGAATTCAGTACAGAAATGACATATTCCAAAGCAGTGTTTCAAAACTTAATGGACAAGTGTAGTCACAAGTGGTAATTTAACTAAATTTTAACACTAAATTTAACAGATTTTTAAACTGAAGTATTGATTATCTTATAAATAATCATATTACTTATAAAATCTAGTGAAAATATTCCCCATTTAAGTCAAAATATGTTGGACAAATGCCAGGACTAATAGCAAAAAACCCCCAACCTATCATATATTCAATTGCTTTAGATTAAAATGAGTTAATTCACTGAGAAGTCGTAAAGCATGTTCAACAATTCACTGAAATTAAAAATTTATTTGGGAAAGTATGTAAGACAACAAAGAGAATATGATCTTTTTTTTTCTTTTTTTTTTCAAACATACTTATTTACTGATTTTCTGGTTATTTAAGTTGCAATATTTTACAAATCTTGAATACTGTTGGTAGGTCTAAAACTACAAAATGAAGTTGCTTCTTTAGACTAATGAGAGACAACCACCAGAAACCAGAACAGGATATATCACATTTCAGAACAGAAACAGAACATCATATAAGCAGAACAAAATCTGCATCCAAAAATGGAAATTAATAGCAGATTTACATTACTTATTTCATTCTTATTTTTAATTATATTTTCCTGTACAACTATTCACTGAATTTGGTAAATAGCAGAAGTTACCGAAACTAAGTTATCAAAAGTTTTTGTGAGTTCTTGAAAACTAGGAAATAATTTTAAATAGACAGTTTAAAATCATTACAATCATGGTGATAGCAATTCTGCCTTTCACAGTTGATACTGTGCATGCAGAAATTACAGGTACTTTCTTTCTGGGAGGAAGAAACTTGTTCTTTATTGTCGGTTTATTTTAAATATTAGTGGATTCATAGACAAAAATAGATAAACATCATAGTGTGATGTTTAATGATTAATTCTAGAGATGTTAAGAATACAGGAGGAAAAGTTAGGTATTGAAAGTGCAGGAAGGTTATTTGTCATCCTAATGTGAAGTCAGTTGTGGAGTGCGGGGAATGCAGAAAAAGTATCTCATTGGCTCTTAGATGAAGGTTGGTGCAACTCGCTAATGCCTTAAAGGATAATTTTTCCTATAAAGAACAATGAGGAATTTTGGATAACACTCTTCTACCCACTTAGTCATTTTAGACAAGTATTGAATAATGTTAAATTCATGTGATAACTATAGACCAAAAATAGAATAAGGTGATTGAATATTCTGTTGATTTTAAATTTGTAAACTTGACAATAAGATCCCTCAGGAAAATAGCCACAAGTTGCTGAAATTGGTTTAAGTGTTATCTTTCCATCACTATTGAGTTTGAAAGGGATAAAAACACTTCTGGGCTAAGCAGATATGCACTATCAGTATATCAATAATTATATAAGATTTTTAGTACAATATTACAAGAAAGAAAAGAAGGGGAGAAAAGTATGTCTTTCACAGAAGGAAGATCATTCAACTTCTAAATTTTTCAGAAAGAAATTAAAGCGGGGTGGGGGGGGATGAAAATACGGAATATACCAAGTGGAAACATTCCAGAGCAAAATGTGTACAAATACCTTCTCTTGGATTGATCAGTCTTTCCCAAGGTACAGGTTGAATCTTTCTGGGCCCAGTAAGATTATTCTGCCTCCACTACTACATCCTGAAAAGCTTTCAATCAAGATCTCTGTGGATTGGTGGTGGCTGGTGTTTTTAGATGAGGTTCATCTATATATTATCCTGTACTCCTGGCTGTTTTATTGACCTTTGAAGCAGTGCTTTCTGATTGAAATTATGATCTGAAATCAGTTGAAATAGTAATATTTATTTAATGATGCTTGCTTTTGAAATCTTTGATCCTGTCTTAATTTTAATCTGTTTGACTCATAGGAAGTAGGAGCAAGTTTTCTGAGTTTGATCCTGTTTCAGTTTATGGTGTCCGTGAACACCTCTCATGTTAACACCTCTCTTAAGTAATTTGATAGCCTTACACCTACGAGCACCTCTAACTCCATTGGAAGGTGCAGTATGGACTTCTGCAAGTGATAAATGAAATGCCAGAAATCTTAAATTTTGGGAAAAATGTTTTTTTTTGTTTTATTAGAACATGGGAATAGCACAATCAAAAGCTTGTGATGATGTAAGTTTTGTTACTGTTTGATAATTTCAGAATATTTTTAAAATTTAATGTAAATTTAATGAAGCTATGACAAACCTCATTGGTTCTGTACTTTCAATGTTATTGTAATTAATATATCTTCAAATATTCAAGTTAGGGGCATATTCAGGTGCATAAGAAAATAATTAAATTGATTTAAATGCAAAATTACTAGATGCCCACAGACTGATATATTGAGGAAAAAAAATGGTAAATGTGATGGAATGTTACTGCAACATCCCAGAAGTGCCTAAGTAAAATACTATGATAATAATAAAACTCAAGATTTTTCACATCTTTCTCTTGATTTTTATTTTTTGAATGTTTGAGGTTTTCCATATTTTCTTTAATCATTTTCATAGTAACATATTTCTGCCATTCAAGACATTCCTTCAAAAACAAAATGTTTTAAAGGAAACTTGTGAAACAAATGAACTGATCAACTGCAAAAACCTTCTTACAGTCTTGTAATGGAAATTTCTTTTCCCAAGAATCCTCCTTTCCTTTCCCAGAAAGTTTAAATGTCATTTTGTTGGCATCCTTCCATTTTTTTTTTGCCTGACTTCTTGTCTTTCTCACAAAGATGTTTTTAGCCCTCATTCTTTTAACTGCTTCTGAAAATTACAAACTGGCAACGGTGCAACATTGCACTAGTCAATTTAGTTAGATTCCAGGCTGCATTTCTTCAGATCTGCTGTCACCTATCTCTCCAACTTTTCCAGAAAGAGATGTTTATGCTGAAGGGAAAAAAAGAAAGAGATAAAACAGGCAAGAATAGAAAGCAAGCATAGCTAGTATTGTAATAAAACATAGACTGTTTGTTTCTATAAATATTATATACCTTACAGTAAAATTTCAGATATGATTTCAAAAGAAATCTAATGTCAAAATTGGAAACATTGTAACAAAGAAATATCTTACTGCAAGAAGAAGCAAGCAACATATAGTAAATCTTGTAATTTTTTTCATCTTTCTGACAGTCTGTTTTATAATGAATCTCTTTTCTTTTCCATTTCCGTTCATTACAGCTCCATTTGTGAAAGTCTGCTCATGTGTTTAATTGGCTTGAGTAATCCATGAAAATCTAAGGTGTCAGTGAATCTCCAATTTTCTTTTAGGTGCTGGATTTTTTTCCCTTCATTTTGTGACAAAGATTTTGTGCAGTGTTTAATTCAACAATCCAGATTCACTCAGAACTTCAGTGCATACCACAACTCTAATACATTTTTGAACTATTTTACCTCTAAACTTCATTGTATGGAACTGATATGATCATAAAGTTAAAGCATAAAAAGCAGGATAAATACTGCTTTTAGTAACCTTTCTAAAACAACATTTTTGGTGAAATGTGATCTTTAAGAAGCTGGTTATAGTTCCTAAGAGATGTCTGTTTAGGTTTGCAAGAAACCAGCTATGAAATTATACATGTATTGGTATCAAAAATGGATACAGAAAATATTTTGCCGAAATTTGGTAATGTCTGAGAGGTTAAAGCCATAGATCATGGTCTAATTTTGAGCATGCTCAATTAAATCTTTTTTTGAGAGATTTACTGGGAATGAACTGTCACTGAGTAAAGGCATACTGCTCAGTGTTTACATGAGCTGCATTAGTGATCATTTGATTATGTATCCTTTTAGATTTTACCACAATGCTCCAGTTCTCTTTCTTTAGCCTTCATATTTACAGACATTCTTTCTTGCTAAATCTTCTCTGGAGGTCCAGTCAGCTCCCATGCGTGGCAGAAATGCTATGTCTTATCCAGTAATTTTATTGCTGATGCTTCCTCTCTATCCCTACTTTTGAGAGGCAGCTGATTGTGTTCTTATTCATTAAATTATATTCCATTGCATTTTGCATCCCATTTTCTCATTTGAAGCAGCACCTATGTTCTTATCTTCATTTCAGAGAATATATACATTGATTCAAACCTTAGAATAGAACTTGTAATTTTTTAAAAACTATTCTGAATACTCAAATTTAGGAAAAAAAAATATCAATTTATCCTATTCCTCTGAAAGAATTTATATAAATCCTTGTGACGTGCATAAATTGTACTTAACAACATATTTAAATTTTCTTAATTCATTGTCTCCCACCCAGAGGGGGAATAGTATTCTCCAAGGAGTGAAAAAAGGGTATGAAATTTGATCTTTTCATTTTTTAATTACTGGAGAAATAAGCTATAACATTAATCTAACGATTACTTTCTTTACTTGTCTCGGGTAGGGCTCACACCTCTATTAGGTGAAAGAAAAGCTGCCAAAAAATTTACTTCGGACACATTTAACTATTTAATTAGCAACTGTACTTAAGAGTTAAAAAAACACATTATATAAATTGCTTTAAAGACATTATCAAAAAAAGTAAAAAATGAACCAAAAAAACCAGCCTTTTTACTGTGCCATATTTCAATAATCATTCATGTTAAACCCACAAAAAGTAGATGTTCACTATTGTCCTACTGTGGAAATTACAAATTTAGACCAATTGAATATCAGTAATTATTTACATATGCAACTATATGCTATTTCTAAAGTAATCAGCAGATGGAAAGACTAGAAAGAAAAAAAAACAGACGAAAAAACCAAAAAACCAACAAAACAAACTAACCAAACTACTAACTGTAGATATAATGATATTCTGGGGTGTAAGTGTAATGTGTTTGTTATTTACTTGAGTAACTGTCTTTTCCATGGTGGGTTGTTTCTAATTTTGAACAACAACATAAAACAATTTTGAACAATTATAGGTTCCATATGTTTCTTTTCCTCTATTCCTCAATCAGTTTACAGAAACTGTGGGGGACTCTTCCTATTTAATCATTACATTTTCAAATAAATTGTAAAGTAAGCAAATAATGGATTTGATAGAGACAATTATACATAGAGAAGGGTGAATTCTGCCAGATCAGTTCCTAGTGAGACTGCTTTATCGAGTTTATTAATATTAATTTACTAGAACTCTTGGAGACTGCCACTTTCAAATATCTTCTGTCATTTAGAGGATAGAATAGAAAAGAGAAAGTATTGCTTATTAATAAATCATGAGAATTTCCTACTGTTACAATTTATTAATACATCTTAAATTGTAATTAAGAGTGAGCATGATTAAGGTTGTTGCTGAAATAAAACGTTATGACACAAGTTGCACTGTAATTGTAGTTTCTTGGACCAAAGTTATTTAATATGTTATCAGAGGGGAACAAATTCAGCAAATGCTTTGTTGTTTACTCATTGATATCTGTTTTAATTGTGGAAATCCCACCAAACTCTATGAAACTGTGACCACAGTCACATAAACTGATAGTCTGTGACATTTACATGGAATCAGTATGAATCAAATATTCTTAATTTTACTTCTCATTTGAAAAAAAAAAATTCAAACATATTTCGTAACATTAATTTCTCTAAGATTTGTTAAAATATAATAAAAATTAGTGTATATTTATCAGGACACTGAAGAGGGGATTTTTAGTATAGAGAATATATCTTTAGACAACAATCTTTTGAAAGAATGAGTTTGTAAAATTTGTTGATGTTTGTATCTTGGTGTCCTGGATTTGACTAGGAATTTATTTTAATTCTGTTTTTAATTCTAGTGTTAGTGAATTGTAGTGTTAATATTTTAGTAGTTGCTAAGCAGTGCTTACTCTAAATCAAGGGCTTTCAGTTTCTCCTACTCTGCCAGCAAGCAGACACACAAGAAGCCAGGAGGGACCATAACCAGGAAAGATGACTCAAACTGGCCAAAGGGACATTCCACGCCACAGAGAATCATGCTCAGTACACAAATTGTGGAGATTTTCCAGGAGAGGCCAGTCACTGCTTGGGAATAGGGTGGGCATCAGTCAGAAGATAGTGAGGAACTCTGTTTTGGGTCACCTCTTTTTCTTGTGGTTATTCCTTTTTCTATCTCTCTGTTATCTTCCTTTTTGTTACTATCACAAACATCATCATTATTATCATCATCAACATTATATTCTGCTTTATTTTGATTTTTTCTGCTCTTATCTCAACCTATTATTTTTCTCATCCCACAGGAAGAGGGTAGCTACATGGTTAGCTTCTGGGGTTAAAATATGACACTTGCATAAACCTATAGCTTACAATGACACTGGGGAATCTATACAGGTGCCCAGACATATGACTTAGTATGGCTAATGACGTCCTAAGACATTCTCATAGGTCTCCAGCTGTCACTTTAAATTAAAGACATGAGTTTTCTTTACATCATTTACTCTGTGATACTTTGGGGCATTATAACTCGCGCGTGTGCTCTAGCTGTCCAACTTAGACCCCCTTGAGGCTTCAAATTCAGCTGTCTAACAAGCATGTGAAGTTTTCTGAGACCTTCCTGTATGACTAGTAGGTCTGAGACAAGACCTACAAGGGACCCACAATATTCTAGAGTAGCAGCTAGAATCTGGATGAAATATTGCAGGGCACTTCCAGTGTTCCCTTTGGTTAATTGAATCAAGTGCCACATTCTTATTGTGTGGACATCCACAGGACCTAAATATATCACGATGAACACAGCTCTATTTAGATGTCATAATCTCAAGTGTTACCTTATTCAAACTACTGAATCTTGAAGCTGAGTTAGGTACATATCACATTATATGGCAGACTGCAAGATACAAACTGACAATTCTTTGTTCTAGCAAGTCTTGCCAGCAGAGAGGAAAGGGCTCATCTTATTGCATTGCCTTGTACTAATGACTGTCTCATACCTTGTCAAGAGCTCTCCTACAATTTTTATTTCTTAATAAAGAAAAACTGTTTCTATTCAGTTGTAGCTCCTAGCTACATGGGTACTTTGCACATACCACATAATAGTAACTCTCTCTTCAGTCCTTTATAATGGCTAAAATTTATGCTTGATTTCTGAATTTGTGTACCAAGATTTTCTTGTTTGCAGATAATTTTGATTCTATCAATTTCCATCAACATTATGATGTTTAAAGCTGTCACTAAACCCATTTTCTCTGGCACAGAGTTCAAGATATGTTTTGCAAGGAGTGATCAGGAAATTGAATGTTAATGTTTGTTTGTTTTCTAGAAAAATAATATTTTACTCAGAATGAAAATGTAAACTCAAGAATTCAATACTGAAAATGTCATGGAAATGTGCTTTTCAAGCCAGACCTCCTGTGGCTTTCAGAGCAGTCCAGTTTCAGCTAAACTTCTAGACTTATGTGCTTCCAGGCTAAGAATCTCACCTTCCTAAGCAATGTTCTGTAAGAACAAAAAGGGCAGCTGCAGCCTGTAAAAACTGCAGTTTTCTGTTTTCTACTCAAAAAAAGCTGAGAAGTTGCAGCACGTTCAAACTATTATATAATTTTTTGTTTGCTTGTTTTTGGGTTTGAGATAGTTCTGTTTTTTATATCTGGGAAATTTCAAGGCGTCATAATTGACCAGAGAAAAAGTTGGTTTATGCTATTTATGCTGGCAACTTTTAGTGTAGACTGAAATAGTTCAACAATGGTTAAAAGTTCCTGCTTATCCTCTTTATTTTCACAGAACATTGTTTTTGAATATGTGCAAGTAAACCTTGATAGCGTGTATTTTTCAGGAATGGTTCCCAACAAGGCTCTGGGGAGCCATTGTAAAGGAACCATATTCAAAAATCAGCAAATTCTCTTTGTCCCTAGATGTAATAACTTAAAAAAGGCACCAAATCTTAGTGAAATTATTGGATGCCAAAGGATTTTGCTTGTCAGAAGTTTAAGCCTTTTCTTGACTTGGAGGAAAGTATAGTTTGTCCTAGAAGGAAGAGCTTTAATCCATATTGATAAGCATAACATATTTTAAACTGATTAAAACTGCACATGAAAACAATAGAAAAGCATAGCATAATGAATTACTATCCATTTAGACACAGTTCATCTACAGGACTGGGATGAAAACTGACCATGTAATTCAGACCTCTACTTCTCCCACAATGCAAATTTTAAACAGTACAAAGGACGTCTTCTATACACTTTTCAATGCAAATTCTCATCTGTCTGCTGGTGTCCTACCCTTTCACTGCTTTATTATTCTAATTTTGTCATTAAACCTCTGAAATGAGGTGGTGTCTGTACTTGCTTCATAAAATGTCGAACATACTGTGTGCACTTCCATGTTGAGGTAAAGATTTCTATCCAATTTCCTCCTTCAGCAATCATTACTTTCTCTTCATTTCTAACACAGCATCCAATCATAAGGCAGACACCTGTTTTTCAGCTGCTCTTCATCTAGCTTATAACTACCCTGAAATAATTTGCAGTCTAAGCCATATCATCTTAAACTGTGAGGTAACTAATTAGCAATTCTAAATGAAAAGAGAACTGGAAGCAGAAAGCTACACTCCCACAATAAATATGCCTGACAATTTGTGAAATTCAGGGCTTATAGCACTTAACGATAAATGTGGTGAAAAGGCAGAATATATACATTTGACATTTGGAACAAAACCCCATCTCATTATCAAGGCAGTCAACAACCCATAATTCTGATACTCGGACCATTACTGAGTTCATTAAGACATCATGAATCTCTGCAAACAGAAAACTTTTCTTTGAAATAATTCTTAACTGAGTAAGTTAACAGTAACATTACTTTAACCTTGCTGTGAAAACCAGAATAAATGAAATAGGTACAGGCCAGATCATAGGAGGATCTAGTGCCTTAGTGTTAGACTCTCAATGATCTCTATTTCTTTTAATTAAGTAAAAAAAATCTTAGTTGCTTTTAGTTTCTACTGAACAGATGTTTTCAGTGAATAGCTAGCATGATGTGCATGATATATTTTCCCCAAACTAATACAGGATACAAGCAATTTTCATAATTTCCTTTAATTTGCATTATATTATATCTGTCTGTTCCAACATATTCTAGTCACCAGTGGTCTACGTGACTGATTTCTGCAGCCCAATGAGGAAGGTAGCTGGCCAAGAACTCCTGCAGGATTTTAAGTAAATATTAATGGCAACAGCTGTCAGAGAGAGAATTCTTTAATTCCAGGGCTAAAAGGCAGAAAAGCATGATAAAAGGAAAGGACATTTGGAATGGAACCCTGGAGATCATTCAAGACAACTTGCTGTTCAAAGCAGTGCTGGTTTCTAAGTTAAACCAGGTTAGGAAAAATCCAGGCTTCCCTGTGTCTTGTCCAGTCCAGTTGTGAACATCTCTGAGGGTGCTTTTTCTATAACCATTCTTCGTAACTTGCTTCAGTGATTAAATATTCTCTGAGCAAAGAGGTTTTTTCTTTTGCCCAATCAGAATTTCCCTTACTGAAAGCTGTGACTGCTGTATCTTGCAATCACTGTGCACTGCTGGGGCAAGTCTGGCTCCATCTCTGCAGTTTCCCATTAATGGAAGTCTGCAGTAAGTCCTCCCTCAGACTTCTTTTCTCCAGGGTATAGAAATATGTTTAATTTGGTCTCAAACTATGTATTGGTTGCTAATCATTGCAAGGATTAGTTCCAGCTTACCTTGTATTGTGGGATGAAAAAGTTCAGGGAAAAATCACTTCAACTTTTTTTTGTACTCTTGTCATTGACCCAGTATGGTTGCATACCAGGTTATTTGCGAGAGTTGCCAGATCTTTAGCACATGTTCATCTCATTGTCTGCAAGGACCCTCAACTCCTTTTTTTAAATATTCATCCAGGATTTCTACAACACCACCAAAATCCATTTTCTGTTGTATTCTTCTTGCCAGCATCACAAATCGCTATCAAAAGTTAGAGGTAGTTTGGGAAATTTAGACCAGACCAAGAAGTACAGAGTGAAATGACATGGTGGAGGCACTTAATGCTTCTCAACTATCCCAGCAACCCTACATATGTTGCAAGACCAAGAGTTTTTGCAGTTCAACTGATACTGAACTAAGGCTAACTCATGCTTTTGTTCCTTCTGACTCATTGTTATATGTCCCTTGTTATCACTTTTAGAATCGATGAATTGTCACAATATTGTCACAATAACAATCACAAAACTTTTGCTTTTGTATCTCCCCAGACCAAGGGGTTCTTTTTAAGTTGCACACATAGAATGACTACATGATTCAGCGTTCACTTGAAGGTACAAACATCCCAAGTTCAGTCTGCCCACTCTGTCCCTATGACACTAATAATGTCAGCAAGGGCACCTAACAATAATACAATCAGTGTGTTTTGTGTCAGTATGAGTCACCTGCTCAGCTCAGGATCCGCAGCTGACTCAAGCTCATAGAAGATGACTGATGATGCATGCATGAGTATGCTTTTCAGAATAAATAAATAAATAGATTAAAAGTTCTTAATAAGCAATTCAAATGCTTCTTGCAAAATAGCTGAAAATGCTGCCAAGACCAAAAAAAGGCATAAATGATGATGTCAACCCCAGAAATTGTGTGCCTGCCAAACAGCTAAATTGAGAGAAATACAATTCCTTGTAGTGATAGGTCAAGAAGACAGTATTTGCTCTTGTCACTAAAAGCTGCTATAAACTTATGCCTCTGCCTTCTATTTTGATACATTTCTTTCCTATATTTCAGCCCTTCTACTTTCACAAGCTGACACTTCTGCTGGTTGGTGACTGTACAACATTAATAAGACAAAAGCAGTCTGTGTGTATTCACAAAAATCTGAGTGGGATTACAGCTGTTTATATTGATTGCTACTCTCTGCCATTTGCATCAGCTCACTGTTTTGAGATGACAATTTCATCTTTCCTTCTATTTTTTTCATGTTTTTCCCTCATCCCAAGATACAAATTTTCTATATTAGCTGCAATTGCAGTGCTCACTTCTCACACACATGCTGCCTTTGAACACTTCTAGGTCTGTTATTTTACTATCATGCCATGCATGAAACAGTGAACACCAACCCTGTGCTGTCACACCATGTCTCTCAGAAGGCATTATTAATCCACCAAATGTGAATTCATTTGGCCTCTCTTACCAGGCAGCAAAGTCAGTAGGCACTTTGTTGGCTTGATTTACCTTGCTCTAAAACAGACATCAAAATTAATTCAAAAGACTTATGGCCTAGGATTGCTTATTTTTCCTTGTTCACTACAAAATAAGCTTACAATGTCTTGATGTGGATACCTACACAGTAGGTAATTACCTGAGTTGAAATCCACTCAGTGTCTGTGACCACTAATGACTAAGCCTGGAGTATAAAATATTAAATAGTTATCAGCATTCTTATTTGATGGAAGTCATCAATTCCCGAGTGATGTTAAGATTATTTTTTCAAGCAATTGCTGTGGAAATCTAAAACCTCCATAGTGAAATGTTCAATGGAATGAGGTTTTTTTTTTTTTACTGGTGATAAAGGTGAGAAATTTTAAGTGTCTGATTTGCTTTTAATAGAAAGCTTGTGTGGCTGGTCATAGGTAGATGTCGTGGGTTTACCTTGGCTGGATGCCAGGTGCCCACAAAGCCACTCTACCACTTTCCTCCACAGCTGGGCAGGGCAGAGAAAATAAGATGTAAAAATTCATAGGTTGAGATAAGGCAGTTTAGTAAAGCAAAAGAAAGAGGTATTGCACATGCAAGCAAAGGAAAAACCCCTAAACATTTTATTCTCTACTTCCTGTGAGCAAGCAATGTTCACTCACTTCCCAAGAAACAGGGCTTCAGCAAGTGTAATTGTTGCTCTGGAAGACGAATGTTATAAATAAGGAATGTCCTCCCCCAGCCTTCCTCCTCCTTTTTCTTAGCTTTTCTGTCTGAGAAGATATCTTTGGCCAGTTTGGATCAGCTGTTCAGGTTGAGTCCTATCCCAAGATTTTGCCTACTCCTGGGCCTACTGGTGGGGAGGAGGGATGTTGGAGAGACAGCTGTGATGCTGTGCCAGCACTGCTCAGCAGTAGCCAAAACACCAGTGTGCTGTCAGTACTCTTCTGGCTCCCAATGCACTGCACAGCACTGTGAGGGCTGCTGTGAGGAAAATTAACTCTATTTCAGCCAGAACCAGTACACTGGACAATGTGGGATTTTAATGCTACATTTGGCATTCGGTGTCAATGTGAGGCAATGGAAAATAATTTTTTCCCAAGGCTACATGAGTGTATTTCTTTGAACATAAACTCATCCCATCGTTACTCAACCTTGAGATTACTTTCTTGCAAAGATGTAGTGTGCTGACAGTACTGTCTAATTTCAATTTTTATTACCTTCCTGTAGCTTTTAATGAGAATTTAAACTCTTAAATGTCAGATTTTAGGGCATATTTAGATAAGGCTAATGATCTGGTCTGGATTTTTTTCCTGACGAGTATGAAAACTGTGAAGTTAGCCCTGTTCCTAGGAGAATTGCTATTGCAACAAGATCTCTAGTTACTTCAATAGCAAAGAAAGTCCTTTGTGAGCAAATAATTATTGTTGCACTCACAGACAGGACAGCAGAATAGTTTTGCTGGTGTACCAATTTTACATATGAAAAAAGCTATAAAAATATTGTGTGTGCCTACTCCAAAACCTCAGGCTGCATCATCCTGGCTTACTTTAGTTCTGTGAGGGGAACAATGAAATAAAAAAGGCCTGTGGGGTAAAAGGAAGAAGTCTCTGTCTCTCACATTGGTTCACATGAGAACTGTGACTGTTCAGCAGAGCTACTTAAAGTAGCAGAGATCACAGTCACATATCTGGATGCTTAATAATGAGCCATATTAGCTGCATTTCAGACATGTCTTTTTAAACAACTGTATCTACTTCAGCTTATTAATCAAGGAAGACTATGCCAGTAGCTGTGTCTGTTGTCATGTAAATCTGCCTGCACAAATGACTGTATCTCATTTTACATGTATCAGTCAGATGCTGCTGTTTAGGAAGTTTGTGAATGCACAGTATTTAATGAAATGTTTCCTCAATCCAGTTTTAGAGGCACTAGAGAGAGTTTAAGAAGATTCCAGGCATAAAATATGCCATTTGTCTTCATTGTTTGAATAGATATGAAGTCATTTTAACATAGACCTGAGAAAATATTAAAAAAAAAAAAAATACAGCTACCTAACCAAGAAAACTAAAGTGATAAAAGCATTCATATGTACAACTTAAAAAGTTGGACTTTTTTACTTAAAACCCCATCTTTTCAGTAACATTTTGAGGTGTTTCCTTCCCCTTGGTAATCACAATCTGAAAAGCTACCCTGAAGGTACATAAGATGAGGGCTTTCCCTCTCAGCTGACTGTGGCAGCCGCTCTGGTTGCACAGCAGTGGTTGCACAGGAGTGGTTTTGCTTGCACTGAACAGGACACTTAGACAGAATGGGTGGACTTGTCTGAAGACAGGATTCCTGTGGTGGTGCTCTGTTAAGAAGTGCAGTCTTCACTGGGGTGCTTGTGGAGTCAGATCTTGTGGACAATGAGTAACCCAGATGATAAAGAACACATGCTTGTGCTGAAATATGAATATAAAATAAGGAACAATGTAGTGGGAGAGTCTTAATGCAGGTGGTCCCATAAAGATGTAAACCCCTACAAAGATGTGTCACAAGCTGATACCTTGCACGTACTTTAATCAGCACCAGTCCTTTGAGCAGCTGCATGAGGCACCTCTGCTCAGCCCTGAGTGTATTCCCAGCCCAGCTCTGCTGCCTGAAGGTGACCCCTGAGCACATAGATTCCAGGCTGGCTAGAAGACTAGGTTTCTTATCACCGAGGGAAAATTCACTCCTTCACAAGGAATCCTTCTATCTCTGGCATTCCTGCTTCCAGCAACTATAACTCATTCTGCAGTTGGACCTTCCTACCTCTCTTGCTACATTATTTCTCAGTCACAAATTGCTACTGCAGATAGTTAACATTTCAGAGAAGTGGCTGAACACATGGCCTATAAATTATGATCAGATACAGGAAATCACTGTCCAGCCACAGCTATCAGGCATAACTTTGTTTTCCAGCTACAGCGTCACTAGGAAGGAGAGACAAAATTAGTTATCTGACATATTTTCTTTCAATGTTCAATGCTCTTTCAGTGTTCAGTGTTATTTCACATTCTATTTTGAGGGCAGTATTAGCTATGCAGATGCTGCTCTCCCTGTCAATTTAATTCCATGTGGTTTTATTGATGAGAAAATAGAACAGGGTTATTTCTTCTGTAGAGGAGATGATAAGAAGAACACTAAAAATGAGCACACACCCCACCACCACCATCATTCCTTTCAAATCGTTGCAGACTTATAGTACATTGCATTTATTTCTTATCAAATATGTGTGAGATGCTTTTCTAGAAATACATTCTAGCACAGTTCTACACATTGAAGTACTGGTTGCATTACAGAGGTAGAAGTGGTATTTTACAGCCTCTAGTTACAAAGAATCGGACTGTATAGTCTGAAGAAAGCCCATTTGAGTTTATAAAACACACTTGTGATTTTATATTACCCATGTAAAATACATTATTTTTCAAAAGCAAAGAGGCATTTTATTTCTGGATGTAGAAGAGGATACGTATGGAGGTTCCCAGAGAAAACATATCTGCAGCTTTTCTGCAGAACATGACATGGCCATCAGCACGGAGACATAAAAAATTTCTTTTTCACAAGCATAATAAGCATAACTACATGATGTTCATGGTTGCAAACAGTGTACCCAAGGGCAACTCTTTTAAATAAGTGGAATTGCAAGAGAAAATAACCAACATAGATAAGACCAGAAAAAGGCCATTAAATGAAATTTCTATGTTATTTTGGCTGGTTTTGGTTTTAGTACTTAAATGTGGTGGGACTACCTTGGCAAGCTGTCAGGTGCCTACCAAGCCAATCTATCTCTCCCTCCACTCAACAGGACAGAGGGAGATAGTCCAGAAATTGTGTCTCCTGCCTTGTGGGTATTATCAAGTCACCTGGACACAGATGTGGGCCCTGCTTGACAAGATTGTTTGGATCTGAGAGTCTATGCTGTATCTGCATTTCTCCTAAAAAAGTTTACTCTTCATAACCAAATGTGAAGGTCACTCTTCCCTTCAGCTATGGTAGGGTGGAGAGGAGAATCAGACAAAAACGATAAAAATTCTGGGTTGGGATAAGATCACTTTAAACATTCAAATGAAGGGAAAAAAACCCCCAACCAATGAAAACTCAGTAATAAAAATGATAATAGCAACCAAGAGTAGAAAAAGTAAGGAATAAAACCCAAGAGAAAAAAAGTGATGCACAATAAGTTCCTCACCAGACTTCCTCACCAGCAAGGAATAGGTCCTCTTTATGCATAAACTCTGAAGCTTAGTATGAAGTTGACACAGTGGTGACTGTGTTATAAAGTCTCACATTTTATTTAGTCATGTTATCACAGGAAAGGAAGACAGTGAATGCAGTGTCATTTTCACAAAGGTTTTAGAAGACCTCTATACAAATAGACACTGGTCTGAGTGCATTTGACTTTTGTACCAAGCAAAGCAATCAAAAGTACAAGAAAACATAGAATTAAGAGAACATATGATACTGTGGTGAACATCAATACAGCTTTTTTTTAGAATAAAGACACAACCTGCAAGTTTTGAAGAGGTATTTAGTGATGTCAATGAACTTGTCAATAAGTCACATAACAGTATATATCAGCTTCCAAAAAGCCTTTAACAGTCTTCTTTTTTTTTTTTTTTTTTTTTTTTCAAAGTGGAAAAGTCCTGTCACAGTTAAAGAGTTGATTGAAAGCCTGGAAAAAAACACAGGGAAAAATTATCAGCTCCTGTAGTAGATGGAGAGCAATGACAAGAATTCCAGAGGGTTTGTATTGTACCTTTGTTGCTCAGTGTATTCATGATTTTTCTGGACCATCATGAGAAGTGGTTTGTAGTGCTGGTTGATGTTGAGTAATCATTAAGGTTATTCAAAAGTGACATAGACTGTGAATATCTCAGATGTTTAATCATGAGTCTGATTGGTAATGAAATGAATTTTAAAATACAATTGATGTAATGTTCATAAATAAAAGCAAGTGTACCAGGAGAAGTGCAAACCTCACTGATGATATATAGGGGTGGAATCAAAATTAGCAACTACCTTACAAGGAAACCACGACCATGGCATCAAATCCTGTAGAAACATCATTCTGTAATGCTCCATGATGAAAATTGTGTCTTAGAATTTAATAAAAGATGAATAGATGTCAAAAAACACTGGAGCATGGCAAGACAGTGAAGATTATCATAATAAAATTTTTACTAAGCAGACCATCACAAAAAATAAGCATGCAGTTCTATATACTATATGATATAATTATAAAATACAGCTTATATGGCATGTACAAGAACATTCATTTTATACTAGGAATTTCACTATGAGAAACAAAAACATAGAAGGGATAGAAGAGATGTAGATAAAGTAAATATAGAAAAAACATTATAGAGAAAAGTTGGTTCACATTTCTCATGTGACAAGATGTAATAAATTTCTTTACAAATGAAAATAAATAAGGCAAAAATAATATATATTTATCACATCTTGTGCACTTGCATTCTGTATCTCATTTTGGTAGGATGGTTTTTAGTCAAAAATTTAAAAAAAAAATCAAAACATTACTATATTAAGTCACTGAAATAATGAAGATCTATTAAAGCACAGCCAAAAAGACCCAACTGTTCAGGGAAGTTCAGAGAAGGCAAATCTTACAGATTGCTGCAAGCTGACAGGACAAGTGGCAATAGCACTCAGCACTTGTCCTGTTTCTCAGATCAAAATGGAACAACCAAGGAGTTTTATTTCTCTTGTGTGCCCACAGAACAAAAGTCTTTATTTTCAGCAGGAATGGATGTATCTGCTCTTTATTGGTTAACCCTTTTTTTCTGGTTAATAGTGGCTGGGTTTTTTGTTTTTTTTTTTTTGTTTTTGTAGAAAGATTAGTAATTTTATATTTTCGCAAGACAGGAAATTCTGGGGTCTGCCATATGCTAAAGGCAATCATAAAATCTCTACCTCTAGTTTGTGTTGTAAACGAATACAACAGAGAATAATTTTGTTTTCTATCAAGGTGACTTTGTCTGTCAAACTGCAGGACTAAATGTAAGAGATGATACAGTGGAGCAGTGATCAGCTAAAATTAGGAAGCACAATTGGATACATTTAGGGAAGAGAAGGAACTATATTCCTCACTGCAGCACCGTGCCATAGAGAGTCCTTTCTGTTAAGGAAATATTATCTCTACTGTTATTGCACTCACACAAAACCCCAGGGTTTCACTTTGTAAAGCAGAATTACGGAAGGAGAGGAACAGGTTTTCAGACCATTGGTGTTAGGAAGTCAGCATCTTGTGTGTATGTTTAACTACACTTATGGTGTTGGTACTCTTACTTCAACTGCATAGAACTCCATAAAATATAGGAAATGCTGTATTCGTATATCAGGTAATTAAATATTTTATGCTGACATAGAGAGTTATAGCTTGAATTAAAAATATGTTCTGGTACTCAGCTGTGTGTTTTAAATTTCCTATGATGCATTTTAACATATGGAAAGACAAATTAGAATGAGAAATAGTTTCATTGTATAGAATGATTTCTATAAATAGTTCACCAGAAAAGAATACAATACTACCATTAAAATAACTGGTCTTAGGAAAGGTAATGCTGCACAAAGGAAGATGAGAAGCAAATATGAGCATTGCTGAAATATTTAGGTTAGATTACAATTTGCATTGTAAATGCAAATCAGCCACATCATTGAAGCAAAGCATTAATGGCAAGACAGCAATGGGAAAAAAGGCAGTGAAGTAAACAAAACTGACAAAATTAAATTAAAAGAATGCAAGCCAAAAATTATAGAGATAACTTGCACTCCAAAAGCCAGTTTTGTGCTTGTATCTTTGCTTGCCCCTAGTTTGTGTAAACCTTATTCTTATTTTGCATAATGGTTGTAGACAGTAGGAATTTAAGACCTGAAAATGTGATGAATTTTCTTCTGCACATCTTTATTTCTAACCCTGAACAGACACTTGAGACACCAGCAAACCTGGTCTTAACACATACCCAGTGTCTGCCCAGGCCAGAATGACACAATGTGACCAATGTTTTAAAGATCTTTCAAAGCCAGAGTTAGGGACATTCAAATTTAAGGAATCATTCTCTGATGTTATTAAGACAGTCAGTTTAAACAATCCTGAGTTTTAGAGAAAACTGTGTAAATTCTATATTATTTTGTACCTGGAAATCTCAAGGACAGTTTTGAAGCTGTTTAAAAAATACTCCTTGCTGAGCTTATTGGAAAAAGAACATTGGATTCTAAAATTCTGCAACTCTTCATCAGCTGGACAGCAAAATCATTTCCTTAGCTTCTGTCTGCCAGTGAAATACTAAAATACTGAATTGCATCAAAGAAAAGGAAATTGTTTTAACACTATGTTTCACAGAGGACTAATGCTATGTGCTATCAACACAATGAAACTGTCTCATTGACAGAAACACAAGTGGGAATGCATGCTGCAATGTTGCTTTTGCAAAGAACTTACATCTGTACCCAAAGAAGACTTTCACCTGCACTTCATCTCCCTTCCTCTGAACAGATCACACAGGCCATGAGATCACCTGATTCGCAAGACCACATTATTCATACATAAAACCTACTGGAATCCATGTGCTAAGGAGTCTCCTGACAATATTCAATTGGGTTTTTTTTCTCTGAGAAGGCTGCAATGTCAATTGGGTGAGGTAGCACTTTCCTCCTTTTGGGATTTTATTACAGAATCGTAGTATTGTATAAAAGACTCAGACTGAGGCTTTCATCTGAGAAAGAGCTTTTGGGTTTTTTGCTCCCATAACAACATCCTCTTTATTATTTAAATTAAACATCAAACATGTGAAATACGGAAAGAATCTTGAAAGTCTGAACTGGAATCCAGGACTTGTTCAGAGTCCACAGGTTTTCAGACCTTTGCTTGATAAATTCTTGAGAGCTTTTCTTCCATATAGTGGCACAGTTTTATTGTGATAAAAAATAACTTGCTGTTTAAATGCTTTACATTCTTTATTGGTTCTGGTTTTGTAGCAATGACATGTTTCTTGTTCTTTTATCTTCTCTCTGGATTTGAATCACTGCAGTACCTCTCTAATCTAAAACTGTAGATTTTAGTAATGCAGCAGTTCCCTTACCAACAACTATAATTGGAATTATGTCTCTATCATTTTAATGGTGTTGTTTTTCTTCCCTGATACTCCTTCAAATCAATATTAATGTGAATATTTAAATCTACAAAATCTGCACTTAGTCTATTTGAAGTATTAGATGAAGCTTGCAAACCTGTTTTTTTATTCAGTTCGTCTCCTAACCTAGTCAAGTTAAAACCACAGAAAAGTGTCAGATTTGTGATTTGTTCTAAAAGCTTTCAGCTTTAATAGCTCAGTTTTGTATTTTAAATTATAGTTTTTTGGGAAGCAGTGAACATATATGCTCCTGTCATACATTGGAAATAAATGTATCATTTGAGTGAATGGCAGATTCTCTACAGAGAGTAAGAGAATGGATGAAAGTTAGAAAATACATTTAATAGGTACTTTTGCAGGGGCCTCTCCTACGCCTTTAATGTCTCTGTTCTGTCTGGAAAGAAAAAAACCCACCTATTTTCTGAAACCTTTTTCATATTTCTGCTTCCTTTTTCTACCTCCAATAAATACATTCATTCTTTAAACATGAAGGTGAGAAATTAGTGAAATATGTTTCAAAAGCAGATAGTTTATTAATTGAAAGTAATACCATCCAGAAAATTTCTCTGGACAAGTTATTTTATACACAGGTCTTTATTGCATTTACTGGTGCAAAGGTTGCCACCTTTCACCTGAGAAAGATCTTCGGGTTTTTTTGAGGACATTTTTACTGTGTTTATTTAAGGAGTACGACCCATTAATGTGTTAATGAATCCATTCATGGATTCATTTCCCCTTTACAGCCAACTCTTGTAAAATCTTCATTAAATTTGGGATTTGTTTCCAACATATGAAGGAGCTAAGGCATCAAAATGGCTGTAAGTTTTCTTTGGTTTGCTAACATCTCTGCAAAATTATTTTGTAAGGAAAACCAGCCATGCTCAAACACATTTTTCCTCCATGATACATTCACCATATGCCTTGGAAGGCATAACCTGTACCTGTCTCCTCAAGGCTAGTGTCTTTGAGCATTTGGGGAAGCACTCAGAAAAATGGAGACATTTTAGGAATGTAATTACTGCAGTGTCCTAAATTCTTGCTAATCTGAGTAAGTCAAGGACGTGAGTTTCTGTGCTGTGAGTTCTGGGAAGTATTTACTAAGAGAAACTCAAGCACATTCATGACACTTCTCTTTCCTCTAATTCCTGGTTTCTAGGGAACACCAAGGGGAGCTAATCCAGGCCATATGAAATCTGCTGTTTATTTCCTTTCTCCACACAGTTGCAAGGACAGCCTATGATGGAAGATTCCAAGGTTTCCTCTCCTTCATGCATAATCTCCTAAATGATGGACATATACAGTGCAATATGAGACAGCCAGGGCATATCTATGGAGGACAAACTTACCTATTCAATTTCAGGTTTGCCACAGGAAACATAATCTAGGTCTTCTTTTTCTTTATAAAAATATTTATATAAATATAAGATTTATGTTACTTTGTAGGAATATCAACTAGTACAAATACTAGTTTTCAAAGAGCATGTTATATTTTTGGAATGTAATTAGAAATAGAAAGTTTACATTTAGAGGATTATCTATTCCTCCCTATCCTATTCACAGTCTGTTTTCTATTAGAATCTGAAGTGCATCGCTGCATTTAACTGCTGCTGTTTGTTACAGATAGTGGAGCCTGGAAAGAATAGTATATAAGTAGCAGCTGATAAAGTACATAATTAGCTTATTTCCTGAGATTCAAAGGTTAGCAAACTTGCTTTCTGCTTTCTTGGAGGATGTAAAAAATATTTCACCTTATTTCAGTGGTTCAGTAATGGCGCACCTGACTTCTTTTTTTTTTTTTAATTTTATTTTATCAATATAACACAAAGTGGTGAGTTTGGGTTTTTTGTTTTTTGTTTTTTTTTTTGTTTTTTTTTTTTTTTTTTTTTTTTTTTTTTTGTTTTGTTTTGTTTTTTTTTTTAAATACAGATCATGCAGAACATATTAAAAAATGTGATGACAGCAAATAAATCTCTGCTTCCTTCCATGGAAAATGTGCATTGACTTGTCCAGGTAATATTAAAAAATAATGGACCCCAACCCTTGGGTTTGTAACATGCTAAATATTTAATTATTCTGTAGGGGGCAGCAGAATCTAAACAAAATTAGTATTAAAGTTGGGCAGTAGGACGAACAGGAACACTGAATTGCCTGCTTTTCACTTTTTGCTGAGAGGTAGCAATGTACCTGAATTGCTGCAAAATTAGCAACATTGCCTAATTATTATTCTTTAAATTATAAAACACAGGTTGCATGCATTCCTTTTTATCTAGTCTCTTATTTTATATACAGAACTACTGAAGCTGAACAAAACCAGTGAGATAAAATTAACACACAAATAGTTTTTTGCTCCCTTTGGGTGAAAAAATGCAATTTACAAGGAAAATGCAGTTATATATAAATATTTATGAAACAAAAAAGTCAACTAACATCAGTGGGGTTTTATATATGAGTGAGGTAGCAAAAAATAATACCAAGTTAGACTATTTGATTAATTATTAACATTTTCATTGCATCCCAATGGGGAATTTATTCTGGAAAAGAAACAGTTTGCTATTAGTTATTGTCCATAATTAATTTTTAAGTGGCAAGCTAGAGTACAAGTCAAAGAAATTTAGTTTTTAATTAACCAGTAATAGAGATCAATTCTACTTTTTCTGTCATGAAAGTAGTGAAATTAAAGGTACAATACAAGGACCTGCCATACTCCCTTCCACTCAACAGAGTATTGTTTTGGTAGAAAGAAATTAAGAAAGGAATGAGTATAAATTATATTCTTTCTTATTCAGTGGGGAGAATCCATTCTGGTCATAGTTTAAACGATATGACTCTGAGTAAATGCTACCATTTTTCTTTTAATGAGCGATTCTCAATTCTATTGAATCATGTGACTTGAAAACTATAGAATAATATAGCTTTCATTCTTAGGGCATTGGGTCTTTGAAAAAAATTATTTTGACTGTTTGACTATTTTTAACTGAAGATAATTAGGTGTAAGAAGATTCTGCAGTTGAAATCCTTCTGGTTTAGTCTTAATACACCACTTAACAGTGGGTTTTTCTGCAAAATAATGTGTTAGATTTTAATTTGAGTTTTATGGTTTATTTCTGCATTACTGAACTTGATGAGAGGCTTCTGAAAATCCCAATGAGTTAATAATATGATGGAAAATAACACAATTTTAAAGCAACAAATGGCAGCAACAACAATGAACTTGTACACAGCAAAATACCAGTACAGCTACATGATAGTTTACTGACACGTTTTAAAGCCTACGAATTGATATGTTATAAGGGAGATTTCAGCACTGCAACATAGCACAAACATCACACTAAACTGTAAACTAAATCAAACACACTAAGCAGTGATCTACCTCTAAAACAGCAAACAATGCTGAGCGTGCAGCAGGAGGCAGCTATAAATGCTTATATCTCAGTTTAAATACCTGACTACTAAACTGTCTTCTACCACTTACTGTTACATGAAATTATTTTGTTGGAGCCCCAAAGCTTTCTCTTTTCTCATGCTGCTGAGGTTAGAAAGAAAACATTAAGCTGCCTTACACTACAGACATTTTAGAGTACAAGGCAGTGACAACAAATTTCAGAGCATTTCTAGAGTTTGTTAGCATAACCAACCATCACAGCAGATTTTAGTTTCCTTCACACAAGAGATAATTATCCATCCAGAAATTAACTTTGAAAGGAAGGAATAGAATGAAACAATTTCACCAATGCAAACATAACATTTTCCTCCCTCCATATCTCACACAAGATCAGGGAGATATAATAAGTGTAGGCTCAGGTGTGTCTTCAGTGTGTGTTTGGCATGAACAGAGTGAACTACTGAGTCCCGTGAGCCTAAGATAACGTATTAAGAAGAGATACAAGTTCTTGTCCTCATTCCCAAAATGTGGCATTCTCTGAACAATCAATTCATAAAAGTACATTTTACAAGGACAAATCTGTCTTAAAATTAGAATTTTTAAGTGTTGCCAAGCATCCAGTACAGAAAAATCATAATTTTGTTTAAATTACTACATTGGGTACCTAGACATGTTTATAAGGGAAAAAAAAAAAAAAAATTGTGTTCTTTTAATGTGGAGCATGTTTCTGTTCAGAATTTAAAATCAAGATAAAAATGTGTATAGTACAAATGGGACTTTTCTAATTTTTAAAATTATTTATTTTGTATATTTTTTTTCCCCAGTAGATCTTTGAAATTGCTGAATGATACTCTATTTCAGAAAATTTACAGCTGGGTAGTGCTACTGTTGGCTGTTTTTTCTTTTGGACTTAAAAATTTTCTTTCTTTTTTCTGGTATGTAAATCCTGTAAAAATCTGATCTAAGAAAAATACAAGTTTTGCAGTTCAGAGACTTTTAAAAACTGAAAAGGCCAACATTTTCTGCCCTGCACACAACTGTGCACACCTTAATCTTTCTTCTCCAGAGAGAGAACACTCATATTCGAATGTGAAAAATACACAGTAAATAGTCTTCTGCTCACCAGACTTTCTCGCCTTCTGATAATCACAAACCAAAACTTCCATATGGCTAATAGCAGGAAGGCTTCCTCTACCTTGGGAAGCCATGGGCAAGAAGGAACTTACAAACTGGTCACATGAGACACTTTGGATCTGTTAAAGAGTTTTTTGCTCCACTATGGGACAGCACTGGGTAAACCATCAAAATTTCAAAGTCCCATCTCACTATTCCTTTTAACTTACTTTTGACAGGAAAGAAAGGACAGATGACTTCACTATCCCTTGTACAACCAGATATGATTATGGGGCCCACATGGATATCAGGAGCTCTGGATGGTCTGTGTGATTTTGGTAAGTCTAAAATTGAACCACAACTTTTGGGTAATGATCTCATGTGAAGGCAAGGATCCTTGTAGCCCTTACATATGAAAAAGGTAAATCATACATAATAATTTGTATCATATTGTTTTATCCTTTTACATCACTCATATATAGCTACAAGACTTCTAGGAATCTGGATACTCTATATGCACCAAAGGCATTGAGTAAGATTTCTCAAAAAATGCAGCATCTTTACAGTTTCATTTTCTTGTGCTCTGTATTTTGCATATTTTAACAGATTTTTTCCCAATTATCTGACCTACACTTCTGAACAATTTACATTCATATGTTTTATGAACAAAAACAATCTTCAAACACAAGATCAGTTATCCTAAATCAAACTTATTTCAATACTCTATTTCC
This sequence comes from Pyrgilauda ruficollis, assembly GCF_017590135.1. NCBI lineage: Eukaryota > Metazoa > Chordata > Aves > Passeriformes > Passeridae > Pyrgilauda > Pyrgilauda ruficollis. The sequence continues at coordinate 5,075,909 of NW_024525823.1, read as the reverse complement.
AGTGCTATGTAGTAGTAGAACCATAGTAGAAAAAGCTGGCCTCTTAAAGGGTATGTATTTGTTATATGAAGGTTTTCAAATAACTTTTGTCTTCAAAATTACCTGCAAACTGTTCATAGAGTGTAATCAGCCTGACATGATTAGTCATACTCAATATTGTCAGCATACAAAGTTAAAAGACTACACTTTTCTAAGAGTCATTCTGGATTTCATGTCTTTGTTTGTTGGTTCATATGTTTGCTTAGAAGATTCATATTTCCTTTGTTTAGCAATAAAAGATAAAAAAGTATCCCCATGATTTTTCTTTGTCTGAAGCCAGTATATTCTCAGAACAAGGTCTACTGACCTTAAGATCATTAAATATCTTTCTTCTCTTGTGCTCTGCTCCAGGAAATGAGCCAAATGCTCAGACCTCACCATGTGTCCCTGGTTAGCTGCTCTTGTACATTAAGCTAAACACATGCATATCTGTCTGACTGCATCAGGGCCAAAGTGCTTAGCTCTAAGCAACTGCTGACATCCTGTATATGCAACACAGCACTGAGGCACACTGTATTCTGTGGGACTGGACCCCCCACCTCAAACTGTCAGAGCAAATAAGCAAGAAAAATTAGTTGAAAGTATTTTTCATTATCCATGGGTATTATCCTGCATTTGATATGTGATTACACAGTATTTTATGAACAACGTTCTCTCTGTTATAACACTGATATAACTCTGTTTCCACAGATAGAACAGACAGTCAAAAAACTGTGCCAAGATATTTGGGAAAAGCAAATACAAAGGATAAAAATGTATGGAAAGTTCACAAAAAAAATCTAGTGTTTTCTAAATTCATATTCATCCATCTTGAGAACACATAGGGAGTATTATAAATATTTTCCAGTTTTAAATGGAAATGTGATTTAAAATTAAATCATTATAAAGTTGGTGTGCATAAGGATCTGAAAATGTCAACAATGACACAGGAGAAGGAGTATAGCAGTGACTTCAGAACAAACATATGTGAACCTCACTAAAGTATCTTTCAGCTTCTGGAAAAAAATATGATTTGATTAAGTATTCAAAGATTATTTCTATGTAATCTGTACTGAAGGTTCATAGAGTCATAAAAATTAAAGTCTGTAAGACAGGACTGAAAATGAGGGAACATTTCTGTCATACTATTCTTTTGGGGGAGGACATTTATGTAATTCTATTTTTTGTCAGCCTTTGATGTAATATTTGGAAGAAATGCAAATAATTTTTTAAAAAAATGCTAGCATAGAAATTGAAGCTCAGGTTGGATTTCAACTGTACAAACAGTTATGTACAAGTAGAATCTCAGTTTTTGAACCAGAAACATTTGGGTTTTTCAAAACTGTCTGCTGGCTTGACTCAGTTGGACTTTCTATTTCAAGAATTTGGAATATCCTAGTCAAGAGGCAGGAGAGCTTTAACACCTGAAAAGGAGTATTTTTTATTTCTGTTCTCTCATATGCAATTCAATTCAGTGAAGTCACTACATCATGACTCTTTTTTTTTTCCCCCTGCATCTTTCACTTAATTAAAAGGGTTGTAAGGTGGTTCTCTACTGTGGTGTAACATTCAAAGAAATTGCATTATAGCACCCTATATTATTATAGAGTGTAAGGTAGTTCCAGTATTCCCTTGCAGATGTGTTTTTGTACTGCTTTTTTTTTTTTTTTTTTTTTTTTTTTTTTTTTTTTTTCTATTATCATTGTTCTTCTGTCTCCAGGACTAAAATACAGCAAAAGGAACACAAATGAGACACATCGGTTTCATGAGAGCCATATTCAGGTCCCTTAAGAGCTATAATTTGAGCACTAGTGCCTTAGAACATCGTTATCTGAGGCCATAAGTTTTCTGCATGCTGTTAGAAGACCAGAGTATGCATTAAACAGTGTTCTGTTGGTTTTTATTTTCAGTACAGAATTCAGTTCTTGAAATAGAAGTGCTTGACCTAGAAATAGAACGAGACAGAAACAAAAATGGTTACAGCTATTTAATACTTTTTCAATTTTCAGTTATCTAACTTGTTTTACATCAAGGAAGGACTTAATTGTTAATTTCTATAATTGGCTGGGGGTGGGGGGGGCGGGGGGGTCTTCTTTCCAAAGCAGGTGTAAAATGCACCAAAGGGGAGAAATTTCTTTCAGTTAACCTGCCCATAAAGTGTCAGCACAAGGCACGTTCATGGTGGCATTTTTTTCCAGATTTACAAAATAATTTAATGTAAAGCAATGTCTTGGTGATTTTGAAAGCCAGATGTGGCGTATGAATCAAGGCTAATGTCCTTTTAAAAACACTGTCTTACTTGACTGACAATAGCTGGTATTGTGAGTTTGATAGATGGTTTAGAAAAGAGAAAAATGTTAAGAGGTATTTAAATAAGTATATTTTGCCTAACTTAAATTTGTATACCTCACAAGTGTATACATGACAAATTTATATATATATATATATATATATATATGCTTTTTTTATATATGCTAAAGATCATGTGCTTTTCATAGAGAAAATCTAATTTAATATATGAGCATAAAATCAGCATCCATCTAGCTTAGGAATGACCAGATAACTGGTCATTAGATAAGTGGCTTAGTAGATAAGTGACTTTTGGTAGGGAGAAAATCAGAGACATCAGCCTGAGGCTGTGTGACAGATGTGGCCATCTGTGGCTTATGCTAACAAGCTAAGTTAGGAAGTAATAATTCAAGAAAGTGGTGGCCCTTTGGTGGAACACCTCACCAAGTGACTGACCCTCTGAGGATAGCGAAGCTTGGGGTGGAACCAGCACACATGGGCTAGCTGCCATCTGGGTCATGGCCCCCTTGCCCAGCTTGAGTGACCACCCCCCTTGTGGGTGAGGAGACCATTCTCTTGGCTTCTTCCATAAATATGTGGGTTGATGCCTACCCATTGACACAGAATATATGTTGGAGAGCAGAGGATGTCTGCCACCTGCCAAGTACCTTTCTGGGGCCTGGGCATGCGTCCTTGAGAGATTCCTCAAGAAGACCCACTCTGGGTGGCAGGTTGGGTGACAGGAGGGGTGATGATACTGGAAGGGACCTTTGTCGCTTTGGAGAGAAAAAGGGACGTTGTAGGGACATGTGTTGTACCTGGAATGGACTTGTGTGGTGGGTAGGAGGGAAGAGTGTCTGGGAAAGGCCATTGCTGGGTATTGGTGGTCAGAGTAATGTAAGTAAGCCCCAAATGCCTTGGGGCTTGGCTCTCACAGTCAGTCCCTCTCTGTCCCACAATGTCCTGTTTCACTTTCAGCCTCTGCCCCAGCGCAGGGCCTTTGTGTTGCATAGCGGCCAGAACAGTGATGGGCAGTGCAGTGAGCCTCCCCAAACTGCCTGCTCCAGCAGTGTCATGTGAGGGATCAGGTCCATGGGGAGATGACATGAAGAGCCTGTCTGTGCCAGCATAGATTCCCAACATGGTTTGTAGCCAGATTCATGGTTTTCTGAATTTCAAAATCTATGAAAGTAATTTTTTTTCTTTTTTTAACTGATATTTCAGTAGCTACATGAACTAAATCTCTCCACACCTCTAGAGGTGAGGAAAAAAATGAAATACAGTACATAAATGGTGCTACAATAGAATTTCTTTGAATGCTACAATAATACCCATCTTCTTAGTTTTTTGTTTTGTGGGTTTTTTATTTGATTTGGATTTTTGTTTTGTTTTGTTTTGTTTTCAGGGGAGGTATTTGCTTCTTTTCTGGTGTTGGATCATGAATGCTACAAATTCTTTAGTTACATAGATATGCATAGAGAATGATAGGTTCACATAAAACTAATTCTGAATGGCATAGGCTCCAAACAATGAAGTGGAAAGAATTTACTAAATTTAAATGGCTACATCCACACTAAATTTACATGACACACTGATAAATATCAACAGAACCTTTTTATTATTAATTATTTTTTAAATTTGATAGCATGCAATTTGTAAGCAGAACTTTCCAACTTTCAAGCAAATAGAGTACACAAGTTAGACATGCTCTCTTATGTTTTTCTTCTGCTGCATCTTTCCCACTCTTTTGTGGATATTCCACTTATCAGCTCACTCTTGCTCTATTCAATTATCATCACACGTAACATGAGCTGCAAAAATGCTGCCAGAAGTTTTCTTCAAACATTTGTTTCAAATTTTAATTATGATTTTTACTGTAAACTGGGATTACATGAATATTTGATAAAGTTGCAAGAGGAATATTCTTCAAGATAGCAAAAATTTGAAATAATTTTATTAAATATTTCTATAAAAGAACTTTTCATTTATTAACATGAATAGTTACACGACACATCTGCTTTTGTATTATTTATACAACAAGAGATGGAAACTTGAAATGTTTCTCAATGTTCCTCACAATCTCACTGTCAACTTCTTTCCATTAACTGAGCAATTCAAAAGAGCAAAAAGTTGAATTTAATTAATTACTTACCATATTTGATTCTGTAGCTCTGATCCACCCATTGATTAACACTGTTTAAATTTTATTTTAAGGATGATACCTTAATTGGCTACTCTTTACGGAGAAAAAGGAATGCTGGAAACCCCTACTCCGGAGTTCTGCTAGCCGAGGGAAAAGCCAATGGGGAAATCTGAGTCTGCACAGCTGAGCCCATCCTATTACTTATTTCAGAAACAGCACTTCATGGCTCTGGTTATGTTGGCAGTTGCTTAATGGGTGATAATCTTGCCAAATCCTTTATCTTGAAAAATCTTAATTTGAGGAAGGACTGAATGGAACAAAAGCAATTTCCCATTTCTAGCTCTAAGATGGGATTTACTAAAGTGTTATAAAGAAACTGTGCTCCTTTTGCATATCTCTTGTGAGAGATATAAAATTGCCATGTTTCATCCCAGCATGACTGGCCAAAACAGCTTAACATGCAAGAACTCCTAGTGATGCATTTGGAATCAGCTTATTCATGAGGGAACACATATTTGATAATTAAGTACAATAAAAATGAAACAAATATTCAATAATCCCAGTCATATACAATTGCCTTTCAGTAAAAGTACGATATTGACTGGATAACTGGTACAATGTAAAACAGAAAGGTAGCATTTTTTGATAAAGCAATAAAAGATCAAAATATTTTTATTTATGTCCATCAAAAGATTGTTTAGCATATGACATTGCTACATTCCACAATAAATAAATAAGTAAATAAATAGGTAAATACATAAATAAATAATCTGATCCTCTATTCTCTAAATGCATTGTTTTCATTATTATATTTTTCTCAGTGTGAAGTAATATCTGGAGATTTCAATTCATTCTTTACAAGTGAAATGTCTTTGAGCATGGTATCTGACACAGACATGTCAGACTTACATATTTATGTTACACTTGGCTGCATTCCCTCTATCTTTTAGGAAAAAAAATGGAGTTGCAGCTGTTGCATCTTGTAAATAAATTGAGTGGCGTGAGCTACCTAGTGTACCTCCTCTTGCCAAAGGAACAGCTCATTGTACTACCACAAATAGATCAAACATATCTGGAGAGGATATAGGTTCTCCTAAATGATTGGAAGACTTTTTTCTTCATTCTGTGCTTTACTTCTTCCAACTGCCAGAAACTGATTAAAAAAAAATCCAACAACTGAACAACTGAAACAAACAAACAAAAAACGCACAAGTGAATAATTCAACTCTACAGTAACTCCAGGCTTTTTTCAGTTTCTGCTCAGTTGTTTGTTTTGAGTATTGTATCTTTCAGGAATGCAACAGAGATGTATTTGTGTGATTTATGCCTAATGCTCTGATAGTGATTTCAGGTGCCCAAGTTGTTCTTGTGGACCTTGTTCTTAATGACGCCAAGAGCAACAAGTTCTAGTAATCAAGCCTTGTTTATTTAATCATGCACTATAGAGTATGCAGGGCATACTTAATATAAAAATGAAAAACAGAGAAAACAGGCATTTTTAAATTTATTTTGCTTCTGGGAGTGCATATTTATTTTAAAAAACATTAAAGCTAAAAAATGGCAAGTAAAAACAACATTGGAAAAGTGAACATAGTACCTTAGGACATAGATATATATCCTACTAAAATTCAAAAGTGTGCATACAAAATTCTGCCCTAGCTAAGTCAAATCAGCTTTCATTTAAGTCAATAAACACTGTGAGTGAAGATCTAAGGCAAAATTTTCTTCTAAATTTATCTCTGTACTACCAAGACCCAGTAAAACACAAGATCTATTCACATCAAAATGAACAAAAGAAGTACGCTAGGATCTAGAATTTAGTCATCTCTACTCCTCATCACAAACTATTTTTCCTTAGGGTTAGCCTAATACATTATACATAACACATACCTCACAGAACTGACAATACCTACGTAATCAATCATTACCATTTCCATTTTTGTTATCTTGCTCACACAAGGAATAAAGGTCTTGCTTTCTCTGGGCTTTACATGAAGATCACTGAAATCCATGCAAGACTCCTGCTGACTTCAGGTGGATATGAATTGGCTCTGAATGAGCCGAATTTAACATCAGAGTAGTTTAATGCTGACCTAAAAGGCATGACTGTGGCTCACCGATCCTGATGATCCTGGTTGCTTTTGTGCCAGACTCATTCCCAATTTCAGCCTTCTGCAAACCATCCCCAATACAGCAGATAGATAAAGGCAAAGGTGGGGTGTAGGAATACTTCCTAAGGAGTTCCTTTGGTGAAAAACTTGCAGAAGCACCACTGGGATGGAAATGTCTCCCTGAATCAGAGTAGCTTCAAAGAGTACTGCAGAACTGGAGAAAGGAAGGAGTGTGTGGGTGGCCTGAAGAAAGAACCAGGAAAAAATTGTGATGGGAGCTAACTTCTATTACTTCTATTGCCATGAGATACATTGGATGGTGTGCTTTTTGTGATGTGTGTAACTCCCATTATAAACAAAAAAGATTCAGCTTTTTAATTTGCTTTTTAGGTTTTCAGTTAATCATGACATTTATAATGAACCTCAATTTATGTGTAGAGATACTTTGCTTATTATTAATTGTGCTGTGGGCTTATGTTGTAGAAGCATAAGAAGCATCTACTACAAGATGTCTTTGACAGTGTATAATTTTTTATTTCTTTCACTGTGCCTCTGTTCAAATATTCAGTCCTGGAAAAGTGAAAACTTTTCATACTATTCACAGATGTTTCCTCCCTTCAAATTTCAGAAAAATAAGGTTTATACTTGTGAACCAGATTAAAGTAAAAGAAAAAAACCATAACCAGTTCAAAAAGGGAGAAAACTTCACATACTTTGAAAAAAAATAATTGAAAACTTCTTAGTAATCCTCTTTTCTCTTAATCTACCTGGTTTACATAATTACATTCTGTTCAAGAAAACTACAGATTGCATTTCTTCAGTAGAAACTTATTTTCACAGGAAAACACAGGAATATTTTTTCACATGTTACATACTCCATATGACAGATGCAGTAGTTGGATATGAGTTTTCTCCAAACTGTTATTTTTGTTACTCTGATCTAAAGGGTAACAGAAAGGAATATTAAACTTTGAATCTCCAGTTTTAACATTCCCCTGTGGCCCATCCACACTAAAATTGTGATGCAGAGGTAACAAAACAAAGTCTTTGGTATCTGGAGAAAATAAATAAATAGAACCAGAGGCCTCAGAGAGAGGTAGGACATGATTCAGTGGAAGCTGGAGATAAGGCGTGAGCCAGAATTTGAAGTGACAAAAAGGATTTTAGATCTAATATGAAACTTCAATAAGAAAGCTAGGCCTGAAAGAAAGATAGGCATTAAAAAAAGGATTATTTCAGGGTCAGGTGAAAGAGATGAAAAATAGTTAGTATAGCCTATTCTCCAGGATATAAAATAAAGCTCTGGTTTAGTGAGGTTCAGTGTTCCTCTACAGTTTGTTTATTGATAAGTGTATCCATTCTAACTTATCTATGCAGAGAATGAAAATCCATTAGTGACAGCAATTAGCAGATAAATGCACAGGTACGTATTATGGGGCTACAGACTTCAGTCTTTTACATTATTTGTGCAAAAGTTAGCTGCACTCTGTGCCATGGATCTGAATTCCTGCCTTTTACAGTTTGTTCTTTAAAAGGTTAGAAAATCACCCACAAATAATCTGTGTTATTACTGTTCACATATTAAATGCCCATAATATTTCAGGACATGTTAGCATTATTGGATCCTTATTTAGTTCCCTTGTTCATGTGTCATGATACAGAATATATCTACTCTGATGACATTTTTCTTCTTTTATGCAACAGTTCTCACTGTTATTTGATACACAGCATGCTCCTTCAACATCAATGAAGTAAACAAAAAGAAGTTATTATCTCTATTACCTCTACTGTACAAGCTGGGTGATCTGGACAAAGGAATTGAGTCCACTTTCATCAAGTTTGCAGAACAACACCAAATTGTGCATGAATATCAATCTGCTGGAGGGTAGAAAGATTCTGCAGAGGGATCTGGACAGGCTAAATCAATGGAAAGAGTCCAACTGTAGGAGATTAAACATGGCCAAGTGCCAGGTGCTGTTCTTGGGTCACAACTGCCACATAAGATGCCACAGGTGTGAGGAAAAGTGCCTGGAAAGCTGCTCAGCAGAAAAGGACCTGGAGGTGTAGATCAACAGCATCTGAACATGAGCCAGCTGTGTGCCCAGGTGGCCAAAAGAGTCAAAGACATCCTGGCTTGTATCAGAAATTGTGGCCAGCAGGGCTTGGGAAATTATTGTCTCCTCGTAATTGGCAATGATGAGGCTGCACCTAAAATCCTGTGTTCATTTCTGGGTCCCTCACTACAAGAAAGTCATTAAGGTGCTGGAGCAAATCCAGAGAAGGACCATGAAGCTGGTGAAGGGTCTGGAGAACAAATCTTATGAGGAGCAGCTGAGGGTACTGGGTAGTGCCTGGAGAAAAGGAGGCTTAGGGGGACCTTATTCCTGTCTAAAGCTACCTGAAAGGATTTTGTGGACAAAATCCTGACTGTGGGGATCAGTCTCTTCTACCAAGTAACAAATGATAGGACAAGAGCGAATGGCATTGTGTCAGGGACAATTTAGATTCAATATTAGGGAATATTTCTTTGTGGAAAGATGTCTTAGTTTAAGACAATTATATGGGGTGGAAACTCCAAAGTGAATTACCTCCCTTTTTAGATTTTTGCTGCTTCCCTTTTACCAATAAGGAGACAAATGTGCAAAGATATAAGTGAAAAAAAAAGTTTACTGTGACTTGCTGGAGAAGGCAGCAGCACCACACCCCAGCTGCGCACAAGCAAATTTTGCAACACCTTTCTGGTCACTCTTGCCATGACAATCCTATTTCTGGAACCAAGGAGGAGGTTTCCTTCAGACCTTTTCTTTGCTGCCACTCAGGACAGCTACACCAGGACCTCAAACTCTGTGAGTTCTTCAGCCATCACCCCAGTTCCAGCCACTCCTGCTGACTACTCTGTGAAGCAGTATTTCATAACCCCAGCTGCTGCCAGAGCTGTCACCAGGAGCGCCCCTGTCAGGTGAGACAGCAGGCAGCACTGACTCTTGTTTTTGAAAAAAAAAAAAAAAAGGTCTCCAGGTTTTGCTTTTTTCCCTGCTTCCATTTGGGTACTGTCTGGGGAAGAAGGGAGTTTTGTAATCATAGAGACTTGTGATGTTTTTCCTTTGTTATCTCTCTCCACCACGTGGTCTGGGCTTCTCTGCCATATTTTTTTTTACCTTCTGGTCACAGAGTTGCCTATGGAGGCCACCATGTATTCGGAGGGGCTTCTCTGCCAGCTTGTTTTCTTTGTTGCCAGGGAGTCCCTGGGATTCAGCACCTTTCTACCTAGTGGCTATTACTGTGATCTTAGTTGCAGCTGCTTTGTTTTTCAGTAAAATTGTATTTTTTTTTCCACTTGTGTCTTCTTGCATTCAGCTCTTCATTGGTGAAGAGGAGTGGTTAAAAACTAAAAGGGGAGATAATGAATTTTGGAGTCTCCACCTCATATAATTGTGTTAAAGACAACCTTCCAAGACAAAAGGTTTGTCAGGGAAGTGGTTGAGTCACCATTCCTGAAGGTATTTCAAAGACATATAGATGTAGCACTTAGGGACATAGTTTAGTGGTGGACTTGCCAGTGCAGGGACAATGGTTGAACTTGGTGATCTTAAAGGCCTTTTCCAACCTGGATGGTTGTATCATTCGGTGAATCTGTGATTCTGTCATATTATCCTTGAGAAGAGGACATGAATTTCCTATAAAATGCTGGGCAAGACTGTCAAACCAGACTTCTCCTTTCTCTCCTTCCTCTCAGTACTCAAACACATGCACCTTCACACCCTGTTCTTTCACAGTTATATGAGACAGGCAGGCAGAGGCAAGCAGAGCTGCTCAGGGACTGAGCCCAGATCAAAGAAAAGGGCAGTGCCTTAAAGTGTGCCTAAAGTGTCTGCCTATACCCTAACATAAATATTCAGTATTCAAATATAAAACTGAAATAAATGAGGACCATGATCTGAATATAGATGATGATATAGAACAGATTAATTCTGTAAACAGAATATGAAAATAATAAAAAACACCTCACACACTTGTTATTATTGTGAAATTCTCAAATGTAGTAGCGGAAAACAATATCACAGATGGAATAATATAAGAGAGTCTGTGACTGCAGAAGAGAATATTTTTGTTATATTGAATGTGAACCTGTACACTTAATAAAAGAACAATGTGAAATCTGAACAGCTGCCACTTAATTGCACACTGTCTATACAGGCTGCTGAAAGAGGGTTTGGTCCTGTGGAGTGAATAGCATGAAAAATGTGCAAATGATTATACAGGGAGTACTTTTCAGTCTACTACTGATCACAAAGCATGGAACCAGACTGGATTAGTAGAAAAATGGATTTGTTTCTTTCCTGTTGTGAGTCTGTCTTTTCTGTTTTGATAGGAGTCAAATATTGTGGCAAAGCACAAATTCTCCTCTCCTCTCCTCTCCTCTCCTCTCCTCTCCTTGCTGTAAAAGTACTGATTGCATAAAAGGACTTTCTCAAATGGGAAGAGATTTTAAAAATACTTTATGACCTTCTTTGTTACATTTGAAATAAGGACAGAGCAGCAATCAAACTGTTGTCTAGTCTAGCTTTAAGAGAAACAAAAATGAAGCTAGGTTGTCTTAGAAATCTGAGTACATAGCTTTAAAACTATTCCAGGTTAATGTATTAATTAACTCACGCATGACTTTCAGAGAAATCTGTATTTCAGTCAGAGACCCTAGAGGGAAAAACATTTCAAGGTTACTGTGTGATTATAATACCTTGAAAGTTTAAAACTCCTTAAAAATATTCCTCTTATCCAAAGTGGGGGGAGCATGGGTTTCACTGTGTGTCCCTGAAAATTTCAAAACGGTAGATTGGATCTGATCTTCAGCTCTGCTATAGAGTTCCTCAAGATCTGATTTAAATGGAAACAAGCAGTAGATATTTGTGTTTTATGTTTACATTTATATTTACTATATATTCTACCATAATGTTATTTCAGAACTTTATTAAAGAAACCCTTTACAGAATAACCAAAAGTACTGCTGATACTCCATAAATTTTAGCCTAGGGCAAATAAAGAAATATCTTCAATGATTCTCCTGGGAAATTCTTCTGAGTTTTTATGTTGCGCCCATTGTGCCCCCTTTCTTGAATTCTATCCATAATTTTTTAAAAGAAAATACAGTGGAAAAGGTTTGCTTCACGCATTTCCACATTTCTTTCACCTGTTGAGCATTTTAACTAGCCAGGCTGAATTAGAGATAACTGCTATAATAAAAAAAGTTTTCTCACTGTGTTATATGACTAGTTCTACCGATTTCAGTGTCTTATGTATAGTGTGTCTTTTGTAGTTTTTTGATCAGACCTGAAGTGGTGTGCTTGAATTTCTCAACACACACTTTAGATTTTTAATTTGACATGATGAGAGAAATTCAGCTTATCCTGCACTTTTTAAGAAAAAGATAGGGAGAGAATGTCCTTGATAAATAGCACTATGGCTTGTATCTGAAAATGACTTCTTTGGTTCTAAACCCTTGCTTGGCATAAATCTTCAAAAAATCAAGATAAGCGTTAGCAAAGCAGTTTGGAAAATTGATATACAGTCTTAGAATAATTTTAAATCCCTGTAGTCCAGATGTCATAATTTTATTCCACATTTAGCTGATATTATGTTTTCCCAGTAAAAGCTTTAGTGTGTTTAAGTAAGTTAAGGTCAGTTCTAATCCAGTGTTTTTCCTTTGTTGAGATGTGGGCTCTTCAGGAAAAATGATTTTGCAAAAATAGTATGTGGCATGTGTCTTGTCTAAAACTCACATTTTGTCACAAATTGGGTCAAAGAAGCATTGCACTTGCAGTATCTTCCTCTCATTCTACCCTGAAAGTGTTTTCATATAGCAGAAAATGTCAGGTATTAAGATGAACTGTAAGATCTGCTACGTAAATCTGTTCTTATCATCAGTCCATGAGCAGTTTCTAGGAGAGCAAAGGTAATTAATATATGTACGAAGAGTTCCTTTTGCTGTGCTGTTATAAGGGGATCATGCTACTCAGGCTGGGGAAGGTAGTGTTGGTGAGGCCACACGTTTTCCCTTTCTACATAAGTAATTATTCAATATGATCTCATAGGTGTGCAGATAAGCGATAACTGTTTGTGGTTGACCGAAGGACTCATATCCTGGCCATTTGAAACACCTACCTTGATTTCGTGACAGAGTCATTTATTCTTCTCAATGGCGGTGTGTACAGCTTTAGGACTTCACTAAGCAAACCTTTGATTATAATAAAGATGGTGGCTTCTTGACTTCTTGAATGCCATAGCTATTCAGACAACCATCTCTTGGTAAAATTATAGAATCACTGAGTAATTCAGGGCAGAAGGAACCTCAGGAAATCTTTATTCTGACTTCCTGACCAAAGTAAGTTTGGCTCTGAGGTCAGCTCTCAGGCTGTTCAGGCTTTATGCAGTAAGCCTGGACTACCTCCAAGGACAGAGACTCCACAGCCTTGCTGGATAATCTACTCCACTGCTTGGCTGCAGAACTGAAAAAGTTCTTTCTTTTACCCATTTTGAGCATTTGCTCTTTTAGTTTATGTCTGTTGTCTCATTCCATGACATTTGTGTGCCATTGAAGAATCATATTCTATCTTCTTGGCAGACTCTCTACAGATCGTTGGGTTGGGTCTTTAGGTCCCCTCAGAGCCATCTCCAGGCTGAACTTGACAAGATTCCTCAGTGTGTCTTCACAAGTTAAATGCTCCAGTTTCTGTCTATTAACAGGCATATATCTTGGGGATAGCAATGTCTTTCTTCTACTTGGAACCCTCAGATGGGTTGCAATATCCAAATGAAGATTTCACCACAATTGCAACCTTTATTAGCCTCTCCTTTGATCCAGACTCACACACTCTCAACCAATCTGTCATCCATCCCACAAGAAGTCTTTGTACACTCAAGCTGCTCATTCACATGAAGGGAGCACCCATTCCTCATTTTCCTTGCTCATCATTCTTTGTTCTAGTCTCTCACAGCACCCCGGTCTTGTGAGCTGTCCCACTAGCAATTTCACAGTTCTGTGACCTGAGGAGTTCTAGTTCTTCCTGCATGTTTCCCAGGCTGCACACAGATGTTTGAGGTAGGTTTCCTTTCAACCTTTCTCATCACTCTGACTTCTCTTTTGTTTAGATATCCCTGACTTCTGTCTTGTTTGTATCTCTTTGCTTTCCATCTGCTTCCATGGTTTCTTCATTGACTGTAGGGTTAATCTCTTATCCAGGTGTTAATGTAAAAGAGAATATGGATGCAGATGTTAATTGATGCACTGAAATGTACAGGGCATATTTTGCACTCACAACAACAAAAAAAAATCCTGCCACAGTCTTAATTTCTTAGTAGCAATTAGGTGTCCTTAGTATCTCGCAGCATCTGTGCTAATACAATCAATAGCATGACAGTAATATTTTAACCAATTAAATATAAGAATTCTACTATGCCTTAAAAGATTTTAGCCACTATTATATTGCCTGTGGACTTGCCCTTTCATGACTTATTAATGTCACTGGGAAATTCTTATCTTTTAATATTCTCACATGGTAATATATTACTGTGGGGGATGAAAAAGAATGAACAATGGAAATAAAATTATAGCAGGAAATAAATAATTTATATCTGAATGCTAAATGTAACAAAATGGGAGAGAACAGAATGTTTCATGTAAAGACAGAACACAATGAAGATTCATTTTTTAGTACATGATGTTTTGTCTGTTCCTCATAGGATAGAGAATCAGAACATGGAGAAAATTGAAATGGCTGCCAGTTTTTAATGCACATGTTGGAATGGGTCAAAATAACAGCATACTCCAACTTCTCACAGAAAAGAGAATATATTAGCATTCAAAGACTTCATCCAAGTGACAGAACCTGTATCTGTCACTCATTAAACAGTGCTTTAATCCACTTGGACACTTCTGAATTTCATGGTTATTCTCACAAGTAATGGGAACTCAGTCAATTTGGTAAAGTTAGATGGCTGTTACACTCACTACTGCAAACATCAATGCAAATGAATATTATTCCTCATAAGTAGATGTTATTTAACAACTGTCATAACTATTTTTCAAATACACAGTAGCCAAAACTGTTCTCTTACAATACTCTGTGATTTGTATATTCAGAAAATGCCACTTCCAGAATGAAAAAGCATGCAAATTCACAGCTATGAGAACATTAGTTCTAATTGTAGTTCCTTTAAAAATACTTTTAAAAATGTGTATAAGAAAAATATCTTTCAGGTTCTTTTTCATGCTTATCTCCCTTAATCCTTTCACTCATTTTATCCACTTGACCATAATCCTCATACCATACTGATAAAATTATTATCTTTTCCGCATTCTGTCCATAATCTGTCTTGACCATGGCATCTTTAAACTAATGCTCATTGGAAGGATAAAATAAACTATCAAAACTATCAAAAATTCAAGCATAAGTTTAATGCATTTCACTTCAATATTTCTCATCCCCAAGAAAGACAGAAAAAAAAATTCATTTTTTATCTTCAGAAAGGATATCTAGAACTTATATCTTACTTAAGATGATTGGTAGAGTTCTCATTATTAAGCTTATTTTTATAGGTGTCATCTACTCCATAGCTGGCCCATAATTTTTGTTATTCCTCATCATTTACACTGAAAAGTACATGAATGAAATAATTTCTTATTAGGATTTTGAAATATATTGGAAAATGTTCATGTGGCATGCTGATGAGGAGAAGACTGCTGATCTTGGTCACAAATTTGTGCATTTTGCTTCAAAGGCTCATTTACACTTTGTTTTCCACCATGGCAACATTCTTTCACGAAGTCCCAAAATTCCAGCTTTTATGACTCAACTCCTTTCTGTCATCTTCTTGAATCATCAAAAATCATAATTAAGTCAATCCCACACACTTCACAACTTTTTCAAAATCAAATGCAATACACATTTTACGAAGCACCTTAATTGATATGCTGTATATTTCTAAATTTATCACTAAATTCTATTACTATTTTTGTGCTTTTATTTTTCTATCATGATACTTCTGGAGTTAATACTTTATTCTCTGTAGTACTCTTCACACATTCCTGTATTCTTCACTTCCCCCTTTTAGTAGCAAATTTTTTTATGTTTACTTTTGTATGCTATTTCTCATTCTCATCTCAAATTAAAAGTGAAGGACTTTACTTGAAGGCATTCTGGTTCTCTGCTTTGTATAATTTTGTGTTCCTGTGATTATGTTCTACACTTTGTGTAGCATGTGTATGGAAGCTATTACACAAGACAAAGCTGTATTGCAGAAGTTTAATAGTGAAAAATTTATATCGGACAGCAAAGAACTGAATAGTCAGTGCATGAAAACATTTTTTTCAGATAAAAGTATAATACCCAGCTCTTCAGAACCTCAAGAACAATGGGTAGACTGTAGTTAAACAGACTGCATTTTGCGGCTTTGATACACAAAGTTATTATGAAGCACTTCAGAAACTCAGAATGAAGAATTGCAAGGCTCCTTAAATAGCATTTTTAGCATGAATTATTAAGGCAACACAGAAAAGCAGACACAAAGAGTAAATCTCTGTAAGCAAACACTTTGATAAGCTGACTGAAAGTGTTCCAAACAATTCCATACAAGAAAGGGGAAGATAAAGAACTAAATGTCAGAAAGATTATTGAAAAGTAAAAATTAAGCATATGAAAACAAATAGATAACAGCACATTCCAAAACAGTAACTAGGCAATGGAAAGACGTAATTAGCTAGTCAAGGAAAAAAAATATTTTCAACAGTGAACATAATTAAAGAAAAAACATTTCATAAATGGACTGAATTAAAGCTCTGAACAATCCCTGAGAAAACCGGGTCATGTGCTTTAAATCTGCAGCTGCAAATTGGACAATTCTTAAATAGCACAGTTTAAAGGAAACATTACTTGACATGTGATATTTTGTTTCTCCATATGCACAACAATATGTATTTGAGACTTGTTGCAATAACCCTTTTCCAGGCAATACTTCCAGCTGACTCAGTGAAAATGTGACTTCTGACAAGCTTGCTGAACGGCTTGTTTTGAATGTAAAGAAAATTCACTATCACTGTGTGATTTGTTCTCTTTTTTCCAGTGACAGCTGGGTCTCACAGTTAAGACAGCTCTGTGGCACTGATGGCTCTTTTGTTCTATTAACTGCAAGATGCTCGCATGTGTACAAATTCTGATGAATATTACTGATAAGGTCGGCTAATTGCACTTTTTTGGGCTAGTGGTTGATATATCTAACAGCTCTTTCTGTGGGTAGAGTTTGGTGTCTTCAGCAGATGTCAGCACTGGTATTTCAGTCTTTAAAATGTGAATGTTGGGAGTGAAAAAGATGTGACTTGAATGCCATCCTTTCACATATTTGCCTTGGATTTCAAAAGCTTAATTGCTTAAGTGGCTTCTTATCCATAGGTACTTTATTTACTATTTTTTCATTCTTTCTTTTTGCAAACTTCCATTATATTCTGTTTGAATTCTTGGGAATGTACATCTTCTGAACATTGATATTTCTGTGATTTTATTTATTTCTTCAGTGTTAATACATTGTCAGTTTAACAAAGTAGATATTGCTATTTGCAGCTGATAGCAGTTGGGTGCTAAGAATCACAAAATAGCATGGCATTTTATCTCCTCAGTCCTTTGATATTGTGAAGAACAACTTGACAACTAGGACTCTAAAGCAATGGGCAACAGGAGAGAGGAAATATTTAGCTAATCTTTAAATATTGTGCCACATTTTCTGAATTATTTAATTTAAAAAAGAAAGGTAAATCCCAAATTTTTAGAGAGTATGGATATCAAAATATTTCCATCAAATTAATATTGCTAAATTAAAAAAAAAATGCTTTTCCACTTTCACACCTTTTCCTCCTCGTCCCTTCCCCCTGTCACCCTGGAAATTTGTCCTGTTTTTCTTAAAAAGTTGTTTAATTTTATGTGGAAGATATTGGTGAAAGGGATAATTTTATTGAAAATCTGGTTTTGTTTCAAGAGAGTTAAGTAGGAAAGATTTACCCAGACTTATTTTACTTGCTAAATTCATACCAGGAGGTTGCCTGCTGCTCTGTTCTCTTTTCTGTCTAAAGAGCACATATGCACTCTGATTACCAGCCCTCACTTGGCTACATTAATTTCAGAATTCAAAGTAAAACAGGGAAAAGAGTCTTTACGCTGCATATTGTGCTCATCCAGTCCTCATGGAGTTGGTGAAACTTGGTTTTGTAACTTGTGTTGAAAAAAAAGGCGGCTTCAGACCTTGTAACAACTCCCAAGTGTCATTTGTATGTTTCAGAACAGTTGGAGCACTGACACTCCGTTGTGTTGACAAATGTAACTTAAATACTTGTGCAAAGCTAGCTGGGCAACTTAAATTCCTTTAAAGGAATTTCTCTCAAATCAGAAGAATTCTGAGTTGGTAGAGTCTACATTCTGTAACTAAAGCTGATGTGACAGAGGTGAAATGTAGTGTGGATCAGAATCTGTCTCTTAGTTTCCTCTAGCAGCAGGTTTTCTTATACTGGGACTTTTATCTGAAGAGGGGAATCCTATTCAGCTCTCTGCTTGTGAGATTATTTTAAGCAGAATATGAAGTGGTCACAAGCAAAAATTAACACTCTTGCATAGTTAAAACAGTAAACATGTATATTAGAAATATATACAGCTTGATTTTTTTTTATACTGTATAACATGCCAGGTCTAGTGGATGAGTCAATATTTTATTTACCTTGTCCGCCTTTGCCATAAGTTTTTGGAGTGTTATTTTTTCCATAAACTCTGTGGATTTAGTACTTGTCTGAATATTTTGTATATCCCTTCTATCACTTGTCTTGCTTGAAAGAAGAGTGACACTTTTTCTGAGTGTGTAAGCCCTAAATGTCAGACCTTGCTTTACTGATGTCCATGTTCTTTAGTCTTTTTTTCAAAATGTGACTGCTAGGAAGCAAATGTGATGTGCTCTCCTGTTTGAGACATCATATTGTTTCAGCACAGTTTCAGCAACAATTTTACAAATCTTCAAAATATGACTGCTAGGAAGCAAAGGTGATGGTGCTCTCCTGTTTGAGACATCATATTGTTTCAGCACAGTTTCAGCAACAATTTTACAAATCTTCTCTGGATTACTTGCAGTTGGTAAGTTTTATGGCACACAAAGAGGCTTCAGGCAATATTTGTGCAGTTCTGCAGTGAACAGTACAATTATTTGTTTTCTACTGTACATAATCGATATAAAGTCACTAACAAGGAACTAGGCTACACATTGACATGATCTAATCTTCCCAGCCCAAAGGAGATACACAGTAGGTTTCTGCTGGTTGGGCAACCTTCAGCAATGGGGAATGGTCAAGTATTTCTTGAGGAAGGCCTATGCTTAATGTTTTAAAGTTCTATTTATTTGTTTGTCTCTCGTCTGTTTTTATGGCTTATCAGATAGTGTTATTCTTCATGTGTCTTTGAATGCCTAATGACTGCTATTTTATGATTAATCTACTCCTGTGCTTTTAAATTTATGATTTCCAACTCTTTTAGCTTGCATAATTTTTCACACCTTCACAATGTCTTCTTTTCTCAAGAAAACTGAATTAACATGGCGCAGCTGTGTTACACCAGTTGTCTTCAGATGGTGCAATACTATACCCAAGGTTTTATTGAAATTCCAATTAATTGGCTAAAAATTTACAGTGTTTCTGTTTTTAAATTATACACGGCAACAACTGCAGTATAAACATATCCACATTGGTAGATCTTTTGGTAAACCTTCAAAGGAGGAGCAAAAAAATGAGTGAATTAAAAATAATACATAATAAAATGTCTTGAAATATAAAAACTGTTTAAAAACTATGATTCTATCTTTAGAAGCTATCCAAAATAAATAATTTTTTAAATTTTTTTTTTTTAAATCAGACCAGTAAAGATAAAATTTAGAAATGTAGAAATGTTAACTGGAAAGTTATAGATTTATGCACTTGATAGGAACAAGCTATGATATTTTTACATAAGACACTTTCATAGTTGTCTTTGTGCACTCTCTTGCAGTAGAGTTCAGATTGTTCACGAACATTTTGAAAGCTCTCTACATGCATCATATAAAAAGAGGCAAAATTAATTCTGATTAATTTTCATTCCCATTTTCTTGCACATTAATTTCCTATAAAATAGGGATTTTTTAGGCTATACTAAAAGTTGTTAGGGGAAACATAATTTAATTTAAAAACAACTTGCTCCACAACACATTCTTCCATCAAAGAAAATTGCTATAAGCTAATTAATAATGGATATCCTTGTGAGGTAAAAAACTTTGTGGGATATTGTACTGAATAAAATACTGCAATAAGAAAGCTTATGTATGGGGTTTTACACTCCAACATAGTTGTGTTAGCTTCTGTCCTTCTTTGGAATATGAAAAATGTGGAATATTTGCTGCAACATAATATTAATTTGCATTTTGCAGGGATTCTAAAAGAGAAGTCCATCCAAATGCTACTGAGGTTTTCAATCCATTTGAAATAAAAGTTCTCTGAAAAAGGCTCTTGGAGCATGTAAAGGCATTTAGTACAAATGTTCAAAAATAGTGTAAATGCAAAAGTCATTCCAATGCTGTTTCTGCTTCTAAGTAAAAATCTCCTGTCACTTGTTTGAGTCATGTTAATTTAATTTAATACAGCTGACTGCAGGGTGATTATCTATCAAACCAAAATAATGCAGGACACAGGCTTTATTACACTTCTCCAAGAAAAGATCCTTTTCAAGCTCACTCTATTTAGTATTGTGCTGTCACTGCTACATCCACAAATTTAAAAAAAAAGTTAAATTTTAAATGGTTTAATTTTCTATTTTTTATGGAAAATTTAAATCTAAATGGACTAGAAGTTTTTTTAAAATCCATAGTTAATCTATGAAGCTGTTTTACTGTCATTTGATTCTTATGCATTATTCCCTTGTTACTCTTAGTTCCACATTTTTATGTCTTCATGTCTTGATGTTATCATGCTCATATTCATCCCCTTGCTTGAATATAATTCAGACGTTAAAGTGTGTATAGATTATGTGATATGGAATCTTTAGGGAAAAAATCCCATTGCTTTCATATAGTAATAGAAACATCTTAATATTGACAGCTCTATTTTTTGTATAAATAATTCAAACAGTAATCTGTCAGAGTCACCTAAGTATTAGACTACAGGAATTTTTGTATTGTAGATGAAAAGGAGAAAGGGTAAAATTTGAGGCAAAGGGGTACATTCTTGCATGGACAATAGAGATAGGTAATCACTACTGATTACTAACTATTTTTATTTTGCTCAAAGTAAAAAAGTGCAAAAATTACAATTTGCTCACAAAAGCCTAATTCCGGTTTTTGCTTATTATTCCTGTATGGCTTTGAAAAGGTAAGTAATTTTTTAAGCGTTTAATTCTACACACTCAGGGAGTATGTAAAATTAAACTCTTCAAAACCATGTCTGTGAATTATACCTTCAGTTTTCATTAAGAAAGGCAGAAGTACAGTTCTTTGCTATTTTTGAATAGAAACATCTATAGCTTCTCTGTTCTGTTAGCACTCGTTTTTATTAGCATGTGCTGGGCATGCTATGACAGGGCTTCTAAGGATCATTGGACCTTAACCAGAATATCATTTACTTTCTAGCCAGGCTGAGTCACATTAAAGGCTAAAGATATCTGCATTGCAAAAATGGCAGTAGCTCCAAGCCTCAAGAAAAGCAGATATTTTTGTGGGTTATGGAACTTCACAACAAACACTGAGGCTTCTACCCAACATTCACACTGAGTTTTCAATAAAAATACTTCAGAAGGCTACTCTAAAATTGGTCTAGATAAGAATTTGTGAATTTTGTTTGGTTTGTGGGTCTGGACCTAAGCATCAGACTAGAACTATGTAGGAATGCATAGCAAACTACTATGCTAATTGACTGCAATTAAATGCAATTTAATTAAATGTAATTAAATCAAATGCACCCATTACTATTTAGACTATGTAATGAGAACAATACTTGTGAACAAAATCTTGTTTCAAAAGGCTCTTTTGTCTATTCCTTTTCCAAGTGTGTTAGCATAAAATTGTTCTTTTTTCCTAAAAAAGGTAATTTTCTACAGTAATAAGCCTAAGGCTTTAATCACCTCAAAGTTTGCATTTGTGGTTTCATAGCTTATAGACTTCATTATCTAGACTCTAAATGAAAATTTAAGCTCTAATCAGAGGGATTGGAAGATGAAACTTTTTTTCTCCCCTCACTTAAAAATTGCTTTTTTTAAATAAAGAGTTTATATCACATTTAATTGTTTATATATCTACCTGTTTCAGAAATCAAAGCCACTCACAACACTCTTTGAAAGCAGAAACTGCCTTCAACTGCTTCTGAGATTAAACTCTGCATGTAATACTCTGCATTTAGGACCCATTGGTATGAAACCTACCCATTTCAAATAACCTCTTTTGAAGTATTCTGGTACTATTTATTTTTATGAGTATTTAAAGTTCTGTACCTTTTTTTATAGACCTGTATTTTGTAAGTAAATAAAAGAAGTGGTGTAGATCATAAACAAAAATGTAGACTGCATAATACACATCTACAAAAGTTTCAGGAATGTTTTTCTTTTTAATATTCATCTTTATTAAACATAGTTTCTCTTAGAGTTCATGTTTCTGAGAGCTGTATTTTCATTGCAACATGCTATAACGCTAAATCTTATATTTTAGTAAGCTTGTAAATGGAAAACCTCTCAGGTACTCAGTCATGTTCTGTGCTGTGTTCAGCAAACCCTAAGTTGATCAGGAAGTTTTAAGGAGCTGCTCACAGAAGCTCATTGCCATCAATGAAATTTAGGTGGAGACAGGAAATTCCATTCTTCCATAGAAACCATGTTTCCATGCTTGCAAGACCAATGCTACCTCTGGTATAATGCTAACTCAATAGATCTATATGAGTGGTATTCTCTGAGGTGGTCATGACATTCACAAAATGTCAACCTTTACCAAATAAATCATATTGAATCAAACCCAAACAAATCAACCTTCAGAAAATACAGTTTTAATAAATGACAAAAAAGCTCATGCCCTGCAATAAGAAATCCTATCCTGAAAAATGGAGAAATACCAGAGATTTGGAGGACTTTATTAAGGAACATCACCACAGCGGATTTCTCATGGATAGGGTTTAGATTTAGAAAATGGCAAGAACTAAATCTAGATTTAGATTTAATTTTATATGTTGCATTTGGCACTGAAAAAGTTCTCTGGCAGTGAGGGTCTGTTGCTATGGTGAAGTTGTGGAAGCTCCAACATCCCCAGCAACTGAGTGCTTTACAACAGCTTTGTGTGAAGAGGGCAGGTCCCAAACAGCTGCTCTTTCTACTTGCTTAGACTTCTCAATAAGTTTTGGATGGTGAGTTAGACTTTCTCATCCTAAAGCATGTATGTATCACTGGAGTAAAAATGTACTGTCGTTATGTTGATTCTGCTCCACAAATTGGATGACTTGTATGAAGGGAGTGGGTTTTGACACCTGGTTAATAGGAACCTGGTTAATGGTAATTAAACATGAAGGTCAACACCCACAAATCCTATGGACCCGTAGATATTAGTGACCCTAGCAGAGAGCAGAGTGCTGATTGATGGGACATAGAAAGGGTCACCTTGAAAAACTTTGTGCAACCGATAAGTTAACAAACTGATGTCTGGTCAGGATAATTGTGAGACATATGAAAAATAGCAGATTTATGGGATATTTGGGGGGCTTTGTGTGAATTTCAGAAGCTTTCGGTGTTATGTTTTAAGGGAATTGAGTGTATCCATGAAACTCATTACAGAACAATTAAGGAAACTGAGGGATCGTGGAAAAACATGAGGGCAATAAGTGAGTGGAAATGGAGAACAAAGGGTCTGATCAGGTATAAGAGGCTTGCTCGTCAGCATAACTATATAGTGAGACCTTTATAAGAGCTATGTTCCTAAATTCTTTTCCTGCATCCGTATGTTCATTTGCTTATGTGTAAGTTTTGCTAGCCAGCCTGGAGCTGAGTTCTCTAGGATGCTAGCCACCCATGAGGAAAGAGCCAAGATCAGAGCCACTAACTGGAGAAGAAGCCCGTTAATAAGAACTATTAATGGCTCTTTTAACAAATGTTGCCATCCCATTTCAGACTTCAGCTGTGGTAAAAATATACTCACCACAGATATATAACAGAGAAATTTATTCTGCCAAAGATTATAAATTTAATTGAGCTGCAATGTCTTAAAGAATATTGTAAAGGTTTTAAATCTCAAATATTAAGCATGAAAGCAAGCAAAAAGTGAGACACTGGAATAATAAAACCTCACCTTTTTCAGCCATGTTGACCATAGATTTTTGTGTAAAATGAGGGCAGACAATGTCAGTCCTTATTTTTGGTTCTAATTTTTTTTTTTTGGGTGGGGGGCGGGACAATTTGGCAGTTTTCTCTCCTTTTCTTCATACGAGAGACTATGGAACTTACCTTTCTGTAAGAATGTAGAGGTGAAAATGTAGTCTACTCAATCTTATGATTTGGTTACACCACAGCTATGGCACCGTAAAGAATTGTGTGTTGCATCTGTAAAGAAAGTGCTCACTGGTAATATTCCAAGGTTCATCTCTCTCCGTGGTATGACTGATCTGTGGAATCACCCATAAGAGGAGCAGGGTGCATGCAGTATCCTGTGTTGGGAAATTTAACTTTTTTTTGTATCTTGAATTCTGAATCTGTAGTGATATTTATACAGCCAGCATGTAATGATGATATCATCTGCTGGAAACAAAATGTTCATTGTTTTGATTTAACAAAGCATATGAAGTAGGATCCAACTACCCTTAGCTTCAGGCATTTAATCTACTCTAAGATAGGATCTTATCTTCACTGAACAGAGACAAAAAGTCTAAAAATGTTTGCCTGGAGAATTCAAAATATATTGTCTTCATGTCTTTGTCCCCTGACCATAAAAAAAGACTGTAGAATGACACATACGGGATGCCTAATTTTTATTAAGTTAAAAATAAATATTGTCTGGGGTATGATGTGAAAAATTCTAGATCCACACAAAAAAATATCTGCCATATTAAAATGACCTATAAAAATGATAGGTAATAAAGTTAAATATTAGCCAGAACTGAAACTAGGGCACTAAAAATAAAGGTAATATAAGAGAAGAAAGAAAAGTTATTTACCAAACGTGAGAACCTTTGTTCAGAATAGGGGGAAAAGTGTCAGAAACAAGCTGAGGTGAACCAGACCTTAAATTTGAGTCACTAGTAATTCCATGGGAAATATGCTAGCAAAAGCTTTCCTTAGACTATTCAAATATTGCCTTGGGTATACAAATATTTATGTTGCCTCCAAAATGTATGAGTTTCTCATGTTTTTGCTGCATATTGAAAAAAATATATGACATTGTTGAAAGACCATTTTTGTACCACCTGTCAGCAAAAGTTCTAATAGTGTTCAGTGTCTGCGGGGCTTTTTTCCTCCTTTTTGAATTTCACCTCTCATGATTTATCCTACATTTTGTCATAAATGAAACAATTTCATGCTTTTATCCTCTTAATAGGAGAAAAATGTATTATTTCCTTTCAGTTTTGCTCCTCTTAGCTAATTGAGTGCTTAATCTCCTTGAGGTAAGCAATCAGTTGTGTAAATAGTAACTTCACCACTGCAGTTACAAGAAACTGTAAATGTAATAAAATTTGAAGGGAAAAATTAAGATCAACTTTATTAAAGCAATAGTAATATTTCTTGTGTAGTGTGTGAAATGGGTATCAATTATGTGAGAACCTCTCTTTGAATTTAACTGATGCACAAAAAAAGGATTGACTGAAGGTAAAAAACCCATTTATATATCAAAATACAAACTTCATAGTGAAGAGACAGTTTTTTTGGGGAGAGGATGAACATGACACTACAAAAGTATGTGTGATGTAGGGTTAGTAGCAGTAACTGTTCACTGTCTTCCAATGTAAGCACTAGACAGCGTTAACAATATTTTCCAGGTGTCAGGTTAAAAAGAAAAAAAAAAAATAAAAGAAAATGGATTTGTGCATGAGAGAGGTAGAATTGTCGAGCTAAAGGAATTTTATTTTTATTTTACCTTTTAAGTGTAAACAGTGCAAGGGAAGCTTGGAAGAGAAAGAAAGAGAATCCTGCTGAGGATTAGCAATTCGGCAAACTGTGACAGCTTAGAAGATCCTAAGAGCAAGAAGTAGCCAGGAAATGGGAGCATGATCACTGGGTTCCTTATTCAGTGCCATGTTCTTGCTCTTCTTTCAAAATAAACCTTGGGCTGATATTTGAGACTGTTTGGCTTAGACCAAAATCTGGTACCTTAGCCTGAACTATTAAACATAATAATTTTGTGATGTGTGAAAATAACACAATGTAATTACAGTAGTGAAGCTAACAGCAACTCAGAATTACTCACTACAGCTAAAACCCAATATATTATGTTAAACTTATATCTGTGTGTACAGACATATGTAATTTGAACCTCTTTTTAAAATTGCCTTTACATAGCTGTATAAAAAGACTGAGATGCTGTTCTATCTTTTTAGTAATAAATTAGTATTCATATTTCTTGAAAATATTACAAAATCTTCTTTGTATTCATGCAAGTAACTCTGTTATACTGAATAGAAATTAAATCACTCAAACTCACAACAGAAGTCAAAAGAGATGCCCTGGTAGAATTACACCAAAGAGATGGCTTTGTTTTAACAAAGAAGACAAAGTTAGCTCAGTGTTGGAGGTATTTTTCAAAGAGCTAATGAGAACTAAAATCTTAGCTGTGGTACTTGAACCACGTATTGTTTGTCATCATCTGAGCTATTCTAATGGAACTGAACAATCTGGCCTTACAAACTATTGCCACTTCGTACTGGCTTGAAGCTGAATCAGCTTCATGAACTTAAATTGGGTTTTTTTTTGCATTAATTTCATAATCTTGTAAGAAATTGTAAGTTAAAAGTCCTGGAAAATTTAAGCAATAGATGAAAAACAGAGAAAGAGTCCACAATGATTTTGTTTTTAACAATAAGTATTTTTTTTTACAAGGAATTATTTTTCTTTTCACAATATATCTAGAAATTCATAACATATTTAGACTTTCATTATTTCATTCAATTTTTTGCTATTTAAAAGTGATAGAATATATGTAGGCATTTCTGTGTGTTCTAAAGGACTTACTAACAGGAAAAAGGTGATGTGTAGTGGTCTGTAGGTATTACAGTAACTATTTTTCTGTGGAAAGAAGCCCTTGAATTACATCACAATTCATAAAATAAGCTTGTAATGACCTACTTTATAACCCTTTCACAAAAATGAAAATTCAGTGTTCTACTTTTTAAATAGGATTGGAGAAAAAAAGATCTATGGACTTTAATTTGTAGTTAAAAATGTCTGGTTTCAATCCCATTCTTCTGACATTTAAATTGGCTGCAGAAAGTTTATTTAATTGAAAGGCCATTGCAAAACTAATTGAATATGTGTTCCATTAAGCAGTAATGCAATTAATCTGGCTATGGCTGCTCATAAATAAGCTTTGAAAAAAGTTTTTTGACTCATTTCTCTTTCACTTCACAGGCACATGCTTTAGAATGTCTTTGGGATAATTGTAGAAGGTCCAATGAAGAACTACAAATAAAAAAGGTAATAAAAAACCCATTTAAGAATTTCTAAATGAATCAGGGGAGATGAAGAGAGAGAAATAGATTGTACCATCAGTATCTAGAAACAAATCTAGCTCTTCTCTCACAGGTGCTGTAAGTTTACCTACTATTACTTATATTGCCATTATCAAACATTAGATAAATTTGTACTTTGCTTTCCAGTCAAGGGAAGTTTTACTTGGTAGCTAGCAGACTTGCTATACTTTTATCCTAGAAACTCCATATTTATAGAAAACTTGCTCTAAATGCAGGCTGTTCTGACTCCCTCTTGGCTACAAAGGAGCTTAGGATAACTAAGATAAGCCCAGTTGTCAAATTTTGAAATGTCAAAACACGAGATGAATCCCTCAGAAAGAACTGAGCTAATACCACGACTGCCTTCTGACACTTGGGCACCAGTATAGGAATTTTTAGTTTTAAATGTATTTCCTAAAATGTTGCCAACTTGATTCCTATATATACATATTTATAAGGCAACATCCCCCAGGGTGAAGCATAATATTAAACATGTCTTAAACAAAACCTTTCACTCTGAGAATTATGTTCTTGGATTCAGAAAAAGTTCTGAATGCATGATAATTATAGTTTAGACACAAATAAACAATAATTGCACAAAATAAATTTCCTGTTTCAATTATGTAAGTAATTTATCTCAAATTACAATTTCTGCAAGCATTTTGTGTGTAAAACTGGAAACTGAAGTAAAAATGTTTTCCTCTCAACTACTGTCTTCTCAGAATTTACAAGCATAGAGGAATAGTTTCCAAATTTCATCTCAGTTTGCAGGACCAAATCCCTGCTTTTCTCTCTTTTGGGCTGGTCATAAAAAAGGAATTTTGAGGGCCATGTGCATAGTATAGCATGCAGAGACCCCTTCTGCAAATGTAGAAGAATATAGAATATTTTAAAGGACTCCTTTGTGTTAAGGGATTATAATATATGATCTTTTCTCTGCTAATGAATTCAACTGCAAAAACTATCAGTTGTCAATGTTTGGATATAAAGTGGTTGTTCATATAGGATTCCTAGAACATTGTTTATTTTTATAAGTTAAAAGACATCCAGTTAATTGTACAGAGAAAAATAAAATTTAACTTAGAGATATAGGTTTAATTATTTTAATTTTTTTTGCTTGTCATTAGTAAAATTCATATTAATCAAATTAATGGGGTGTGATTTCCTCACATGGTTGTGTGTGAAACAGATTTTCAATGCTGGAATTATTAATATTCAGTTGTGGGTTTGTTGATGATTTTTTTTTTCCTTTTTCAGCTGCATAATAAATACTATTTATATATATAGATATTTTCTTTTTTATTAAATATCTTTATTTTTATTTTCTAATTTTACACTTGAAAAGAAAAAAAGTCTATCAAACACATATACCATTAAAACAAGTAAAAAAGGTAATGAAGAATTGTTTTAATGATATCAAATTTCTTTTTGAGCAAATATTCTTTTTAGAATCAATTCTGTTTTAGACAGATACATCCTTGGTGAGGTAAACAAAGGTGTTTGGGTTTTTTTCTTTGTTTTATTTTACAGAAAATTTCTCAATTGCTTTATTTATGAATTTGTATTTCCCCATATGCTAGCAATGTACTTTCAGAAGAACTACCAAACTTACATCCTAGTTGTCTCATTTCTTGTTTGGTTTTTAAATGAATGTACATTGTGTTGTTTTAGCTTATACCCTGGAAAAATGAATCCTTTTTCTTTTCAGCTTCATTATATTTTTGTTACGTGAACAGCACAATGAAAGATTTTGTAAACTTAATGCTGGCCCTCAAGAAGTATTTAGTTTGCACTATTTGAAACTGTAAACTGAATTATTTTGGAGGAGATTTAAAATGGGTATCATCTACATATAAATTGGTTTTGGAACCAAAGGGGGCCTGCAGTCAGTATATATTACAAGATTCCATCACATTGTCTAATGGATTAAATTTTATTAAGTACTATAAAACAGCATGAGATGTACTCAATAGAAAGCAAATTGAACCGAAACAGATAATTAATTACTGCAACGCCTATTTTTTCAACACTTTGGGCACAAATACATTTGTTATACGTGTGTATATTGGATATTGCATCATAAACCTGTCAGCATAAACTTTTTCGTATCTATAACAATCAATATGCTTTTCATTCAAGGTTTTAACATTTTTAAAACACAGTATATATTTTGCATACACAGAATCAATTTGCCCTCTTTAAATTAATGGAGTCCTTAGCAATTTCCACATTAAAATGCTTTTCTATAGTTAGTAAAACCATCACAGATATATATCCTATAGAGTCCTCAAACACCTCCTAACTAGATCCTGGTAAGTAATGTCCAGTGAGAAGAAAAATACTGTTACTAAAACCAGCCATAACTGTATGCAGAGAATCCTTGGGGAAGGATACCCAAGAATCAACTCAGGTTCTATTCTACTGATATCCAGAACTGTTGCAATGTCCCTTATCTAGCAAAATTTTTGTTTAAAAGACTTTGGAAAGAAGATTCCTATATTCTACTTAATACTAATCTACCATCTCTGAAAAACAAGCCTGAAACATGGAGGACAGCTGAGTTGTAACCAAAATTGTTTATTACCTTTCATTACTTGGATGGCTTCAGTAAAAAAAAAATATTTTCTGAGAGTGTTTTCTCATGAGATCCCAAAGTTTTGAAAAGTTCAGCACTTGAGATACAACTTAATTTATTCAAACCATATTTAAGGCAACAGTTTTCCATATGCCCCAATTCCTTTCTATACACTTCATCCAATGGAGCAGTATCTCCCCATCACTTGTAGCCATCTATCTATTGGGCTTTCTACAAGAATAATTTAATAAATACCAATATTCTGTTGACTTTTGCCATATTTGGAAAACTATGTTCACATGGTTCTTCTCCAGTCTCCGTTGAAGGTTCTTTGCTTTCATATTTAGCCTGTCACGTTTGTACGTTTTAAAAATTGCTTTTCTGGTTGTGAAGCTGCAGTCACTGCTGCTCAGTCCAGATATTTTGTGGTGTCTTTGATATGAATATTCCATGGGGAATTAGGAATAAGTGAGTAAGACAATTTTTTTTTAATGGAAGATTGTTTTCTTTCCTCCCAAAAAGAGAGGGCAAAATGGGGGAAACAAACCCAAAAAGTAAACAGACAAAAAAACCCAAAACAAAAACAAAACAAAAAAAAAAACGCCCAAACAAAAAAAATAACAAAAACCAAAACAAAAACCAACAAAACACCCCAAAAAACCAACCAAATAAGAAAAGCACCAAAAAACAAACAAAAATAACAATAATTTAAAAAAAGAAGAGTGACTTTGGATGAGGATGTTCTAAAACTGGCATTACAGATGCATTTCACAGGTTTTGTTTCACAGCTTTTTGACTTTATTTACTCATGAGCAACTTAGCAGAACAAATTTATGATAGCTGGGAGAATGGAGTACAAAAGCTGGTAATGGAAATTTCAAGCTAAGCTTTGTCATCCAGAATTTTTGAATGGGAAAAGATACATTCTAAAATATGAATTTAATGCAACTCTATATTCCTATGACCAAGGAGAAAAGATGAAAACTGAAAATGACAAATTAAATGCCCAATTCTTATAAAGTACAGTGAAAGATGTAAATAATAATAATGATTATAAATAGTAGTAATAATAACTGGAGCAACATAAAAATCATCTTCAGAATCCCTCCAGTTTTGAAAGCATGGAATGTATGGTTGTTTTCTCTGCATATATTAGTCTGAAAGTATGAAATTTATTCAAATGTACTCTATTTCTTTGAGTAAGGCAAAAGTTTTGCTCAGTGTCTGCCATTTCATCCAAACACATTTCCTGATGCAACAAACAAGGAGTCCTGTACTCAGCATTGGTGAGGCCACATCTCAAGTCCTGTTTACAGTTCTGGGCCCCTCACTACAACAAGTACATTCAGATACTGGAGCAAACCCAGAGAAAGGCAATGAAGGTGGAAAAGGGTCTGGAGCAAAAGTCCCTGTGAGGAGCAGCTGAAGAAATGGAGTTGATTTAACCTGGACAAAAGAAGGTTCAGCACTGACCTTGTCCCTCTCTACAACCGCCTGAAAGGAGGCTGTAGCCAGTTAGGGGTCAGTCTCTTCTGCCAGGCAGCCGGCCTGCAGTGTTAAGCTGCACCAGGGAAACTTCAGGAGGGACATCAGGAAGAATTTTTTCACTGAAGGCTGGTTAAGTGTTGGATTAGGCTGCCCAGGGAGGTGGTGGATTCAACATTCCTGGAAAGTTCAAAAAACAATGGGAAGTGGCACTTTGTGCTATGATTTAGTTGATGTGGTATTGTTCAACCAAATGATGGACTGGATGATCTCAGAGGTCTTTTCCAAAGTTAATGATTCCATGGTTCTATGATTCTGATGAGAGTTGTAGTATTTTTAAAATATGCTTGCTGACTACACTTGCAAGAACAAATACTTATATTGTTAAATGGAAGAAAGGCAAAGAATAAAATAATGAGAGGTTGATTTTTGTTTCTCATCATACTGCCTGAGCAGTGGGACTCTGAATAATTCAGCTCTGACCTTGGTCTTTCTTGGGTCTACCTACATCACTGAGTGTCAGAATTAATTTTTCTTTGCAAAAGATGGCAGGGAAACATTATTACTAACTTGAGAACTCACCTTCGTCATGATTAAAAACTATTTCAGAAATATCAAGATCTAGGAAGGGGATATTATTTAGTCTATTTGATAAAAATACAAAATCACAAACCCTACATGCAGATTACTTAACATTTAGAACTGTGTTAACTCAGCATTTACTCTAAATCCAGTGGTTGAGTTCCATACACTTAAAAGATTTCTTGAGGGTTCTTCGTCTTCCTTATGTGGAGGTTTGTACATCAGTTTCAGTTACAAATTAAGTAATATGAGCTACCACAGTAATGATTCCTTATTTCTTTGTTCCTCTTTCCTTTCACATGATTTGTCCTTACCACTTCTATACTCCATTAGCAAAGGCATATTAAAACCACATTCTGCTAAACCCAGCTGTTATAACTGAAATACCACAAGTAGAAAATCTTAAACGTGGGTAAGTGATTCTCCATTTGCTATAAAAGAAATTATCTTCTGACAGGCTTAGAATTTTTCTTCCTCAGGCAAGATCTCCTCTCACTGGAATAACATGTATTATTGACATTCAAATATAGACTGACAGATGTGGGTTTTCCATATATCAGCTTTGAATGTCACCTCTTTTCCACAGTGATAATTGAAGTCCCTTATTTGGATAAAAAATTCTCAGTAGATCAGATTTTTTATGTGGTAACAAAATTAGCTGGAGTACAATAAAACTACCTTCCTTGTTATCTTCCAAAATAAAAAGATTTTTTTTTGTCTTTAGAAACTATTATATGTCTTTGAATAATATGTGTTATCTCAGCAGAGCTTTATTGTCTTTTTTCTCTAAACTTCAGCAAAGTCAGGAGGCAGTTAACATTCTTTGAGTCAAATCTCTTCATGACACACATTCTTTATACATCATGCTATAAAATAGTAATGACATTTATGAGTAACATGAAGTTTTATGTGAACACCTTAAATATAGCATTGCAGAGAAAAAATATGTTCATATTTTTCAGCAACAGTCTTTTTTCTTCATTTGTATTGAGAGTATATATATATAAGTATACACTAAAAAACATGTAAAGACAAAATTAAAACAGGAAATACAATGAGGAAAAATTGCATGGAAGCTTACTGATATATTTAAAAACTAAGTAAAAGGTCGTGCAAGTGTAAGTTAAAACTAATTTTCACTGGATGTCCATGATATCATGGTCCTTTTAATAGCTTTAAGAGGCCTTCATCCTGGATTAACACTGAGTGTGAAAGATACTCTCAATTCCTAGAATAAGGACTCTCCTGTAAGACTTGCTCTACACAAGTTAGAAGCAGTTTGCAATGTCTTCTTGTGCAAACCAGGAGAAATTAAGAATATATTTCAGAATCTTAAGTTAAACAGCTCTAAAGAAGATGTACCATCCCACTTATTATAAAAATCTTAAAAATATGGGTAGGTTAGAACTCTGCTTTTATATACTGTACCTGGACACCTAGCTAACTGTCTTTTTACCATGACCTGTGGTTTATCAAATTGCCAAAAGCTTGAAGTAATTTACAGTTTTAAATTATGCATAGATACCTTCAGTGAATAGTTATCAATTTGCACGTTATTTGAAATAATGCATTGCTAATATGGAAATGCTGAAAATCTCCACTTTGTGTACTTGGGGATTCAGCATTTTTTGAATTTCAGTGAAAAAAGAGATGGTAGCTCTGCGTCACTTTAATTTTTTGCTGCTTCTCGATGCTCTCCTTGTAGCTAAATTAAGGTTTTATTTTTGGAGAAGAGATGTTAAAATCAGGAATACAGCCCCAGTTGACTTTTTTGTTATGGAAACATGTAATCTGCATGAATTATACATCACATTCATGCTACTCTGAGACACAGTTTTCCCCTAAGCACAGAGAAAACTCAGGGTGAACTTGTTAAGATTTCGTCATTGTAAATGATGAATCCCAGAATAAGTAGTGTTGGAAGGGGTCACAAGGATCATCAAGTCCAACTCCCAGCCCTGCACAGGAACGTCCCCAAGAGTCACACCATGTGTCTGAGGGCATTGTCCAAACACTACTTGAACTCAGTCAGGCTTGGTTCCGTGACCCTGGGGAGCCTGTTCCAGTGCCCAGCCACCCTCTGGGTGAAGAATCTTTATCTAATGTCCAACATAAATCTTCCCTGACGCAGCTTCAGGCCATTCCCTCATGTCCTGTCCGTGGCCACCAGAGAGGAGATCAGTGCCTACTCCTCCTCTTCCCCTCATGAGGAAGTTGTAATTGCAGTGAGGTCTCCCCTCAGTCTCCTCTTCTCCAGGCTGAACAGACCAAGTGACCTCAGCTGTGCTTTTCAGAAGCTCCAGTGCTGCATACACGGTAAGTATATTCCATGTAAAATGCTAAACAATATAGAAAAGAGCTTCTTCCCTAGTGCATATGCCAACTCTCAGAGTCTGGCTGTGACTATGGGATTAAACCATCCCAGCCTCTGAAATGAGATAATTCCATTCAACCTTTTATGAATGCACTAACCCCCTAAAATTGTCTGTGATTTGTCTGGGAAGATGACAGCTGGCACTGCCCAAAACCATGCTGGATTTCTATCCTTACACCTGGACAAATGTTCAGCCATTTGTTTAGCTGAGCAGCTGTGCCCAGCCCCACCATTGATTAAGGCACCCTCTAGGTATAGCTGCAGGTATTTGCTCAAATAAATAAAGCTGCATTGTATAAAATGCCATGTGAAAGGGATTATAGCTTAGGATGGCTTGCTGTGTGAGTATGAATCACAACTTCAGGGACTTAAGCACGCTGCATTCCTACTTTTGAAAACTTATGATATTCCACCTGGAAGAATTAATGAAAGAAAATGAGCTTTCAGTTAAATCATCAATTGATATGCACTGATTTCTTACTGATTTTTAAAACTTTATTACTGTTTTGTCTTTATTTTCTTTTATCCTTTTCTGTTTTTTTTCCCCTTTTTCTGTGTGCCATTATTGACTGACCATTAATATAAATTCTCCATTTTTAGTACTGTCTTTCATTCATGCATGCGTTTAAGAGAGAAGAAAACAGTTTTTATACAATTAGCTACATAAATGAACATGTGAGCCCTTATCTTGAAGGATTTACAAAAAAGAAGAATCCTCTCTCCCCTGCAAAACTGAAAATCAAGCCTCTTACTTATGACATCAAACTCTGAAATATAAGGAAATTGTTATAATAATTGTAGACCTTGTGACATTATTTTCTAAGATGTGAAATGTTACTGTAATAAAATGAGGATAGCACGGTTAAATATTAAACACGGTATAAAAGGATAATTCATGCTTCCATACCTATCTGATAGTCAACAAACAAAAACGGACTTTTTTCTTTGTATGCAATATTCATGACTGAGATGATAACATTCAGCATGAGAAATCAAGTACACATTATTAGGTTATTTGAACCTGTAGATATGATCTCTGAATAAAAAACTGTGAGAATACAGTCCTCAAATCCCAGAAGTTATTGTATCCTGACATCGCTTTGAGTGACGTGTGAATGAAATTACAATATGAAATTATGCTCTTCTCATAATCCACAGGTCTACAGATTTTTAAAATAGCATAAAACTTATAATGCTAACTTTATATACTACAAGTTGCCATATAAACTAGAGCTTTAACCATAACATATTGATAAGGTTTTACAAAGTTCTAACTTGAGATAAGGAACTAGATCGAACTTTGGTAAAATTAATTTCTTATTTCTTGTAAAGAAGGTTGGTTTTTTTCCCTTCTGTTCTCCTTTACACAACAAGGAGATATCAAGCAGGAAATGCACTTGAACTTATGCACTTGAACTTTTGCCCATGGGAAGTAAATTGACTGCACAAAATTTTGCATTACTAAATCTTTTCAGGGCACTGGTCTTCACAGGCTATCAAGTGAAGACTAAAATGCTACAGGTGCTTTTCGGACAAAGTTGCGCATCTTTGTAATAATGAAATTTGTTGAAATATCTCCTCTTTTTGCAATAATACACTCTAATTGTTATTATATGCTTAACCTGAAAGAAAACAATCAAAAAACAAACTAAAACTCCACACAACATGATAATGTGAGGGGTGAATAATACGGCCTTTCTCCTCCTGAGACCTAAAGAAACGGAAAAAGTTGTATTGTGGGGTTTTTTTATATTCTTCCTTCATTTAACATGATGAGGAATTAAATTGATTGTAACTAGTGAAGTTGATAACTTTTAAATATATTAATTATTATTTAAAATACTTTGTAAAATACATTGTTTTTCTGATAATTTTGGGCAGTTTATTTTCTTTTTACATACATAGAAAAAATTTTGCTCCCTTTCTAGTTAATATTCTAGTCTTATTCTTTCAACATAATGAAAACATTTTAAAATTCTAGTTTACACATAATATTTCCAATAAAACTGTGTAAATAGTAATCTTTTCTTTTTGTAGGCAATTAGAAAAATACTGAAATGCCATTGATATAAACAAATTGCTTAACTTCAGATTTGAGCTCTGTTTTAGTTAGCCTGATTAAAGATAGAATTCAAAATGAAAAATTAGTATTTTGACTTGCTAAATTTCCTTTCACATAAATAATCGAGCAACATGGATTAATAAAGGATGTCTTGGCAACAGATAGCATATAATTTTCCCCATTATACAGATAGCTCTGATAGCATAAAAAAACCTGTGGCACAGTAAAAACTTAATATGGGAAAGCAATTAGAATTTTATTCAATATTCAAGTGAATTAATTTCATTTTATATTGTGGTCTTTAGACCAGCAGAAGTGATACTACATGCAACAGTCACAGTCATGATTGCAGTCAAGCTTGTCTTTTTTGAGGTTTACTAGTTGTCAAATCCAGCTGGAAAGGATGATGATAACCATTCAAGTATTGTCTCACTGATAATAGAGTTGCTTTGAAGAACTCTAATTTACAACATACATCAAGATGTTTACAGGAAGTGATTGAGAAATTAAAAAAACCCCAAACAAATAACCCAAAAAGAAAATTTAGAACTTCCCAAGCACTGAGTTTCTTCCTTAACTCTTCACTTGGAACTGAATGAAATGTACATTTATAAAATATACAATTTAGTAAAGCACAGTACAGCATAAATATTGAAATTGAGTACTAATCTAAAGTTGTCTGTAAATTCCACACCTCTTAAGTGTTTTAGCCAAGAAGATAAACTCCAGCAGAACACTGGGACTTAGAAATTCCTTGACATCAGCAAAGTATATAAACATAAATTCCATTTTGGATTCTTTACAAGCTGGCTGTCAATGCATGCAAAAGACACTCAGAGTTATTCAGGTTATTAAGAGCCAATAGGTGTTCTTTAGAAAAATTATACCTACAGTAGTCTATCTGGGTCAGTGTCATCAAAATATTGATCAATCCTAAAGATTTTCTGACATTTTAAGCATCTCTGAATGTTCATATAAACATATCCATTGGACTGTGTTTTCTGAGACAAACTTTTTGGTCCAGAGTTAAATGCATCATATTTTTTGAAGCACATATGCCCAGATGTTTAAGTTTCCTCTGTAATGTGCATTTGTTTTTCTCCTGTGAAACTTATTTGCATTCTACACTGCTGATGTAGTTCTCATGCTGAGCTATGCTGGCAATAGGTTAGGCCAGCTTGGTCCAGCCAAACATTAACAACACAGACAATTGCCAGACTAACTGTTAAAAGCATTTTCAGCCAACACATTCCTTACCCCTGCTGATTTTTCTCCTGGGCGCTGAGGAAATTTGGCTCAGTGGATGGTTCTTTTTACAGGCATGGAAAACCGAACTGTTCTTGTTCAGTTCTCATATTCAGAAATGGCTCATACCCTGTGCATAGTGGAATCCAGCTATACAAAAAATCTGCCTCATTAAAACAAGTCTTTATTTGTTGTTCTATATATAGTACAGATGTAAAAGAACACAGAGAATTTAATAGCGTGCACCAAGATTCCTTTCTTGAACTGATCAAATTCAGAATTTGTTTGCATTTGTGCACTTGTGTGTTAGTTGTTATTGGGGATTCTGTTAGATTTTTCTAAGCTTGTAAAAATGTTTATATAGCAACCTGGGCATGAGCACATATGAAATACTTACAAGGCTTCTTGCAAGTTTATGTATTTTTTAAAAAAATAATTTTTTCAACACATGGCCACTAAATATCCTTATAATTTTTATAATGAACAACATTTTTTTTCTCTTACATATTTTTACTTTAAAGTCTCTTCTGTTATTAAAGTGCACACACACTCACCTACATACTCAAGTAGGTTCTCGTTTGCTCAACTATCTTCTGTTGTGATTCCCACCAGCTAAAAAAGTTAAAGGAGCAATCACTGATCATGATAGCTTCTTGGTTTTAGTTTGGTAGTATATTCTGATGCAATCTTTTAAAACTTGCTTGACGGTACATACACCTGGGGCATTCTACTCTCCCCCACAACTTGTGAAAACCTTTTGAAGAAATAAAGCCTTGCCATACTCATGTGTCTGTGACTTTTATATCAGCCCCATTGAAAGTTTCTTGAGATGTTCACTTTACCCTTTTCTAGCCAGAAAAGGGTCTTTGAAGCATGTTTTCCTTCAGTTACTTTTCAGAGAAAAGAAATTAAATGTGAAAGGAGATTTAATGCAAGCACTAACATAGGACTTCCCTCCCCTGCCTCCCCAAAGGAGTCTGTCTTATGAGCAAAGCTAATTTCCATTCCCATTTCTAGTGTTTTTCTTCAAAAGAACTGTCACTATGTTGTTATTCTTTAGAATTCTCACAGTCCCTGGAGCTTTCTTTGTCAATCAATCCATGTTTTAAACAATCCTGCTGATGCTCTGTGACTTCTACTTATCAAAATATCTGTAAATACCTCCTACTTGTCTTATACTTCAAGATGTTTGGAGACCTGCCTGTTAATACTGGTGGACAATTTGGGAAAGAGATAATGTTCTTTTCTTGAGTGTGCAATGTCTCATGGAGAGGGCTGGAATTTCTGCCTTACATAATTTAAATAAAAGTTCAGCCATGAATAAGGAATGCTGCACTGAGCATTATTTCTATAATATAAATTATATAAATATATAGAATACACACATGTATAATGTACTTGCTTAATTATATGTTTTAAAATCTTTGCTTTGAATAGAGGTAGCCATTATTTCTTTCAATGTTTAGTGTTGTCTCTGAACACTATACTAGAATAGAAGAAAAAACAAAGCCCATATTAGCATTAAGTGGGATTTCACAGTGTATATAGAAACATCTTTTTGTGTGTGTGTATTTGTGTGTGTCGATGTGTGTGTGCATGGGGTAGGTTTCTTTTTCTCTTTTCTCTGTGAGGTTTTTATTGGTTGGTTGGTTTGTTGGTTGTTTTTGTCATGCTCTTCTTGGGTTTTCTGTGTCCTTTGTTTTTTCAGTCTGACAGTCACATTTTATCTTTTTAGTAAATGCACTTCCTTTTTCAGAAAATTGACAAGAAACACATCCCTAGTAGTTAATGGTTGCTATCATTTCAGTTTTACAGGTGGAAGATTTTCTTCTAAATATCCTCAAGGGTGATTTTTGCTGTCTTTGTCTACCTTGTGCACATCTCCTAAATTTAGACACAGTTGATAGACATTTCCAGTGTCTTGACTAGGATGAGATTTTCACTCACTTAAATATAAATTCATCTTGTTTCTGAAAAGGTGCTTTGTGTGATTGGGCTGTGAAAAAAAAAAAAAAAAAAAGAAAAGAAATTATTACTATTTAGGCTTTTTCATTATTTTTAGAGAAGGAAGTGGAAAAGTGGCAGAAAAGACTCTTCCGTTAGGGTGAAAGGATGTGTATAAGAACTTATTTTTCTCCTCAGATAAAGAGATGTTCTTTACCATTTACATTTTGTCTCTAGTGAGTACTTTTAGAATACAATTGGGAATTGTAAAACTGTGGAGAAAACTCTCATGTAATTTTAGCAGAAACTCAACTTTCAACAATATGCAACCCTTTTTCTATTATTCTGTTACCATTTTAAAAACTGAAAGGGTGTGGATTATATAACTTCTGCTTCTGAGATAGTTTCAAATACAAAACCCTTACCTCTTCAAGATTACTAAAATGTTTATATTCATAGTAGTCTAAATTCCAGGGAAAAAGACAAGGTCACACTTTGAAGAATGTATTTTTATTTTGCTAGAAAAAGCTTCTTGTAAAATTGCAAAACAAAATTTGCTCTGTATAGAATATGGAGAAAAACCTAGAGATGTAGGTAATCTTGAGAAACCAACTTAAATTCATGTGCTTAAAGTGAGCTGCATAGAGGATTCTTCTATGACTAACACCTAGATACAGATGCCAGAAGGATCACTTTGGGCTGGTATCACAGGTGTAAAAAGAGACCTCGGATCCTGGCCCTGAAAGAGCTGCTCACTGAGGATAGCTCATTTCAGGTAATGTGTGGACCCAGTCCCAGAAATGTTTCCTTTCTGGCATTATGCTGTTGCTGAGAATGTGAAAGCAGAACTCAACTGTGATGGCAAGGATCATATGGAGTCAGAAAGGGGGAAAGGAAAAAAAAAGGTTTCACAAGCGTAAAAATAGTGAAATGAGATAAAAGTGAGGACATTTCTTTTGGCGTGCACAAGGGGAAAAGATATTTAGGGCACTTTGGGGTTCTTTAAACAAAATCAAGGGCATAATTGCAAACTATTTCAACCAGCATATAGCTAGGATGGTCATGAGAGATCAGCTGGGCTGTATCAAGAAATCCTGCATAATGGAAAAAAAAAATTTGAGCAGTAGGGATGACTATTATAAAATAAAATTTGTGGACAAATGTAATAAATGATGATGAAGATTTATTTTAAAAATCCCATGACTTGGTGATATAGAAATGGTTTCTTTACAAATATCTCTGGAAAAGGAAGATATGTTGATTTGCTGAAAAGCAGGAATGAAAATCTAGGGCTGAGGAGACAGCATGTTTAATGCCTTTTAAGTTCATTCTTCACAAAAATAAGTCAGTTTTGATTAGCTGATTGGCAGTATCAAGAACATAGTGGTAAAACAGAAAAAAAACAGTTTAGAGAGTGCTTACAGAAGTTAGATATTTTCAAATCAGTTCTGACTGGTGAAATTCACAATGGAGTTCCTCAAAAACACATAAATTTTCTTTTAAAAACTATGGAAGATAGGAAACTGTTCTAGAAGACTAGAACAAAAGAAGCTTTGTGCCTATAATAGAGGGAAGTACATAAGGAATGCAGGCAGTTGTTATCATTCAATGAAATAATTCTCAAGCAGTTAGACAACAAGAAAGAAATAATAACCAGTTTAGTTTCTTTTCAGAAATATATATGATCAAAGTAATTTTTGTTATAATTTTTAATCTAAACTAAAGAGTATCCATCCTTATAAAACTTTGTTACCTGTGAAGTAGAGAAAGAAACACAAGAAAATTAAATTATTTCAAATGGGAGAAGAAAACTAGAAAATTTGTTGTTAGGCTGTTGCTATCAATTGTCAAAGAAAAAGATGCACTTAGTAGGATCCAGAGGTTTTTTCTAGTTTTGGTACTCTTTGATGTTTTAATTAGTAACTAAGATAAAGGCATAGGAAGTATTCTTGTTAATTTTCAGACAATCCCACCTGTGATGGTCTTCCTCCATGTTGGATATTGAAATGAAAATGTAAAATTATCTAGAAAATTTGGAGACATGGTTGAAAAGTAGGCCACAATCCAAGAAGGTAAAATGAAAAATTCTGTATTTAGGTGCAAAATATCAAGTACGTAAAACCAAGACGAAAAACGTCTGGTCAGGTGCAATCCTGAAGAAACTGATGTGTTTAAAATCAACAAAAAGAACATAGATCAACATTGTCATAAAGTTATAAGAAAGGTAAATACCAAGCTAAGAACTGAAAGTGGGTTTGTAATGTGTGAAATCCTCTGGTTCTGTTAGGTACTGGTATATCCTGCACAGATAGCCTTCACTGAGTTTTGGGTACCATATTCTGAGAATTCAATACACTGGCAGAGTTTGGAAAAGAGGACTTAAAATTAGTAGATGATTAGAAAACATTACCCATGCAGAAGTACTGACGAGAAAACATTATTCAGGCAGAAATACTGAACGAACTAAAGATGCCTTATCTCCTCTGGATCAGACATGGTCACAGCCTTGACATTTGCAAGAGAATTTAAAAAGCAAGTATATTCATTCTTCTCAATATCTAGATAAAAAAGAGGCAATTTGTTTATATTTTGGAAAAAAAGTACATTTTTTGCTATCAATTTTAAAAGAAAAAATGTAGTTACATGTATA
Organism: Pyrgilauda ruficollis; assembly: GCF_017590135.1. Taxonomy (NCBI): domain Eukaryota; kingdom Metazoa; phylum Chordata; class Aves; order Passeriformes; family Passeridae; genus Pyrgilauda; species Pyrgilauda ruficollis. Next base: position 5,033,700 of record NW_024525823.1, on the reverse strand, counting down.
TAAAGTGTTCTAAGACACTTCCTCTTTTGTATTATTGATTTCTATTGTCAATTGCCAAAAGAATATTGTTACATAATTCAAGTGTCAAATAATCTTTTACTTTATTATCTTGAAGGCATAAATCCTAATGTCAAGAGAACACTTAGAAAAATAATCAGATACCATAAATGCTTATCTGAGGTTCTGCATGAGTAGGAACCTCTGAAAAACTTCAGGAAATATTGATGAATTCCAGACCAGAACACTTGCTATTTTATGTCGGTCACTGCCATTCAATATTAAGAGCTTTTAACACAAGAATCTTTTCTACCACACATCAAAGTTCAAAACTACCATTACATTGAAAAGATATCAAAAAAACTGAGCTAGTTTGTCTTAGATTAGAATGCTAAAACTTGCCATTACTCAATATTTTTTATGCCTATTTTACAAATTATCCTTATAATAGGCTAAATTTTATAAAAGTAAACAAATAATTGTTATTTTTGCCTATTTCAGAACATAGCCCCAGATTAAGTGTGCCACTCCATTTTCCGTTAAACTTCTATATTTGGGACAAATATCCAAAGTCCAAAGTCATAGCATTAACAGGTGACTAATGACACCCAGTTACAGCATCTGCCTTATTTTGGGATGATCCTTCAGTCCCTGTAATGTTCATCCATTTTGGCAAAACAGAACAGTAAATGTTTGTCACTCCCAGAAAACAAACCAATTAAACTGTCCACTCAGTCTAGCTGCATTTGTACACCAAATTAATCCAGAGGTCATTTTTGAAGTTTGGAAAACTGAGTCATCCTTGCAGCTCAGGGCAAACCCTTACCTGCAGGTCTAAGTGCACATTCAATAGCACAAAAAGTAGTTTCATTAATGAAAACATGAAGTCATCCAAAATGCTATCCATGTTATTCTGAGACTGCTAATGTGTAAGCACTGTCTACCTCTCTCACTTATGATGAGATAGTGTGGTCATTTTAGCCTAATGAGTTAATATTTTCCAAAGTAATATTCAATGTTACTAATATAAGAAGACTAGACTGTTAAAAAAACAAAACAAAACAAAAAAAAATAAATGTTATGAATTATGTTCAACACTGCCCTAACGAGGGCAAAGCATCTTGTTTCTTTTGCTCATTCTAACTCATGGTGCACAAACATGAATCCATGAGTACCCACTGGGAATTGTGCAAAAACCAGGATGTCAGTATGAGTTCTGAGAGCAGTATCCAGACACATTACAGCAATGATCAAACAAATGAGCCTTATTCACATCTGCACTGGGTGTAGATGGCAAAGTTTTGGTAGCAGGTGTTCCAGGAAACAAGCTTTTTCATCCTATTTTGTTCCTCTGTCCTGCTGAGGATGGGGAGTGAAAAAGACTGGGTAAGCATCTGCTTATTGGCAAAGGTGCCACCACACGGCTCTTTCACACCTGCTAAATTTCCTTCATGCCTAATGGATCACAGCAACTAAGAGTTTTGTGTTCTTAAACCAGTCGATTTTTCCTGGTTTTCTATAAGTGTTAAAATCTGTTTTGCCTGCAATTTTAATACATAATTTATTTCCACAGTGTTTTGCTTCATTTGCTTAATAAATGAAACGAAAAATGGTGAAGAGTTTATGTAGTCTCATGACAATTGAAAGGCTATGCTATAATAAAAGAAGAAGTGGGGACAAAATGTATGCACTCCCAAGACAAGAACAGGACTGAAAACAGAAAACGGATATGAAGTTAATCCTTTCTCCTTTTTCTCATAATGCTGTCTTATTGCTAATTTCTGATGCCATTCATCAAATCCCAAAGCAGAGCACAAACAACTTTGTTACTTGTGGTTGTATTTAATCTACTATAACAATGTATTGTGAATATTTTTAAACATTTTGTTTGATACCTATGGATGTTACTGGGGACAAGGGTGATGATCAACATCAATGAACAAGAAGTCTAATTAATAAAAAGTTGATATATCTACAAGGAAAATACCAAATCCTTTGTCATGTTATCATCAGTCTCACTACATTTAACTGCTGAAGTGTGAAATTCCATAATGTTTATTTTAAAGGCTACCTTTCAACAGCTGGCTGAAGCGAAATTGTTTTCAAGGGAACTTATTCCCGGAGGGTAAATGATTGAATTTTTGAGGAACTGAAACACAAGGTGGGAGTTAACCATCTCTAACCTCCAGGGATCTCTTATAGTGGAGCTGGAATATAAAAAAAAACTTGTTCTTAAAAAAACCTTAATCACATAAAAATTAATGGAAAATATTTCAGTATTTGGTTTTTTTTTGTTACTCAAGTCCAGTGAATCTGAAGTGATTTTTCTTTCTCTTTTCATATCAAAGAATGCCTTCTCATGGTAAAACTGTATGTATTGGGTGTAGCAGAGATGGAATTAATTTTCCATAGCAGTTCCCATACCTCTGTGCTTTATGCAGGTAACCAAAATGGTTTTGTTAACACATTTTGTCTACTTCTGAGCAGTGCTGGCACAGCTCTCTGACATTTCCCCTCACTTTTCCCTCTGGGGGTGGGAAAAATCTTGGGAAAGGACACAACCAGGACATCTGACCCAAACTGACCAAAGGGGGTTCTGCATTAGGTGATAGCTGCTCAGCAACAGAAGCTCGGAGAAAGGAGGAGGAATAGGGGCATTCATTATGATGATGTCTGTCTGGCAGGTACCTGCTATGCATTCTGAAGCCCTGCTTTCTGGGAAGTGACCGGACGTCACCTGCTGATGGGAATTAGAGAATAATTCATTTTCATTTGCTTCTGCAAGTGGCCTTTGGTTTTGCTTTATTAAACTACCTTTACCTTGACTCATGAGTTTCTTTCCATTTTATTTTCTCTCCCCTCCTCCATCCTGCTGGGGAGGAGAGTGACAGCGCAGCTTGGTGAGCACCTAGGAGCTAGCCAAGGTCAACTCACCACACTGCATTTTAAACTTTTTTAAAATATTTGTTAATCCTTTTTTTTCCTTGTCAGACTTAAGAGTGAGTTGAAACACAGCTGATGGTTTTACAGACAAGCATATAGATAAAGCAGAGATCTCTGCATTTGTGCAATTAATTCAACACAGATAACTTTGAGTGCCCTAAAAGCAGACTTTAAACTGATAAATTTGAAAATTTAGTTTGACAACCTTATTTCTGCTATGGGCAAGGGCAGTTTAAGTCATGACAGGCTGAGATAAGGGATGAAAAAACACTTGAATTGACTTGACATAAGTGATAAGTGCATTTGCTGGAATGTTCATTTTTGATGCCATCATCATTAAGTAGGTTTTGATCACTGTAAAGGTGTGCTCACTGAATGATAACAAAATCTTATTAAGAAAGAGATCACAAAAATACACAACAGTATGCCATAACAGAGAAAAAAAAGTCCCCTCAAAAAATGTTAGGCCTATGAAGAAGTACAGAAAAAATATTTCTTGACAATAGCAGCAGCAGATTTTTGTTATTTTAGTCTTTGTTTATTTTTAAACAAAATCAAACCAGAGATGTTTTACCAATTCTGTGGCTTCCTCCACTCTGGAAGTGCTAAGAGGAAAATACTATTGGTAGTATTTATTAAAAAAAAAATATATATAAGCTGCTTCTTTCTGTTTTTCTAGCAGTTAGTCTTCATAATAATGCAACCACTGTGACTTCCTTTAATTTTATTTTAATGCAGCAGTCTAGGTTTTGCAGGGCTAGCACATGCTGTTCACAAAAAGGCGTATTCAATCACAATAAATTTATGCTTCAATCTAGGACTTGAAGGGAGAGAGAGCAGGGTTATTATTCTGATATAAAATCTTGAATGTCTGGAATATAAATTAATGGCTTAACAGGTCAAGAAGACTCATTCTATGAAACAGGCAAAAAGTTTTGGCCAGATATTTGGTAGAAATGTAAATTCCTTATTTGTAAAATAAAATTCATATTCTTTCCATTTAAACCTATCATTGTCTGTATTTTCTTTATTTTTGTAATCAATTTTCCAAATTTTTCGTATAAGTTTGAATTTAGCAACTATCAAAACAGGGTTAAAGGCAGCAAATATTAACACCATAATCCAGTAATACTGTTTTCAACACTTATATTCATTTCTTAACACTGATGTCCTACTTTAACATATTGAATCCTTTACTTACAAAAAGATCTTTTCAGCTTTCTTAGACACCGTGTACGTGTATTTATTTTCAAGTGTACCTGTGGGCACAGTTCAAGAATTTGTTTAAAAGCTACAGCGTAAAACTTTTATTTAAGATACTTTGGGCTATCATCTAGTTAGATGCACAATAACATGATTATTGCAGTTCTAGTTGTTTCTGATTGGAATAAAAGTATTTTCCCCCAAAAAACCTGGAAATGTGTAGGAGTAATATTTTGTGCTTGATTCATTTGCAAAGAACTCAACCTCTACAAGTTGCAAAACTCTCTCCTTGGTTTCAATGTCTTGTTAGAACATCTCAGTTAGGAAAGTTCACCTTTCACCACAAATTCCTCTTCAATGACTTTGTGATATAGACATTTAACATTCTGATTGGATTCTGTTCATTATTTGCACTTGAACAAGACAAGTCACAAGTGTAAATAAGCAGCATGATATAGAAACTCACAGATGCACAAATTATTCATTTAATGAATACTGTTAGGGTTACCAACACAAATTAATAATGCTACATTTTAAATGTAAAGTGGTATTAGAGGACTCAATAGGCAGTATAATAATCTCTAAGTGAATGTATTAATATGATGATAAACTGCAGTACAATATTCTTCTTTCTAATTCTCCTTTGTACTTGGCACCATTGAGGGCAGACATTAAATCCTATTTTCAGATTTGGACCCCTCACTAGCAGGACACTGAGGTGCTGGAATGTACCCAAAGAAAGCCATCAAAGCTGATGGTGCTGAAGTCATGAGGAGGTTGCCCACAGAAGTGGTGGAGTCACTGTCCCTGGAGGTATTTAAAAAATGTGCGGAGGAGGCCCTTAAGGACTTGGTTTAGTGGTGGACTTGGAAGTGTTAAGTTTATGTCTAGATTTGGTGATCTAAAGGGTATTTTCTGCAATAAATGATACCCAGATTCAATTATTCTACTCCTACTTATCATAATACCTTAGGCTGCATTCTGGAAAGCTTGTTGTAGTTAATATTTACTTTCAAAAAGGTTTTATTTTCCACCTGAATTACATTGCTTTTAAGGTTTTCCACTTTCTTTTCCTAGTATTTACAGCTTTTCCTTGTCTATCCTCTAGTGTTATGGACCTTGGATCTTTTTTTTTCTCATCTGAATACATATTTTTTTTAATTATATTGCCACTCTCACAGGTCCTACTGGGAGATTCTGTTCAAGTTCATTTCAGATCTTTGTGCATAACTTGGGTTTAACTAGCCCTCTAACTAAAAGATGCAGATAAAGTTTAATCACATTTTGTAAATTCATTTACAATGGGAATCAAAAGCACATTACCCAAACATTCTGGTATTGCCTTGTTTGCAAATTAGTACTGAGAGGAATAAGTATTTGCCAGTAATTTTGTGTTATTGTTATTTTTCAGTTTAGGACTACCTGACAATTTCTTGCATTTAAAGAAGCATCTAAAAGGCTGGTGCCTTCTTTTCTCCACTGATGCTCCCTAACAGCTCTTCTTTTCCCCCCCAAAGTGTAATTAAAAAAAAAAATATTCTTCTTCATCATGTGAATATTTCTCAACGGTATCTCTGTCAAAATACCTTGCTTAAAAAGTGAATTCTGATTTTGTCTGCAGCTGAAATTCACAAGCAAAAAAATTTTCCTCTTAAGATTTCTGGGTAGTTTTTAAGCAGGTTTTACAATTTTATAACTTAAGATAGTTATAATATCAGGTTGGGAACAGTTACATTCAAACCTTCCAATGCTTGTGCTCCTTCTCTTTAGGTGATTTTTGGCAACTATGTAAAAAATTACAGAAATTAAAAAAATCTTGGAATTCTAGTTGCAATATATTTCATTGGTTAGCCAATGAAAATGTTAATTCAAACATAGATTTTGCTTAATGCTCTCACTTTATGGCTGCTGCACTTTTAAAAATTATTATATTAATCAAATTTGAGTCATTTCCCCACATGAATTTCTAGTGCTATTTCAGTAGTTATAGAGTATCTTCATTTCTTCCCAGTGCCACCCCAAAAAGGCACAATCCTCCCACAAATGCAGTGACATACCTGCCATGCATATGCCTTTATCTTTTTGAGAAATCTCAGTTCCACCTTCCTCTCCCCACCACCTTCATCTTCCTTTGCATATTTTCTTCATGGTAATAAAAAAGAAAAAATCCAACACTGTTGCTTCTATCACCAAGCGAAACATGGATTAATTTATGTCATCTACCATTTACTTTATGACACCTCTAGCTGGTTGCAGATAAAATATTTTTACATTCCCACAGTCAAGGTCAATTTACTTCTCCAAGACAGGGCAATTCCCAACCTTTTCTGATAATTCTTTTTTTACAATTAATTCATTGAACTGCATCATTTTCCTTATCATGGTGTTATTTCTTCTCTCTTGTGATCTGGGTGAAAAGGTTTTTGTAGATAAGAAGAAAGATTGCATCCCCAGATAATTCATGGTAGAACCATAGAATATCCTTAGAATAGTCTTTCTAAGTTGAAGTAGGCCAAAGGGCAATGAAAACTTGTAAACTGGTCTTATAAACTCTCCCTATCAGACAAGAATGCAACCCATCTAATTTCTCTCTGTGTTGGTGCAAGTGATTTATACTTGAATTTTGTTATATTCTAGATGTTCTAGCAATGCAGGCTCATGCAGGCTCTGGCTGTCTCTGTCCATATTTAGTTACAGTCTGTAAAACTTGGAATAAGTAATGATTATATGACATTCAGAATACTAAGACTAACTGTACATGAAAGTTTGTTTTTTATCTGCTGCCCTTAGCCTAGAATACTTCAGAATCTGAACTCAATCCACGAGATGAGGACTTGGCTTGTTTCTGCAGAGGAAGGAGACAGAAAACGCTCCAGGCAGCCTGACATGAGTTATATATTTTGGTTTTAAAACAGCATATGGACTAGCATTTCTCAAGCATAATTTCACAGACTTTTTAAAAAGTTCTTGAATTCTAACAAAATTGGGAGATAACAGTTCCCTTGCTTTGCAATTTTGAATGTCTTTAGTCATCACGAAAGAAATATGTGTTAGTATTTTCCCTTTCCTAAACAGTGTAATTAGCATAGCTGGCTTTTATGAGCCTCATTCATTTAGTACAGTCATTCTAAAAGGCTGTTGTGACGTATCTGGCAACTGCTATTCAGCAAACTTAACAATTAAAATATACTGTATTTTTTTTTCCAAAGCACTTTGCAAAAAGCATAATGAAAACAGTTCTTCACAGAAAAATGTTGTCAGACTAGTATGTGTCAGACCAGCAGAAGAAGCTGAAACTTGTGTGATGTGCTGTTCAATCAGACTCTTGAGAAGAACATTTGATTTTTAGAGGTATTCAGCAGTGAGCTAGGAACAGAACACTGGATTTCAACAGCTTCTATGTCCATCCCATATATCAAGCTTGGCACTTCTCTGGTATAGGTGAAAATAACTTCATTGGCTCAGATTAATTCTAGGAAGCTGAAATGCTGCTAGTTATCCATGCACTTGCAATGACCATAATTCGTTTCAAAGAGAATGAAAAAAAAAAGAAAAAGAATTGTAAATAACAGAAAGGTATAGAAAAGTCCAACTGAAGCTGGGTTTCAGTCAGTGAACTGTTTTGTCATTCCACTTTTAAGCTATGCAATTTGAGAGCAAAAATGACAGTGTAAGTTCTCCACATTGCGCTGACACTCTATCACAGGAAATATATAAACACCAATCTTTTCCCCTGTCCCTTCCTCCTCTGAAGTTCAGAATAAGTCATTTAGTAATCCACAGGTATTTACAATTACACAGATTGTATTTTTTTTTAGACAAGAAGTGTTTTCCCTCCATTTTTATTATTGATGGTGGTATATAAGATGCTAAATCTATGCCTGTAGGAGCATATACTTACAGAGGCAAACACTATTACTCTGTATGAAATCAGCATGTAACTCTGGAAGAAAACACAATACTCTAATGTTTAATGAACCGACCTTATTATTGAACAAACTCTTTCTACTCTAGCCTCTGGGCATAATATGATGCAATTTATTATAAAACAAATCCAGATTGCTTTACTTGTCTGCTTCAGTGCATAATTCCTTACTGTGAATAACAAAGGTATGGAGCACAAAATAAAAAACTATATACTAATGGGCTTTTTCTCAAATTAAGGCACGTTGTATTTCTCAGATGTAGAATAGAAACACGGTAATAAAGCTATAATTCCCCAACTGATTGAAATAAATAACACATAAATGATGCATAAGTAGAGAAAAGCAGGTGGATTGCAGCTATGAATGCAGTGTAGTGAAATGTTAGGATTGCAATGACTTACTCACATTCTATTTTTGTCCTCTGTGGAATCTGATCAATTTAATTCTATAGAATAAAATTCATTTGTACAGAGCACCTATGAGTCCCCTGAAATTAATTTTTAATGACTGGCAGCATGATGCTCTCTGCTACAGGCTGCTTTGAAGTAGTATTCTCCAAGTCCATAGAAGTGGAGTTAATTTCTTTGCAGGTGTTCAGTCCAGTGCTATCTGCTGTACAGCACAATTATGTACAAAACGTGGATTCTTAGTGGGGAGAAAAAGCCATACAGAGCACTCCAATTATTAGTTTTCAGCTGCGCATATACTACATATTTGTAGGCTGAAAATGGAAAGCTCTTAAGTATCATACTGAATTTCAATGGAAAAACATATACTTATTTTAAAAATATACACTTTTTAAGATACGTAATTTTAGGAGCATTATTTGTGTGCATATTTTAATCCATTGTAAATACTTATCTTTCTACTTGCATAAAACATAAACCAATTAATTTTCCCTGAGCAATTGTGGAGAATACTCTGACTTTAATTTAGCAATGTTTAATAAAGAGTAGTTATAGTATTATACTTCTATATGTTAATTGCATATACATTTAATTAAAAAATAACCCCTTGTTTCCTTGCATCTGCTGCTAGTTGATTTCTTTTCTCAATCACCAGTACAGAACTGGTTATGAGTGGTGAAATGTCACTTTGTACATGAGCAAACAATATGAGAAAGGGACTTCTGATTCACAAGCCTAAATTTTGGGAAACTGACACTTCTGTCTGGGATCATGGAAGAAGGTTGGGTATAAAAACACACACTTAAAGATTTTTATTTCAAAGATTTCTCGGACAATATTTGTCTAACTTAACTTCACCATCTTGAACTAGACTAGCAGTGGTTGTCAGTCTTTACAGACAATGAATAGACACAAAGAAGGAAGTTTCAGGATGTCTAAAGTAGTATTGAATATAACTGATGTTATTACACTTTTATATGCCGGATAAGATGGAATTATTTATTTCAGAAATTATTCATCTTTTTCTCAGTTTTTTGCTTCATGGTGGAAGAGCATTATGCAAAGGAAAAAAAAATTAAATCCATAAAATTAGAATAAGTATTATGTTTCAGGAAAATACAATATTTCCTATCTTTTTAAAATTTCTGAACTAGCTCCAACAAAATGGAATTTTCTTCTTGCAAACTTCAGTCTGCCTTTGACCAAAAAAAAAAAAAAAAAGGAAAAAAATTGATCAGACTCCAAGATCAAAACTTCAGAAGTTGTAATTGCATCAGGTCAAATAGCTAAACTCTTCTTGAATTTTCAAGTCTGCTCCTCTGCACAGTTCACTTACAGAGAGGGTGGGTAACACAGACTGGGGGTTATGAATAAAATCCTAGATCATATGGCATTATCAGATTTGAGAAACATTATTCTGTCTTTCTGTCTTTTCTTCCCCAGTGAGTCACTGATTAAAAAAATGCAAGATATAATTATAATATCAATAATAATATCAAAGTACTATGAAATTAAAAACAAAGGTCAATAAAGCTTTCTAACATAAATACAATCAGATTTGAAAACAGTAAAAAATATACCAAAATGCACAGGACACAGTATTACCTTCAGGCAAATCAAATTTTAGAAGCAGAAAAATACATATTTTTAATGTTATCATGTCGCTTATTTTCCATCTATAAGTTCTGTTGATTTGTTATTTTCTTTGCATTTTGGATAAGGAAACCAAACAAATTTCACTAACTCATTTCTCGTAGGGAACATAACACTTTTAACTCATATAAAAGAGTCAATATAAAATATATTATTTTGAAATTGTTTTAAAATATATTATTTAAAGATTTTGAAAATCTTTATGCCCTTCTTTTTTAAATTAATTTGAATAATATTGCTTAAAAATGTTAACAGACAGAATGGTCTTGACAAATTGATTCCTTGTGATAGGTTCACCAAAGCTGCTATCTATATTAATTTTTTCAAGCACTTTTCAAAGGCAATGACACATATCCAGCTGTTAATACATTAAGGAAAAATATCTGTGAAATTTAAGAGGAAAAAAAGCCCATTAAAACTATGAGAAGTTTAGTTTGGCTGCAAAGCATGGAAAGCACATTATAAATCAGCTCTTAAGTGTTTCAGTTCATGTTGAAGCCAAACTACTAGGTGAACAGTACTGAAATGTATTTTTCTTAACTGATCAAAGTTATCCTATATTGGGAGAAGTTTTTCATTTGAAAATTAGATTTCACACCCAGATTCTGAACAATTAAATTGGTTAGATTGTGGAAAAGCCACCCAAGGGAAATAGCCACCCATGGCTATCATTTGGCCCTCACTGTAATGATGCTACACAAAACTCATTTCAGAGAACAGACTGTGCTAGATGACTATGTAGGTCTTTTTTGCCAATGATTTCAGCTGTTTTATAAACTCTACTGTATTGGCTAACAACCCAACCATTTTTAATTCAAATATGTGAGGGTTTATTAATCTATCCAATATCTTTGCATAAACACCATTTTCCAAAGATGTGTACAATAGAAATATAATCAATTATATAATATCCAATAAACCCCCTTAATTCTTACACTGTGAAGATGGCAAATATTAAAGGCAATTTTAAACTTTGAATTGCAGTGGGTAAGTGTTCATTATCACACAATACTAAAGGTCAAAATCTTCCCAGACTACTTAAAGTTAAAAAATTTGTTGGAATTTGAGCTGTGTCCAAGAAGGATGAAACAGGTGTTTTGACTTCACTACTCACTTGAAGGTCCAAAAGTACAAATTAACCTTGAGTTTTTAAGCCACCTACTAAATTCTGTCTTGCTATCCATGTGGTCTTAATAGCTTGCTGTTTTTTAACCACGGTAGGCATCTCAGTCCCACACAAGGTCCTCTGTCCCAGACAAATCCAGTACACAACCTTACATAACATATCCACTTCCCCTCAACTCTCACTCCCTTTTTTTAGAAACAACCTTGATAATGGAGTGTCAAAGTCGGTGAACAAGGAAGAGGCACAGATGTAATTTATCTGGACTTCTGTAAAGCCTTCAAAACAGCCCCCCACAACATCCTTCTCTCTCATCAGTCCAGACCAGGAGCAGTGTTACCTAATATCTTAATTAATGACATAAATGAAGGGATTGCGTTCACTCTCAGCAAATTCACAGATGACATCCAGCTGAGTGATTCAGTTGACACACCTGAAAGATGGAATCCCATCCAGAGAGACAAGCTCAAGAAGCAGGCCCAAGGAAATCTCATGTGGTTCAACAAGACTAAGTGAAAGGTGCTGCATCTGGGTCAGGGCAGTATTAGTAGAGGCTGGGGATGAACAGACTAAGAAGCAGCCCTGTTGAGAAGGATTTGAGGGTCCTGGTAGATGACACTTCATACCTGAAGTCACTATCCAAATGTACCAATATGTCTGATGAAAATGCATTTTCTTTTCCTGCAAATATACCATTGTGAGAAGGTGAAATATGTGTTCAGATTTCATCACAAAGACTAATTTTCTTGCTCACTACATTCCTTACATCTCCTAAGAGGAGTAAAACAGAAGTATTGTATCCTTTACTTCCTTTGTAAAAGCAGTAATTCAATATTTATGTTTTGCAGTTAATGTTTACTTTATTTTTCTGGAATTAGTTTATTTTTATACTTATAAGAATAATAAGGAAGAAAAAACAACAATATCAGCTGCAGAATGCAGCTACCTTTATATCCCTAGTCTTAAGTTTGAAGCTCTTATCAGATCTCAATTTGTTTCTAACAGATGTAGGATTATGTTACATTGCACTTATTGATTTTAACAACTTTTATATGCAAGTACTGCTTGGTTCCTGACATTGCAAAGGCATTGGTTATTTTGATAAAAGGCAGTGAAAAATTCTCTTTGTATTGGATCAAAATTATGTATAGTGATGCTTCCATATGGTTTTAAGTTTCTTTGTATTACTTCTGAAAATTTAATAATGGTGATAACATTAGGGATGGGATCACTACAGCCGGCTGAGTGCCGGCAGATTAAGGTTCAGGTCTTGAACATCTATTGTCACAAGTGTCCATGTAACCCAGTGTGAAAGGCAGACATACCTTGATCTGAGATAGTTTAGCCTAGAGAAGGCTTAGGGGGGAACTCATCAATGTATATAAATATCTGAAGAGAGGGTGAAAGAGGACAAGGCCAGGCTCATTTCAGTGCTGCTCAGTGACAGCACAGGAGAAAACAGGCACAAATGTCACATATAAATATCAGTAAACATCTACTGTGACTGACAGCACAGGTTGCCCAGGGGAGTTATGGAGTCTTCATCACTAACTGGAGTAACTCAAAATTTATCTGCATGTGGTCCTGGGTAACAAGCAGCTCTAGGCAGACTGCATGATGAGGGGATAGCCCAGGTGACCACCAGAGGTCTCTTCCATGCTGTGATTCTGTGAGATTCTATGAAAACCTCAACATTCAAGCAAAGAAAAAGCTAAGTGTGACAAAGAAATACCTAAACTTGGAGCTTTAAATAAAAACCAATCTAACAGTATAAAGTCATAGTAGCAAGAGAGAAAACCAAAAGATTGTCCTAAAATACTCCCAGGATTCTTTTGCTATATTCTGGTAATTGTAAATAGGAACTAAAATAGTTCCTATTTGTAATAGTGTAAAAAGTTCCTATACACTGGTATGACAACACTTATGGCAATAAATGAATCCTGAAACTACATCTTGACAAATTCATTTTTTTTCTCTCAAAGAGTATTTTATTTCTCAAATATTGTTTAGATTTTACAGTAGTTGACACTTTAACTATAAATTCCTTAAACCTATTGTGTTTGGCAGAAAGAAAAGAAAAAGTGTTCTGTTTAATGACGAGGCATAATTTCTATGTTTTAAATTATAGTGAAATATAAATAATTGTGACCTACAATAAAGAATAGCAATGCGTGCTTGGCATGCACACTTTCCTGGGAAAAGTTGTACACTTCCGCTATTTGTGGGGTTTTAAAAATTTTTTCCTGGTTTTTGTTTTGTTTTTGTTTGCTTCATTATTTGTTTGTTTGATTGTTTGTTTTTTCTCTGCCAGGCAGTGCTTTAAAAATAATAAAAAGTATTTTATGGGGTAATCATTGTATACTGACCAGCCACTCCATGAACAAAAAAGAAGCCTTTTCTTGAACATCAGGAGAGAATTTTTTCTATATTATTACAAAATACAGCTACATTTATTATACTGTATTGCATCCAAATACAAGGTGATAATTTACTGCTAGGTATACTGCTAGGGGAACTGAAGAAAAAAAGATGTCCAGAAAAGAGTAACTAAAAGAGGATAATGAAATTATAGAAAACTTTTCTTTACATTTTAGCATTTTACTTAACTAATTCATCCATGTTTCCTTATTATACCATATGCTTGCAATGAAATTTTCCCTTTCCTCCTGCACCTGTTTCTTTTCATTTGTTGCTGCATTTACTTTCAGGTGTTTTTAGAAGAAATTAAGCTTATACTTTATTTTTTATAATAAATTTTTTAACATGCTGAAGTTTGATCAAATTTTACAGAAATGTTGGAAATTGAAAACATGTCATATTTTATGATATCAGAAAAGAGTTGAGTAAGTAAAGAAGAATGACCTTTTCTACTGTATTTGCAGAAATAAAGGCTAAGCATTATGTCCAACCACACTGAATACCAGGAACCCTGCAGGGTAGGGCATCATTATAGACATCAAAACCACAGGAAAAACCTAATCACTTGTTGTATCATAATGTTAGGAGTGTATCCAGCCGCAAGCCCAGATTCAAAGTCACTCGGGGAATCTAAACAAGGCAACTAGGTAATTTTAATTTCACTACTGGCAAAGCAGATTTTCTTTTCTCAGAATTCGGCACCAGTATATGATACTGAAACACCATTTTCATTTTGCCAGTGTTAGATACACAGTTTCTTTTCAATTCTAAGTCAGTCAACATGTTAAACTTTCCACAAGTAGCTAAACTGAAAAACCAAAGCAAAACAAAGCAGAATCACATTTTCAGTACCGAATAATTTGTCCACTTTAATTTTGGTAGCTGATATATCTTATGAGAACTCTCCTTTGTGTTTCCATTTTTCACAGCTTCTGCAAAAACTATTTACTGCAAACCTTACCAATCAGACTGTCCACAGCATTACCTCTGGCCATCAAAAAAAGCAATGTGATCTGTCAAAAAAGTAAGTATTACATGGTACGAACTCTACATTGCATATTTTCATCAGTTTTCAGTCCTTCATATACATTTTTAAATACATGTTGATATATTTGTTTTATGTTAGTAAGATAAAGAGGAAAGTTTCACTTCCACAGCATTGCTGGCCTCAAAGCTCTCCAATCTTCCAAAACTGTTGAAAAGACAGGGCAAAAATGCACAAAGAATAGAATTCTAAGAAGTGGTACACATTTGATACATCATTAGCTGATAATGGCTTCATATACCATAAAGTTTATAATTGTGTAAATCAGGGAAACATTTTTCTTGGTGACATTTCATTATCTATCATGTCATATACCAAATAAACATTAAGAAAAAATGAAGCCTAAAACTTGCAGTTTTTACTGCTGATAATAGATCTAAAAACTTAAAAATAGTTTCTGTTTTCTCACTCATTTGGGTAATGTTGGTTTATTCTGAAAAGGCTTTTATGGAATGTAAAAAATGGTATTTTAAGGTTTGGTTCAGTCTTTTGTGTTTAAGACATGATATTAAAAAAAAACTCTATTTCTGAAGTATAAAAATGCACAGCTATATTCCTAAAAAAGAGCTTGATATGGCCATGTAGAAAGTGTCAGTAAGTAATGACTGAAATCTCACAAACTCACTTCTGTAACACACATAATAATAAAATAGAGAGAGAAACAAGTAGAAAAAACAACAACCCAACACGATGAACTGTGAATCACTAACTTAATATCTATTTTAGAGGACTAGAATGTGTTACCAATAATTAAAGGTATTGTACAACGCTATTTGAAACGTCTGTATACAACATTTAGAAAACAAGTTGTGATCTGAAATGACAAGTTTCCAGATGGTATAGTAGAACATATTGACCAGCCAGATGAATAGAAACAGGTTTGGAGCATGTAAGAAGAGGAGGTTTATATGGAATAATAATCCTCATTATAAATTATTTTCAGGGGATTGTGTATGAATCAGATATTGTCCATGTAGGAATAAATACTATTGTCATCCACCTTTTTGTGAACAAAATACAAAATAATCTTGAGTAGTCCTTTGTCATAGCACTACTGGGATTTGTAATGTCTCACTGAGGTTTCTTTCATAGCCTAAATGTTTAACTCTTGAAGTTAAAAAGACCCAACCAAACAAAAAAGCCCCTTCAGAAACTCAAGAACAGCAGTACACTGGAGACTTGACTATAGTGGAAACTCTTCACAGACAATAGAAAAAGTTTTACTTTACACTTACCTAAATTCATCATTGCTTCTATCATAAAATTTAATGGGAAATTATGACAGGGAAATAAAATTTATTGATATAAAGAGACAGATTTCAGTAAAGTAAAAGAAGAATAGAGTCATAAAATGTTAAGGGTTTGGAATATAAGCTAAAAGGCGTCTAGTCTCAACCACACCTGACATGGGCAGGGAGACCTCCCACTAACCAGGTTGCTTGAGGCATTTTTGTTCAACTCAGCTTTGAACATTGCCAGGGCTGGGGCATCCACAACTTGCCGGGAAACCTATTCCAGTGTTTTACTATCCTCACAGTGAAAAATTTCTTCCTATTATCTAACCTAAATTTCCTTTTTCAACCCATTCTACTATCTGTAGCTCCTGAACTAGAGCCCTTCTCTATCTTACCAGTAGGCCTTCTTCAGATACTGGAAGGTTGCCATGAGATCTAGACGCAACCTTCTCCAGGCTGAACAACCCCAACTTTTTCAGACTCTATTCGTGGGGGAGGTGCTCCAGTCCCCTTGTCAAATTTGTGGCCTCCTGGACTTTCTCCAGAGCATTTCCATGTCTTTAGGCTGAGGACACCAGAACTGTACACAGTACTGCAAGTGGGATCTCAGGAAAGCAGAATAGAGGGGAAGAATCACGTGCCTTGACCCACCGTCCACACTCCTTTTGACGCAACCCAGGACACCACTGAATTTCTGGGCTGCGAGCGCACACTGCAGCTCATGGAGTTTTTCTTTAGCCGTCATCCCCAAGTCCTTCTCTGCAGGGTGGCTCTCAGTCACTCCTCCACCCAGCCTGTAGGTGTGCCTGGGATTGCCATGACTCAGGTGTAGGACCTTGCACTTTGCTTTGTTAAACATTGTGATTTTCACACAGGCCCACCTTGTATGCCTGTCAAGGTCCCTATGGATGGCATCCTTCCGCTCCAGCGTGTTGACTCCACCGCACAGCTTGGTGCTATCGGCAAATTTCCTGAGGGTGTCAGACCAGTATTCTGACTTTGAAAACAATGGAAAAACAGTTTGTTATTGAAATTTTTTTCCAGAAACCTTTTAAGAAATATGAGTAGAGACATTGCTTAGAAGCATAAAGTATTTAACAGAGGAGAATCATAAAGCATGACAGCTGCACTCAAACCTGAAAATTAATGTCTGGTGCACAGAAATGAAAAACAATAGCTGTATAAAATTCAAGTATGTTGAAGCAGTCAGCTTAACCTTTTTCCCAATGAAAAGTAGAAGCCTTATGACAAAAGGTATTCAGGAATCAAACCAAAAGTAATGACCAAACCAGATTCTTATTTTTTTTAACAATTATTGATAATTTTTTATTTCTGAAATTGTAAAAAATTAAGTTTTTATGGCAAAAAAGAAAAGCAGGTAATAGCATACTTGAAAATCCTCTGCATACAGAAATCAGTAGCAAAAAAATATTCCTCTTACCATACGAATTGAAAAGTATAAAATAAATTCTCTATGAATCAGAAGGTGTAAAAATATCAACCAAAATATAGGTTTTTAAATAACAGGTGATTAT
Organism: Pyrgilauda ruficollis; assembly: GCF_017590135.1. Lineage (NCBI taxonomy): Eukaryota > Metazoa > Chordata > Aves > Passeriformes > Passeridae > Pyrgilauda > Pyrgilauda ruficollis. The sequence continues at coordinate 5,016,215 of NW_024525823.1, read as the reverse complement.
ACCCTCAAGGAATTACTGTAGTAAAAGTAGCTAAAAAGATAATCAATACTAGTTGTGTGAAAAAATACTGATTTTTCTAGGCATTTTACAATATTTAAGTGAATTAAGAAAATGGTATGTATAGTGTATTAAGACATGAATAAACCACTTACAATTCTGAAAATTTACTTTTTGGACTCCTTCAAGTTGGTGTAATTTTTGCCAATTCTGCTAATATTTATGCTCTTAATTCCAACAAGTGATCATATATATATAATATATATAGACAAATAACTATATAATAAATAAATATATAAAGAATACATACAGGGGCATCAAGAAGCCAAATTGCTTTCTAAGAAAAATTTCAATGTCTGCTCTAGCTAAAATGAAGAACTGGGTATCAAAGACCACAAAGACACAGCCAGTCATGGTCTGACTGCTTTGACTGGGAGTCAGTCTTGATTAAAGTTTTGATCACAGCATTGCATATCTAAGATAGATGTGGTTACATTTTTCACTCATGCAGACTTGCGCAGACATTTTTTTGAATGCTTTCACACTTGCAAATTTGGAAGCAGAATTTAGCTCTCACAGATTAAACAGCTGAATCAAGAACACAGTGACAGATTTTAAACACTTGACAGCATGCTACTGCTGCAGAGAAATTCTCATAAAAGCGGTCAACCTGCAAAAGCAATAACTGAAAATTCCATAGAACAAGATATGGCCGGCCATGAATGCTACCAAAAATCAAGTTTCTTTTTAAGATTGAAATACTGAAAACTAAAACCTCAAACCAGTTCTGATTGATAAAAAATAAAAATAAAACAATTGTTTTCCTCATAGAAAATAGCAGAATAGAGAAGAAAGTGATTTCAGTGAAGGCTTTATATTGCTATATTAAGAGAAAATCCAACCAGTCATAACTGTTATAAACTTGATCTTAACACATTCACAAGGTAAATGTCACTGGAAAAGCAAGCTTGGCAGACGCAACTTTTTTTTTCTCAAAGTACTCCTGAGGAAACACTGTTGTAAGCTGGAATTTTCTGCTTATATGTTTTCAGGATCCAGTGAACACTCTGAAGTCTTCTTGAATGCAAATATTTCTGAGGGTTTTTCCTCCCTGGACCTCTTGTGTGTTCACATTCAATTGTTAGTTGTGCAATGACATATTCCTTCTGAAGTCAAATTTACCATTTTCAGAAGGGGCTGTATTGCTGATACCAGCACTGCTGGCACACATGTGACCTATCAGTAAACAAGGATATTATAGTAGCCTTCCGATGCTGACAGAATTATGAAATGCAGTGAGAACTTCATAGCTGCTGTATTTCTTCACTTTACTGCAAAGCCTAATTAGTTAGATTTAGCTACTTTTGAATTTTCACTATTATTAATGGAGTGGAAAGTGTTTGATGAAAGACTTTTCAGAAACATTCAATCTTTACTTCAAGAAAAAAAAAAACAACATGTTTTTCTGCCCTATCTTTATAAACAACAAGGAGATTGTCATTTTCTTGTCACTCTTGTATCTCTTGTGCACCCAGAAGATTAAACCTCTTTTAGGTTATATAAACATACAGATAGAAAAAAGATATTTAACAGTTGCTAAAAGCACAAAAAGTAAAGCATAAAAAACCAAAGGTATTCAAAAATTGGAGAAAGGCAGCCACCTTTGTAAAGAAAAGAGATGAGTATAAAGGCTATTTAACAGAACCTCTGGGTTATATCTATCTATCCATCTGTCTAAATATATATGTGTTTACATATGTGTCTTTGTGTGTGTAGCTGAATAGGATGTGCTCCAGGAAAAATAGGTAAAATATTCCAACAAAACGTGGGCAATCAGTCCACATGACCAGACTAGAGAGAGTCTAAAGGATCTACCACTCCTAAAATCTGCTGGCATGCCCATCAGTTCCCCAACTCCTGACCTTCACACTTACTTAGGCTAAAGCAGAATCAAAGGAGAAGCACTGACAAAACAATTGAGAAACATGAGACTCTGGTAAGTGGTGTGGAATAAAAATGAGTTGGGGATAGGGGAAAAGGAAAATACAGAGGGCAGAACTGGGAATAAAGCAAGCCTCAACATGCTGCGTTCTACTACAGGGGATTATATTTTGAGGGATGAATGATATAGTCTCTTAATGATGATGTTTATTGATTTTGATGGCTTTGTATGCTTACTGAATAATAAAATAAATCAGGCAAAATAATTTTTATCAGGCCAGTTCCTAGTTACCTGAAATTCTATTTTCTCAGATTGATCAAAAAATTTGATTCCTCTACATCAGATTAAGCACATACATATGTATATGGTCAGGAGTCAGGTTTTTTCCTGAAGATGACCACAATTTTAAACCTGTGTTTATGACAACACTGGCAGCAAAGATAGTTTTTTTTTTAATATTCTTAAGTGCTAAGTATCACTAACTGAATTGTTTTGTAGCTTTGTCTGAATGTTTAAAATGTTTAAAATGTTTAAAACATTGTAATAAGTCATTAAAATAAATATAATATGTTGAAATAAATAATTAATTTACTTTTTTTTGCAGGAACACAGTGCCAGTTATTACATAGTTCAGGAAAAAACATAATAACCAAACATATAATAAACTGATGCAATGGACATGGAAATAATTATTCTTCACATCCATAGAACAAGAAACATAATTTGCAGAAAAATTCATTTATCATCCATTTGGGGGACAGGAAATAAAGAAAGCTAACAGAGGCACTATTTGAACACTATAAAGATCCTCCAGAAGTGTTTTTATCAACACTTAGGACAAAATTTAGGCCATTTCCCTATGAGGAAGAACCTTGTTTAGTAGAACTTTGTTTAGACAAAAGGAATTAAACAAACTCAGGAGGAAACTTCCAGCTCTGCTTACTTCCAATTTACAAACCTGAGCAATCTGTATCTCACATTCTGGTGCCATACATACCTATGCGATACTTGTAATTTTGAACTTTTCATTTTTTCTTTTATTCTTTCTGACAGAAAAACACCAAAGATTTTGTTTCTGAAACAACATGAGAAAACTTGAAATCTCAGTTTAATATGACTCAGTTTCACAACTTTTTCCTACTTTAGCTAAAGGGTAAATAAAAATCTTTGCTATTATTAAAATAATACATCACCTTTACTTTTAGTGCATTAAAAGTCCTAGCTACTACAACATTAAAAAAAAAACCTATGAATAGGCTTTAGATCTTATGAGGCACAAGTGAGTTAGATATCACAAATTTGATTTTTCAGTATCTATAACATTATTCAAAAATTTTTGGGGTTTTTGTTGTTTGTGTGTTTGTTTTGTAGTTTGGTTCATTTTCAATATTCAGTAAGAGTGCTTAATTTTTTTCTTCCTAAATCAACAGCTACTTCATATCAGTTTGTTCCTGTTAATCAGTAATCTCCTACAAACTGTGTATGAGGGTTAGAACATTTCTGATGTTTAATGTTATGCTTATATAATCCTAGCTTGATGGGAGACCTTAAAAAGAATGACAATGGGATTTTAAATTAAGAAATCTGAAACTAAGGGAGCTAGAGTTAATGGTCTACTTGGTCCACACGATCCAACACACGAAATTAGACAAAATACCCAACATTAAAAGACAAAATAATTTATAAATAAAATAATATGTATACTATTGCACATCTTGTTGCTTTTAATAATTCAAATTGATATCTTGAAGGTGCAGTATAATTTTTTCCTTTTAAAGTAATTATATATTCATATTTATATAAATTCACGTACTGAATCAATCTTAATCTAGGAATATTTTTACAATCATTTTTCATATTCATGAGGATTTTTAAAGAGTAGAGAAAGCAGCAAATATTCCTTAATTGTTTTTAACCCACAAAAGCTCCCAAAAGACTCTCAACCTCAAAACTTTAAAGGAAAGAATATAAAATATTTTCTGTCCATTATTAGCATAAATTAATTGAAGGAACTTGTGCAGCAGTTACCATTTTACCTTAGCCTCCCCATGTTCACACTCAGTCTTACAGAACATTACTAGATATCCCTGAATGTTGCCATAAAGACTCAGGCAAAATTAATTGGGAAGTAATTTTTTCAAAATATTACTAGTCTGGGAGCTGTCATGTAAATTATGGGTTTATTAGCCGTGTTATACATGTCAACAGCAACTAAACCCAAACAACCCACCCCCTCAAAAAAAAAAAAATCTGCCATAATGACACAAAAAAACAGATACAGCCAAAACTCAAGCACCACAGAAACTCAAAAAACCAGCACATTTCATGACTTCCCAAGGAATCTAACACATCCCATCTGCTCTCATTTAAAATTAATTTAAGACTGTGAAATGATTAATTAAGAATTACCTATGGACTCACGGCAGTGGAACTGCAGCTCTTTACAAGCAGAAAATAGAAACCAAAAATGTTTTCTCATACAATTTAAATTATTCATGGTCCATCTTTAGCCAACGATAGATTAAATAGTTCCTTCATATACATGTATTTTCAATTTTTTTTTAGGCAATAATATATGGGGTGTGGGAGAGGGGGGAGGAGGAAAGTGAAAAGAAAGATCAATTTTTTTTATAAGCTGTTCCTCAGAGTGTTATTTCATTCAGGTATCTGAGACAATATTATTATACTAAGTGCAAGTCTTTATATGTATAGTTTTCTTTTTTGTCAAATTAATATACTTGGCTTGAAAAATGTTCAAGTCACCTCAGTTCAACCATCTTAGCAGTAAAATTCAGAAACAAGCATAAAATATACAAGTCTTGCAGTAGACATTTCTTACTAATTAATGTATTTTAAAGACACTTTGTAATGGACTGCATACTCCCACATACCACCTGCAGTATCTACACTAGTCAGAAATCACCTCTCCTTTACAACTACAGTATTCCTTCTCATATTATTTATGGGGTTTATTAGAAAGGATCTCCCTGAGTTGTGGTATGCAGTGTTATTCAACTAACATGATTATATCTGGCATAAAAATACACTATTATCTATTTGGGTTTTTGAACTTTTCCTTTTTTTAATATCTTCCCATCAGTAATATTTGGGATGGGAAATCTTCCTATAAAAGTAGTAGCACCCATGACAATTCAAGGCCAGGTTGGATGAGAAGCTGAGCTACCTGATCTAGTGGATGGAATGGCTTCCCATGGCAGGGGAGGGGCTGGAAATAGATGATCTTTAAGGCCCTGTCCAACCCAAACCGTTTTGTGACTGTGTGGTTGCCTGCTCCCTTACATTCTTCTGTTCAGACTGTAAAACAAGAAGTAGCATGAAAGCAAGCCTCTCCTGAAAACTGAAATTCAGTTACCTTTCTGTGGCCATAGTTTCATCTCTAAAAGCAAAGCAAAAATAGAAACTTCTACTATATCAGAAATTCAGATTCAAATACATATATCACAGACCACTGCATGGTATTAAGTTTAAAAAATTTCTTGTAGTATATTAATTTCTACAAAACCTCACTACAATACAGAAAAGAAATTTTTTACAAGGTGGCTACTTCAAAGTTGGGTGTTACACACCAGGTTATAGAGCAAAGTCCAGCTGACCACATACATCATCCAGTTTTAAATCAGCAATCAGTTTTAAAATTATGTACACTCAAGATTATAACTTCATTCTTGAAATGGTATGTCAAGCAGAATCTATAAAGGAATATCTTTTGCATGAAATAGATTGACTTCATTACATGGACTGTAAATATAAAAATTCATGTTTTGGACATTTTAAAGTGTTCTAACTGAAAAATTAGAAAGACTGTAGGAAACCAAGCTGATAAGCGATCAATACTTATGAATATAAAGGAATAGTGTATGAAAGTGTCAGTAATTAACATTTATATGAGTTAGTACGGTCACATGTATTAATGCACACACCTCAAATACCAGAGACAGAAGAAGTTTTAGATGCATTTAAACCATCAGTCATGGGCTGGAAATATAAACATCCTGTTGTCATTCACAGAGGCACCAATGGGACAGGAAGCTTGTTACACATTTCTGTAAGATGAAGATAAGTAAATAAGCCACAGTGATAGAGATAAGCAGCTTTGATTTCTGGAGGGCTTTTTTTCAGTACAAAAAAAGGTATTGAGAAGCAGTTTATTGAAAGATAAAGCATAATTAGATAAAAAAGCAGAAAAATAACCCCAAGCTTGATGCAATTTATAGCTTAACTGAATTCTGAAGAACTTTTCAAACACAAGATCTTATTTCATAAGTGATGAGCGCTTCTGTACTGAATAGCACTTCCCCTTATTCAGACAGTATTTTAATTAACTTGTTTTCATAACATGAGCCAAAATTAGGATTGCTAATTACTCTGAATTAACAAAGGCAATTAATGTACAAATAATATACAAAAACTCAGGGAAAATTGCTGAATTTTTTTTTTCCTTTGAATTTTGGAATTAAGAAGACTAGGTGCAAATTTTCCATTTTTTGACACCTTGCATAAGTATGTTATGGTAAGCCTATAATAATGTTTCCTAATAATTAATTACAGTCATAATTTCTATCAAGCTCTACTCTCAGTTGGTTTACTGATGATGAACTCCTTAACCTTGCTTCTCCAGGATCAGGGATTGGAAATGTTAGCATTCAGATGAGGCCATAAACCATAAATCTTAGTGAAACAAATGACGATCAGATATCTAAGTATCTTCTGTGAGGTGTTGTGAGGATTCAGATCATGTCTACTTGGAGGAAAGGAGTATGGTATAAAGCTTTGACTTACAATACAGAGCTGTAGGCAGATGTGTTGGCTCATCTATTTGAACTATCATGGTAGTGAATAAAAATTAGAAAGTTCATCCTGCACCCTGTAGGATAAAGAAAGGCAAACTTTGAAAAGAAGCAAAAAAACTCAACAAAGAAATGTTAAGCAATGTATTTTGTGAGACTAAATAGCCCTGCCTCTTCTGGGGAGCTGACTGCTCATCCTGTCATTCATCCCTCCCGTGTTCCAGAAAGTGAGGGCAGCCTACCCTTCTATTGTTGAGATGCAATACTTTATGTGGAAGACAAATAAGGGCCTTGATTAACAGAGAAAGAGACACAGTGTCACACATAGTTCATCACTTGAAAAAAAAACTTCTTAACTAAACTGAAAAACTACCAACCAAATCAGAAAGAAAAATAAGTAAAGCAATTTGTAGGTTATTTGTGCAGACTGAGAGAGCAAAAATGATACATGTTATGTGTATTTTGGTAATTCGTGCTGATTGAGACTATATGTGTATGTGTATATTGATAATTCTTACATTATGAGTATTCTGTGAGATGTGGTATGAGTATTATATAGGATATAGTATGGTTTCTAATAAAACAAATCATGAAGGGCACAGTAGCCAGAGACAAGGGATTGCCACAGGGAGTGAGGAAACCACAGCTGGCAGCAGAGGAAAGGAATCCGAATTAATTAAAAAGACTGGCCATGACAGGAGATGGGTGTTCTCTCTGGAATGAACCAGGAGCCACCCAGCGATGAAGGCCCATGAAGATGTCTGACGTAGATAATCTGAGCCATCAGAAACTTACATCTGAAAGACATCTTCCAGGAACTCTGCAGCGAAAATACGTCGATTCTGGATGAGCTTTGTTGGACTTTTGCACAGAGAAAAGAAATGACATGAATATGGGAAAACCTGAAAAAAGATGAGAGTCCTGAATGGAAGACAAGAGACTCTGCCTCGGGCTAGAAAAACTGTATTTAAATTGGCTCTACCAGGCTCTCTTTGTGAACACTGGGGATTCGCTGCTAGCAAGCTTGGGTTCCATGTCACCCAGCTCTGATCCCGGATCGGTGCTGTTCCTTGATTGTTGGCTGTCAGGACTGTATATTGGTAGCAAATAAATTCTATTTTAATTTTTATTAAATTGGCTGGATCAATTTTTTACCTATAACAATACATGCTGGTTCTAAAATCTTAGGATAAAGTAACCAGAACTGTTATCTGATCCTCCATTAATAATCTAAACATACAATCAGAAAAACTGAAAACAGCTGCATTTTTACCAAGTTCTTTAATCCCAAAAGACAACAATCTTCTCCTCAAATATATTTTTCCTTGCATATTTCAAGAACTTCTTGTGCATTTTCTCTCCAGTCTTTTCCTCAACTTTGAAAACAGATTTTTTTCCTCCCCTGTAGAAAGGGGTTGCTGCTTTTAAGTAATACTGAAAACTCGTGAGTGATATTGATACCATTTCTGTGCTGAAGCTCCTGGCAAAGATCCCAATGAGTAACAGTCATAGGGCAAGATTGATTTCAAGAGTTTGTAAGAAGTAATTTATTGAAACATGAATCTACTGATACAAAAATGTCATATAAATTTTTAACTGCAATATTAGGGAAGGAAGAAAAGTTCCTTATTCCAGAAAAAGACATAAATTTCACAGGAAAAAAGAAAAAAACATGGAGTTGGAATGAGGATCAAACCAGGATGAATAGTCTCACTCCTTGAAAGCTGCCAAAATGGAACCCTAACCCAAGCCAAATGGAACTTTAATCTGAAGTGAGCAGGAAAAAAAAATAGGAAACTCTTAGAAGTATATCCAAAAACTTGTTGAGAGCTGGAAAAATAATGTGAGCAGAGAAAGTTAAATGCTGTCACAGTTTGTATAAAGTGATTTAACATGGCTCTAGTAAAATAGTCTCAGATGACTAATAACTTTCACTGTACACTGAATACAAACCTGGATCTGGTACAGCCAGAAAACACCAAGAGAGCTTTGACATTAATTAAGGGTATTTAGTGTTGGTCTTTAATAAAGAACTTTACTAAAATGAGGATGGAGAAGAGGTTATTTTGTTTAAATTCCAAAAAGAACTGGGAAGATAAAAGCTATGAATATCCCTTAGAGTATCTTCCTTTTAGAGAAAGTTTTGGTATGATAAAACCCCAAAGACCCATAAATAACGTTGATTTGTGAAAGAGATGGTAAGAGAGAAATGCAGTGTGCCTGAGAAGGTTAGGAATTGAAAATATTGAGAGCACAATGATAAGGAGTAGTTGAAAATGAAGAAACTTGTAATGAAAATATAGGTAATGAGTAGTGTACTGATTCAGGAATTTGTGCTAGTAGAGTCAAATCTGGTTGCTTTCCCCTTTTCCAGAGCACACAAGTACAATCAAGAGTCTAGTTAAAAGCAATGTGTGTGTGCAGCATGTGCAAAAGACTTTTTTCTGTACAAAATATTGGATTTGTACCAGTGTAATGACAATGACACTTAACATTGTAAGGTATTTAGGTTTGAATACTATTGTGTTTTTACTGTAAAGCTGAAAATCAAAACAAATTTGATATATACATAGCAACATACATGATCACAACAATGACATTGTGCTTTATCCATTTCCATTATATTTATATTGTGTATTTCATTGGACTCTATGTTTGCTACAGCTTCATTTTTGCTATTGTGGTACCTGTCATTTTCTCTGCTCTCTTAAAAAGAAACATTTCAACTACGACATATATTCTTGAACACCACTGGTAGACTTTGTTTTTTTTTTTTTTTTTTTTTTTTTTTTTTGTTTGTTTTTTTTTCTCCAGCTACTTATATTGTAACTTGTATTAGAAATGGTCAGCCTCCAACTGTCCACATCTGCTTTTAATTCAGAAGCAGTTGGTGTAAGTCATGCATCATCAGCATTTTGCTTGCTTGCCATTCTGTATCATCTGGGAAGCCATTATATCAAGTAATAGAGGCAAAAAATAGGTACACTCCCTCTTTAAATTTTCAGCAGGGTTTCTGCTTTTTGTAACTTCTGCAAATTGCATCATTAAATTGCATATGTTGGCCTGTTGGGTGCCTCTAATTAAATAAATAAGGAAAAGCACACAAAAACTTCAAGAACTGACTATCTTACTATAACTTCCAGTGAAGAAAATGAGCTTCCCAACTTCTTTTTTTTTTTGTCTCTGTTCAAAAACTGGTAAGCTATGCAGAAGCACAGTTTGTCATGCCAATTATATTTAGTAGCACAAGGCCACATTGCATATAACACACAAATTCCATTTAGTTCATATAGATTCTTCAAATGTGAATTCAAAACTAACACAGTAATTTCAAATAATTGTTGAACAGAGAAGGTGAATTTCCTCAGGAGAAGAAAAAATAGAACAAATCATAAAATGGGCAAAATTAGTACATTATTGTCCTCATGTCGGCTGGCATAGAGTTTATTTTCTTCTTGATAGAGATACAGTGCTCTATTTTGAATTTTGAAATTCTTTTTGTAAAAGAATAATGTTGACATCACACTGATATTTTAGTTGATCCTAAGTAGTGCTTACTCTAAATCAAGAGGTTTTAAGTTTCCTATGTTCTCCCAGAAAACAGCTGCAGAAGAAGCCAGGAGGGAGCATGATTGGGACAGCTGACCTGAACTGGTCAAAAATATAATAAAATATCCAAAATATCCAAAGGGATATTCCATCCCACAGAGCAACTTCTCAGTGAATAAACTGGGGGCAGTTGTCTGTGATGGGCCAGTCACTGCTTGGGGGCAGAGTGGGCATCAGCCACCATGTGGTGAACAACTGTGTTGAGCATCACATGCTGGGTTTTGTTCCTCATTCTCCCTCTCCTTTTCATTACAATGATGTTAATATTGTTATTTTATAATTGCTGTTATAATTTTTTGTCCCCCAATTAAACTGTCTTTCTCTCAAGCAATATGTTTTACCTGTTTCTGATTTTCCTCCTCATCCCTGTGAAGGGGCAGGGGAATGAAGGGATGAGTGAATGAGTGAGTGAGCAATGGTTTGTTGTCAGGGTTAAATTATGATCATTATGGATTTGCTTATGTATCTCCTTAAAAAAGTTTAATTTTTCCATATATCTAGATTGCTCAAAACTCATAAAAAAACAACACAAATTTAAACTCTGTAGGAAAAAAACGTTGTATGTTGAACAATTCCCTGATACAAATAATATACAGTATATTTACTTTTATTTGAAGAGGATCAGAGAATATACTGGAACCTGGGTGTATTTTCCTTCTTTCTCTTAGGCCAAAGAGAATTGACCTCTAAAATACAGTTGTAGAGAGGTACTTATTTGGCTTATATGTACATATTTGCTGAAGTAAAGTTCAGTAGGTAACAGTGATCCATTTGTAGCCCTGGGACAGATGGGGGAAAGTAGCATGAAAGCAGAGTCATCAGCACTGAACCATACTGCTTTATGGTCAGCAAAATTTGAGTTCTGAGAACATTTTTATACTACAGCAACATTTCTGGAGACTGTCCACAGAGAAATTGGAAATTAGAAGCTTGAAAGAAATTATAAATGAATGTGATGGGAATTGGTATTCAAATTGCCAATATTTCATTATTTATTCCTGTTTCAAGTCAGGAAACAAAGATTTTTTTCCCAACATGAAATCTGAAAAAATTTATCAGTGAAATGTCATGAAATTCACAGTTACTCTGGTTCCTTAATTTGAAGCAAGCCAATCCTCTGTGTATGTTTTGCAGTGCTTTATTCTGTCTGGATTGACTGAAAATTCTATGTAGAAAGCAAAGCTGTCGCTTTAAAGGTGAGATAATTCTCTCACCAAAGGCTTTGTCCAGCAGTGCTTGGCAGGTATGGACATCTCTTGAGTGGGCAAATAGCAGAGTATTCTTCTTACTCATATCACATATCTGTTTGGCCTCAATGCAGACTTCCTAAATAGCAGAAAGAAATGCATCTTTTATAAAAAGAATCATCTATATATTTCTGTATATCTATCCTTAAATAAACAAAGAACACCTCAGAAAAAAGTATTGATTACCGTTGACATCTAAAGTTCAACTGATTAGTTAAGGCTGATAGAAATATAAATTTACGCAAAATTAGTCTCAGGGTCAGGGTGAGAGAGAGAGATTATACAAGAGGTGTGACTGGAATGATCTCGCAGACATGTTCTATTTGTGCACAAAATGAAAGAAAACTCTGGAAAAATAAAAATCGACCCAATCCAACAAAACAATTTCCCCCAAACCCTCACCTAAAATTATGCAAATTAAAGCACCTTTAACGCAATGAACCATAAATCTCTGTGTGCTTAAGTATGGCTGAGAGTCTTAAATGTGAGACTAGGCATTCTTAGGCTATGGCATTAAAAGACCTCTAGTCCTAATATTCAAGTAGAATTAATTATCAGTGCAATCAATAAATATTGTGTATCACAATTATTGGTTTTCCTTGCATGTTTCATGATAAATTTGTTTTAGTTGATTAAACACTTTTATCATAACTTTCTAAAGGCTCCACTATACATACTGGCTATAAATAATATATTAATCACAATATTGTCATTGTTTTCATGTATTGTTTTTGAGACCCTTAATATATGTCCTTTTCATTTTAGGATGCAGCATATTCCTAATGAAGATAATATACCTGCAATCAAAATAGTTTTGAATTATTGAGTTTAATGGAGTTTAACTCTTTTGATATTGGGTTGCTAATAAGATCAAATAAATGTACAATTTTGCATAATTAAAAATGCATTCTAAATGTTACTTTTTTTTGGATGGATTTTGTGGTTAGGTTTTTTTTTTCAAGATTACTTTTTATGAGGTCATTTACAGACATAATCATGAGTAAATGTGACTTCTTTTATAGCTAAGGCAAATGAAGCATATCTTCAATTAGAAACTTTTGAAAATGTACTGTGGTAGCCTACTGAGAATGGAATTGCTTTTCTTCACAGCTTCACACCCACTCCTCTTTAGAAGATCATGGCTGTAGATAAGTGCTGCAAGTGCAATATCCTTCTCTTCAAGTGTTTTCAGCCACTGGGTGTTTTAAATTGCCTATCTTAAGTATAGTCTGGGATATTTCACAAACACATATGTGCTAGCTTGACTTTAGATATTCAACTTACTTTTCCTAAGTTTTCCTGTAAAGTGTAATTAAGTAAATATAACTGTTTATGTAGACAAAACTGTAACCATTTGCACTCCATATATAGGCAGAAGTACAATTTTCAAATTGTTTGCTAAGATCCAGCAGGAATTCCTTCTGCAAGGTGGACAGCATAGTTGCTCCCAGTGTGGTCACGGTCCAGTAATCTTTAGCTCTTCTTCTCTATCCCTTTGAGTAAATTATTTCAATTTCCAGTTTGTTGTATATTATTTGTAGTAATAAAATGAATGTGTTTCAAAACCAGAAAGATTAATTATTAGTGAAAAGTATTTAAAAAGAAAAAATAAAAGAGATTTTAACAATACAGTGTCTTATGTTCTTAAGACAGGCTTGTACTTGCAGTTAGAATCATTAAGACACAGTAAGACATACCAAGATAAATTTAGTGTCAAGAAACAAATTAAAATTAAGGTCCAAAACCCCACTGGTACTCTCACAGAAGAATTACATGGGGAAGCTTTCAAAATTGTTTATGAATAATCATTGTTTAAGGTTGTATAGAGTTATTTTTTAAATTCCAAAGGCCAAATCTGGCAATTGTGTATGTAATCCCTCTGTATTTTCTCGCTTTTGGTTATTAAGTTTCTGATTTCTTAACTTTTACCATTAAACAGGAATCATATTAAAGACATATGGTGCTCAAACAATCCAGAAAACCATTTTGATCACCACTTCATATTCTGGCTTAATCTTAACATATATAGGATGATATTTGAACCGATTTTTGTGCATAGTAGACCTCAGTAAAGATACAGGAAAAACCCATTATCTGAACCTCATCTTTCTTCAACTATCTGTGTTAACTTCATTTCATTCATTTAATAGCTTTGATTTTCCTAATTAATTCTAGAAAATTAAATTATTCAAAGTTTGATTCTTTTAAGGGCCACAGTTTCAGGTGGCTTTCAGGCGATACTCATGTCCTAGCTTGATGATAATAAGATCTTTTTGGACAGGCCTTTTGGTCTGTAGCAGCTATTACATAGACTGATAGCTTTATTCTTAATGTTCACTCTACTCCTATTTATGTTGATGACAATAATGTTATAATGAGGAGTGAAGGACTGGATAGAAATGTTTGTAAATATTTCTTAGGAGAAAATATTTCAAATACCAATACTACCAGGTATTTGAAAATGAAAAAAAGAACCAAAACTGTTTTCCTATTTAAAAGGCATTGACTCCTATTTTCAAAACATCCAGGGATCCAAGACATGCTGATTTTCTTCAGTCTTCAATAGGATTTTAGTAAAGTCTTTGAAAAATATGAAGAGTTCTTGCTGAATTTCTTCTGGAAAAAGTACAGTGTTTTTGAGTACTCATTTTTTGCAACTAATTAGTTATTAAAATATTGGGTTATTGTTTATTTTTTTTTTTTTAATTTTATGAAGCATTTATGATTTGTTTTTTTTGCAACTAATTAGTTATTAAAATATTGGGTTATTGTTTGTTTTTGGTTTTTTTAAATTTTATGAAGCATTTATGATTTGTCTTTCTCCAAATGTGCATACAGGATTTTAGAAATATTGTTACAGACGCTCTTGTAAAGTTCTGAATACATTGAAAAGAATGAGAACTTGAGTCATAGAAATGCATTAATGCCTCAGGTTTTAATTTAGTAAGAATCAAAAAGAATTAAAAAAACACCTCTTAAATGTGAAAGACTGGAGTTGGAATTTCATTACGCATTATGAGAAAATCCAGATGCTTGAGCTTGGACACCACGAGATGTTCGCTGCTGATCAGGAACCCTTGTGGAGGGGGGAAGCTGCCTCACCCCAGGCTTCTGCTTCCTTTGAAGGATTATGCAAATACTTCCCTGGTTTCTGCAGGAGGAAGCTGTGTGCAGCAGATCCACAATAATTACAGTTTTCTGTTTCTAGTTTCCTTTAAAAAAGGCTTCTCAATACTACAAGGAACATGGAAGAACCATCTAAGCTTTGGGGTTTTCACTCGTTGTTCGATTGACATTTTGAGAAGGAATTTTGCTAAATTAGAATGAGAAAAGAAAAAACAATTCAGGGTGATGGAGGGTGGAAAATTGGAGTATTCTGTCTCTTGAGGAGAACCCCACCACCCTCAAATTTATAATTATTTATGAAAAAGCCACAGGTGGGGTTTTTTTCCTTTTGTTTTCTTTCAATTTCATAAAGGCAAAAAAAGACAAATACTATATTTGCCTGAAAAAAAAAATTGACGGAAAGAGAAGAAGCAATTATATTGTAGCAAAGTTAAAAAATTTGTCATTGTAAAGTTTATAATATAAACAAAGTATTAACTAGTCTCTAAAAGTTATGCTTAAAGGAACATTCTAGTATAAGCATGAGACTGATAAGTTTGATGATATTTGTGTTCCCTTGCTAATACAATTATAGTATACAATCCACAACATTCGCCTCAGGGGGAAGAGCTTAATATAAAATGCATATGTAAATCACATAAGGAAATTGTCAGAATAGCTTTACATGAAAATTAAATCACATTTGTTATATTAGGACAGACACAATGTCATTTACCATATGTCTTGCCTTGTGAAATTCAGTCACAGTATTTGGCAAAGCTGAACAGTTTAGGAGCTGCATAATTAATACTTGCCTCAGTGCCTGCTTGCAGGTATTGTTTGGGGAAATTTTAACATATATTCTCTATACCTACTCATTTCTGTAGTGTCCTACCAAGCTATATTAAGACATATAAAAACATACATTATAGAAGCACATACAGTAAAGATATATCACTCTTAAAAGTCTGCTTTTTACTAAATAAAGCTCCCCAGTTGTTAAGTGTTTATTCAAGTTTAATTTGGAATATTTTTGCTTAACTAGAAAGCAGACTATACATCTGTCATTTCCTTGTCACAAAACACAAGGGGGAAGATAGTATAGAAAATGAGGACTGGAGAAAACAGAAGTGGTTAAATGGAAAAAATAACAAGATAAGGGATCCAGAAATAAATGGAGAAAATCCAGGAAAATCACTTTGAATAAAAATCACATCAAAATAGCAAACTAGACTGGAAGATGCATTAAAGTGAAATGAGAAAAAATATTTTTTTGCTAACCATGTACAGTCCTCACTTTTGTCTTCACCTCAGGTATACTTGTGTGTCATGGTGCAATATGTTCTTTTGCTAATAAACTCAATAGTTCTCACTTGTTCAAGCAAATAATAGAACAATGACAAAAGTTCACTCCTTACACTGGCATTTTTTTCAGATGTATTTGCAAAAGGTTTCTTTTTGTGCACGCTTAGGTATACTTGGAAACTCTTAGCTTAACACCTTTGAGAACAAAGAATAGAGAACTTGTGTATTGCTCTGCAAAATCTTTCATGCATGAGATAAATCCAGCATCAAGAGAAATACATGAGAATACATTAGTGCACTCAATCAATTTCTTTGAGTTGTGCTCCGGGGAGCTTATTTTTAAAGTAGTGTGCAGGAGGTCCTCAGTACTTACTGACATTTTGCTGAGGTATATTGTTAATAAATAATTTGATTTGTGCACACATGTCCCTTACATGGCTTTAAAGATTTATTGCTTAATGGCTGATTTAACTTAGCAGGTGAATTGGAAAAGGGTGACATGGGACCATTGCAGCTAAGTACAAGATGGCAAGTTTATCACTGTGCAAGTTGTGTCTTAAATGCTAAAACTCTAAAGCCACAACACTGTCTAATTTTAGGCTTAAAATTGGATACTTAAACTAACATGTTAATTTCCATAGTGTCCTTATGGTTTATCTAGGATAGAGAATTCTAAGCAAGAAAAGAGAACAAAAAGCTCCATTAAAGATTAATGTAGACACAGAATTTATCAGTGAAACTGGAGGATGCAGCTAACTTCATCAAATCTGCCCAAAGGAGTGGTTGTGCCCTCTTCTTTGTCTTTCCCTGTGTCAGCACTGACATTTGTCTGACCCTCATCAGTGAGCTTGTTGAGGAGCTGAACTGGTGTACAACAACTCACTTGTTTGCTGGATGAGCTCTCTGCTCTGACCCAGCTCACTGAGCAGCAGACAGATGCCAATGCAAGTGAGGGAAGTTGGGGGAGCAGAGTGAAGGAAAGCAGATCAGCACAGGGCTGTGTCACACCATGGTCTTCCAGCAGATGAGTTAGAGTATCTCTCTCATTCACACTGTTATATAAAGGTGAGTTCCTTAATTCAGATCCAAAGCATAGTTGTTCAAAGGTAGGCTGTCCCCTCTCCCATCTCAGATTTAAACAACTTCAAAAAATCATAATCCTGCTTTCTTCATCTTTCATTGCTGGCCTTGTCCTGTTCACTTATGTTCTAAACATGTTTGCATTGGTTTCTATTCTTTAAACCAAAAATCTAACTGGCTTAGCTAACAGGAATGACAGCAAAAGCTCTTACAATAATGCATTTATTGGAACCCCCCCCCCCCCTTTTTTTATTTTAGTTATTTCATTCAAAGGACTGAACTATTAAAAATTTTTATTTTTTGTAAGGGTGATTTGCTGAGGCATTTACTGAGTCATTTGCTGATTTGCCTCCAGACATGGTTTAAATTGTTTTTCTTTTATTCGATTGTTGCAATACGACGGGAAATGAACAACACTCACACACTGAGATGGCAACACTCACACACTTGTCCAAGGCAAAAAAAGGCACGCTTATTTCTGGACCTTGATATTTATAGAATTCCAAAAATGACCATGGATTGGAGGATGAAATTGCCACCTCTCCAACTACACTGGTCAAACCAACAGTCCATCAATTCTCTCCTCCTCCAGAAAGGAATGCAAAACAATCATTATTTACATGAAAAGTGTGTGAGAAACTCCATTACAAAAATGTAAACATCAGAAGAACTTTAGAAGAACAGGGCGACATTAGATAGTTTTTTTCCCTCTATTCTCCTTATTTCTTGGAATTGTTAGAATTTGGTTATTAGTGAAGTTAATAAAGCACCTATCTTTATTCCAGAGACACAATTCTGTCAAATGAGTGATTTAACAGCTGATGAAGTGAGGATGCCAGAATAAGTAAATGCTTTACCCCTGCCTGGAAGACTTCCTCTACCATAAAGTAGATTTCTGCAGTTATGAAGGAACGCTCAATGACCAAAAAGATTTTCTGCTGGTTATTATTTATCTGTGAACTCAATTCTCTCCTTGGTATACCACTACTTATGAATAACAGATTGACTCAAGGCTTAAGACATGAAATGATATGAGAAAATGTCATATTCATTATGTTTTAATGGCTACCTTTTCAATTTCTGTCCATAAAGGTCTGTAGAGAGAGGAGTATAGCAAAAAAACCTTAATTTTTCCCACTGTGATCATATAATTATACAACTTTACAAGTTTTTAAAACAGCACTTTTCTAATGAAAGCAGACCCCAGTAATATTTAGCCATCAAACATATCATTAGACATGCCATCAAGACTGCTATGATGCCTTACATCAATATGTTTGACTGTGTGTGACTCTGCAAAGGGAGATGAAGCACAAATATAAACAAGGCAGTAAATACACAATCAGCAATTCAAAGACTTGTCAAGCACTTTGAAATTTAAATGTTTGCTAGTGCTTGTCAATGAAATAGTGTTGAAATAACTGTGTGCTGCTTGCACAAGAACCAGTCAACAGCAAAGGTTAAATGAGATTATAATCTACAATATTTTCTAATATGTTCTTTGCATCTTTCCACTACACAGACAATAACTTACCATTAAATCAAATGTACAAGTTTAGTTGGCAAACATCTAAGAAGGCTTTAATTTAAATTTGTATAAGAAAAAAACAAATTTGAAAAATACTAAGAAATATTCCATTAAATTCAAAGAACAATCTACCTATGAAAAGATAAAATATATAGAGAATTAGAAATATGCTAAACTGAATATAGTATTTTTGAGATTGCAAGGCCATGCTCCTGGAAGATAAGAAATACTAGAATTAGTTTAAGCAATAAATTTAAGTAGTTTTAAGTTCTTACTAGTGAACAAAACTACGTAATTATGCCATTCTATGCACATTTTCGTGAACTTTGTTTTTTTGCCAGTGACTAATATGGACAAAATAAAATATAAAAAAATATCTTCTAGACAGGGCGACTGTATCCTCATGTAATTTTGTGGGGAACATACAATGAAGCACTTTAGCATTTTACAGCTAGTGACATGAGACAGTATTTCTTTTGTTTTTTTTAAATGGAGATAAGTATTCAAATGAACTGAAGTAAAGTATTTCCATTGATCTGAGAAGTAGGTGGTCTGTCAGAATCACTAACTTAATTAAATAAAACATTTTTTCTCCAGCTTAATAAAGAAAAATGCTAGAATATTTGCTAAAACTATAGGTAATGAGAAGAAGTTTTTTACATTAAGATGATCAGGTATCAAACAACTGGAAAGATGCTACTCTCAGCCTTGCCTGTGGTAAATGGCTACAAGAAACAATATGACATCACAACAATGGTGGCTGCTTCAGAATTATTAAGTGTTTTAGTATTTGTAAGTCTGGCATTTTTGTCAAGGATTTTTTTTTTTTTTTGTCCATAGCATTAAGCTATTATTTAAGGCTGATCTTCTATTCAGCTCAGAACAAAAGCTCTACCTCTTTTTCTTGGGCGCAGGTGATATAGAACAATTTCCTGTTTTATCAGTAAATTGATTTGAGAATCTAAAAGCTTTTGGACATACATCTAAACAAAATAGAAATCTGTTATGTCATAGGGCTGGTCTTTCATGAAAAACAACTTTTTATTGAAGTGCTGGAAAACTAAATTCTAGCAATCTCTGTCAGTGTAAATGAGGAGAAATTCTTATTTTAGCAAGGCTTTCAATTTTCTTTCCCCACTCATAGCTGCACTTTCACTGCTATCTTCAGGGGTTCTGCAGCCATTGTGAAAACTGCTGCCATTAATTTTTAAAGAAAAAACCCAGTCTCATTAAAAAAATAAACTTTTAGGATATCCTAAGGCAGGTTAGCTTATAGATATACTGTAAAATGACAAATTATTCTTGAGCTGAATACACACCTTTTCTCACACAGTCAGGAGCGCTGGATTTTATCACTGCTAATTATCTCCCTAGTACACTTCTTGGTATAGCAAGCTATCAGCTTCAGAGTGCTGGTCCCAAATGCCTATGTTAATAACAGTATGTGAGCAGTATTCAATAGTGAGTCATAGAGCAAGCTAGAAACCTGCCAACATTGTCATCATCTGCATCCATCCTTTCACCTGCTTCTTGCAAGAGCCTAGTTTATCTAACCAGACTCTTTTTTTTTTCACGGGAGGGAAAAAATATTGTCATGGGTTTAAACTCCAAAAGATAAGCTCTGGTTGTTGTAATTAAAGGTACATGATTGTGTGGTGAACTTTATACAAAACCACATAATATTTATTAAACAATTATTTTCTTGCAGAGTTCTAGTAATTTTCATTCCATCACTAACAAGGTTACTCATGTGTTTGAGCAGATAGCTATAACAAACTCTCACTGCTTCATTTTTGTAGCACAATTGAACTGAAAGATCACAACTGGTCACTGCAAAATGATATGTCATTATATCTATAAAGTTTATTTTGTTACACATTGTAAAGGATACTTTTTTCTTTTTCTTCTTTTGCATAACACATTTATTCTTCATGTTAACATTTCAGAATGTTTTATCTATCACTTTCTGTGAGATTCATCTGTCAATTATCACTTTCCCAAATTCTCAGTTCTCTCCAATCCTGCTGTTCCTTAAGGGAGGCGTAACATACATTGATGCTGGTGCTAAGATAGTTGTAGAAGAATTAAAGAGTAATGGTGAGGAAGCAAAATCAAGGTAAGTTTTTTTTTTTGTCAACCATCTCTTCTTACCCTATACTGATGGCTAAAATTTCTTTCTTAGAGAGAATCTAGGGAACACATTATCAGTATATCTTGCATCTTTATAATTCACAGAAAATAAATTTCTGTGAATAACCAGGGTCACTGTCTTGTATAAGGACAAGTTATTATGTGATTGCTCCTATGGCAGCAGTGGCCCGGTCTCCTAGAACTGATAGGTTTAGATGCCTAATTGGGCAAGCTGTTACCATTCAGCTTCAAGAGGCAACTGGAGGTAGCTCTTTTGTTGAACAGAATAGGTAACTATGTTTTCCTTCCCTGGAAGTTGTGGTTTTAATCCTGACAAGTGTCGAATCATTCAGTGCAATTTCTGGCCTTTCCTAGGAAGCCATCAGTGGGATCTGACATCTAAAGCAAGACAAGATAGTAAAATAGAATACACTGATTTAGGAAGGGCACCATCAGGATCATCAAATCCAACCCCTGGGCCTCCACAGGACACACCAAGAATCACACCATGTGCTAGAGAGTATTGTCCAAATGCTTCTTGAAATCTGTCAGGCTGGTGCTGTCACCACTTTCCAGGGAACCCCGTTCCAGTGTTCAAGCACCCTCTGGATGAAAAACCTAAACCTAACTAAAATAATGTACAAACAAAATCAATTTGATAAAAAAATATAGTGTCTAATGTTGTTCCAAAGAATAGAGTTGCTACTGTGTTATTATGAGTGAAAAATATTATATTCTAGTCTTTTTTTCTTCAATGAGCTTAGTACCTTCCTGAACTATGATTATATTAAATTTTTATGAAGAACTAAAGGTAAAATAAATTCAGGCTGTGTATATAATATTAATTTAAAGGCTTGGACAGTTAGTATATTTGGTGTAAGTGGCTTGGTTTTGTGTAGGCAATACATACATTACCTTGCTTATGTCCCAAAAGAGAAAAAAAATCTTCTCGTATTTATTCAAGTAGATTAAAAAGATTGACAGGATAAAAGAGTAAATAGTTAAACAGAAGAGCTTTCATATTGGACATTTGAACAATGTACTTCCAGGGTTAATTCATGGTAATATTATAGCAACAGACATAATTTTTATGTAATTTAAAGTAGATAACCAATATATAGAGCCTTTTCTGAAATTAATTCAAAACAGTTTTTCTACTGCTTGATAGCATCTACAATGAGCCATGCCAAAGTGTTTTAGAACAACTGTTTTTCCAAGATCCTTCAGAATTTAAATATCTTGTTCCGCTAAGCAGAAAAGGTGAACATTGGGAGTACGCAAGCACAGAGCAAAATCCTAGCAGGTTTTGGTTTATGAATACAATTGCTCTGATTTTTACTGATAAGGAAGATTATCTTGTAGCTTGCTTTTGATGTATAATGTTCCCTTGATTACCTCTGCTGAATGTGTGGATTTCCCAAAGGAAGGACTACTGTGCTGCTCATTTAGCTTTTTGCACACTCTGCTCCCAAATATGGAGTAACTACCTGTGAAATCAATCTTCAAATTTTTAGCCTGTGATGCCTGTCCAAATTCACAGGCCTCATTTAAGAGAAGGACCATGTCTACCCATAGTGATGATTCTAACAGAAAAACAACTGTCTCTGGATATATTTTTTTCTGATGTGTAAACAAGAATTTATGTTGAAAATAGCTTTATGTTACCTATAGAAAAGTTGGTTTCTTGAGAATTGCCTGGAAAAAGCTTGGAATAACATTCAGGACAATTACTGAGAATGATGGACCAGCATCCTAGGATTCTCTTTAAACTGAGTGAAACTGTGCCTGGAACAGCTTGCTGATATGACCAAACCTTTGACTCTTAATTAGTTTTTTTGGTTTTTTTTCTCAGAGAGAAAGGTGATAAACTGGACTTAGGAAGTAATTAAAATAGGGTGCTGGCTCTAAGAATTTAAGCAGAATAAGCAACTGAGTAGTTCTGGTAAAAATTTGTAAGTGAAATGAAATGCAAAAAACAAAACACAACCTCAGGTTAAACTTAATATACTCTTCAGCTGTATTTAAAATTGTTTTGCATTGAGAACTAAAAACAGACAAGTAGATAAATTTAATAATAAAATATATGTTAACTTGTGAAACAAAATTGCAACTAGTGAACAGTAAAACTGTAATAAGATATATTCCAGATTTCTGACTCCCTTAAATCACACAGAGCACTCACTGGAAGCAAAACAAAACTCTACCATAAAGAACATCAACAGATCTAAGAGGTAAGAAGCAGCAAAGTCATATACTAAAATGATAAAAAATATTATAGTAATGAGGATGATGATGATAAGCAGAAAAAGGATAATGCCTGTAATTTTGGAGTGTTTCCACCCTCTCTTGCTGTACATGTAGAAAGAAACACAGGCAGCTGGCATACCAGATGGTTTATGTTTGTGACACCCAAAGAAAAAAGTTTGGACTAAAAAGAAGTTCTGTTAGCATTAGCAGCAACTCAGAATCCAAATGATGATTCTTCTTCTTCGTCTCTTGAGTAGTATAATACTACAATTCATCAAAAAAATGGAAAAGCTACATTCTTTCTTTGCATTTTAATTAATTCATTTTAATTGTGTTGTTCTCAGATACACAATTTTCTATGAGAAAGGAACAAAATGAACACACTGAATTTAAGGTATGAACAGATTTTTTTCACAATGAAAAAAACCCAAGATGCCATCTCCTTCTGTCCTGCTCAGTACCAGTGCTTGTACTTCTGGAAGCCCAAAGAACAGTTCAAAATATTACCAAAGGAGCATGTTGTTTTTATCCAATAGTGAAAGCTAGCTTCCCACTTTTGGGAATTTTGTAGTTGGTGATTTCTTGACCCACAGAACGTTGAAGCAGTTGCTTCTCTTTTTTCTCTAAAATCACCACCCAAGCTACCACCTAGAAAAATAGATGATTAATATAGCTTTCCATAAAAAAAAAAAAAAAAAGAAAAAAAAAAAAAAGATGTATGTATATATATATATATACTGAATTTGCTGGCAGGAAGCTTAGCTAAAGGGATAAAAACTTTCTGTGCACTCTTGCTGTGTGTTGAGTTTTTGATGGATCATAATTGAAATTTGGTTTTTCATGTTTCAAGAGTGAGACCCCAAAAAAGCTTTCTTTAGAAGTAATGGAGAAAACAGACTCATTGAAAAGACAGACATTCAGTTTTAGATGTCTGTTTTAGGATGAGAACACCTAAAATCTAAAAGTGTTCCTTACTTTCACACAAGGGCATCTTTTAAAGTGCCTAGCTCTGTGACATACACATCTGCATTTTGCAAGATGAAATCCATCCAAGAGGACTACACCACAAGCAGAAATTATCTTCACAGCTGTTTGTTAATTGATATATTTTATTCTTTAGTAAAAGTTCAAAGGAGGATGGCAGAAACCACTATGGGTATTCATTAGCTCACTGCTAATTATTATATAATTTTTTTTTCCCAGGTCTATGACTCTATGGTTGTAAAACAAAAGCCAGTGTATTAATAAGAGAGTAAAATTATTTAAAATTTTATTAAAAACAATTCTTTCTAATTGCTTATCTTGGGAGATACCACCATTTATATGCAGAACACCACCAGACAACTGTGTTTTATTAACTTATTGAATTATTTATATGAAAAATAAAAATAAGAGCCACCAATATATTTAGGGGACAAAGATAGAACTGAAAAAAATTACTATTTTTTGCAAAATGTGCATCTTATATTTATACGCGCTTAAAATTTCAGCAACCTGGTCTCTGTCTATGAATAATTATTCTTAGCTTATGAAAATTAAAAATTATAGAAAATTTTATGGCAAAAAGAAGAAGTGAGAAAGAAGAGAAAATGTTAGTAAAATCGTCTTTAAAAAATATAACAGGGAATCCTACACATAGTAATAGTGTAAATAAGGAGTATTAATTAGGGGCATTAAACCATGTACTCATTTTGTGAAATGCTTATAAAAAAGGCAATTTTTTTTATCATTTTCTTCACATTTATAGTATTCTGAAAACAGAGAAACTATTTTTCAATGTTTAAAAGGATCCAGGCAAACTGTTATATGTCATCTTTCCCCTAAACCTGGTAAGGTCCTTCTCCATGTTTCAAACCATTGAGTGTGTGCTTTATTTGACTGGGGTTTGATTTTTCTTATACCTTCACAGTTTCCTTGAAAGCTGCCTTGAGTAAGGCCTTGCTGTGGTTTTAAAAATATTCTCACAAGTCTCTAAGATGACTATTACATCATGTAAATGGCCTGATTTTTTCAAAAAAATCTTTTCACGGTGACATTTGATGCCAATAGATCGATGGAAAATAAAGTATCTGTGAATATAATTTGACATGTAACAGTTCAAGTTTTTATCTGCATAGGCTTTTGCATAACATCTACTGCCATATATTTTTTCATCACTTCTATCTGTCTAGAAATAATTTGATTTTATCTGCTCCTATGGCTAAATGGAAGATTTTCAGAAGGGAATTGTAGGAATTCTGAACTGAAGGATATCTTTATTTCTTAAAATGAACTACTAGTTTTTATGTGGTACACAATAGACTTAGCGAAAGTTTTGAAACTTCTGTCTTAGTATTTAGGGTAGTTGAACAGTGGTTTCCACTCTTCTATAAGCATTTGTTGAGATGCACGCTCCTTCAGGAGTTTGATTTTATGTTAGCACATTTTCATTTAGCTCAAGACAAACCATTTGAGACAGTGTGAGGGATAGCTGGATATATTTTAAAGCCTGGATATATGCTGAAGAATGAAAACAATGTGGTGATTTGAGATGAACTTTTGAGGGGGGGATTGGTGGTGTGGGTTTTTTTTTGTTGGATTTCTTTCAAAACATAGTGCACTGGAAAATCCATTCTCACATACTGTCAAACCTAAGATGCTTACCATGTACCCTAGTATATGAAATTTGAGAGTCACTTTGAAAAGTTTATAGATTTTAGAGAAATATTTTTAATTTACTGGAACTTTGACATATAACTAAACCAGGATGAATGTAGTGCTGGCATCAAGAAACATGGATAGAGATATAAAGCCTTTTGGACTCTATGATGTACCCTTAGATGCATTTATATGCAGCAGCTGAAGAAATATATTTATATACATTAAGAGCAAGGTTTTGCCAAAAACATGCTGCCTATATGTGTAGAAAGGATAAGAAGTTCTCTTATTTGATCTATAATTTTGATCTATAATTGTTTCTATAATTGTTTTCCCTGCAAGATTTCTAGATTTACTAATTTTTGAGTGTGATTCACTCTGGGTTGTTACTTTGGTGTTTGCCTTGGCCATCTTCTTATCAGCTTCCACATTGAACAGTTCCCTTTCTCAGATGCTGTCAGGCTGATCCATGATCATGAATTTCTGTCGCCTATTCTCTGGGAAAAGCTTTACACAGGGACAACTATGGAAATTGTGAATGTCATAAAATACAGTTGTCTCATGGGATTGTAAATTCTCTCCTATTAACTAATTAGCTGACTAAGCAACACCTGTCATTATCTTTCAGTAAAGCTAATTAAATTCGGGGGAATGATTTTTTTTGGTGAATATTAATAGTAGAGATTATGGGTTGAGTTTGCGGGTTTTTTTCCTGTTGTTTTAAGAGGAATTTATATAATTTCATTATCTTCTATTATTTTGGAACATAGGTACTTATATTCATTTACCTGCTTTGCCCACGAGAACCAAATGAGCAGTTCTACCAAGCTGTCTAATGCAGGAGACATCTAAACAATCTGTGCTATTTGGGGATTATGCTTGAACATTTAAAGCTTATATTGAGTCCAGAACAGAAATTCAATTATCTGTATTACCTATGAGGATATTTCATTTATTTGGAAGTAAAAGAAAACACACAGATTAAACAATAAAGCCATGCAGGGAATAATCCAATAAATTCAATAAACCAGCAGTGACATATTTCCAGTAATTTCCAGTAATGTATAGTCATATTATAATACATCACACTGAGTTCCATCCTCATGAACACACAGAATACTAATAATCAAAAACTCTGCCTTTTAGTAATTACTGAACATTGTTAGTAGTGTTGCACCTATTTTCTAGCATTGTGTGAGATAATTTGGTGGTGTCTGTGATTCTTAGGCAATTCATCAGATTCTTACATGCCAAAAATTATTACAATGGTACTTAGTCCTTCCTGTCTTACTGCCAAGTACTAATCTACCGTCAGTACCTTAAGAACACCTCTAGTTTTCTTCCTTAATATTATCATATTCAGGTCTTTCTTCATACTACAACCTTAATTTCTGACACCTTCTGACTCCCAACTTGCATATCTGTCACTAGATGGCCAAATGTCCAACTGAGGACAAGTGTAACTGTTCTTTTTGGCTAATTCCTTTCTCTGTGTCTTGCTACCTTCTGTGCAAGCTTTGGACAAAGTGATGAACATCTGCTTGCTAAAGAAGCAAAAATCAGTGGGTTTGGAAATGAGAGATGCAGCACCACTGCTCTCTTAGGTATAACAGTTGGGTGTGCCTGTCTTTCTACAGATAATCCATTCTCATTAAGTTTATTAAGTTTCTCTCTGCTGCAAGCCATCAGGCACAAGGTAAAGACTGTGTCTGTTGTGTTCTGTATGAGGAACAAGGGTAGAACTTTTTGACTTGGGTGACAACTATTTTAGCAGAATAAATAAGATGACAAGGTAAAGCTAGCTTTGTCCATGTTTATAGCAGAAGACCTAACAGCAGGACAATAGTAAGGGAAAAAAAGAAATAACATTGAGATAAATTACACTTACTGTCCTTTAAAGTTTATGCAGAAAGCTGGTCAGAAATAGAGATTCATCATGGTAAAATGATGAATTGTCTAAAATTTCTTAAAACTAATGTTAGCCTTGGAAGACATAACTGAGCTTGAAATGGTGTGTGAGAAAGAAACAGAAATCAACATGCTTTTACAGTGCTGTGGTTGTCTTAACAGTTATATCTTTATTGGAGATTATGTTTGGATCAGATGCACACTTCTGAAGTGAATTTTCTAATTGTCACTGTGTACTACAATTTGGTTCATGCTGCCAAGCTGTCTTGGAGATGCAAAGCAATTTCTTTCTGATTAAATTAAACTGGAAGATGCACTCCAGGAACACATCTAAAGCACTGTAACTGCTAGTGAGCATTCATTACAATAAAACGTACACCTTTTTTTTCCTTTGGTCCAGAGAGCTTTGGGTGTTTTGGTGGCTTTTTTGTTTTATAGAGGGCAAGTGTGTGCACTCACTACCTTAAGTAGAAAGGGAAAAGTTTTTAAAATTATAACTAAGCCATTGTGAGTCTTTTTTTCTACTATACTTTGAACTAAGATGCAAATTTAAAACAAAGGACTCCAGGAAAAGTTGTCCTGCTTACCCAGACACACAGGAAAACAGAGCTACAGGGTAAAATATAGGGTATTATAAACAAAGAACAAAAATCACATAAAGACGCATCAAACACAAACAGGAAAAAAATTGAGAGAATCT
The DNA here is from genome assembly GCF_017590135.1 of Pyrgilauda ruficollis. Lineage (NCBI taxonomy): Eukaryota > Metazoa > Chordata > Aves > Passeriformes > Passeridae > Pyrgilauda > Pyrgilauda ruficollis. The sequence continues at coordinate 4,987,972 of NW_024525823.1, read as the reverse complement.
TGAGAAAGATATCCATAGAGTATTATAAACAAAGAACAAAAATCACATAAAGACACATCAAACACAAAAAAATTGAGAGAATCTTGAGAGAGATATCTTTGCACTAGATCCACTAAACCTAGTTAATAATTGCTTACTCTATTAGTAGAAGAAATATTACTGCAAAGAAAACAGATAGTCCCAGGTCACAAAGCATATCAGTAAAAGCATAGCATCCCATTTTCCTGGCTTTTAGACAATGGCATTTTTCCATGTCTATTCTTCTGCATCTCTCTCAGAACATAAATATACTACTTAGATGTCATTTTTTGACACTTGCTATTTCAAAAGCACAAATAATTTTGATAGAACATCTTGAGATACTATATCAACTAAATAATTTTCACAAATTGGAAACTGGCCAAAAATTGTTGTCAGCATACTGACAAAACTGACTTGTGTGAGGCTCAGAATAAGAATTTTAAAAATGCTGGAATAATGTGATTTAGCTCACAAGCTGAACTGATCTGTTACCTGCCTGTAAAAACAATCCAAAGTCCTGAATCATATACTCAACATCAGCCATAGTTTTAAAATTGACCTTTTTATATTGCTTATGCCAAGCACAGGAAAATTCCTGGCTGTGACAATGACTTTAATTTTTTTGACCTTTATTTAATCAATAAAAACATGAAATTCAGAAAGCTAGGATGATTTAAACTTAAAATATTTGTTCTGTTTCAATACTGAATTTTAAAAAGTTGCTTCAAAGTTAACATTCATATTTATTTAGAAGGGCACCTTTCCGTGACCACCCCATTACAAATGTAATTAGAATTCAGATGGTTTTTTTCTATTGACTTTATTTTATCATAAATCTCTCCATCTTAAATAAATACAAGACTGAAAGGATACAAATGTTAAAAACACGGTTAAAAACACAAGAACTACTGATTTCTCACCTCTGTGTTTTTGAGAAGCCACCTGGAGTCAGATTTTTAAAAAGTGTTCAGGAACCAAAAAATCCATGTTCTGTCAAAAGTAATTTTCAAAACAGCTGTGGTGATTTAGAAATTTTTCTTTCTTTTAAACTGCCTTGAGCTATATATCATAGGTGCTTTTTCAACTGCCACCAAGAAAGACGTAGAGGACCAAGCATTTGTTCCAGGTATGTAGTGCTATTTTAGGAATCTGAACTACGCTCAATTCTAGAGACTAATGTAGCAGCTTTAGTCCTTCTGGGGCAGAAATGATACCATCAATCCAAATAATCAGTGTGCACCTCAGCTGCAGATAGTACTAAACAGCAGAATTTCCGTCTGGTGGGTAAATAAATTCCTTTAAATTGCTGATAACTGTGGATTATTACACTAGACTGAAAAAGACACTGACAAAGACATAGAGACTGAACCATCTCATCTCACCTTCATGTGCCTATGTATACTGGAAAAGACAGTCATTTGTTTTTTGAACATCTCAATGAAATTGTTCACAAACAGACATCATAAACTCTAAATCTGCTTTGAGATATGTAATTTTGAAAAGCCCATCAAATTTCCTTTCTGTATGAGGTGTGAGTGTTTCTGTTGCACTGCAGTGACCTCTCACAGTGCTGTTAATGAGTGTTTGAGGAAGCCACTGAAATTCACATACAACATAAAGATTTTTGTGATGAAGATGTCTTCCTTGAACATATGAAGGGACTATATGTGCCTGTGCATATATGTGCATGTATATATATCCATATTCAGTGGGAACTATGATATATAATATCTATGTATATGTATATATATGTATATATATGTATATATCAAAATATGCATATGTGTATGAAAACATATATATATGAACTCTAAATAGCAGTGTACATCATGAAACACTAATTCCAAAGGTCTAATGAAGGGAGACATTACTTTGCCCAAAGACTGAGGAAAAAAGTATTCATTTTCCTGGAGTTGCTTTTGATAGTGAATTTGTATTCATGTGAGTGCATGAGGCTAATGGTAAAAATACCTCACAACACACACTAGTATCACATGCTCTCAAATACTTAATATAGAGTTTTAAAAGGTCAGGATGTTATAATTGCATATGATCAAGGTTTTTTTTTTTTTTTTTTTTTTGATTAGCAGTAGTAGGAAGGTTATTTCCTTTGGGTTTGAAACAGCAACACAAGTTCTTATGTAAGCTTAGTAACCTAGGCCTGTCTGAATGCCCTCTGTCACATAAGCATTGCAACAAAATACAAAAAATATGTTGGTGCTCTGGCAGATGATGGCCTGTGGGTTGTTTCAAAGACCTCACTTCATGAATTTATTAATGCCTAACTTGTTAACTTTAGTCATAGATGCATCTTTAGAATAATTCTGTGCATTATTCATACATTAAGAAGAAAATTTGACTGCACTTCCAGTTGCAGAGAGGGAGACATCCATAGCTATGGTATGCAACTTGCTGGTTTTCTCACCGTGCACTAATGAAAGTCATTAATTTTATCTACTGGCTTCAGAGGTAGAGGACCATGCTTTAAGTGACGTGGCTTTAAGGCCATGTTAAGTCATAGGATAACTTTATAGCACAACCAGACTGGGTAATTGGTGGAAGAACATCCTTCAGCTTATTTCTGATCTATGTGCCCAGTAGGCAGGTGGAAGGAGAGCAGACTGGAGAAAAGATACTGGGGAGTATTTGATTTTGATCAATACTAATTGACCTGCATAACTGGGTTTTGGTACTGAGGACCAGTTCCAGATTCATCATCTCAGATATACTCACACACGATTTATTTTATAGTGACACTCCTTAATGCTCTACTTAAGGTCTAAGCTAGGCACTGAGATTTTCTGTGAAGATTACAGGAGAGAACAGAAGCCTTAAGAAGATTTATAAAAGGAATCACATAGTGACTGAGGAGCTAGCTATAGCTTTTTCTTCAGAATACATTTCCTCTCAACTACTTTATCAGACTGAATTGTATTTCCAGAACTCTCTTTAACCTTACAATCTTGGATATCTTTAAAAGTGTCAGTGCAGTTTCATGGACAAATTGACTGTAGGCAGATTGAAAAGGTGGATTCCCAGCAGTAGATATTTAAGTGACTTCAGAATGCATCAACTTTTTTGACTTTGATGGTAGCTTGAATGAGAAATTTTACATATTTGAACCATTATTTTATTCCTCTAAATATCTGACTAATGCCAAAGGTCTTTTTTATATACATTTGTTCTCTGAAAAGGCAAAAAGTCAGATTTTCTTAATAACTCAATGAAAATAGAAATATTAACTCCAATACCTGCTTGATTATTTACAGGAAATATTCTGAAGTATTCAAAAACTGATCAAAAGTGTGCTATTTGATTAAGAAAGGGTAGGTGAGAGTAATATTTTACTTAACTGTGAGGGTAAAGGAGCAAGTTCTGAGAATGAATTTTCAGTCTGCGTGTTCTGAAATGCCCATGATTTTACCTATTAACATGAAAGGGAATATTAAAGTTTGAATATTTAAAAAATAGTAATAAAAATTAAAATTTCATTCTAAAATTTATATTATAAAAATATAAATGTAAAAGACTAAAATAAAAAACCTAAATTTACTTTTATTTTAAAATTTATGTTATAAAAATGTACATGGAAAAGACTAAAAAAAAACCAACTTAAATTTACTTTTTGTTAACAGTGTGTCTGAAAATAACTTTTGAAGATATTTAAGCTAAATACTACTATGATAAATTGGAAAATTCCCTTGAGATGTGTTAATGGATGTTCCAATTTAAATCTAAGAAATTATTACCAAAACCAATTTCTGTTTTCATTTAATCAAAAATGCCCCTAAAACAAAATAAACCCCACACACCACCACCACCACCAAAGTAATTAATATATAATTATAAGTTTAGAATGGTTTTTAGCCATATCAAATTTTGTGGTTCCAATTTCTATATTATTTCTCAATTCAAGAATTTATAGATAAATTTTTCTGTGTTTATAATCTGTTCTATGTGTTATTTTCAGTTTTTTTCTCTCTTATCACTTGAATATTAACAACACAAACAGTTATAATTCCAATATAATGTGTTTTGAAGCACTATCATGTGGTTTCCTAAAAAGAAAATGCTGAAATAGATATACTTTGGATATGAATTCTCCCAGACACTCCAACTCTGATTCAGGCCCTGTGAATTCTGTGAACATATATTTTGTTAGAAAGTCTGTCTGAATTCCTGACTGTCATGGCTCTACTATTTCAGACATCAGACTAGCATAAGGGTAATCTAGTACAGGCCACCAAATAAAAATGTGGTGAGCAGCCAAGACTAGGAAATCACATTGTTCCTGGCATGACTTCAGTTAAAAATCAGGTGGTAAAGGAATATGCTACTGCCCACATAAAAAAATTATAATTTTGAAAAGTTTGGCTATTGATGGCTTGGATAATATTTACAGCGGGATTATCTGGCAACACATTGGCACATATTCTGTACATACGAAATAGTCTCAATTTTCTTCAAGTTTCTTTTAAACTGTTTTCTTATATACTTAAAATGATTTTCTGGTTCAAAGACAGGCCATGTCTTTTCTTCCTACCTCAAAAATACTAATCCTGAATACTATTGTTTTTAAATTGTCATAGTAAAATGAACTAATACATAGCACTTGTGAACCTTGTGGCTCAAAGAACTGTACAATTATCGTCTTCAGTTTCCTCATTTTGCCCTGGAGCACAGAGAAAACTAAAGTAGCCAAGAAGCTTTTGTGAAGACCTGATTCCATATTCAAGAAATTAACAATTTGTTGTGTTTTTAATGAGACAGTCTACAACAGCAGTCAAAAATAGGTCCTAATGCCCATGACTCAGCCTTGTCAAAAGAAAGCAGCTGCCACATCACAGTAGTGAGAGCAAGGGCCAGAATCCACTAGCCTTTAAAAATGTCAATGCTACAGACTGGCAACTGTGTGGAAGTATTCATCAGTGGGGTTTTTTTGTTTGTTTTTGCTTGTTTGGTTGTTTTTTTAGTGAACCCAGGGGGTTGTCTTTAAATACACTTTTGCTTGTGTTCGTCTCTAAAGCCATGGAATTAAACTCAAAACCCCAAACAATGTTTTGAGAGTATAGAGTTCTGACAGACTTCTCTATATTAGAAAGGGTGATGAATTGTGAGCATCTAAAATCTTTAAAAAGATATCAGTGCCTTTTAATTTCAAGCTTCTTTTTGGTACCTAAATTCTCCATTGTAGTGAGGAATGGTGTTAATAGATGTAATAAGGGTCTCTCTGGCAGGCTGCTTTTCTGCTAACTTGCCATTGCAGCAAGAAAAGGCTTTCTGCTTGAAATCTTCTGATCTAAAAGACAAGAATTTGCTCCAGGAAACTGGAGAGACAGCTATGTGGTGCTGGTTAGATCCTGTTTCCTTTGCTGCCACTTTTCACTGAATATAGCAGACAAGACTTAAATGACTACACCAAAATATAACAAAAAGTTATTATTACCTGACACATAAACATCAAAGAAATAGCTTCCATCCTGGTTTGTTCTGAGTAAAGAAAAACAATAGCAGATTTGAGGGGTATCCCTGTGCCTTTCTGTATTTATTTATGTTACGGCTCAGCTGCAGTACATGAGAACCAGGTTGCTGTCCTTTCCTGAGGATCAGAGAACCTCATGATAAACTCACACTGTTGAAAGGCAGTAATGCAAAATTCAATTTTTAGGCAACACTTTTCTCCCAGAAGTGATATTTAAAAACTGAATGATCAGGGCTCTATAGGGTCCATGGGGTGTACAATAGAGTCCTACCAACACTTGCCTCCACAAAGAGTTCCAATTAGAACCTACATTGTTCTTACAATCTACAGCTACCCAAGAACAAAGGTCCAGAATTCTTCTCCATGGCTTCCCCCTTGTTCAGTGCTACATTACTGCTGTCTATGTGGTGTATAATCAACTGTACAAAGACCACAACTCAATTCACTTTAAAGTCTGTTGGTAAGACAGGTCTTAGAGAGAAAATGTATTCAAGGCTTCATATTTAATCAAGTAAAATTTCACATAAGATACTCTTTAGGACCTGAGATGAGGGTGACAGAGAACAGTAGAAAAAGTGCATGTGTCTCTTCTCTTCCCCAACCAGGACTCTCTTTTAAACCAGGACAACAAAGTACAGCAAAATGCTGCAATAACCATCTTAAATAGTCTTCTACCTGGATTCATGTATACCCATGAATAGACACAAAATGCACTGGCAACATCTCTAGCTTATTGCTGTTTCATGCCTAATTCTCCTAATTAACATGATCAGTGAGAGGAAACAGTTAGCTAAATGAATGGTCTCACTCATTATAATGAAGCTAGCTTTGCACTTGTGAGCTTTTTGCTGTTAGTCTCTTGGAATGATTCTCCAATTCATAATGTCTGCCTGGAATTGGTCCACATAAAATGTAGAGCTGGATTCAAATGTCACTACAAGTACTGGTTGGGAATTCTCATGCTATTAGGCTTCAGAGCTGGCAGTGCAGCTTTCCAGACTTGTTCTTTAAAACAAAAGATGAATAAGCTATAACGACATTGGATATGTGTGGGGTCACACTTACTTGTTGCCACAGGCTAGGAAGGTGTGATTATAGCTTAATTCTGAATGTTTGGGGACAGATTTGTCTAGGCTAATGGGTAACTAAAGAGCTGGAATTTGTCCCAGTTAACAGGGAAGAGAAAGCTTTGTCAGCTCCAAACTATTTTCTTTATAGCCCTATTCAAACATACATAAAATAATTCATTAACATAATAGCAAAAAATATTATTTCCCCAAAAGACTAACAAAAATAATTTTATACATTATCAAAGTCTGGATTTTAAAAAAAAAATTATTTTCAGTATGACATTGTTAATGGTTCTAAAGGTGACATTGTATTTATACTCTACTGTCAAAGAATTTTAAATACTGGCGTTATATGCTTTGACTTTCCTCAAGCTTTATAATGAACTTTTTTTATGATGTTATGACAGAAAATGTGAAACAAAAGGACTTTTTTCTTACATGGTAGCAAAACATAATTTTCAGTCTCGGTGTTTGATTTATTCTGCAATCACAGAATCACAAAATCACAGGATATGCTGAGTTGGAAGGGACCCAGCAGGATCTTTGAGCCCAACAAACACCCCAAGAATCCCATCATGTGCCTGGCAGCACCGTCTAAGCACTTCTTGTGTGCAGACAAGCTTTGTGCTGTGACCACTTCCCTGGGGAGCCTGTTCCAGTGCCCAGCCACCCTCTGGGTGAAGGACCTTTTCCTGATATCAAACCTAAACCTCTCCCAACTCAGCTTCATGCTGCTTCCTTGCATCCCTCTCCTGTCATGAGACAGAAGAGATTTCTACCTCCCTCTCTGCTTCTTCTCATGAGGATTTTGAAGACTGCGATGAGGTTTCCCCTCAGTCTCCACTTCTCCAGGCTGAACAGATGAAGTGGCCTCAGCTTCCCCTCCAGACCCTTTGTTATGGTCCTCTGGATGCTAATAGTTTAATGTCTTTTCTATGTTGTGGCACTCAAAACTGCCCCCAGAACTTGAGGTGAAGCTGCTCCAGAGCAGAGCAGAGCAGGACAATCCCTCCCTTGCCCAGCTGGAGATGCTGTGCCTGATGCACACCAGGACAGGGCACATTCTGCATATATTTGTATAACTATACAACAACATAAATTTCCCCATTTAAATATAGCAAGATATAAAGAAAACAAATCAGTAGGGAACATTGTCTCTCCTTTCTAGATACAGCTATTGCTTTAGCAATTACAAGGTCATTTAAAAGTCAACATGAAATGAGAACACGAAGATCTGCTAATATTGACTAAGTTACTTGAAACACATTGCTGGAAAGTTCTCAGTTCTAAAACCAAAAATTGTTTCAGCCACACGAAAAAAAAAAAAAAAAAGAATAAAGATGGAAATATGGTGTTTGCCTGTATCAGATAAAATGTCTATAGAAACAGATTGTTAGTTAAGAGATGACACAGAACCAGGCATAGTTCTAGCTAATAGAGTTTAATATATGTTACTTTGGAAATATCTTTAAAAATCTAATAACACACTGAAGCACCTAGCATAGGTCCTTGAACTGCTGGATGTAAACAGAATTCCAGATCACTTCAGGAGGAGCACTTTTCCCTAACTTTACAAACCTGGATAATACTGGCACTGCACTTTGATTTGCCCCAGCCCCCAGTAGCAAGTTTTGTTTTCCCAACTCTGCTCCACAATTCTGCCTTATCTGACTTCCTCATAGCTATACTTATATAAAGCTTATGTTTGGTAGTCTTGTGCTTACCAAGCCAACAGCAGCTAAGCATCTTTCCTGGTGGCTCACACCAGGTGCAATTTGGATGCTGTCTGGCAAAATGAAACTCATGACTGTTAGAGTTATTTAACCCTGGATGTCTTTGAGCCCTTCAGAGACAGGTTTTGTTTAGCCAATAGCTCCTGGTCTTAGGTTTCTAGAATGGAATGTGTTTTCTTGTGTGTACAAATTGCGTGTGAGGTAGGAGCCCTGAAGAATTTAATCCCTGTTTTGGAGAGCTAGCTGATATGTTGCCAGTACTTGTTCAGAAGGGTTCCAGACTGAAAAACTCTACTGAGGTACATGTTTGCCTTTTTTAAACTTCATAGTGACATGTTTGATTGCAGCATTGCACACCTACACTACGCACTATTTTACATCTACAATATGCAGCCCATATATGTTTTGATGCATGTCAACTCATGTGAAAAAAGACAGCAATGTGCACCTAATTTCCACTGTCAGCAGGCTGCAGGGTATGCAGCCTGTGAAGCACTGCTGAATAAACTTATCTGAAAAATAAAACAGTTACAGTGACCAGAAGCAATACATCCCAGCAGAGATTTACAGTCCAACATTGATTTTGCTTTCTGTTTTCAGGGAAATTTTCTTGCTCTTCAAAACCATTTCTAACTTACATCTATAATATTTCTTACTTACTGTTCTTTTTATTTCCCACATTATTTTTGTAATTGTCCCAGACATCCAGTAGTTCCAAGAGGTTTGCTCAGACTTACTGTACATACATGTGATTACACGAATGTAATCTTTCTTTTTACAGGAATGTAATATTTCTTTGTTCAAGAAAGTGTAAATGTTGTGTTTATGTATAAGATAAAATAACAAAAAAAAAAAAAAAAAAAAGAGAATAGTTAGTTATTACCTAATAAATGAACTGGGCATTCTAATTGACCTTAACCTGTAGCAGTCTGGATAGACATTCTGTTTGGCTAAATTATTAAATCACATGTATTGCTAAAGGATCTCTTTGACATCAAGTAGTTAGCTGAAAAAATAACACATATTTCTCACATTCATTCCTATTTATTTCTATGTAGAAAATAAACAAATTCTAATACATTTTCATAAATTTACAGCAAGATTTGTGCTAGAAAATAGAAAAGTAAGGACAAGAAATGTGGGAAACTGTGCACAATTAAAGCTTAATAGAAGGAAAATCAGAAAAACTATAATTCATCAAAATACCACTGTACATATTTTTTTTCTCTGAAATGATAGGGAATTAATATAGTATGAGTTGAGTGACCAGCATTCTAAAATGTTGCATGATGGAAAACCTCAATGTAATGTAAAATTATTTGCATGACAATGTATTAAATTAAATTTAAACTAATATTGTTTTATCATTTTTAAGGACAACCTTTAAGTCAATTTGTTGGCTCAGAATGGCAGAACTACACTGCTAAATGGAAGGGGATTTTATATGGAATGTGTGTTTTTTGTACCCTGAGGAAGATAAATTCTCCTAAGGTTTTCTTTAGTAGAAAGATTAGTTTTCAACTTTGTCAGTAACCTATTTCTTTCAGTCACTCTTTTAAGATTTTTATACCACTGTTAATTACTTAATATCCTGGCAATATATTTGCTTGATATGTTCTGATTCCATCTTGTCAGTGGAGACGTCATCTTTCAGTATTTCTCACTCTTTTACAGTGTTGTCTTAATTTTTTTTAACACGTTGTACAGTCACCTTTTTGTCTTTAGGGAAGAGAAAGAATAATTTAGGTTGAAGTCTTCAAGGTCTTCAAGATTTTTAACTCTATTTGAGCAGTTTATGTTTTGTTGGTATGGCTTCATATTGAGATAACTTGTTTATTAATTGACTGGGTACCTATTTTAATTGAAATAATTTAGTATGCAAACCGGAGATTAATCTCAGCAGTACAATTATGTTCCTGTCATTCACATTTGAAAGTTAGATTTTTAAGACAGGTGGGTTCCATAGTTTTATTCTAAGTTTCTCCTTTCATATTTTTGTAAGCTTCAACTTTTTTGGCCTCAACAAAGTCTTTAAATTATGCTAAAATTCATAGGTTTTCCAGTGCAATGACACTGGCTCTTTTTGAATGACTGTATGAGACTATATGACTTGTGAGTAGTACAGATCATCTATTAAAAATCGACAGAACATATCATATATAATAAATTGGTTAGTTTGAATCATATGTAATAAATTGGTTAGTCTGAAATCACAAGTCCAAGAATTTTAGGAAATACTATTTACATTCAAAGGGCTATGCTGATATTTTCTGCTGTGGGACTGGATTTGTCTTGCTTTATTATTTCCATCTGAAATTAGATGCTTTATTAGTGCCATCTAAAATTAGGCAGGTTTACATGACTGTCAGTGGAGAGAGGTAGGCATTCCAGCTGACAATTCATCCTTGTTATCTGGGACATGTATAGTAGGATGGGGTGAATCACCTTCTTTAAGTGCCTAGAGAAATGCCAGGTGATGATATGGATTAGTCACCTGATTTTAGACAGTTAAAGCAAGATAAAGTGAAGTCTGATGCACAGTGTCCAATGTAGTTACTGCAGCACTCTTCTTTATAGGCACAAAGGGTAAAAGATTTTGTCATCTGAAGATAATGTATGGTCTGAACTGTTTATCAGTTCCCTGACCTGGGCTGCAATAAGCAGCATGATTCCTGAATTAAGCAGGTGAATGGCATAGCTCCCGTAGTGACTGGAGTCCGGCAGCTCAGTGTGATAAAAGCAAGAAAAAAAGCTGTTTTCTGTGGCTACTCTTGTATAAGAAGGCAAGCAGAGCATACAGACTTTGTCCTTCAATGCAAGCAAACAGGAAATCTACTACTTAGTGCCTGAAAGGTACTCACATCCACATGCCTCTCTGTAGGTGACAATCACATGTGCCCGAGAAATTAACATCTGTTAAAAGGTTCCTTGTGGAGGAATACTTTCAACACTTTGCAAATTGGATTTTATTGGTGATTTTATACTCTGAATACAGTGTAAATCTCTGGAATAATAGAATGAAGGGTAAATATTTTTCCTTCTGGAAAGAAAATGAGCTCACAAGAAAATAAATATCTTAAAAATTAAGACTGGGAGTATTTGTGTTTTTTTTCATTTCTAGACAGTGGTGAATGATTTCCTAACTGTAGATTTCATACTAATCTTAAAATATTTAAGAAAAAAAATACCATAGTATTTTGTGAATCATTACAATTTCTTTCTTTTTTTTGTTCTTTTATGATAGAAACTTATTTTCTAAGGTCAAAGAGTTTAAAGTGTTTTTCCACAAGCAGTTCAAATGGTGAGTATCCGTTTCTTTACTTTGTTTCTTTATTTGGTTTTGGTTTGCTTTTTGTTTTTGTTTTAAACTTTTCCTTCTAATTTACTGATTGCCTTATTATAAGCATACTGGAGCAAACCTAGATTTTAGTTATAAACTACCATTTTTTGCAATAAATTGAAGTGTTAATTTATAAAGCCACAAGAGATACTGTGTACCGGTTCTGTTTCTGGCAATGTCAATTTTTGGTGGCTAGAAAGTGAGAAATACATTATATCAGGGTGAATTTGAAACATTTTGATCAGTATATGTTTATTACAAGTTTCTGAAATCTCTTCTTACACCTTCCCTTTTTTGAATTCCATACGGCTTGATCAAAACATATTTAATGAATAGATTAAACCATGGAATACGCATAGGACCCTGTACAACTTATGCACAATTTACATTAATTCTTTATTTCTTTGTTTGCAGCATGCTTATATTTAATTTACAGATTAAGAAATCTCAGATTACACAGATAAAACAGATAAGGAGATCTCTCAAGTAAGTAAATACCTTTTGACTTTTCATAAAGTTTATTATTGTCTTCTTGTGCAGTACATTGGAAATACAGAGAAAATGAAAGAAGTTTACAATTTGTTGTTGTTTTGTAGAAAAATCTGTTTACTTGTCTCCATTAAAAAAAAAAGATAAAATCTTACTATCTCTTAAGAACAAATAAAGAAATACATCTTCCTAGAAGTGAAAAATTAAGGGAAAATACCAGTATAGAAATGAATACATTATAAAAAGATAGAGAAATGTAAAGAAAAAAATTACAAAAATATTTATATTTGGAGAGGAAAAGATGGAAAATTGAGGGAAGAAACAAAAAAATGTATTGTCTTCATACTTACACTGCATAGTGGTACAAAGTAAAACATTTAGGAGGACAAAATGGTAATTTTGTAAAAAATCCCCTAACAAAACCAAAACATCCAATTGACTATTTGTCTTCAATATTCATTATTGCATCCTTGTGAAAGTATTCTGTATTCTGAGTGACTATGTTCTGATTCAGCTGATCTGGTTTAAGAAATATTTTGTCCGAGGAAGAACTTCTTACAATCTGTAACTATGTTGAAATTTTTGTAATTTAAGTTTTCTGCCTGTTGAGAAAAACTCAGTACCTTTTACCTATTACTCCCCACTAGAAGTCAGAAGGTTTTAGATGGTATTTCCTGTCAGTAGCAGCTTCAAGGATTATCTTCATGAGATCTTTAAATATTGTTTGGGTTTTGAATATTTTAAACCTAGGAATCAGCCCTACAAGTGTAGATGGAACAATGAGTTGGATGAGGCTTTTAAACACACAGAAGTGAACACGTGCACACATGCAAAACCTGCTTCTGTGAAGTGAGTGGGCTCAGGTCACCAGCAAAACACTGAGGCCAAAAGAGTTAAGCCATTTCTTCCATTTTCTTTAGCCCAAGTTGCTCCAGACATCTGTACATTCATTTTAGTAGATAACTCATCAAGCTTGTGCTCACTTTTGAAATTAGTGAAAGTACTCTTTTTCTAGACTCAACAGGAGAACCTGGACAGTGTAACCTAACATCCCTTCCTCACCTCCTTAACAGCACACACAATCAGGACTATCAACTATTGATTTGTTTGTTAACCAGAAGAACCAAAATTCAAAAGAAATACTGATTGGGTTTTATTGATTTGTTTAGCTGGGTTTTTTGTTTCTCCTCAAATTTTAACATTTTTAGTGCAGTGATTGATTCAGGACTGATGATAATTTCAGTCAGTCACTTGAAGGTTTTAACAGCTTTAGAAAAGGATGAATGCTGAAATAAACTGCAGTGTTTTTACAGGATTAATAGTAAAATATTTAAGCTTGTTTTATTTTCTTCTTCTCTTCCCTCCCCCGAAACTATTGATCTGACCTATTGAACACATTAAGAATATATAATATTCCTCTTTAAGAATATATAATATTCCTTCAAAAATTTTAGTCTAGATTAACTAGTCCTGTTACAATACCACCCCCCTCTAAATCTCCCATAAAAGTATTATACAGAGCTGCCTTGTTTTGTGGTACAACAGAGTGGAAAAAAATTCTTCAAAGAATTATTTGCTTTCACCTGGGAAACCTATCGTAGCTTCTTCAGCTACAATAAATGAATACTAATTTCACTGTCAGCAGGAATTCAGCCTTTCATTATTTAGATAAATTCACCTCTGTATTATAACTGTAACTCAGTGATGTCAGTAACTGAAAATAATGAAAAGCTGGATCTTTTACAGACATCTGAAAGCAGGATCATATAAGAAGCACAAAGCACTTCTACCTGTGGAGTCTACTAATGACTTCTAGATGAAATAGGAGCAAATTGGCTATGAAGAATCCAGGTTAAGCGTCTAGAAATTGATAAACTTGCAAATCAGGACAATGTTGGTATGTAAGTTAACGGGAAAAATGAACAGCCTGTTCTAATTATCACCTCCATTCTAATCCTCTCTGCTTTCCTCATTTTAATCACTTCCTGTATAAAATACAACTTTTGATCATCTAAGTAAAATTTTTGCCCTCAGATTTTGCTTCTACTCTCTCTCTTACCTAGAACTTGAGGATTAGCTGGGCTAATTCCGTATGGGTTCTAGTAATATATTTAAGCTTTTTTGCTTCCTTCTCAACACACTCATAGATTCCTGTTATCGCAATCTCTGCCCCAACTCTTCAATTTTTCTCTGTGCCAGCCATTTTTTCTTCTACTTCCCTGGTGAAAAGAAAGTTTGACATAAAAAAGTAGTCAATTCTGATCAGTGTAAGGGGATCTCCAGGCATTATTTGATTAGTCAGCTTGCTTTAATTCACTCATCTGCACCCTTTTTTTGGCATATCTTGATTTCGTCTTAAGCCCTATCATCCACACATAAAACATGTGAAAGCACAGCTGCTGGTGCAATCAGGAGTTGTCAAACACAACGACAGTTGGCCTCTGTAAGTCAGAGTTTTCATGAAATACCTTCCTCATACTCTCCAGGTAGTGAGTAGCAGAAGCTTGCAATTGAGGGTATAGAAATGGTTCGCTGAAATTACTTGACTTAACTTCAGTTCTAAGGCTTGAAAACATGGTTTGAGAGAGTGGGAGTGGCTGAGTCTATTTCTGCTTGGTTTAGTTTGGTTGGATTTGTTTCTTAAGTACAGGTAGAGAATTACCTTAACCATAAAAACTACAAGTATTATGCAAGGCTTACTGAACTGGGCCAAAATATTATGATTACTGCTCTCAACAGAGAGCAACCAGGATGAAGAACAAAAAGGAACACAGAGCATCTGGGTGTAATCTCTCTTATTTGACAATAAAACCTTTACGAGAGACAACTTAATGTTTTAGAGAGTCTAGTTAATGTCATCCTCAAGGCATGCCTTAAAAAAGATTCTGTTGTTATAAGATAGCCCAAACAGTGAGTACATGATCATCAGGTTTAAATAGCTGTTTTACTGCCTATTTGAACAGGAGGGGGAAAAATCCAAGAAAAATACATTTTTATGGTGACAAAAAGGCATGGCAAAAAAACCAGGATGATAGTAGCAACTGCTATATCCCAGGAATGGCCACATCCTCCACCAGATATATCACTAAGAGTCAGTCAATGCTGATGAACACCAATCTTTTTGTGCACAACATGAATGACAGAATAGAGAGCTTTTTCCTGACTACAGGCTGGGAAAAGCCTCAAAGTGTCTGCTGCCACTTTTCCTAATGGTTACTGCTGTCATTTTATGTAGCAGGTTTATCTGGAGGCTACTGTCAAGTGTCAGAATTCTGTTGTGCAAACACTGCAGAAAAATACAATCAAAAAGATTTATTTCTCCAACTTCTTCATAAAAATGTGCATGTTTTACCCTACCCCACTTAGTCTAAGTACATAATGTCAGAAATCAGCATTTCAAAGTCTGAAGGACCTTACCGTGGCCATGACAAAAGGCATGGTCTCTTTTTCCTCAGAAAAGCAATTTTTTTTCAGAGCCTAGGTGCCACCTTTCCTTGATATTCAAACTGACATTATAAATGGGAATCTTACATAAGCACACTTCCCAGGCAGTTCATGTTCTTTGACTTTATTTAGGTTAGGAGCTGTTCATGAAGGCCATTATTACTTCAGTAATGAATCAATGTAATTTTAAGGTCTTTAAAAGCATTGTATTAGGCAAGATTTGAATATTTCTGGTGGAAAAAAATGTCAGTGTAAGTGTTCTTGATAAAAGATAGCTTTAAGGCTTCCAGATAAACCAGCTTTAAGGCCTCCAGATAAACCTGCTCTATAAAATGAAAGTGAGCATGTAACTTCAATGTAATTGTCTTGAGAATTTTAGGATCTACTCTGCAACTAAATTATTATAAAAATTAATTTCATTCTGTTGCTTTGAAAATAATGTCCTCTTTTTTTGTTTGTTTTTTACCTCACATAGATCACAGATGTGCATGAAGGAGACCTATACTTCTAATCAATTAATTTCAGCTCTTTTTCCTAGGATGATAGATTAGTTGTTTGTTTGTTTTCACTTGACTCCTCTGTTCAGAGCCACCACCTTTTGGTAAAGTTGTTATTATATGCTGGATGAGGTTGCTGGAAAAGAACTCTTTTCTGGAGGCTGCTATAGTTGTTGCTAAGGATGTCAAAAAGGGAGAAAATTTTCCATGCTGCTAGAGAATAAAAGCTGCTAGAGTGTACAGTTCTGCCTGAGTGACTTACATCAATTTAAATATATTTGAGATCTTTTCCCTCCCCGTGTTGTTGACTGTAATTTCAGTTTGGTTTTCTGCTACAGGATATTCTTAAACTAATTGCATACCATGAAGAAAGAATTTTCTCTTAATATCAATTACACAAAGAGTGAAATAGGAGATAACAGGAAATAGCCACATAGAAACTATCCTCAACTGAAAAAAATATTTTGTTTTAAAGAACTGCCTTACAACTTTGTTAAAGCCTCTTTATGAACAAAGAGAAACAAAACAAGAACTATTATTTTTAAATTCTACAGAAAATTTAATTAGATGAGAGCAAAAAAAAATTAGTTTCAGGCATTTCCTCCAAGTTCTTAGGTCTGGCTTAAGCAGTTTCTTTTGGGATATGACAAAGTATATTAATACTTGCATAGTACAAACACATGCACATAGAAAATAAAAAGAAAAGGAAAAGAAAAAAAACCCAGTCACTATTTCACTTTCCTGCAGTTAAGTTCTTTAAAAAAATCAGTGAACATAGTATTGCTTTTCATGTGCCAATTTGGCCCTAGCTATGTTATACCAGCTGCTTTGCTAAGTCAGGCTCTTAATAGATGGCAAGTAAAATGAGGAAGATTGAAGACAAGTGAGAAGAAAAAGGCAGCAATAGAAATCAACACAGCAGGGAGGAAAGAGCAGAAAACTTATGTTCACAATTTAGGAAGATCTTCAGATGCAGCCATAAAGATGATATGGTGTCTGGTCCCTTCACTTATTTTGTCTGCAGAGGATGTCTCAGAATATCAAGGCAAAAAACCCCGAGCTATTAAAAAGGAAGAACTGCAGATTTAAACATTCAGAGGCACCTGTTAAAGCCCACGTTAAAACAGTACTGTGATATATATATACATACATACATACATATATATATATATATATATATACACACACACACACACACACATATATGTGTATATATGTATGTATGTCTATATATATCTCCTCACATGAAATTCATTCTGGTTAATGAATTTTAATTGTATTATAGCTCATACCTGTGTTTGTGATCATCTGTCAGATGTCTCACAATCTGTGGCTGAAATAGAAAGTGGTTTGATAGCTATCAGTTTGCAATACCAAGATAAATGTTACTTGCTGTAAAAATAAAGTAATAAACCTGAGGGCTCTTTTGAGATTTTTATCAAAGTCCCTTCACCTCAAAATTCTAATTTGTGGGAGATTGAGTGCTCCATTGCACTGGATGCATTTGTAAAGCATGGAAATATGGAAATGTTAGTCAATGGTTCATGGTCTAAAAAATTCAGAAAAAATACTCAAGGCACCTATAAAGAAAAAGAGAGAGCAAGACAACACATTTTCCAAATTAGGAACTTCTTTAGCTCTCAAACAGATTTAAATCTGAGGAACACAGAAGATATAAGGGAATAAATAATTTAAAGAGATACAGGCAGAACATAACTTTTGGGTTATTTGTCTGATGGATTAGTTGATTTATTGACTGATTATTTGTTAGGGTGTGGGATTTTTTTGCTCTACCTCTGAGGACATTTTGACTAAAAAATACATTATAATGAATTATTAATGAGCAATACAAACCTAATAAAGAAATGGAAATCAAAGTGTTATTAGGTAGTTTTAGAATCAAATTATGGATCTTAGACCTCTCTACTGTCTACTAAACACAAAAATATCTTACCACCTTGAAAAATGAGTATAAAATATTATTATTTTCTGACTGTCTGTGAGAAAGAAAAAATAAAAATACATTTTATTTCCTTAAGAAATAAACAAATGTGTCATATTTAGAAGTGGTGTAGGGAATACATTCCTTCTTGATTTTATTATCTTCAATGGCCTACTATATACAACTAATGAAAATATATTAATTCAGATGAAATGTTCTTTATGGTATTTTTGTATTTGTTTTTGATTTCACTGCATAAGGAAAAAATTATACATTAACTCCAGAGAAATAATCTATATATAATTAATTCTTGCACTGAACATCTGTGATTTTGCCACTATTTTTACTCAAGCATAGAGATAATAAGAGTTGGACCAAATTGGTAAAAATAATTTGAATGAACAACAACAGAGAGGATGCTGACAAGTCCAAATCTCTTTTGTTATTATTTTAATTTGACTCATCATGTCAGACCATGTACTTTGGGAAAGAATATTACCTTTCCTGGCCTTAAAAATCCAAATCCTTTTATTTAAAATATGTTTTAGACGTGAAAATTCCACTCAGCATTGGTTAAATTCTTTCTTGATTAAAAAAAAAAAAAAACCCACACAAAAAAACCCCAAAAAACAAATGCAAAACAATCCTACAATTACTTTAGTTCAATGAACAAATTTTGCCCCATGGTGGAATTTTATTCCTTGACTTCACAATATTTACTAGTCTTTTTTCAAAGATTCATAAAGCAATTTGCAAACCAAACACATGAAAATTTAATCCCTTCCACTGAAGTGTAACCACTTGCAATGTGCTGATTTATGGTAATGTAGCAGAAGTTATGAAGACTGCAACTGTCTAACTGGAATTGGAGAGTAAACTGATTTATTCAAAATATAATTTAACCAACACAGTGGAATTAACAAATCTGTACTTATTAGAAGTGCCTCAAGAGCCTTGATTACTATAGCTTATGAGAATATTAATTTTACACTTTATATGAAAGGTTGAAATTCTAGCTAAACTGATTCTTATTTTTCTTTGAGGAAGCTGTTTTCCTAAAGTTTAACTGTGCCATTAAATTAATTAATTAAATTTATCATTAATTTCATTATTTTAAAGATGTTGCAGATGAATGAAGTAAAAAAATTTACTGAAATTAGCTCGACTGGTTACAGCATGGTGCTAATACTACTGGGGTTGGGGGTTTTATCCCTTTGTAAACCTTTCACTTAAGAGTTGGACTCGATGATCCACGTGGGCCACTTCCAACTCAGAATGATCCATGAAATCTGTGAAACAGCAAAATCAAAGCCAAAATATTTTACCATGTTCTTAAAATGTTTCTCATCCTATTCAGACCTGTAAATACTTATATCCACTGAGCATACATGTGTGGTAGATGTAATACATTAAAAGAAAATATTAAGTCTTAGGTTTCCTTATTGTATACCTATCTCTTTTATTGAGACAGGTATACAATAAGGTATACAATGAGTTTTCTGTTGTGCTTAACCTGATTTCTGGAAGTCTGCTTTTGTAACACTTGTTTTCTTGGATAATTGCAGTATTTTAATATTAGTTCCAAACTAAAAAAAACCCCTACCAATAGCAATGCAATACGGTGATGCACAAGCTGAAAGGTTGCACAGCCAAGTAAATACCATTTTTGTGAGACACATTGGTCTACTGAACAGAACAGATTTAATGAGGGCATGGTCTTCCCACAGATGTTAAATTCATGTCCTTTAGGGTGCTTTTGTTTTGTATGTGAAAAACTAGAAATAATATTTTTCTTCTGATATGTTTAATAAATGCATTTGTTTTGACTAGAAATATTAGTAGATCTGACACTGAAAACTAGAGCAGGGCTAGCTTTGTAGATATTGAGCTGCCTTCCTGCAGACAGCTGCAATATTGCAGATTTCAATACTGTCAATGTCTGCTTGTCAGATGCCTGGAGGAGTGTCAGCTTGGGTTATCCTTTATGTAATTGTCATTATAACAAACCCAAGGGCTTGACATACAGTTTCCATTATTGCCAAATGTAAATTCATGTCATAAATTAATTAGAATTAGTTTACAGAATTGCGTGTGTTGTTTTGTTTGTTTGTGGGGACTTATGAGATTCTGCTTAAAATTTCAATTAATCGAGATCTAAATCTCTGGTTTGAAGTGAACTCAGAAACCTACATTTATAAGGAGTATTTGCACAACTGGCCTTTCTCTAACTGTTTCTGATATCAGACTTTTAGACCTTAATTTTCCTTGATTAGATGCTTCATATAATCAGTTAGTAGCAAGTGTGATTTACACACACATTGTTGTTACACTTTTCTTTGTCCATCAATTTAATTTTGCTGAAAGGAGAAATGGTAAAGAAAGTATCAATTTCACAATGAGATTGGGCTGAAAAGAGATCATGGTGTAGTAGCTGGCCTTTAAAATACTTTAAGTAGATTGGAAAATTTTAATACAAAAATATACCAAATCCCATAGTGGGAAAGTGCTATATAACGAAAATACTAGATTTCCCAGAGGAGGTGAGCTTTCTGGGGTCTGGAAATGTTCTGTAGAACTAATTCCTGGAAATTTCACAGATTCTACCACTAGGTAGAATGCTTTCAAGATCTGCACTTACCTCTGCCTTACTGCTTTAGAGCTCATATTTTCTTAGTCCTGACAGATGCAGATAGACCACATGTTAACTCTAAATTTACTTCACATTCTGCCTTTTTTGGGAGGGGCTAGGTTACTTTCAAACATGATGCTTAGGAACAAAAGAACACACTGCCATTTGCAAAGCTGGATGAGAATTTGATGCAGAGGATTTGGTTTTAACATTTTACCATCCATGTCTCCTGAACTTGGATGGTGTCTAGGGAGCCAAGTTCCTACACATCAACCTGAACTTGGCCTCAGTGTTACATACAGGTAGAGATATAACTTCCTTGAGATGTCTCTGAAATGCTGAAACAAGTGGTTCTTACATCCAGGGATGTGAATCTGTGATGGTTAGGTGACAAAGGGCCTCCCAAATTAACTTGAACAGTGATCTGTTGCTTCAGCCTTGTGGCTCAGTCTTCAGAAGTCATTTCTCAGGATAAAGTTTTCCTGCTACATCCCTGCAGTGCAAGCCCTGCTAAACTGACCATAGAACTTGCCATGCTTTCAGGTGTTGAGGATCAAAGGCAAAAATCTCTTGCATGGCAAAACCTTAAAACTAGTGTTATCAGCAGAATAATAGCTCACTCTAGTCCATCCTAGGCCAGAGAAATGTTCATGTCTACAAAGCAAACCAGTTCTGGAAGGTCTTGCTCCCTACCTCCAGAAGAAACACATCAGAATAATCTAAGATGGCAAAGAGATGTTTCAGAAATTCTCAGCTCAGCTTTCCTACTCAGCACATGGATCCTAGGGTCCTACTAAGGAGTTTTCCAGAGAGACCTTCTCAAGAAAGATTTACCAAGAATAAACTTTAAGTTACAGGTCCCATAACTCCACATCTAAACAACCCTAAAGGTGGGTCTAGCAACAATTTAGGTCATTAAGAATAACAGTTTAGGAAGGACACAGTGCAGATTTTTCTTCATCCACACTTACTGAACTTCAATTTAAACTTAGTGCATCTATTATTCAGGTGATATACATCAAGACAAGTGCCCTGGAAAAGTGTCGTATTTATTTAGGGACTAGATCCTTGTCCTTAAAGTAATTTTTTTCTTAAATTTATTGATATGTTTAGTCCTCAAAAGATTAAATAATTTTTGCATCCTTAAAAAAAGTAAATACATTATATATATGTGTGTGTGTGTATGTGCATGTGTGTTTGTGTATAATAAATGCATACATTTCCTTATACGTCTGCTTCTACTCTGTCATTATTGTTTTGCTTTGCCATATTTGTTGTAAAGGTCTTAGACCTGAATTTTTAAGAGCTTTCTCTAGATTTATTTAAACAAAAAACACTATAGTTTCTTTTTTTTTTCTGTATTGATTTTAGCAGTTTCAATTAAACATGCTTTCTTCATGTAAGAATCTCCTCAAGGAAACTCCATCAAATAATAAATTGCACTTTTCCAGCTGTCACTAATGAGAATATTAGCTTCTCTTTCCAATGTGTTATACTTTTTAAAGGTTTTTTAATTCTGAATATGATTAAGTTACCAAGATTTATTATCTTTATATTAGAGATGTCCTTACTGTTAAGTATATTACATTTGTTTTATATTCTTTTTTAAATTAGATTGAATTCTCAACTACCTTAATTACTGTTTTGCAAGAATGGGTGGAAAGAGGCACATCACCTATGCATTCATCATAATTATCCCAATGATAAAACAGATAGCAATTAATTTGTCTGCAAAGGAGATGTGTTGTGAATAGAGCTTTAGTTTGCAGCACATGATATTATAAGAACACCTACTGCGTGAAAAGCTTACTTTTCACCTAAGAAACCTCATAAGAAACATACTTCTGTGTATTCTGTATTTGAAATCTGAAATTTTTCTGAACTCTTTTTGAACTATTAAACCTAAATTCACACATTTGCATTACCTTGATTCCTAAGTGTAAGTTAAGTCACAGCCTGATACCTCCCTGCATACTTACAGTGCTACAAGATTTTCAGCCTTAATACAATTATGGCTTAGCATAGACAAAATTAATTATTTCATTAAGACAACTAAATTATAGAAAATCAGAACCACATGAATGCTCTTTTTGTTTCACATATCCTCAGTACATACTTTTTTCCTATTTTGACATTACTTGGTTTTATACAACTGGTGTTTAAATTTGGTTTTGAGATATCAATTTCATTTATTTTTTAAATAACTCTGCAAAGTGCATATGAAGACTTCTTTAATGTAGCTGCTGGCAGCACAACTGTACCATTGTAACTGTAAATAACAGATTTCTTACACAAGTAAAAGTAGGGAATAATGCAAGTCTGTGTTTAAGTCTAAAACCCACATCTTTTTATTTCATTAGGTGTAAGCCACATCTTGAAATATCTAGGTAAGGAGAATATATTATTACTTCAATGAAAAGTTATATCCCATTAGTTTATTAATATGAGAAAAGCAATTAGGGTTTTGACCAAAATGTTTCATGTTTCAGGTTTTCTCAAAACTGCACTTGTTTATGAATTAGAAGTTATAATTTCTGAGCAAGTTTAATTTCCACAAACTTATCAATTGCAGAAAAAGTGGGGAGCTGAGATCATATACCTACCCACTCTTCATACGAGACAGATTTCAGAATACAATGAAGTAGATGGGGATTTTTCTCACACTCAACTCTGTCTTTCTGTCTGTGTGCCACACAGTAAAGCTTTAATCTGTCACACCATCACCTTCACCAAGACTATGAGTCAGTGCTGAGCTGTCCACCCACTGTTTCCCTGCAGTGCTATCCTTAGGTGTGCAGAGAAACAGCAATTAAACACACTGGATTGGCTCAGGATCCCTGTGAAGAAAGGAGGAGAACAAGGGAAGAAGTACCCCAGGAACCAAAGCAGATCATTGATAACTGTGAATAGCTGGATTTAATCAGAATTTATAAAAAGTTCTTGGCAAGAGTGTATCATACAGAATTAAGCAAAAAAAGAAAAGTATTTCTCTTCCAGCCAAGGAAGGTACACTTGAAAGAAAAGACTAGGAAAAGTTTTAAGTTCTTGAACTACTCAGACAACAAAAATAAAGAGGGAGCAAGAGTGAAAGTATGTTTGATTTTTAATTTTTTTTAAATTTTCTTGATCACCATGGATCAAACCATGAAGTGTTGGAATGTTCTGTGAATGATGGTCCATTTGATGGTCCATATCCTTTTGATAAAGGATTGCTGTTGCTAACACCAGCTGTAGTGAAAAGCAGGAATATTTTTTATTCAACATTTCAGCATTTTCTGACTTCAGAGATTTCTTTTGATGAACTTGGCCCTTTAGAAAAGACTGAAGATTGGTACATTGTTTTCCACAGGATGAGTTTGTGTCTGAGATGTTTGAAAGATTATATAACCTGAAAG
Organism: Pyrgilauda ruficollis; assembly: GCF_017590135.1. Lineage (NCBI taxonomy): Eukaryota > Metazoa > Chordata > Aves > Passeriformes > Passeridae > Pyrgilauda > Pyrgilauda ruficollis. The sequence continues at coordinate 4,963,930 of NW_024525823.1, read as the reverse complement.
TAAATTATAGATTTTGTTTTCTGGAGAATATGAATAGTAAAGAGCACACAGGACACCAAATATCAGTATTGATACAAAGTTTTGTTAGCAAAAATTATAGTGTCAGAAATTTTCTCACAATGACATCTGTCTCATGGAAAGGGAAGATTTCCTTGGACCTTGCTATTGGGTTTTTCTGCCAGTGTTCTTGACCAGTCAGCATCCTTTTATGGGAATCCTTCACTGAATAGTCCTGCTGTACAGGAGGATGGTTTGACTGACTTATTCAGGGAAATGCATCAACAGCAAAAGGGAGACTCCTCAGCAGGCCTTCCATTTCATTTGAGTACACTGCCAGTGCCTGCCAGCACCTCTGAAGGAGTCACTCTAACTGCCTGTGCAAAAGCACTCTTCATAAATACAAAATTGTGACGGGTTAAGGTTCAAGGATTGCCAGTGACACTATCTGACTGCAAAAACATTCAAAGCAATGCAGAGTTAAGCTCTAATCCCCAGTAAAAATATTTGGTGTGAATGCAGTGTGGTTCTTACCCAACAGGTGTGCATTAATATTACAATTGGGCTATAGTGAACCAAGTTCATCTGAGGAGAGTGATTTCACCAAAGTTGTTGGCTCAGCAGCAGGACATCTTCTCCCATCTCCCCTGGTTGACAGGTGCTGTGCGGTTTCTCGGCTGCAAAGCCCCACCAAGTTCCCCTCCCTGCAAGGATTTCAGTAGATCCTGGCTGTGATATCTCCTCTCTGCTCCACCCTCTGTTCCATCCATTTTATCTTAGCAGGTGCTTAGGGCTGCAGATTGTGTGTGTGGGGACTCATCGTGGAACAGGTTTTGAGCAAGCCAACTGCGTTCCATCCAGGGAGCAGCAGTTCTACTTCATCCTGTAATTTCCATGTCATTCTAACTTCTGTTAAAATCAGAATATAACTTCTCAGTTTCCTCTGATTTTACCCCCAGCCATCTTTCCACAACATATAATAAACTTTAAAAACAAATTTTAAAAACCTTTCTGGTTTTAGGAAAATGGAGGCTAAACCACATTTTTTTTCCAATTCATTTGTAATTTCATGTACTTGCACATTAGTTCCATGCACTTGCAAACCTAAAAAATACACTCATGATTTTAATTTCAGAAATCACTTGGGTAGGTCTGGATGTCATCTGATAAAAGATGAGAAATGATTCATATAATGCCAAAAAGTAACTTGATCTCAATCAATCTGCGGAATAAGTTGTCTGTCTTATCCTTTTGGAATTTAAAAAGAAAATTTAAAGAGGAATTTCAACTTAAACAGATAAAAGAGTATATATCTCTTGGCATTTTTATACATATGAATATTGTTTATAGTCCTAATTAGATCATGGAAACATAAAATTTGTATACATATACAGGCACACACATGTAAAAATGTAGAAAAAACATTAGCAGATGATTTTTGATGTGATTTTTTTAAATATACTTACATCAGAAAGAAATTTAATCTTTGTACATACAAGAAACAGAGGAGGGTTAAGTAGGATTTCAGATATTCTAAGAATCTGTTTTCATGCTTCTACCTAGTTTTTATTCTTGCACCTACATCAAAATGTTAAATGTAACTTCTAATAGATGTTTAATTTGTCATTTCTTCAGGTATGACATTTGCATTTATGTTTGATTCATCCACTTAGAGAAGAGGGTATTTATGAAGTGATTTAGGAAAGTCATAGCTCAGTTAGAAGCCTGTCCTTTCCATGGGGTATTAATGATGTACCAAATCTTCCAGGCTAGTGCCCCTGTACTCAGATTAAATCCTCCATCAGAAATGTATGAATCACTCAAACATGCATAAAAACTCTTAGATTAATTGGTAAGCAAATGTGAGGTCATACACATTTAGAAAGTTTGCCCCTGATTCTCAGTAGCCACAAGCCTCCATTGCTATCTCTGAATGCATCAGGTGAAGAAATAAGGCTTTACTGTCCTGTGCATCTTTAATTCTGGTCACACACTTTCTATATCTCAGCAGCAATGATTGACTACTTATTATTTAGATTTAATAAGCAATGGTCCCTGTCAGTTTTGTCACTCCTCCCTGAAAGATCAAGAGCTATAATGAGAAGCATTACTAAGGGAAGATTAAAAGAGACTCAAGCAATGCAGAGAATTTAAAAGACTAAAAACTAAACAAAATTAGATAGGCAGATGAAAAGACAACCAGCAGAGAAACATCAGAACTGTGACAACAAAGATACAGGTAGTGGCATAGTCAAGGATTAAATTAAAATGGAGGTGATTGAGTCTTAGAAGAGCAAAGTACAGGGTTGGGGGGGAGCAAAAGAACAAAGAAAATATCAGAAAGATGAAGAAAGAGGGATCAAAGGAAATAAAATTTAAATATACAAGACATAAAAGAGAGAAGCTACAGATCAAGGCTAATATTTCAGTGTACCATCAAGTCATCAGAAAAACACCTTCTCAAATACTGAAATGATTCTGGAGATAAAAAAAAATCTAAAAAAAAAAAAAAAAATTCATCATCCTAGAAGCTTTAACAGAAATCAGTATAAACAGAATAGAAATTATTTAAAGTGCTTCCACAGTCAGGTCTCCACAATTTCGTGATATAAATATGTGTTATCATTTGAAGGCACAGTAAACTAAGGAATTAAGAGACAGCTCCATGTGGTACACTGTCAGTAAGATCTACTGCAGAAACACAAAGTTTAGCAAAGACAAAGGGAAGGGCATTTTTTTATCACAAAAATGTTGTATATTTGGGCATAGAACATGTGGAGTGTTTACAGAGTGTAGATGTTCTCCAAACAGCAGCCACTTTAAAGGCAAAATAATAACAATGTCTGCATATACAAGGAAGTAAATTCTTGTTAACCTATAACTACAGGGAAATTCCATTCTCTTCCTGCTGCATTAAAAACAAATTGAGAACATCCAAAGGGAAAATAACTTCTTAATTATATTCCATTAGATTTCCTATAGGAGGTGAAAGAATGTTTTGCAAAAGACAAATGAGAATAATTCCTCATATAAAACAAATATATGAAAAGAAATAAAACCAGGTTTTCCATACACACTAATAATAGGGTATTTTGTAGGGTTTTGGATTTACTTTATTTTAAGCTTGACAGCTTTATATATAGAAATGGTTAAAAATACAATGACTTGTCCCAAGCATGTAGATATATTTTGCAATTAATATTTATAATACATGATTTAAAAAAAAACAAAACACCACAACAGGAAAAACTTCTCAGGCATTTCATTCCCTATTTTCCTGTTTAATTAGGTATTTATTGTTAGTCATTAGATTTTTTTTCTTCATTGACGCTGTTGTGAGAACTGTAAGATCATATTGCTTATTCAGTTTAGTAGAGAAACATCCTGCTGTTCTTTGGAAAATTATTCTGGATTACTAATTATTCCTAAAATTGCCCAGAATTATCAGAATATACATTGTCAAAAAGATAACACAGCTTGTTTTTCAGCTGTCACTCTGAATTTACTCTTACCGTCAGAGAAAATCTAGAGTTAAAGAATGGATTTTTGACAGTCATGACTTTTCAGTCATAGGCAATATAATAAAGTAACTATAGATTCATTGCAGAAGAAAAAAAAAAAAGTTGTCTCTTTTCCCTGCCTAAGCATTAAATAAAATACCTGAGAGTATCAATTAATCCTGAACCTGGAAATGGGCCTTAGAAAGTCACCAATCCATCTCCCTCTACAATGTCATACTGAACAATCCACAGTACTGTACTTTTTCAGACTACTGTTTGTCAAGTTTGTGAGTAAGGTTATCCACAGAGGACGGTATGACAAGTACTCCAGCAATGCATGCAGTTCTGGTGAGTTCCTTGATACCTTGCATTCAACTAAAGATTGCATTGGATAATTCCTGTTCACTTGTTGGCGTTTCTTCCTCCCCTACCAACTGATTTTGCTGGTTATGAAAGCTGTCTATGTAAACCTATCTGTGGGATGACATTTTGCTAGATGTTCTAGGAAATGCATTGCAGACCTGAAGAACTTTTAAAAGGATCCTAGTTCTCCACTTCTTAAATTTACTATAACCTTGAGGGTAAAGCACATTCATTTTGAAAAAAAAAAAAAAAAAAAACCAAAAAAAAACAACAAAAAAAAAAACCTTAGTCTAAATCAAATTATGATAAATGCAAGTACACATTTTTATTTTCATCAGTTAGAGCAGATGGCAAAAAGAGAATACACAGGTAAGAAAAGAACAATAACAAAAAAACCCAGAAAACAAATAAGCAAAACCTGCAACAAAACCACATCTGTTTAATGCAAGATGGCATCTGGCAAGTAATCTTCTAATATTTTTTCTTCTTTTTTGTTTATGCGTTTTACACCAGGAGGTACTGGTGCCTTTTGACACCAGCAAGAAAGATACTCTGTAAGATGCCTTTAAAATGCTGTTTATTAGAGCTAACAATATAAGAGAGAATGCTGCAGATGATCTTATGTCTCTTTGGACTTGGGAACCCTGGGAGACATAGCCTTGAATGAGCCTCTTATCCATGTGCAGCATGCTGTGTAGACCCTGTCCACAGAAGTCTCCAATTTCAGTCATTTGAGCAGCTATAGGATCTTCTTACAAGGAAACAACTTCATCCAGAATTTCTACAGTCAAAGAGCAATAATGTTTGCACAAGAATAATTTATTGCTGCACTTTTAGTTCAAGGCAAGGCCATGCAGATGGCATAATCACTGGTACCAAGCGGGAGATTCCTTGCAGGCTCCTCTACTACAGCACAGCCACTGAGCTTGTGCTGCAGGAGGAGTTGTGCAGCACAACACAGCCTGAAGGCCACTCTGGACGGCACAGACCTGGGCATACTCCAGTCAAATGACATGTAGATCAGCAACTCCTTGAGGTACAATCCTTTTCCAGTCTGGATCACTGCACTTTACCTTACAACCTCTCTGAACACTCATGCAGGATTTCTACTTTCCTTCCCAACCTAGATACCAAGCTGCTTCTAAAGGAAAGGATCTTCTGTTGATGAAACCTGATAACTTTTTAAATGACTTGGGTTTTTTTTTAGTCCTAGGGGACAGAACAGATCTAATTCTTTCTCTGAAATGTACAATTTCAAGTTTTCTTCATTTTTAGAAAACCAATGCCTGTTTCCTTATTTGGTTTTGATAGGTCATACTTATATGATACCTGTCATTCTCATGTCTCATTTTGGTTTTCTTTCTTTTTTTTTTTTTTTTTTTTTTTTTTTTTTTTTTTTTTTTTTTTTTTTTTTTTTTTTTTTTTTTTCTTTTCCTGGACATTCTTTACACTGTTCACAACTTTTGTGAAGTTCAGAATCTAAAAGATGTTCAGATTCAGCACTACTGGTACTGAGCAAAGGTAAATTTAGAAATGTATTTTGAGGGTTCTTCCCCTAGGTACTTTTCCTGCTTATCTTCTGCCTGTTCAGTTACTACTGGGTATGCCATATGTATGCAGCTTATTACAGAATCATAAACTGGCTTAGGTTGAAAGGGACTTTTGAGTTCCTTTGCCTTTTTTTAGAGTTACAATCTCCCTTGTCATGGGCAGGGACATCTTCCATTGATTCACCATTTAAAGTACCATTTAACGTTACATGTCACTGTTGGATTTCATTCTAATTTCATTCTAATGAATTCCTCCAATTTCAGCTCTTCTGTTCCTTCATAGAAGGGTATTACTACTTCTGATCTTTTTTCCTTCTCATTGAAATATAGACATTGAATTTATTCTCCTCATATCACCCAGAATCCTGATGTATCTGCCATGTGTGAGCTCTCAAACACAGGCAATAGTAGTCCTAAACTTCCACTGTTTATGGAATTTTGCACAATACTTATTGGATTATGGAAATTTCATATTCTGTGAATGCATATGTTTCCTTCTCTGTTCTTTGCTACAGTCTGACTTTCCTTCTTCTATATAATGGAAAATTTTCCCAAAAATTTCACAGTTGATCACCTGTCAGATTTTGTTATCCTGTACACCTGCTGTCTTCATTCAAATTTATGATCCAATACCTGCAAATATTTTATCTCTTTTTAATGGGAAGACTACCATAATACAATAATAATAATTTAATGTTGAGAAAGCAACACTTGGCTCGTGTCAATATATGTAAAACCATTCCCTTCTTTGGAAGATGCACGTGTTTCTACTCAAACTTTTTAAGCACCAACAAGAGCTTTAACTCTTGATCATTTTCATTGACACTGTCATAGGTATTGATAATGGATATGTTCCAACATCAGTGCTTACAAGAAAACTTGTTAATCCACTGTAAAGAAAACAGTACTTTTCTTCTAGTAGTATAGATTCCAATGTCAATAATGTCTATACATGCTAGAACTTGTATTTTATATTATATTGTTTCTAGAGATAGCTATAGTTGATGCAAATCCATAAAAAACAAAACAAAAAAAAAAACAAAAAAAACCAAAAAACCCCAAACAAACAAACAAAAAAAAAAAAACCAAAAAAAACCACAAAAAAAAAAAACAAACCCCCACTGTGTTTTATTAAGAACCATTACTTAAAATCAGATATGGAGTTATACTCTGAGATGATAGTAAATTAGTGTGACTTACCTTTTTGAAAATGAGATAATATTCTTATCAGATTGTAAAAGATTATTTTAATTTATTAATTGTTTTATAGTTTATAAAACCAGGTTTGATTAGCATTGTACTTCTAATAAGAGATAAGATTTAAATAATGTAATCAATTTTGAAATAATTTTATTGTACCTACCCCATGTAAAAGGTGAAATGATACCATAAAATTATAAAGGACATAATTAATTATCATTTACTTTTTTAAAGTTCTTGCATATTTCTATCTTGTTTGTAAAAAACTTAAAACTAAGCAGTATCAGTTTTTAACCTTTAGTTTCATAGTATAAATTTCAGCTGTTTGAGATATTTGCAGAAATTAAGAACTATACTATAGCTGGTTGAATTCTCTGATCTGAATTGCCCAGTGATAAATAAACAGTGCTGTGCACTTCTCAGTATTCAAAGTTTAAATTTCATGGAAATACAGGAAGGAAGCCTATTATAGTTAGGTACTCTTTTTTTTTTTTTTCTTTGATTTGGAGGGATGATTTGTTTTAAACGTCTTTTAAAGAATCACATTTTTCCTACTCCAATGAAAAATCCAAAAGGGATTAAAAAATTATGGCAAAAAAAAAGTCTCAGTGTTTTGGTAATACCTTGAAATTGCAGATCAAATCAATAGGATCCAAAGACTTATGAGGTTATCCAGTTTAGAGTCTTAAGTCAATACCTATAATGAATAATAAAAGGATGTCAGGTGTGGAACATTAGTAAGTATGTTATTGCTTGGATTGTCTGTCTGAAACTTGACATTTACGCATGATCAGAGATTATTCAATATAAATAATTCTCTCTGTTGGGTACTTATTTATTCAGAATGGCATGTTGGTTTTCTAACAACACCATAATGAAGAGACTTCTTAAGAGCTTATGGAGAGGGATTTTTCCTAAAATTTCAAGAAGAAAGTGTTGTGGAACTGAGGGATAGTGTATAAATGCTTTAGAGGATGAAGCAGATGTGAAGACAGAATTTTTATGGAAATGCATCTTACCATGTCATGAGAAGAGAATGACAACTGCAGATAATCTTGTCAATTCTACCAGTAAAGGAACAAAAAGGAAATATTTGTGAAGATATTTAAATTTAGAATAAAAAGCTAAGATTTTCTGCAGAGACTGGGAGGTTTTCCTGGAAAAGCAATTGGGAAAATATTGCAGAAAAAAGAATGGGTATATTGTCACCATTAGTGTTTATATTTTTGGTGCATGAATGCATGATATGGATGAAATAATGTTAGAGTAAAAAAACACCAGCACTTTGCACATCTGATAAGGAACATAAATTTTTACTATGTAGGGATCAATTACTGTAAATGAGCACCATCAAAACTTGCATGTGTGGACTAAGGGACCAAGAAGAATAACATTCCAAACTTCATTTATGACATGATAAATGTGTCTGGATCTAGAAGATCAATTTTCAATTTGAAGAGCTTGGTGTGACACCAGACTGTGTGAAGCTTGCAACAGCCACATGATTCCATTCAGGAGCAGCATTTGACTGATATTTCCTAAAACAGCAGATGGTTGCTCTTCTTGTTTCTGATTAATGACATTGAGAACAGAAAAAAAAAAAAAAAAAGGTTGTGTTATCTCAGTTAGGTTATCAAAACTTAACAGATGTTAAGATGTCCACAAAGACATTAGAAGAGAAGGGAAGGAGTAGACATCAGCAAGGACTAGACAAATTACAGCATAACAAAGAGCAGTATTACTTAAGGAAAGAGAACAGGAGCATACAATGTCTGTAAGGAAGTTTTCATGATAAATTTTGAATGGGAGGAGAAGGATTCCCAGAACAGATGCTAAAGGATTGTCCTAGGTGAGGGGAAAATCAGAAAGACAAATTGTCATATTGTCAGTATAATGGGAACCTTTGAGTTCTGGGAAGACTGAAATAGCAACCAGCAGATATGAACAGAAAGACAGAAATTTCTGCTTCCCCTACAAGAACGGAGAATATGGCAGACTAGCACAGAGTGAGTGACTAAGAAAATTGTGGAGGAGATGTTTAAACAATAGCTACAAATAACAGCATAAAATAAATAGATTTTGTCCTTGGATCTTTCAGTTTGCATTTATTCAAGAAAAAACTTAATTCATCATCAACTGTGTGTACCTTGAGAAGAATTTATGTTAGCACTTCCAATAAGATTTTCATATGCTGTTTTTCAAGTGACTAGGCTAAGTCTTTGCTTGGCTAATAGGGTGCTAAATAACTCTAGAACAGTATTTTTAGAGAAAGAGCTTTTCAAACCTTTGTTCATAAGAAATGGGCAATTTCTTTTCCATACCAGTTGTTTTGTTAAGTAATAGTTAGTAGAGGTACTAGGTATACTGCAATTAATCCTATAGGTGGGGAATAGGAAATAAACTCTTCTTTGTAGTACAATGACCTGTTTTTAAAGCACTTAATTTGTATCAGAAAACTGTCTAATAATTAGATGTCTCTGCTTAAGACACAAAAGTTGCTGTAAGTTATTGTTTAATATTATGATTTTTAAAACATAATCAATTTTTTAACAAATAGATTTTTTGGTGATTTTTGTTAATTCCTCTGTTGAATAAATTACTGAATTTTGAAGACAGCTAAATTCTGAGCTGAAAGTAATAAAATTCAGAGAAACATAGGTTTTTATACTTGCACAGTCTATCACAATCATTTAAAGAAAACAAGGTTAGAAAGTCCGAAAATTTTAGTGCTGGCAGTCTTTCCAGTTTTTACTGACAGTGCAATTTATATTACTAGAAGTCTACCCTTACTGGTAGAAAAACTGTTACATGTCAGGTAAATTTTAAGAGCACAAAATTCTCAAGTGTTAAGACTTGAACAATATAACCTGTTTTGGGTTAAGGAAACATGAAAATAAAGAAGCAACATGGCTTAAAATCCTATTTCCATCTTGAGGTGGAAAAAGGATTCTCAGTCAATACCACAAACTCTCTAAAATATCATCTTCCTTTGGGTTAGAGAGGGATTTTTCACACTGGTCATGGAAGATGCATGATAGTGGTAACAATGGGCCAAAGTTGTCGTCGTTCACATTAATGCTTTTAAACCTGGGTTACACTAAATTAATCTTAAATTCTTTTTTAAACTTTATGAAGGCTGGCATTATTACAACTAAAAAAAACCACAAAACCAACAACATACAAGTAACGGTATTTAGTATAGGCTAGGATTTTTTCTTATGAGTTCCTGACTACCCTTTGTCAACATCACTTGCTTTGCCCTTTCTGACAGACAGCATGAACAGCTGCAAGTAAGCATGAAATAGTATGCCCTTGGTTCCCACAAAAAGCATGATCTTGTCAGTGGATTAGATATACTGTACCATAAAACATTTAATTTCTGGTGACTGAATTTTTTGTACACCATTATTAAAAGTTTGCCATGATCTATTTCTTTCAAATTGCATGAATTGTACAGACTTTTGTTTTTGAGGAAGTTGTATAAGTTTATCATAGGCACATTTTCTGTGAAAATTACCACATGCAAATTTGATGTGCACATTTGTGTGAATTTCTGCAATGACTTGTGGGTTAAAGTGTTTCATTTTGTTCAGAAACTGCCAGAAACAAGCAATTTGTGAGCTGTGTGCACTGTCTTTGTAGACATTTTTCTATTTTTATTTCTTCTAGGACAGAAATGTCATCAGGCCAGAAGAAATTCCCTCAGACAACATTAAGCAGTTAAATTCAATCCAATGTGGGATTTGAATGAGTGCCAAAAGGCCTTTTGTTAACTTCTTGGCATCTGTGCTGATGTAGTGCTAACTCCAGAAGCTGCATCAAGATTATTTAAAACATGAGCCCCTGCATTTTTAAGAACCCAGTCCATGAATGAAGTACGTGCTGTGTAATGCTACTTTACATCAGAGTTGCAGGGAGAAACCTAACAATGTGTCTCCTCCAGTATAACAGAAAATCAATGTATTTGTTAACACCAGTTTCCCAGAGTTCAGGGAGAACCTAAACCTGGTAAACTCTGAAAATGTGTGATCTAGTAAGGAAAGAAAAAATAAAAGAAAGGAGTTTACTTCTGAACAATGAATGAGAAATGAAGAAAGATTAGTTCTTAATGGGTGTTTACCTGGAGTTGTTTCTAGAATAAGGATCGTAAAAGAGGAATGATTAAGCGCAGTGGGTATCATCTATAGCCAGTTGGTCAGTAATGTGAGTATGCAGCATCTGAAAAGAAATAAAAAAAATAAAATGAAAAAAACCATACACCCTCGTCTAAAAAGCCTACAATCTGGAAAAAGTAACCTGTTTTATAAAGCAGCAAATATTTTTGTGTTCTTTTTTCTTGTTTCTTTTTTTTTTTTTTTTAAATTCCTAGCAACTTCATTATTTCTTGTTGCCTTTGATGACATAAACTAGCAAAAAAAAAGTGCATTCATGATTTTTTTCTCACAAAATAATGCAAAAAGAAAGTAACAAATGGTCTCCTGTGACTCAAGCTTTACTTTTTAAAATGATCTTTTAAAAGAATTTCTAACGGTGTGCAAGTTTTCATAGGATGTTCAAAATAGATATTAGCACCAAATAGAGAAAAAATAATTCTGCCTTCTACATATTTTTTTTGCTGGCTCAGTGATTGGAAAGAAATGAATAATTTGCATAGAAAAAGATGCAGAAACCATTCACCCATACAAAAATGTTATTGAAAATATGTGAAACTATAACCATTCCATTTAAGTCTACATGGTGTGTTGCCCAGCTATTTCATAGCTCCATATTTTTCTAAAGACACTGTCTTTTCTTCACATTGAAGATGAAGTATATAAACATGTATTCTGTAGTTTAAAATACATAGACACTTAGAAACCTCTTCAGCTGAAATGAAATTGCTTTCATGTTGTATTTTACCTGAACATTCTAAATAAATGGAGAAAAAACAGATACAGTGTCTTGAAGAATAAGATAATAATCTGCTTTCTATGCATTATACAAACTGCTTGTAGGCTGTAAAAGGACGCCATTAGAAATAAATTATGGGCATAGATTTCTGCATATTTTTATTTCAATTTATGCAAAACTAAAAAAGGATTATACTGAATATGAGTTAATTTCCTCATTTTGTAAGAAAAATATTTTTGTAGAATAGAATTACTTTGGAATTAATTTAGAGCATCTGGATTTGGAGAAAGAAGAAGTAAGATGGTAATGAGAGAAGGAAAAGGTAACATTTCAGGGAAGACTTCAGAATGTGCATAACTCTATATACGTGGAATTTCAGTACCTGTAGAAAGACTGAAGCTGCCAAAGGCAGGAAACTATGACTCTACAATAGAATAAAACAAAGTTCATGGAGAGATTATATGTCAAAAGTAGAATGATAAATATCCAGATCTGGAAGAGGAAAAATTCAGATTGTGAGCTAGAGAGGTTTGAAAGTGTGCATTAAGATTGGATAATGAGCAATGACCCAGCAGGGGAGGAAAAGGAGAGGAATCAAACCAGCAGGAAAAATGTGGATAAGTGAAGAGGGTCAAAGTCAGAGCTGGATATGAAGGTTGTCAAAAGGTATAAAAATAAAAAAGAATTCACTAGAAAGAAAAAAAGGTCTGAGATGGAAAAATAAAAATAGTCTATATAAGTATGAGATACAATATTAGAAAATGAGGCAGAAATTTTGCAGAATGGCTAAACACCTTTAAAGGAAGGAGTCAAACATGATAAGGCTGAATATAAAGTAAAGTTGATCTGGCTGAAGGACATTGTCATGAATAAAAAGGTTTTTTTTTTTTTTTACGGTTGCAGAGTTAAAACAAGTTGAACCAGTTGCTGTTAAGTTAGCTTCATTGTTGAGAGTTCTTCTTCAAATACCTGTTAATGGTTGGTGATTAGCCATTGTCCCCCTGATGCTTGCCAGGGAGTGACACCAGACCCGGCAGGTAGCAGGGCAGGAGAGTGGCATCAGAGCTAGTATGCAGATGAGAATACATTTCACCAAATTTTGCAGTTTTCCAGCAAAACCCCTAAAAACAACGAGCCAACATAGAATTAAGAGACCTAAGTGATGTCTAAGGATGAGGAACTTAATCCAGTACCTGCTAAGATCCTTTTTACTTCTCACCCTAACCTGAAGAGATATTAACTAGAGAAAGGACCTGAAATGTTAAACCAAAAAAGCAGAATCTCCTAATCTCCCATGAGGACAGAAGCCCAGCTCTGCCTGCAGACCTGCGGACACAGCTGCATCATCCTCCTCCTCCTCCGTGCCACTCCTGGGACCAACAGCAGCGTGGGTGCGACCCGTCAATTTCTCCACAGGATCTGAGCTGATTCTTTTTAATAAAGGCATTAAAAAGGAGAAAGATCTCCTGCCCCATTTTATTTATCTCAGACATTGTTTTACAGAGACACAGATATAATCCAGGCTTTACAATGCAAAAAATTTAACAAATGTTTTTCTTTCAGCAACTATTTATTTCTGAACACCTTAGTATACCTTTGTCTCTCTTCTTAGTGTATCCCCATTGTATTATAAGGTAGCATTGTGTCTATATTAACTAGAGAAAGGACCTGAAATGTTAAACCAAAAAAGCAGAATCTCCTAATCTCCCATGAGGACAGAAGCCCAGCTCTGCCTGCAGACCTGCGGACACAGCTGCATCATCCTCCTCCTCCTCCGTGCCACTCCTGGGACCAACAGCAGCGTGGGTGCGACCCGTCAATTTCTCCACAGGATCTGAGCTGATTCTTTTTAATAAAGGCATTAAAAAGGAGAAAGATCTCCTGCCCCATTTTATTTATCTCAGACATTGTTTTACAGAGACACAGATATAATCCAGGCTTTACAATGCAAAAAATTTAACAAATGTTTTTCTTTCAGCAACTATTTCTGAACACCTTAGTATACCTCTGTCTCTCTTCTTAGTGTGTCCCCATTGTATCATAAGGTAGCATTGTGTCCTTGGTCTAAACAACTGGGCTTTGCCGAAAGTCACCATACAGGGACAGATAGAATGCAAAGTAAAATTAAAAAAAAAATATCCATTTTCACAAACATGACTAGGGAGACTCTTTAGGACAATTTTCTTTTATTTACAAAAAGCATAGCTTCTTTATACAGGTTCCACAGATTTATTCAGAATACTTTAAAAAATATTTTTGAAGCCCTAGGAAGTTATAGCTTTCACTCTTTGATACAGAAAAGAAAGGAATATAAATAATTTTATATTTGACATAGAAAACACTTTGGTTTTTTTATTTTCTGTGTCCATTTTCTGACTGGATAAGTAATTGATCTTGAAATATGACAGCTGATAATATATATATATTTTTTTTTTTTTAATCAGATCCCATTTAAATATTTAATATATACCGGTACAGTTCAGTAATCCTAAAAGTGCAGATTTTAGTAATATTCGGCTGTATGTGCTGACAAAAAATATACTGAGCCAATAGAAATCAAATTGATCTTTGAAATTTTTTTCTCAGAATTTTTTTTTTTTACATTGAAAATTGTTACTGGGATTTAAAAAGGGGTGTTAAAGAAGGTCAGGTCCTTCTCTTCAGAGCTGTTCTCTAACAGGTCAGCCCCCAACCTGTACTGGTATTTGGGGTTATTCCTTCCCATTTGCAGTATTCTACACTTGTCCTTGTTGACCCTCATTTGTTTCTCTCCCCCACAACTCTCCTGCCTAAAGCCCCATGGAATGGCAGCATGGCCTTCAGGTGGATCAGTCACTCCCCCCAGTTTTGTATCATCAGCAAACTTGCCAAGGGTGCATTCTATCCCTTTGTCCATGTCATTGATAAAGGTGTGTAAGACTGGACTCTGTGTGGATCCCTAGGGGATGCCACTGGATATAAGTTCTACACAAGTCAGCAGTGTGCCCTTGCTGCCCAAGAAAATTGCCATTATGTCAAGGGATGTGATCCTTCCCTTCTGCTCAGCACTGCTGAGGCCACCCAGGGCACTGGGTGCGGTTCTGATCCTCCCAGAACAGGAGATATATCAACATTGTGGAGACAGCCCAGTGGAGAGACACTAAGATTGGAACACCTCTCATACAGGGGAAGGCTGAGAGATCCAGGACCATTTAGCCATTTAGGAGAGGAGAAGGCTCAGGGGGATCTTATCAGATCATAGTCAGGCTCCTCTCAGTGGTGCACAATGATAGAACAAGAGTCAGTGAGCACAAACTGAAGTACAGGAGGGCCCCTGAACGTGTGGAAGCACGCTTTTCACTGAGGGTGTTTGATCTCTGGCACAAGTTGTTCAGAGACATTGTGTGGTCTATCACATTTGGAGATATTCAAACGCTATCTACACATGATCCTGGGCAACCAGCTCTAGGTGGCCCTGATTCTCTGGGAGGGTTTGGACTGGATGACTTCCAGGGAACTTTTCCAACCTCAACCATTCTGTGATTCTGTCATTCCATGATATAGTGACATGCTACAACATTTGAAGTGTAACTTCACTGTCAACAGCCACAGAATAAATCAAAAAATTTCTGTGACTACAACATATAACTAAGCTACAGCCAAGAAAAATTGATGAGATTTCACATGCAGTTTTAGAAGAATCTGTTTTCTCATACTGTTTCTAGGTATCATTGCTTTTTTGTTAGTGACAATAAACTATGAGCTTTTCCATTATTTTTTCCTTTATGCCCTTCTATCCCAACTGTCGTCTTTCGTGAGTCTTGCTATGTATGTAAAGCTAATTTCTATCTGGTCAGAAAATTTGTCACACCCACCATTAATAGCAAAACCCCACTTTGCATTTCTTTCTAAGTGGATAGTCTTCAAAACTTTCGTCTTGTAACTTGTATTATCAATAAATTATGTTCAAGATGAGCAGCACACTTATAAAAGAATAATTTCTTCATCAGTTCTTCCTTTGTAGTCCTATCTGAGCAGACTTTTTTTCTGGGATTCCACACTATCTGAATGACAATGAATCCTTGCAGGTATCATAAAGGATATTTTAAGTTATTTACATAGCAAGAATTTAGCTGGCCTAATGTTTATCTTAGCCATTATTGAAATTTACCCAGCTTGCAGGTAGAGAACTGAGGACTTGAAATGTGAATAAACAATTTCTGTGCAGATTTCTGCCAGTATAGTTATGATTACGACCTCATCAAAACAGGTTATTTAAGTCACAGAAGCAGTTCAACCAAACCCAGCTTACTAGCTCATTCTCAATAACACTCATAGTAGGCATAGGTACATCAGCCTGAGCGACTTCAGATTTCTCTGTGTAGTGTTCTCAAGTCCCTCAATCTCAAAAGAGGTCTCCACTTAATGAGCAGAGGTGCATGAATGGAATCAGACACTGAAACATTTTCTACAAGAGTTACTAAAAAGACACTCATTCTATAGTATCATCAGTAAGATCTGTAAAATTCAAATTCTTAAATCATGTCAGAAAGAGGAGAAGAGGGGCAAAGGATTCAGTATTACAACTGGACTACTGCTGATGTACAACAATGACTGTAGCAGGGACACTGCTTCCTGGTTGCCTTTAAAGGCATGCCTAACTTTGGGAACTTGAGAAAATATGTGATATTTGAATGCTCCTCATATTAAAATTTTCTGAAAAGATTTCAGCTTTCACAATTCTGTCACAGTTTACCCTGAGGTTGTCCTTTGAATGCAATGAGCTTTGTCAGAATTTGGATGAAGATATGCCAATAAAAGTTGGAATTAAAACATCTTAAAGAAGAGCCATGAAGGCAAATGATCTATATCTGCTCAAGACAAATGAAATACGGGAGGTATTTGGATGCACAAGACTTTTTTTCTATTACTTAATTTTTAAAAAATGTCATTTTCATATGTGACTGTTGACTGTTGACTTTCAGTTTTTCCACATGGTTAACTCAAAAGAGAACTTGGCTTCTGGTTCATTATAATTTTGACAATTTTCAGCTAGAAGAAAAATCCCTGTAAGCAGCTTGGAACAGAGGAACTCCCAGATAGTATTTAGCAATCTGAAACCCAGCAAATGTCAATTCATATTGAAAATCAAGTACAAATAGACAATATGTCTCTTTTTTTATTATTTCTCCATTAATATATTACAACTATCAGCATGCATAGGTACATAGAAGGTATTGAGGTATAGTAAATTTTTGAAAATCTTAAACGTAACAATTGGATTTCAGTCACATAAAACCTGTTAGAAACTTGATGACAACAATCCTCACTTTCACTTCATTGTTATGTAATATGACAAAATTATACTGAAAAAATAGGGTATATCTCTAGAGAATTATGATTTCAAATTCTGGACCCAGTCTACAAGAGCATTTTAATTACAGTGTTAATTTACCACCATTTCTTTTACCACCATTGGCCTCAGTTATGATTGCAATGGCAGAAAAATGTCAGGTACTGAATTATTGGTTTCTTGTGTCAATGATTCTGCTGCAGATCCTAATTTCTGAGAATTTTAAAAGGATGAATAAGCATACCAGTTGCATTTACTAGTGCAAATGTAGTAACAACTGTATACCAACATCTGGAATGAGGAAACATCCTTGAAAGAGTAACTTAGTCAATAACATCTATCCTGTAGAAATCAACATAGAAAAGAAGAATCTGTTCTTACTCCTTGCAACATGTTTCCAACATATATGTATTATATGTTTATATGCTGGGAACTAATCATTGTTGATCAACCTCTTGTTAGAACAGATCTGTCTGTAGCAGAGACAAGATGTGCTCACACAGAGAAAACCTCTGCTGTAGGGATAACTTACAAAAACCAGACAAACAGTGAAGAACTACGTTTTATTAACCTGATTTTGGTGTTCTTACTCCTTGCTTTTCCTTTTTCTTCTTTTTTTTTTTTTTTTTTTCTGTCAAGGGTGCCCAGAATTTTTTATAATGCAAATATCCATAAGTATATTTTCCAGTTCCAGAAGCTGAATTTCTGTAACTGTTGATCAGTTCAGAGATGGCAAAGTGAAGAGTTAACCATAAACCCTTTGTATATGTATTGGTTTTACTTCTGGGTGAGTACAGAGGTATAGTGTGGATTATGAGCAAGTATGGGTTTTGCATGACAGCTATAGTGGGACAAAAAGGAGTGTATATAAAGCTGTCTCTCTACACATTCAGACACAGCTGAAAGCAGTTTATAACTTCATACAAACTAATAAATTCTGGCTTCTGCCTGGCTTTTAGTTGATGCAGAGTGAGCACCCATCTGCCCACAATATTCCAGACTGACAAGAAAATATGTATTGTTTTTCCCATCAGTGCACCCTACTTGCCTTGTCAGCAGTGCACTGTTTCCTTGGGGCTAAATCAATTAGAAGACTTTAGTGGCATTTAAGCTTCTCAGCTCCTAACTGCAGTCTGTAGAGCTTCATAGTGCCTTTTTCCCAGGAAATTGTTCTATGCACCAGAAAGGAGATTCTGACTCTTTAGAGTGATTGTGTTCATCTGAGAGATGACAGTCCTGCAATTTTGCATTTTTTTCTGTGAGCACTCATTATTAAACTTCTAATTGGAAAAACTACATAAAGAAGCCTGCTTAATATTTCCAATCTCTTTTTTCTTTTTTTTTTTTTTTTTTTTTTTTTTTTTTTTTTTTTTTTTTTTTCCCAGTATCACAAAAGGACACATTAGTGTTGTTTTCAACTCTTTACTCAAATATTGAGATAACTCCAAGGAACTCCCCTAATCTTGCTTATTGACAACTGTATTAGCAGTGTAAAAATTTGGATGGGAGCTAACTGTTTAAACTCCTTTAATAGTTACAGTATAACCAGCTATCTATGGGAACTTTTTTCTTGTTATGTATTTGACTTATTTTAGACTGCTAAATTATGTTGAGATGATTTATGATCTAGATATATCTATTTCATTGCCTATGAACATTGTTTTTATAATTTTATGATATTCAGATAACTACATGATAGGAGTCCAGATGAGTAGAATTGCACTCCTGTTATTTTATTTGGTTTGGAAACATAATCCAACATGATTTTTGGGTTTTTTAAATGAGATAAGTATCTTGAAAAAGTCATATGGAATTGTGTGTCATATGTGGCTAGTGAGTAGTTTCAGTAATTAGAGAAATTTTACTTTATATGCTGTCAGCTGACACGGCAAGCATTTGTAACTGTATAGGTCAGAAAGCATCATGTAGTATTGCTACCTTGACTGTATTCTTTAGTTCTTACTCAGAACATTTGTGTATAGCTACCATCGTAAGAAATATTTTTTGCAATTGAATTAAACCTTCCTCAACTTTTAAAATTAAAACATGAGGAAAAAATCTGCGTCTTCTGCTATCCCTAGAACACTTGCATCACAATACCATGAGAACGTTCTTGGGCAGGAAGCTATATGTAGGATCAAAAATAACTACACAACTTCACCTGAGGAGCACAATTCTGTAGAGGTAAGAACAGACATAGAACACTAGATATGATTCCAGATTCCTAAAATATTATTACCCTGTGTTCAATAAGAATCTGCTAGTTTAGAGGTTAAAACACATATTTTTGATACATTCATTTTTAACTTGGATATTTATTAGTGTATTAGATAAAATCTTCATGTCTGAGGATAAGACTGAGCTGAGTATATGAGTCTTGTGAAAGACAATTGTTGCAGTTCTTCATACGTCATTTTTTGGGGGGAGGACCAAATTTGGTGTTCTGCAGTAGGGAAGTAGAAAATGTATGAGAAGAATAGTAGGTAGGTAAACAAATCATTTAACTTAAAAATATTCTTTTTTCTAAACTTTTCCAAGCTTGCTTTCCTTGAGGTAAGAACTGTTAACATAGAGAAAAAGATGCAAACTGAAAACTAGTGTAAGCTATTATTTCACAATAAACATAAATGATAAGCAAATAGACATTTAATTACTTCAGTGTCATTAAGATGCAAATAATTTATTTCAGTCCTGAAACCAAATTATTCCAAAAAGAAGGGGCTGCTAATCATGAGCAAACACAGTTTGTCTCCTCAAGACATTCTTGTTCTACCTCACTTTTTTTCGAAGACATTTAAATATACAATTTTAGTGTAACAAACAGAAATGTTATTTCTGTATGGAATGCAGTTAGTGATGGCCATATTGCTGAAAAATTAGACCTCTAAGTTGCATGCAATGTTATAAATATACCTTCCAGGCCATAAAAAAATATATCATCAATAGAAAAACATTACTGTTTCTTTATCCTTCTTTTTTGTTTCCTTTATTCTTCTATACCCTACCACGTCTCCTGTAATAGTTTTAACTGATCCAAACTAACCTAAGTTGTTGCATCAATGAAAATCCATGTTAAGGGTATATCTAGTATATCTAGAACATCCAGAAAACTGGAATCTATTTCATAGAATAAGATGCTATTTCATACATATTTTCTAAGGTTCAATTATGTATTTCTTTGCCCTTGTGCAAGGAAGCATCCCTGTCCTGTTCTAGCCTTGAACCTTAAAATTTTCCTCATGTGCAAATCTACATGCTTCTGGCATTTTTAATTATCCCTCATCACTTGGTATTATCATAAAATAAGGCTATTAAAAACCTTTCCTTAAAATAATTAGTGTTCACTCTAAGAATATATTGTTGAAGTAGTGAGAATTTTGTATGCTATCATAGTTCCCCAGGTACACATAATCCAAACACAGATACCTCACAAGCAAATAGAGAACTGGAAAGGAAAATAGTACACAACAATAATTAAGGTTTCTTTCCTCCTCTCTGTTTCCTGCTAGATTAACAAAACAAGGTGGACAACTCTTTCAAACCAGAAAACCTTATTCTTGCCAAGTAGTAACACAAGAAACTTAGAAGAAAAAGAAATTAGAACTTAAAGGTCATTACTTGCAATTCACTTCTTTTTGCCTGAAGACTTATCTGATACTTTTCAAAATATGCTAGAAGTTCTGGATAATGTGATTATTTTTGATACCTGATATTATGATACATAAATAGGGAAATGCTGCATCAGAAGTATTTGGTGGTTAACAGTTCTTTAGGGAAAAAAAAATGGTTACTGAGAGGTGGGTTTTTTTGTTGGTTTGTGGTTTTTTTTTTGTTGTTGTTGTTGGTATTTTTTGTGCTTTGTTTTGTTTTGGATTTTTTTTGTAAATAGTAATATTTTTCCACAGATCTTCATGGCAAAAAGAGTAACTGTGGAATTTTTACCTATTATTTACCCTTTGATCCTGATGAATTAAATTATGTAAACATAGGGAATGTTGCTGGAGCTGATGATTTGTCTGTAGCATGCTTTATATAGACCACTTCCACTTATAATTTAGGTTCAGGGAAGTCATTGCAGAAATTGATTTTGACAGTAAGCTTTCCTCTTGCAGTTCTCCACTGCATGTCCTGGGTGATAGTTTTTATTGTCTTTGTGAAGTAAAGGAACTATTCTATCTTATATTTTATAGAGTATATTTCAATAGGAGTTCTGCAACATTGGAAAGAATAAACTAACAAGTATTGTCCATCTAGGTTGTTTTGGCATACTTAAATGCTTGTATATCTTGAAGGAACTGCAATTTCTATTCCCATAATTTGCTCTATTATTATTATTATGGATAGAGATCCAGGTTATATTCTAATTTCGTTCAAACTCTTTAATGTTCTTCTGCTTTTTCCCACAAATAAGAGTATGTAGACAATAAACCATACTGCCTTCTACCTCTTACAGCAACTCTTACATAAAGCAAGAAGTTCCAATTCTATATTAAATTTATTTGAAAGGTATATTCCACCCACTAACACATAGGTAGATAGCAACTGTATATTGGGAATCTCTCTCTACGAAGTAGGAATCAGGAAGTAGAATCCAGGCCATAATTTCTGGTCAACATAATAGCTGAAAATATTCTAATTCTTTTAAAAAATGCTGTGCAGTAAATAACCACAATGGCTAAAAAGCCATCGTGCTATAGCTAAATAGATAAAAGCTAAACCTGATGC
The DNA here is from genome assembly GCF_017590135.1 of Pyrgilauda ruficollis. Lineage (NCBI taxonomy): Eukaryota > Metazoa > Chordata > Aves > Passeriformes > Passeridae > Pyrgilauda > Pyrgilauda ruficollis. The sequence goes on along the minus strand of NW_024525823.1, from coordinate 4,942,373 downwards.
CAGTATTCATTATACTGGTAGTGTTCTGCTAAACCTCATTCAAACAGAGCATTTTCATTTTTATCTACCTTTAACCAACCAGTTTATTTTAATCTTTTTGCATGTTTTAACATAGAAAAGAAAGTATCAAAAGTCATGTGAAATATCTTTGACTTGATGCAGTATGTGCTCAATTTTTTGCATTATCAGATGGAAGGAGAGTTTTCAGTCAATTGACATTCTTCTATTCTTCTTCTGACAATGTTTGTACCAGCAGCTTAGTACAGCAAACTTTGATTACCACTGCTTTTACTTTGAATTTGTCCATATACTAGTAATAACAATACACATTCTACTCACATCTCACATACATCAGTGCTGTGTAGACAAATGTCTTTTTCCTTGTTTTTATTCTGCTGTTTTCTGATGCAACAAAACTAAATTTCTGTGCAGATTATTGAGCAATTCAGTGTCTTAAGACTTTCTAATCAGAGCTGCAATACAAAGGATAATTTGTAAGTAGAACTTGTTAAAAATTGTTACCATATGCCTAGGAATCTGTTAATAATCTGTCTTCATTGCTTGGTCTTTGGTTTTGAGATTCACACTTTTTTCTCTTCCTGTTTTCTGGGTTTTGCTATTGTTTCATCTTGAGTTTTCTTTTGTTTGATTTTTTTTTTTTTTTTTTTTTTTTTTTTTTTTTTTTTTTTTTTGGAGAGGGAGCATTTCAAATAAACTCAGTAGTTAAAGCTCATGCTAATTTTTTCACTTCTAAGTCTCATGAAGAATAATTGGAGATTCACACTTTTTTCTCTTCCTGTTTTCTGGGTGAATAATTGTTTTTTTTGTGCTCCCGGATCTCAAGATATCCTAACAAGATATCCTATTTAATTTAGAGGCTCATTTTTTCCTAGCCTTCTGTATTTTCTTATGATATTGTGCTTGGTAAAGGCATATTGTAATACATTTCCTCTGATATTGACGGGACCCTCAATGTGCCCGTGGACTCTACAGTCTGTCCCACTCACCTTCGCACAGGGCTGGGCTGCCATGACCCTTGTCTGAACTGTGGTGTGCACTGATTCAGCCCCAGGAGATTTCTCCTCTCTCACTTGAATATAAATAGAGGTTAAGCTAACTGAGTTCACAAGCTAGAGCCTAGAGTCCATGGCATACTCAAAAAACACCTGATTTTTTTTTTTTGTTCATTATTTATATCTCCCAGATAAAATGGGAGAAGTTGTGGTGAATTCCTTAACATCTTCAATATCTGAAAGCTTTCAGTACACTTTAAAATACACATAAACTGTTTCAAATATGAAATGAACATTCAATCTAAAATCCTACGTGTTGTAGTGAGAAAATAATAGAGGACATATACAAATAGTATGTACTTTGTGCCATCAGATGCTCCAATCACAAACCCATGCTGTTACTTTCAGACAGCCTGAAATGCCCTCCAGCATAACACAAAAGACAAAAAGAATAGAAAATGTGGCTGGTCCAGTATTGAGTTTAATAGGAAGTTATAATCCTTTGCACTTAGGAGAAAAATTAATCAGATGAAAGAATCAGACAAATATAAGTTTCTGAGTAAAGTAGTGACAGGGAAAGGTCATGAGTTTTAGTGTAAAATTTTTTTAAACCCCCACAAAATCCCCCTAAAAAACCCTGAAAAACACCTCAATTCCTATGTTTCAAGGAGATAGGTGTGATTTTAGCAAAGTGTAAAGACCCTGACACGTTTATCTTCAGAGGACCATTTTCCTTGTGAAGAAGAATTTTCTGCCTGTGTCACTCAGCTTTTTCAGAAAAAGTTTCAGTTTTCCAAGAGCTGAATATGTAGCTTTGCTTGAAGATGTCTTACATATGTCATCTGCATTTTTGTAGACTGCATGGCTTGGAGAAGACAGATTAAAGGTCAATATTTGCTATAGCAGATCACTCTGGCAGGAAATGAATGGCCATGATGTAATTATTTAAGTAGCATTCACTGTAGCTACAAATGGCAGCCAGATGCAATCCTGATAAAAGAGCTGTCACTGAGTTACGTGGTGCCAGAAAGAATGTGTCACAACAGATAGTGCAAACAACTGAGATTCCTCCCATTGTTTCCTCTGTTAAATGTCGACTGCAGCATTAAATGCATGCTATCTGGCCAAAGCATGGGAAGATTAATTGGACATTTAGTATACTAATTGTCATAGTGAAGAAGCAAAGATGTAATTTTGGGAAAAAACCAACCAACCAAACTTAAAAGCCCCCAAAACCCAAAAAATAGGATTTTAATTAAGAACTATAAATGAGTACAAGAAAGACAGTAATTGTAGACTGCAATGAAGTCTCCCCCCAGTCTCCTCCAGACTGAACACTCAGTGCCCTCAGCCACTCCTCATATGGCTTCCCCTCAAGGCCCTTCACCATCTTTATAGCCTCTTTTGGGCACTCTAATAGTTTCATGCCTTTGTTATATTGTGGTGCCCAAAATTGCACCAGCACTCGAGGTGAGGCCGCCCCAGTGCAGAGCAGAGTGGGACAATCCCCTCCCCTGTCTGGCTGGTGATGCTGGGCACCCAGGACATTGTTGGCATGTAAACACTGGCACAGAGTAGGAATGAATATGCAATTGAAATGTCTTGTGTTGGAGAAAAATGTAATTTTGCATGTAGCTAGTTTCCTCAAAGCCAAATCTTGAGAAATCTATGTTAGGTGATAAAATTTCCACATGTTGGGAACATACGTTTCTTCGTTCTTGACTTTGTGTTGTTTTGCACCAACCTTGAATCCTCTAATGTATTTGCTGTGATTTTTATACAGATATTTCAAGTATTTTTAATTCAGATTGGCAATATCTGATGGTAGTTAATATCTTGTGATTAGCTTACACTCAGAAATACATGGCACTATAAATTTAAAATAAAAAAAAATCAAAAATTTTCATGTGCAATCACTAACAAACATATAATTATTAATAAAAACCTAATAAAAATAAAAACCTAAAGTACTTGTTAAAATCAACACAAGCTTCCTTGACTTTGCAATCCTCTTAACACAGTCATGCACTGGACTTGTATGGAAAATATACTATTAAACTGGATTAAATGTTTGTATTTGTTTTATTTGAAGATTACTTTGACTTGTTCTTGTTTTCCATTGTTCTTCAAGTGTAAATAAAATTTTGAATAAATATGGTTTTTTTTGAAATTCCTTATATTGTTTTTCCAGGTTCTTTGAGCACTCTGAAGTTTGAATTACATTATAATGTAAATATTTTTTTTAATGCAAAAACTAGATTAAGTTCCAAGATTATAAATTTATATATATTTAGAGAGAGATTTCACTTTAATATTTGGACAGTAAATAATAAAATCTGATACAGATGACAATTTGGACTGGTAGACTTGCTTCGAAATTAAATACTCTAGCAGGACTGTTTTTTCCAAAGTAGGTTTTTGGAGGAGTGAGATTTTAGTAAGAATGAAAATTGAATTAACATTCTGAACTTTAGCATCTCAGAACTAACATTCTTTTAAATTCCAGTCTATGATAAACTCCTACAGTACCTTGACTGGAGCAAGGTTTTTGACACTAAGCATCACAACACCCTCACATCTGCGTAAGGATACTACGGTTTGCATGTGTGATCTGGGTGAACAAAAACCAGCTTATATGGTGGGATCAGGAATTGTGGTTAATGGTTTATGCTCTGCCTGGAGGCTGGAGAGAAGGAAGCAGAGTACTGCAGGAGCATATCCTGAGATCTGTCCTACATAATGATTTTATCAATAACCTGGCAGAGGCAACAGAGGACACTCTCATCAACCACACAGATGACATCAAAGTGAAGGGAATAGTTGGTATACTTAAAGGGAGATTGTCAGCTGAAGGGACACCAATGAACTGAGTGAATGGGCCAAAAGGAGCCTCATGAAAATCAAGCAAGACAGATGTCAAATCCTGGAAATACATGGGCTACAGACAGTGTGCATCTGGAGTGTTTCTCAGGGAAAAAAAAAAAAAAAGCACTGGGCTTTGTGTCAGACAGTGAGCTGGCAGGAGACAGCCCTGAACCTCACAGCTGACCCTGGTTTGAGCAGACAGTTGAGCAGATAATCTCCAGAGGACCCCTCTGGTCTGAACTATCCTGTTGTCTTTCAATGGTGAAATGAATATTAGCTGCGAAACAACTCTGAGAAACACACACTTGTTTTGTTTTCCTTTCTCACAAAAGTGAGAACTGTGGCTAGTGATATCTCCCCTGTGCTGAGCTTGTGAAATCATTGCATTTTCACAGCATTTTTAGAGCACCTACTAGTATATTTTCATAGGTGTTCAGGATATCCATGAATATCCCAAGCATGGAAATGATCTTGGGCTTGTATTTGGGACCTGAACATAGCAGCAAATTTAAAAAGGAAGTTTACTGCCTATCACTGTCACAAGGGAAAAGACCATAACTGAAAGCATTGTGAGAATATCCAGCACTTTGTGGGAGTTGCATTATTTTAGATAAAAACATGTTAATTTATGGTTACATGGAGATTTTTTATATATTTTTCACTCTCAAATATTTTTGTGATGTAACTACTCTGATTGATCAAATCATAATGGTGTTTTCTAGAAAAGGAAGTAAGAGTAACAGAGAAATAACTCATAGAATAGGTAAGAGGATAGTTAAGTGGAAAATGCACATTCACTTTTCTGTGCTGTTATTCACTAGAGGATGCCATTACCTGAAAAGTATTTAGATGTCTAGAAATGCATAAAGGAAAATACTAACTCTTAGTCTTTTGCCATGACCATTTCATATTGTTCTCTGAAAGAATTTTTTCCTCTGGAAATTAAAATAGAAAATATTATTTTCTTCCACAGAAAATAGGTGTCAGAAACGGTCTCATTATTTTTATTTTCATTATTTTCAAAAACATCTTGCTATTAAGCCTCTATAAAAAAAAGTAAAACTGTTGAGCACTATATCACTGGGAGTTTTGTTTTACTGAGAGAAAGGTTCGATATATTTGAGAAAATATTATTTAAATGAGTGTATTTCACTGGTATTCTTTTCTGTACGATTCAGTACAAGATATGATCTCTTCATAATAAAATTCAAAGGATCTTGTTTTATAAAAAAAATAATTTTTTGTTTTTTTTTTCATTGAACAGAAGAGTCAACACTATTAACAGAAATTCATTTGAGGGTATGACTCCACTGCCTTCTCTTCAGCAGCTACAAAGCAATATCCATTCTGACTTCTTTTCTGGAAATTGATTTAGGCTTAATGGTGTCAAGGCTTGGGATATTTGGGATGGATTTTTTCCCCCTTGTCAATAACTTCACAATCACTCCTGCTTTCTTAATGTATAGTAACACTTAGCTTAAAAGAAGTGTTTTAGCATTCTTGATTTATCTTTCTTATCTTTTGCACCTGTTCACACTAGGTTTATGCTTTGAATATCTTTTCTAAATTACAGGTTGTTACAGTGATAAAAATGGTGTGAGATAGCTGTGAAGTTTTCTATCTCTATCATCAGTTGTATTTGGAATTGACATGCATATTTTTCTGTCCCTGACAGCTTCCTTGCCTGATGTTCTGAGACTTTTCAGTATCAATAGATTCAAGTTCATGGGCATTCTGGGGATGGTGGCATACATATAACCATACTAAACAATCCTGTTATTTAAGACTAATCAAAGTATTTTGTGACAGCCAGCTCTGCAGTTTTATATCAGTATTGATTTTGTGCATTTTCAGTATAGCAGGCTGCCAGTCATTAACTTTTGTAAACAAATACAACTCAGCAGCACATTGCTTCACAGTTTCAGGACTTGTTTGATCTAAATAGTGCTGCAGTTGGTTTAATTATGAAGAATCTTCACTGTTCTTCTTTATTGAAACGAGAAAATCTGAAATGTCATCTGATTTTCCTCTCAGTGATATAAATATTTTTCTTTTTTCTAGTTGTTTATTGGCTAGTAAGTAAATGTTGATGGGGATGCTGTGACATAACTTTGTAAAAACAGGCTGATAATCGGAAGAAATTTAGTTTCCTTAATCAAGAATTGTATCTGTTTAGATTCCCAGTCCCATCTGTTTCTATCTACACACTATTATCACAGCTCCTGAACACCCTCCTTACTTTGCATACTGGGACATACAGGCAAAGATATCAAGGTGTGGATACGTGTTTAACAGCACCTCACAGAAGAGCTCCAGATGGCAACACCCAAAGGCTATCACAGATCACAGAAAATTCTCAGTCGAAAAAGACCCACAAGGGCCATCAAGTCCGGCTCTGAAGTGAATGGCTTATAGGGTGATTGGAACCCAAAATCTTGGGGTTATCAGCAGGTTATCAGCACTGGACCCCTTGGCACTCCATGGCTTGGTAATGAATAGTTGCTTAAGATGCAAGTAGCATTCACACACATATAAATCATTAAAGGCTTTTGAGGTGGATTATTTGTTCTTTTTTGATAAGACTTATCCACCCCCAGCCTGTTGAAAAATATGAAGGTTAATTGTAATGTTGATGGATTTGGGTAGAATTTCCTGCTGTCTTCTGTGTTCTCCACAATTAATTAGCTTTGAAACTGAGTAAGAGGTAGTACTAATCCGTAAACACTGTCAGGGTATCTGAAAAATATGAAGAATAGAGACCTATTAATACTTCCTTCAGAGAACAACTGACATACCTTCAACATAAATAATGAAAGCCTATAAGTAATATCAGACACGTTTTTCATCAGTTCAGCTGGAATTAGTCTGTGCAAAGCCAGCAATGAAGAGAAATTCTTAAGGATGAGAGCAGAGCTAATAGAACTGGTTTAGCTAGTAGAAAAATATAAATTCTAGAGAATGTGCATTTGACCTCCATTAAAAAAAAGAGATGCAAAACAATAATAAGGTACAGAAGGAAGCCCAGTGTTTAGAATTAAGAGAAGTGTTCTTAGTTAGCTCATGACAGACTGATTTCCAGCCTCCTGCTGCAAATCCTCCAGTAGAACATGAAAGCCAGGATATGTGATTGTAATGCATTCTAAGTAATATAAGAAAGATATTGAAAATGTTGCCTAATATATTTCACAAGCCCACAAAACATACAGTAACATTGTGTGATTCCAGAGACCACTTCCTGCCAGTGATATTTTCTACCTTTGATTTATAAAGCAGGTCAGAATTATAGTTTATTTTTTATTAAAACTGGCCAGATTGATAATTAAGCCAGATTTATATAAAAGGTACTAATACAGTCTTTAAAGTTTTTTACTTTTTGTGAAGCCATAGAGCATTTAAAGATTACTTTTTATTGTTTAAATTTTGGTGATGTATATGGCTTTCTTCTTATTTGGTTGTTTGGTTTTGAAGTGTCTTTCTACCATAAAGTATGTTTCTGTGCCTTAAATGTCTTCCAGAAACGTTCTCTCTAAACTCAGGTAAAGAAGAACAAAAATGGAATGATAGACATTGGGAAGCAAGATTTTAGAAAAGAAGTCAGCATGAGCTAATATGAGATAATAAACAGTTAAAGAATAATTTTCTGTCAAAAATTAAGTATTCATCAAATGATTAGCTGTAATAAAAGCTAAGAAGAAAGTAAGATGGTCAGATTACTTGAAGAACAAAATTACTACTGTTCCATAGGTGTTTTGTGACATATTTGTTAGTAGAGATCCTACAATTCCTATCATTATTTGTTAGGAATTATTAACCAAAATTAGACCATGTGGAGATACAATCTTAGTTTAAGTATTTATTCCCCTATATTACATTTTTCCCTTCCAGTCCACTTTGTTTTGTTTACTGAATTTTTAATTAATTCTTTTGTTTGTATTATCATTGTATTAAAAAAAAAACAACAACATATTATTGACCTCTTTTGTTCAAATTCAAATTTTAAAGAATAATTTTAGATATTTATTTTCTTGCATTTAATTAAAAAAACTTATTTCTGTTATTAAATGTATTATTATATAGACTGATTTCTATCAAAAATATATCTTTATTAATGTGATACATGCCACACATTTTCCAATGCCTCAAAAACCCCACATTTCTGAAAATATTCACCTTGTATTATGAAACATCTGTTAAATTAATTTTCTTACATGGAAGAGAAGACACCAGTGAAGGACTTTATGAGTAAACCAAGAGCAACTTTTTTCTCTTCTGTCAGGAATACAAGGATTCACTTTTTTTTTTTTCTTTGTAGCATGCCAAAAAAGAAGGTCTTTACTCAGGCTTTCTGGCTTCTGAGAGAAAATTGACTATTACATTAATGCATAGAGAAGGACTTTGTTATGTGCAGGGGTCTGAGAGGTTTTTTTTTTAATGTAGTGTTCTAGCTCTTTTCACAGTGGAAGAGCAAAAAATGCCCAAATCAGATAATTTTACAATAAGATCTGGGGCTTTTGTGATATATGGCTGTTCAGCTCTTTCACTTCAGAGGTGAAATCAGAAATTATAATTCTCTTCAGGGATAAGAAGACCAATACCTGTGTGGGGTAGGACAGTAACACAGACTTCAGATTAGAGCAGGGGGAATTCAATTTTTCTCTCCAACAGTGGCAAAATTAATTCAGTTCTACTAGTCAGCATTACTAAGTGTCCCATAGCTAAATGAGTGTTTGCCTTGAATGTTCAGCCTTCATCCTTAAGGATGATTTATGTGGTTTAGGGGGGAAAGGGAAGACTGAGCCTTACCAAGACTCTTGTGAGCCTTACCAAGACCTTTGAGCTTATCTTTTGACATCTTTACCACTGCATATGACAGCATGTGGGAAAAACTTCAGACACAATTTGTGCATTAAAAGACAAATCATCTAAAAAATATACTAAAATTAGTTGAGATATTTAGTGAAGTGAATAAAAAGTATTCTATTTGTTTATTTATCTCATTTTTATCATAATTCTTATTTTATTTTTCTATTCTCTAGGAAAATGTTTCAATTGATCAGTAGAGTTCACATCCAACTTCATTATGCTTTTGTGCTCCAGACTTAGATACTCCCAGCAGTTACTTTAGGTCACTTCCTACTAAGGAATGGAGGAAATATAATTGGGGTCATCAGACATTTTGTATCTTGTTACTCTGTTACTTTTGTTATTATGTATTCTCCAGGTCTTTCACATAGACACTGACTGATCATTTTTGAATTCCATCTAATCCTCATACTTTTTTTTTCATTCCTCTAGTGTCCTCCTTTTCTGAGTTTATAACAAAAGGTCTTGACAACTTGTAATCATTTGCATTTGCATCCTTGTAATGTCCAATCTCGAGCTCCACACTCAATGTAAATGAAAGGCTGCAGTAGTGCTGTATTAGTAGTGTAGAAATAAACTCTCCTCAGCATTTTATAAGAATTCCCCCCTATGCGCATGCCCTTTTCTTTTTTTCCCCTATGTTTATTTATTTTCACAGAACACAGGACTGCTTTCATCATGTGTTTGTATTCCTTTTTAAAACTGACCTGTTTTGGGTCATCCCAGACACACCACTGCTTACTAGTTTCTTTCAGGATCATACTATAAGTCTTCCCTGCTTTTGATACAGGCATAGTAGGGCACTTAGGCTCTCAACAAATGCTGTGTTGTATCTCTTGACTTCACTGCGTATGGCTAAAGGCAGATGAGAGGAGAAGCACCACTGATCACTGTTCATGGAATGCAGTTATGGGAAGCCCATTCAGCTGTTTCATGGAATGCAGTTATGGGAAGGTCATTCAGCTGCTGAAGCTGTATACAGGCTGTAGAGAATCTGTTTAAGGAATTTCCCCATAGATATTAATGACCTGCCAAGGAACTTAAGAGGAGAGAGGAGAGGACACACAAATGAACAGAAAGTTTGAGTTTGCTTCCAAAAAATGTTGTCAAGAAATTATTTGTGGGAAGAAATGAGCAGAAAATTCAAAGCGAATAGTTCACTGCTGAATTCACTCTTCTGGTTTCTCTTTCTGCATGCAGCCTTTTATCTTATAATGTGAAACCATTACTTGCCGATTTTTTAGTTGTTCAATTTGTTCTCAGTATATTGTAGCATATTTTATTGTACTCAATTGAGATGTGATTTGTGTTACAATAGTTGACATCACTTGTCATTGTTAATCATAGGTGTTTAGAATAGGCACAAACCAAAGAAGCCATGAGCTTTAATACTTTTGTCACTACACATATTTAAGCAAATTCATATTTAGGCACAATAGAGGAATGCTGGAGAATTTCTTCTTATGCAAAAACATTTTGATCACTGGGTAACGACTAGATCACTGTATGACACTGGTTAGGTAAACTGTATACCTGCATTCACTCAGATATTGTAAATCTGCATTTTTTGATATTAGATATAAAGACTAGGATTCATATCAGATAGATTCAGGTTTTCTAAAGAAGCTAAGGAAATAGTCTGAGCTACTCCTTTATGTTATTTCTATCATGAATGGAGAGAAAAAACTATCTCAAAGATATTAGGCCCCTATCTTACCACAGGATCAACAGCTCTCTTAAAACTGCAATTAATTTCCATTAAAGGAAGTCTAAACAAAAACTGACATTTAAAGCATGAACTCCTGTTCAGTTCTTTGAATTTTGTTTCAGGTGACCCACTTCTTACAAAGCACAGAATTGGCCTATATAAATTAATTGTTTATGAATGGTTCAGAAGCTTTACATTAGTGTTTTTACGGTACTCACTTTAAAATTTCAGAGATTTCACACATCAAAGGTGCTATGATTTCCTGAAAGACAGGGAGTGCTGAGGAAGAAGAGTTGAAAGTAGACACAGTCTGTTCAGTAAAGAACATGATGGCTCAGGTACATCAAATTAGCTACACTAGCCGGAACTAGTGTGGAAAATAGATCTTTCTTAAGGTAAATGCGGCATTTCTGGAGTGACATTTATTGGTTCTTTTCAGGATTTTTATTTTGGTTTGGTTTAGTTTTGTTTTTGTCGAATATGGTGAACTAAACTATAAATGGCTTTTACCTATTTGAAAGAGCAACTGGCTGATAAACAGATACTTAGCTGCAGATTTAAATCAAGAGAGAACATTGAAAAAACAGAACAGGAGATTCAGGAGTGATATGTAGCTTCAAGAATTTCCAAAAGGCTCTTTTAAAACTGATAACCAATAACATTTTCTTTGATTGTTTACCTGCTATCATGCTGCTTGTGGAAACAGTGGTGTCCTGTGATACTCTATAAAAACTGCAGCAACATAAGCGATTTGAAATTACTTACATCTAGAAAAGTGATATTTTATATATATATAAATACACACACACACACATACATATATATATATATATATATGAGTATTTTTTTAATATAGTTGAACAGTTTTGTGGTCACTAATATGTATTCTTGTACTTTTGAATAAATATGTGAGCAACATAAAGTGAAATTTAAATAGTGAACAAATTATAATTTGTATTTGTATTTAGATTCAGGACATGCACAAGCATAATACATAACTATCAAAACCAATGTTTTCTAATTACCCAGGAGTCCAGAGTGGACTGTTTACTTAATTTACTTTTAATCACTTTATTTTGGATTTTCTCAGCTGTATATGCAAATGACATACACAATGTCACCTCTGTTATAGATGTGGGTGAAAGAAGGAAAACTATTAATTGATCTTTGGGCAAAATTGATTCTCCCAAAGCAGTAGGCTTTGAGTCTATACTGAGAAATAAAATGAAACTAAGTGCCAGTTCTCAGTCTTGTAGTTGTCACATGAAGAAACGAATAGTAAAAAACAAGGTGAATTCTTTTAATTATGGTTATACAATTGTGAAATAAATAGAGAACCTGGAGTTTGATTAAATAAAATATACAACTAGACTGAATACATTTAAAATAAGAAAATATCTACAATAATAAAAATTCACCTTTCCGAAATATTACAGTTAGGACAGGTAAATGAAAATAAAATTTCTTGCCAACATACAACAGATCCATATTATCAGAAACAAAAGGATTCATCTGGTTTGTGATTCTGGAAATAATTACCCAAATACAGAAGAAGTGGTTTATGTAAATATAATAATTATATTTATTCTAGAAATTTAGTGGGTTTTCAAAAAAAAACCCCTACTTTATTTCTTTCATTTTGAAAAGAAAAAGTCTAACTCATTTTACAGCAAGAAATTCTTGCTTTGTGTAGGAATGTGTTTTCAGTTTGCACAACACAGACCTAACTGATCCTGAACTTCTTTGGGGTAAGTGCTGTTTAATTTTGTGGTTTAATTGCTGTTCTTTCTAGACAGTACTGTTCAATTTTTTTCCGTTAAATTTGCATTTGAAGGACATTTTATATAAATCAGGATAAATTGCTGAATCATGGACTTTTCTGGTGATAAAATTAGTTATGATGAAAAATACAATAATCAATTACTTTTATTATTGTGATGTAATTATAACTAAGAAGTCCCCAGCATATCTAGAAATGTCAAATTCAGATAATTATCTTCTTTTGAGACACTTAGACACGATCAGCTAGAATGAAATTACATGACGGCTTTAATTATTCTAAAATGATTTCTTCATTACAGCTCTGTATGCACTTTACTTTTTTTACCTCATTTTGTTATTTTTAGAAGCTAAAGCCAACAATAACAATAAAGTGATATAGTGATTATAAATTGTTGTTCATATATTTTAGCTGAACGTAGCCTGACAGAGGGTAGTAACAGCAACCTAACTGAAATAATGCAAAAAAATATTTATTAGGCTGTAATGAGAAGGTTTAGATGAGCCAAGATTAGTAATCTCTGTTTTCATAATTGATGGGGATTTAGAGTTAGTAAACAACCAAACCATGCCCAAATGCTTATAAGGATATTTAATTATCTTCACACATATTTCAGCTCAGGTTACCCATCATGAAAAAAATTAACACTTTTCTTAAAAGGAAAAATTACTTAGCCTACAAGTTGACCAGATTTAATATTTAACTGTTAAGAAACAGAAAAACAACTTCATAATCTACTAATTACTTAACATAGATTCGAGTACGTCAGCTGGACTTTGAAATATGCTAAGATATATATATCAGAAACAAAAAAATGATGCATACCATTGGATGGAGAAACCCTGCTGATAAGGTTTTGGGGGTTGGAGAAATTAGAAAATTTTATAACGTTAGTCTGAGCAGACTGGTCTGCAAGAAAAAGGACGGTGCAGCTCAGGTGGTGGATAGCTGGCAAAAAGCCCTGTCATTTTACCTAATGTTACCAAAATCACAACCTGTAGATCATATTCAGCAGCACTTGGAACACATCAGGAGACTGGACTAAAACAAGCTTAATTGCAAATGCTGAAATGACTGTGATTTTGCTAAGGAATTGTGTTTTATACATATGAATGCTTGTAGATGTGTTTGTGCATTTCTCTGTGAATGTGTGTGTGTGTGTGTGTGTGTGTGACTGTGTCTGGTCAGACGGAAATATGACAGCTTAAGCACCATGAATTAGTCTCTGAACTGTCCTGTGAATTGTGGCTTTGGCATGTCTATAATAAAGGAGATACTTTAATTTCAACAACCTGCTTAGCTGCATAAGTTTTTTTTTTCTTTTTCTTTCAATAGGAAAATGAAAGCCTTATTGGTAGAAGAAGGAAAAAAAAAAAAACAAACTGAGGATTTTCAGGTATCTCAGCATGCTTGTTTACTTCAGTGATTTCAAGGTGATAAAATGAGTTGCTTGATGTAGACCTTACTTAGCGTAGATTGTATAACCATAACTTTTTTTCTTTATTTGCAAAAATGAAAAGGTAATATTTTATTGACTGTTGTAAATAAATGTATTAAAAAGGACAGACATCAAGATAACCATTAAGTAGGAATCTGATGAAATTTATCCCCTCAGACCAATCAAGGTGTTTTGTAACCTAAAAAATATCACATGGTTACAAACAGCTACACTTTCAAATGAAAAGTCAGGCTGTTCCATATTCTGCCAAAGTTATGGTATGGCAAATGGCTGATCTTTTAATAAATTAGGATCTTTTGGAAACCTTCCAAATACAGAAAATACAATCAATTTGGATAGCAGAGAAAAAGCATTTCTAAACATGTTAGACCCTTATGCAAGCAAACAGAAATGGGAAAATAGAAAAGCAGAAGGACTGTGAATTACTGTATGTAAGAATTCCATATGTCTTAATCTAGTTCTGGAATATGTACATTTTCATGAAAAACCTATTGCAGGAAATGAGTTCCTTTGAGAATTTTGAACTCAGGTGAGTGCAACAATGAAGTTAACCTCAAATTGAACATGTAGAAAAAGCAGGAGGACAAGACTAAAACATTTTGGTAGAAAAGTTATTAAGTCACACACCTTCCTTTGCTGCACTGATGGGTTTTTTTCCCATTTTTTAAATTATTAGATGCCCCTATTTCCTAGAACTAGGAAACCTAGAAAAGTGTACTAGAAAGGTGACAAGTGAGTATAAAGTGTAGAATGTACAATTGGATACATGGTGGTGACAAATATTTTACTTTTCTGAAAAAATGCATGTCTTTTTCCACTGCAATACAATATCTATGTCAGTGACCACAGCAGTCATTGTTTGCCTTACCTGACATCCTCTTCTAAGAAATCAGGGGCACTCTGAGAGGCCTGAGAATAAACCTCATGAAGTTCAACAAGTCCAAGTGTAAAGTCCTGCTCCTTGGTGGGGGCAATCTACAAAATCAGCACAGTCTGGGGGGTGAATTGATTGAGATCAGCCATGCAAAGGACTTTGAGATATTGGTAGACAAAAAATTAGGTATGAGACTGTGTGCTTGCAGCACAAAATACCACCTCTGTCCTGGGCTGCATCAAAAGCAGTGTGACCAGCAGGCTGATGGAAAGGATTCTGTCCCTCTAGCTCACTCTTGAGACCTGGAGTGCTGCATCTGGCTCTGGGGCCCCAGTATGAAAGGATGTGGATCTGTTAGAATGGGTCCAGAGGAATGTCACACAAAAATACATCAGGGAGTTGCAAACACTTCTACAAAGAAAGCCTGAGCGAGTTGGAGTTGTGAGAAGAGAAGGCTTTGGGAAGGTTTATTTCAGACTTTTAGTACCCATGGGGGGCTTATAAGAAAGATGGGAATTTTCTACCAAGGTCTAGAGTAATATGATAAGGTTTTAAACTCAGAGACATAGATTTATACTACACATAAGAATAACATCTTTTGTTGTGGGGGTGGTGAGGCACTGTGGTGAGGGTGGTGAACCTGCCCAGAAAATCTGTGGATGCTCCATTCCTGGAAGATTTTAAAGTCTGTTTGGACAGGGCTCTCAGCCACTTTGTCTAGTGGAAGATACCCCTGCCCATGGAGGGGGGACTGGGAATTTGACAAGATAATGCCCTTTGAAGGGTGTTTAAATTCAAATCAATCTGTCATTTTTGCTTTAGCATTCCCTATGCAATAATAGGCATTCTTGTTATTATTTTCCACAATACTTTTTTTCTAAAAGCAGGCATATTTTATCACCTAAATCACTGTTCTGGGTAATAGTTACAAATTCACACAATATCTTTTAAACATGCACAGATGGTTTAGGGCTTGTCTACCTTTGCTGCACCTCTACTGATAGAATAGTCTATATCATAGGTTGTCTTTTCTTATTCAGTTGGTATACAATATTTCCAAATCAGCTGATCTGTGAATTCGTCAGTGTCAATACTCATTTTCAATCCTCTGATAAACTTACTTACCACAAATGTAATATTCTGGATTCAAAACTTTTTGTGTTTTGTTTTTTAAAGTCTATTATTTCATTTCTAATATGCTATATTTACAGACAAAATTATGCTTTGTGTCTTCAGCCTAGTACTTGTCTTCTATCTTATTGCTCCCTTGGTGACAGCTGCAGCAAGCCTGGCAAGCAATTATAGAGCACATTCAATGAAAATAATTATTAGAATTTGTAGACATGTAGTATCTGGTGGGACAACAGCATGAATGCTCATTCTGGGATTCCCTGGCATAGGCAGTGTCTGCTGCTTTGCTGCTTCTAAACTATTTTGAACAGACAAAAAAAAAAAAAAAAAGAGCTCATTTTACATATATTCAATATTTTTATTTTGTTTTCCTAAAGTTATGCATTCATCTTCACTAACTCTTCCTTGTACCAGATTACAGATTCACTTGTCTCTCAGATGGACAATTTTTTCTCTAGGGTTTCAAGAAAAATACAGAACTTTCTCTAGTAATATTTGTTTTAGTCTCAGATCTGGATTAGGTGTAAGTACAAAGAAGTCACAGAGCTATACCTCTTTGTGCACTCAAATGTACTTCTCCTGCAATTGTTCAAGGTTATATAGCAAATTAGGTTACTTTTTACCAACACTCATCTTTGCCTGCTTATTGCTGCAGAAATTAGGAAGTCAATAATGGATGAGGTACCAAACTGCAGGAAGAGAAAAGCTGTAGTGGAAACATTGGAAATTCCAACAGGCATGACTTCTATATAAAGAATCATACGCACACACTCCTCACATAGAACTTTTTGCTCATGTGTTCTCAAGGTGATATATACATGTTAACCAAATCATTCTAATGTTATGAAGCTAGTTCTACATGCTCTTGCTGTTTAATGCACTGTATTAATGATATGCATTATTATATTTTTCTGTGTTCTGTACAGTGGTTCCTGGAACTTTTAGATATCTAATGAGATAGGTTTCAAGGGCACCAGAAAAAGCATAGGGGTTGGTGGGGTTTTTTGTTTTTTCGTGTTTTTTTTTTTTTTTCACAAAAATTCCTATTTACAGAAAATATCCATTTTTCACACTCAATAATGAAGATCTTTAGTGTAGAAAAATCTGTGAAAACTGTTACTGCTTTAGGTTTTCAAGTTTGAAAAAAATATATATATTCTGTAACTTTCTTATGCCATAGTTCCTACCTTTATGGAATTGAGATTATTTCAAGCACAGTGTTTCAAATCTGGTTCCAGTGAGTTGTGTTTACTAGTTATCTTATATAGACAATGACATCCTGGCCTTCAGAACTCGCAAAATCATATTCAGTGCTGAGTACTGAACTCATGTTTTTATTTTGGAGATGCTGAAGGTGTTGATTTAGCTATAACTAACTTCTAGAGGTCTCAAAGGAAATGTCTGTAAAACTCATTTTGTTTTCTTTTTCATTCAAATTAGACTTTAGCTGAAAAATATCTTAAAATATCTTCATTAAAATATTCTTTGTTAGCTAAATAACTGGGATAGTCCAGGAATAGCAAGACTGAAAACTTTATAGACACCAGATAAAAATACAAGCATTTTGCCTTGCCCAGTGTTGTGTTTGATTGTACATAAATTACATAGGATAACATTGTCCTGGTTATGTCTTGATGCATTTTATTTTTATGAATGACATTAAAAACCCTTTCTGTAAAATTTAATGTGTATCTGTGGAACAGTGTGCTGTTTGATGGCGTGGTTTATCTTCCTTTACTTTGGGTGTTAGGAAGTATGGAACTGAGTTGGTTTTTTTTTCCAAACAGAGGATTCCCCATTAAGGTTATGTTGGAATGACTGTGGTTTTTCTGAGCATTTAAGAGATGCCATTTTATGGCCAGGAAACTGTCTAGTAGCATACAGCTTTCCAACATCTATGAGGCTGGAAAAATCAAAGCTTTCATTAAGTCAAGTTTTTCATTGGGGAAATGAAGATGTGTAGGTACTGTTCACCTATTCTACTTTTATTTTTTTTATTATAAAAGTAAGAAAAGCATTAAAAATATTCTGTGGGTTTTGGTAATACAAAATACTTGTGTTATGTGCCTTATCTGGATACTGACTGGTTGATAGAACTCATCTATGCAGAAAAAAATTAAAAAACAGAGATTCCTGTCAGAAAAGAAGGAGTCTTAAAGCCATTCCTGGTAAAAACATACTGCCAACAACAAAACTTTTGTGTCAAAGGAGTTACAAGGAAAGTCTGCTAGTTTCTCTGTTTCTCTTTATTTTCATGAGGAGTTCAGCAGTAGAGCTGGTGACAACAGCAATACAGAGTCATTGTGTCTGCCATGATCTCTGTGAAAGGCCTTCAAAGATTGTTCAAGCAAAAAAAAATTATTTGGGGTGTTTTTTTTTTTTTTTTTTTTTTTTTTTTTTTTCCAAATGAATACTGGCTTTGCCTGTGAATACCAAATACTAAAGTCAGGAATGAGATCTTTAGCTGACTGTCACACTGACATCCATTATCAATTTGCAAATTGTTGCACAGCTCTTCTTATACTAATGCATTAAAGCTAGTAAATAACCCCAGTAAAAATGAATATATGAATCATAGCAGATTTTTCTTAGAGAGACATTCTTTTCATAAATAACTAGTTACTTGATTATTAGGAGCAGAAGTGGAAACTTCTACACCATCATTTTTCATTTTTCATTTTCTTTGTTTTTATTTGTTGGCAATCATTTAGGACACACTAGAATTATTTTTAAGATTTATTTGACTCCATAAAAAATGGAAATCAACACCAACAGTAACACTTTATCACAGGAATGTTTCTGTTGTCTTCACAGTTTAAGACAAAGTTGTATAGTAAAATTCACATCAATTTTAACACCAAATTAGGCTTAGCTTTAAATTATACTTGCCTTTTCTGATCAGAGGCAGCCTGAAGCAGAAGAGTGGAAATAGCTGGGAACTGCAAGTTTGGGATATTTATGGCCACTCTGTAGCATTTGCACAACAGCCTGTAGATTTTAAATTAAATAAGGTTCTCACTAAAACAATAAAATAAATAACAAAAAAGTTCAATAATAATTTCTGACGTTCAGATATGAGCTCACAGTAAAGCAGGACTCTTAATCTCAATATTTTAAAAATGTTGACACCTTTTTATCTTACTCATTATAGTAGTGTCACTCAGTTTTGACACCTAGGAAGAAAATTCAATTCTGCCACCTGATTAATAAATAATCTCACTAAACTTCAGACTTTATTATAAGGATGTGACTATTTTGTTACTGCACCCAAGCAAAAATACAAATAATCATGTGGCATTATGTGAAAGTTTACCGTGATAACTGTTATGCTGGATACATTCTCTAGCTTGACTTATACAAAGAAAATAAGAGTACTTAGTTTTCAGTGATTTATTTTCAACTGTTTTCTTCAATAGCAAATGTGTGTACGCTTCTTGAGGAGAAAACTAATATAATCCTTTTTCTCTGGAAAATGTTTCAATATATTCTTCACTTATCAATGAAGACAGTGTTAATTTGGAACCTGATAGAGGAAAAGAAAAGGTAAAACTGGAATAATGAAGCACTTTATCTTCAGCTGTAGGAAATTTCAGCTTGGATCAATTTTCTTCATACTAGCTAATCATAATAGCTTTAGCAACCCATATTAGCTTCAGGTAGGTGTTTTGATTGTTTTGAAGAGAAGGATCAATTAAACTGACATAAAAATAATTGGTGAAAAGAGAAAAACAGAAATTAATTTTCTGCTGTAGGGTGCTCACTAGTATTGTATTGCAGTATACTTCTTTTTGAATTCTAGTTAGACTCTTGATTCCTTATTTGAGCTGTAGAGTCAAGAATGGAAAAAGTCCATTTGATAAAAAAGAAATATATCCTGATATTTACATCATAAAAGAAGAAGAAACTGTAGATCCTAATTCATCTTGAAATGTTTCATCTTTCAAGAAAGCTTACTAAAACCTAGTCCTTGTTCAAGTAATTAGAATAATTTAAAATTATTCATGTGAGATTTTACAATACTGAAGTGTAAAACCCTAGGTTTTAAACAAGTCAATAAAAATAGACTATTATTATGGATTAAGTATTTGTAATAGATTTTTATTCTATATTTTTAAAAAATTTTAATGGTGGGCTGGTATATTTTGAGTTTTCCCAAAGAAGAAGCATATAAGTGTTATGCAAATAAAAAATTATTTCACACTTTTAAAAAGTTCAGAGTGAAACTCATAAGAAAAAAAGGTTGATTTTCCAATTTCTGTCTGGCCTTTGGAAGATCTAAAAGATTTATCCTAGAAAGTTATCACGGGCTGCTTCTGAGTCAAATTTTGTCTGTATATTTCTGCAGTACTATATTACGTGACCTTATATTTGAATTTTTCAACACATCAAATCTTTGTGGCAGGAAAACACTTAACAAAGTTCTGGAACTGAAAGAAGTTGAACTCAGATGTGATATATGACTATTGGAGCCTTTATTTCAGTTCATAACAAATTCAAAATCTTCAGTTGCAGTTAAGTACATGTTAAAACACTTTAGTTTTTCTCTGAAAGGATGACGATGCTATATACATTTACCACCTCAAAAAGCAATGTACTTTTTTTCCTCCTAAAGTAAATAGAAAGTCATACACAAATACGTTGGATATTATTTCTTGTTGCTTTTCTGATAATTCCATTTGTTTGATGCTACTATTTTTTACCATGGATTGGCTTAATGAAGGTGAACATGTTGAAAACAGATGGAAATTCAAATAATTACCTAATGTAGTTAACAAAATTTCGTGCAATGAATCTGTATTATTAGAATTTCATTGTATGCATTATATATGTATATATATATATATAGTGTTACTATTTTATTCCTATTGGATCATATACTTTTATATCTATATATCTATATCTACATATATATAGCTATATAGATATCTTTTCTGTCTATTATTATATATCTATATATCTATTTATCTCTACATCTTATTTATCATAAGATATAATCAGGGGGAAAAAATGAAATACATATTTAAGTAAAATTCATATGGGCACAAAACCTGAAAAAAATTATGGTCATATGAGCAATGATGCCTTATGTAGAACGTATATGCAGTATACAAAAAGTAGCATTTTTTCATCTAATCTATTGAAAGAACCAACGCCTGAAAGACACTGTGGTTTATTGAATATATGCAGCTTAATCCATGTAAAGCTAAATTTTATCTTCTTACCTTGTCTCCACCTTCTTAGAAAGGCTTTCTATCAATTTATTTTTCTCTTCCTTTTAAATATGTGTTTGTTTTGACAGCATATTTTACAGATTGTCTTAGACTTAAAAAATTGCACAGAATATGTCTTACACTTAAGGATATAAAGTATGTAATACTACAATGAGTCTTGTTGGACACTGTTGGTACGCTCTGTCCCTGAGGCATACATTGTGAAATCATACATCATGAAAATGGTATTCAATTCTTTCCCCGCCCCCCCCCCGAATTATCTAATGACCACTTCACGTCAAATTGAGAGAGAAACATGTGTAACATAACATCAATGTCTAGAAATTATTCCTCTGTGTCCCGATTTTTCGACAAAGGCTGCAAAACAGATTGCAGAATTTCTTTCTCAACAAAGTAATTTCTAATGTGGTAATTGCTACTTTTATATCTACTCCTGAACAAAAATCAAGTCTTCGTCCTCTAGTATGCACTTAAACTCTCAGTTTGAAATATCATGAAGTAAATCAGGGTTCAAATCAAAGTAAAAAAGATCATGAATTCTGCTGAAAATATGATCACAAAACCAAAAATTTATTTTAAAAGAAAATTACTTTTGAACGTTCTACACAGTGTGTTTTCCTGAAGCATGGACTGCTGACTCTCCATGAAGATTTTAATATCCATTGCTTTTAAAGTGGCTGTAGTGAAAACCAGTGTCTAGTCATACTACTGTCAATAGATAAGGTGGCTTTGTGAGCACTAGATTGTGTAGGGCACTTCTTTTCCTTTACAGTAAAAAACTATATATGGTGAGCTACAAAACCCATGGAGAATGTAGACTCAGCATCAGTACCACTAACTTTGGGTAGACAGGGATTCTTACTTGATGGAAGGTGGCTGTTTTCAAGATGTGCTGCTTTAGGAGTCAAATCAGAAAGACAATTTGGAAGTGCATTTGTCAGAAAAAAAAAGCATTCTATCATAGTTTTCAATTTGAAGCCATGCCAGTTTCCACATAACAGACTCTTTGATAAAACTGTGCCTTGAAGAGAGATGTCCTATGTTATTTACTATGGAGAATTTAGTAGCGTGGTAAAATAGCCAGATTTTACCCTGGTAATGTCTTGTAAATCCATCCAGATTACAAGAATTTGTTTAACTCATCTCCTGAGAATCATATCTAAAGAATACTACAGTGAATCAGACTGCAGGGATATAAATGAGAGCTGAGAAGACCAATCCGACTGTGAGAAATGCCAGTCTAATGGGGAGGAAAAATTTGCTCGTTAAATGTATTGCATTTTGAAAACTTAGTTTGAAATCCATATAAAATATAGATTTTCCCTCTTTTCATACTCTCACTCACTCTAATTCCAAAGTCAGATTTCATTTTCTTCCTGCCATCTTGGAATGTCCTTCTGTCTTACTTTCTCTCTACTAAGAATAAGGAAAATCAGCTCCTTCCTTACAAATCTATGGGACAGCTATCATTAGAATTTTCCTGAATAAACATAATTTCCAGAAGATTTTTTTCCTCCATAAAATTTCAATTTTCATTGTTTTTAGTTTTCTTTCAAAACTGTTTAGATTCTCTTTACCTCTTTGTTTGTTTCTCCTGGTATTTTCCAAAGTATTTTTTCTTAGTAAGACACTATAACGCTAAGACACATTGTCTCGGTCCTTATCACAGAGGTCTGAACGACTGTTGTTTTGGATTCCAGAATGTATACTCTCCAGCTAAAAATGTAGGTAGTCTGTGGCTTTTTGGCAATAACTGTAAAATCAAGAAAAATATGGTAATAACTGCATTCCCCGAAGACTTAGGATCTGTAGTCCAAGGTAATTTACTTTTGGTTTCTAGGGCAATGTGTTGATTTTGGCTGGTATAGAGAGCTATAGAGAGGATTTGGCTGGGATAAATGTTTCGATTGGATATTGTTTCTTTGTGGAAAGGGCTGCCAAGCATTGGAAAAGGCTTCCCAGGGAGGGCAATCCCTGGAGTTATTTAAAAAAGAAGTGGATGTGGCATTGAGGGACATGGTTTAATGGCGGGCTTGGAAGTGCTGGCTTAATTGTTGCACTCTCTGACATTAAAGGTCTTTTCCATATCAAATGATTCTATGATTGTATTAACTTTTTTTTTTATTTTTATAATCGATATCAAGAAATTCTTAAGAAAATAATTAGTGAAATGAAACTTTGTCATTCTGTGAGAAAGACAAGAATGATCTCCAGAAGATGTCTAAAATGAATGGTTTTTTATTGCCTTCTTTAGGAGGCTCTAAGAACAGCTTTAGTCTAAATGAAACAGATTAGTAAGTTCAGTTAAATATATATTGAGATTAAAAAGCTTTGTACACAAAAACCAAAATTATTTTACTTACTGAAAAGATAAATTCATGTCTCATTAGGTAAAGGTAAAACTAAAGAAATATTTTAGGCATTTGTTTGAAGGGAAAAAAAAAGTAAAATCCTGCTTTAGAGACTGTGTAAGAATTTTCCACATGGAGAAAGATAATTAAAATATGCTAAATAGTAATATCTACTTCTTATAAAAAAGACTAGTTATGGTATTGTGCTAATGAAAGGACGATAAAAGCTAATTTTGAGTGAAACCATGCATGAAAGAAGGATGTTGATTTTCCTCATGAAG
The DNA here is from genome assembly GCF_017590135.1 of Pyrgilauda ruficollis. NCBI lineage: Eukaryota > Metazoa > Chordata > Aves > Passeriformes > Passeridae > Pyrgilauda > Pyrgilauda ruficollis. The sequence goes on along the minus strand of NW_024525823.1, from coordinate 4,918,817 downwards.
TGTTGGGAAAGAACATTAAAACTTCTACTTGAGCTGAATAAGATATTTTTTGCCCTTCAATCCTTCATTTAACTGCACTCTTCAGTTGCATAAGCCAACAAAAAGGCAGGCAATGAGCACAATAGAAAAAAAGTTAAGCTTCTACAACAGCATCAAGAGGAAGTGACTTTCTAGTTCACAACTTCACATAGATTAAATGTCATGATTTGATGAAACTGTAACACAGTGAGTATATTTAAACTGATTTTTTTATTGAAGAAAAAATAATGAAGATTTTTAAATGCTTTTCTCACTGAAGACATTAACAGCATTGTTAATAATCTTCTGATTTCTTTCTCTTTTAAAGAAACAATATGAACTTACTTCACAAAAATATAAATAATAAATTCATATTTTTGTTATTTCTTGGTACACAAGTGGTTACTTTCTCCTATCCATTATATACTAAATTGTATAAATTAACATTTATGGTAGGATTCTCCTAACCTAACTTTTAAAGTCTTTATATTAAAGCAGGGCTCATTCTACAGAATCCTAGAAGTTGGATTTCTTGCACCTTCTACAAATGCGATCAGTATAAATATCATAGGTAGAGTTTCTACTCCTACTCTGTGGAATCCAGGTTTGTTTAGCCTCTGTGTCCCCTGTTTAGGTGATTCCAGGATGAAATGGACAGGTCCATGGCCAGATTGACTGTATATCCTCTGACCCTAATGAGGACCCAGAGAGACACATCAGAAGCGAACAAATTCTGTCCAGATGTCTGGGACTCACTCCAGGTGAATGTGTGCCAAAATATTGCAAAGCTAGGTATTTAATATAAGATTGTACAGGCACCTCCTAGACATTAGAGAGAGTTAATACCTCTTTGGAGATCCATGACAGAAGGTACTAGATGATTACCTATGACTGATCACTTTAAATTTTTGATAGCTCTACCTAGCTTTTATTTAAAATTTTAATTATATTCTTAAATGGTTATTTGACAGCCTGCTTGTATTATACTTGCCTAAGACTTCTTGTTATTTTGAGAAATAAAGTATACAGTGCCTTCTACAGAGAAAATTACCACACTTCTTACTGAGATCCCCATAGTGAAGAGTACAGGGGGAGAAAAAAAAGAAAGAATTAATAAAAAGAAAAAACTACTGTTTACTCATCAGTGGTTTTTATTTTGTTTTCTCTTAAAAGAAAATAGATTAATTATTAACTGAGATCATTCTCATTGTTTATAACTGTGCTATGTCCTCTCAAGAGTCTAGCTAAAAAATCCAGACTGCTAACACAATGGAATGTATATCCCTTAATTGGTTTAATGGAAAAAGAAATCACTGTCTGGCTTGCTTCTTTCTAGTTGTGGATTTTTTTCATACTTAAGGTTACATTTCTTAAGAATCAAAACATAAAAACGTTCCTAACAAATCACTAATAGAAATTTTTCTGCCTTTCACTCAGGATCCGTTCTTACATGATATTCAAAGCTGTTGACTCAGTCTTCTTGGTAGAAATAGAATATACACTTAGGTACCAGGAGAAAATCAAGAAATGATGGGCAGAATAACAGGGTTATATTTCTTTTAGAATTTTCATATAAATAATGCATGCATTTTCTCTGTTGTCTAGTGGACAAATGCTGTAATCTTTTTCTTAAAATAAGGACAGCATAGAAGTTCCAAAGTGATGACAAATTTATGTAAATAGCTCTATCTTTTTGAATGATTATCAATCTCAAAGAAACTGTCTCTACATCAGAAGAGGTCAAATGAAAAGGAATTTTCAGAATAGAAAACTGTATGATTATAGACGAAATGGAGGAATGATCAATACTTTCCACTTGATATGTTTTGATTGAATAGCAAAAGGTTGAAAATAGAATTATTTTACATTTGATAATGTTCTTAGAGCAATGTACCATTGTTCATTTGTTAAAAGCTTCAATAATCCCATGACTTTCATACTCAGCACATATTCTAGTATGGGTTTTGATTTGGATGTCAAATGGGAAAAAAATAAATATTATAAAATGTATTTGAGGTGCAGGCATTCAATGATTGTTGCAAATGAAATTTATGACATCCTCCAAAATCAGTTTATCTATTTGATAATCTGTATTTACATTTCCTGTCATGAAATCAAAGGAATGTATTTCAAAATGAACACATTCATAAAGTTTCTACAGGTGTGAAGCATAGGGCTAATTAATATTTAGGTGAGTATGACTCCATTCAGAAATAAACACTTTTAGAAGTATTAAATTAAAATGACAATAAGAAATGTATTCTACCCATGTATTACATTTCTGCTTAGACCAAGGTCTTTGAAAGAAAAAAAAGAGAGAAAAATGGAGAAATACTGTCAACAGTGCAGTAAACTATTAGCAAATACATCTAATTTTCTCTTACAGCCTTGATCTGGTTCTACAGTAGGGAAAAGATACTTCCAAATCTCCTGCTGAAGTCAAGAATATAAAGTACATTCAATACTACATGATGCAACTATTACTGCAGCTGAATACTATAGCTCAGAGAGGTTGTTGAGTCTCCAGCTTCTATGTACACAAAACTGAGTTGGTCATCACCATGAGCAACCTGCTGCAAGTGATTGCACTTTGAGCATCAGTGCTTGCCTGAGCAATCCCCAGAGGACCATGCCAGCCTCAGCTATTCTGCGATTACATAGCTGTGACTACACAAAGGACAATTATTTACATCCTTGGCGAGCATTCGGTTTTACAGAAAAGACAATTATATTATATTGCTGTGATTAATGCAAATTTTGAATAAATTCTAACTTCTTAGCACTGCATAACATTACTGCATAAGTGAAATGTGACTACCCTCAAGTCTTTAGATCTACAGCAGATTTCTGCCATTAGGTTTAGCAGAATAAGTAGACAGTATATTGACTATATCATCTGTCACTTGATGACAGCAAAGGAAATATTAGACTCCAGAATCTTGAGTTCTACCTGCAAAGAGGTTCAGAATTCATACCTTGCAAATCAGCATATTAGTAGTTTGTTTTCCTGTCAGTTTGGCCCCTATTAACACAGGCTAGTTTGTCTCTGATGACCAGTCCAACACACTTTTCTCTTTAATTTATTACGAATCTCAGCAATTTGAAAGTAAGTGAAATAAAACTTCCAAAGTTCAAATATTGTCTAGTTCAAATATCCCACCTAGTCCACAATATTCCATGCAATATCCATATTAATCTTTCCATCCCTTTATTTTAGCAAAAACCTGCAGAAACTGTAAGATGTGAGTTTTCTCTAAGGCACATGTTTACATCAGCAATTTGCAGAGGACTGTTGTACATCAACTTGTGAATTCAAGTAAAGAAGAAAATGTTTGCAGGTTCCAGCCAATCTGCTCTACACATGCTTTCTTGTGCAATGAGATTTTTCAAAGAAAAAAGGCTTCTGACAAGAAGCCTCCACTCTGAGAGTCCATCCTGTAAAGTCTCATGTGAATAAGTGATTGACGATATTTAACTGTATTAATTTTATTATAAACATATATATTACCTTCCACAAAAATGCAGAAATTATTGCTGAAAAATAAGAAATTATTTAGATTGAGGCAGAAAGCTGACATTCAAAATTTTTAACCTATCCAAACTGTTATAGACTGCCTCAATTAGAAGTGATTATGGGTGCTTATTCTGAGATGCTTCAGACAAAGTGAATAATTTCCCCAATTTTAGTAAACACTTTTTCTCACTTTTTATGTTCTAGCCAAAATATTGACAACTGCATCAATCCTGTGTCTTTACCTGTTCATTTGTGAAGCTTCCCTTGGCAGGCATTCTCACAAAGATCAGCAGGAATCAAAATCAAGTCCAAACCCAAGAAAACATATTAAAACAAATTATTGTAGAAATTAGTTTTTGAAAATGAAAGTTCAAAAGTTCATTTTGAAGAAACTGAGATAAAAATGGCTTTCTAAAATTGTCAGGATGTCACAACATACAGATACACAAGATGCATGATAGTATGGACCAAATCATAACTGAAACTGAACTATTTTGCTAATTTTGGTTGATAGCATAGTGCTTAGTATTTCTGTAGACCCCAGCTCCTTTTGGAGTTTTGCAGGGCACAGAGCTCTGAATTCGGATAATTTGCAGTGATGCAAAGGATTCAATATTAGCATGAGGCCAAATATTCTGGATTTGTTCTCTTTCACTTCATTGCTTAACATGGATACCAGAAGTTGAATCTTGGTAGTCTGTACAACATACATATACGTGAGATGTATTTACCTGTGTGATTTTGTTCATGAGAGTGGTGTTTAAGCCTATTCATTTGAGCTTAATCCAGCCAGCAACCAAGGACCATGGAACTACTTGCTCACACCCTGACCAATGGAATCAGAGAGAGAACTGGAAAGGTAAAAGTAAAAAAACTTATTGGCGGAGATAAAGACAGTTTAGCAGATAAAGAAAAAGCTGTGCATGAAAAAAGCAAAATAAGGAATTCATCCCCCACATCTCATAGGCAAATATTCCCAGGAAAACAGGGCTCCAACACATGTAAGGGTGTGAGGGTCACTTGGGAATACAAATGACATTCCTATGAATGCTCCTCCTTTCTGCCTTCCCCCAGCTTTATATGCTGAATAATGTGCTGTAGGTGTAGAATGTCTCTTTGATCAGCTGGGGTCAGCTGTCCCAGACATGTCCTCTCCCAACATCTTGTGCACCTCCTCACTGGCACAACATGAGAAACTGGAGACTTTTTGACTTAGGATAAGCACTACTCAGTATCAACTAAAACATCAATGTTTTCAACATTATTCTCACTGTATGCAAACCCTGCATTGTACCAGATACTAAAAATTATTAATTCTATCCCAGCCAAAACCAGGATGGTGCTTGGCTCATCCCATCTGATAATCAAAAAGTTTTTTGATTGAAAGCACTTTTGTTTTCACTTTTAGATGCAGAGCTGTAGGGTTTTCTTTACTCACCATATTCAGCCATCAGAATTTAAATTATTGTCCACTTAGACTTATTACCACAGTACACACAAAAGATCATTAGAAATTCTTTGCACAATCAATTAAAATTGACATCTAATAATGTGTCTGTATAGTAATTGCATTTTAATTATATCCCATGGGCCACACATGTCCAGTTTAAGGTTCATGATTAGTAGTTGTGCTGAACAGAAAGTAATTTGTTGTCTTTATATCTTTTCTCTCTTTTCTTTTCTTTTCTTTTCTTTTCTTTTCTTTTCTTTTCTTTTCTTTTCTTTTCATTGAAGTGAGAACAATAGAAAGGAATCATGACTTTCCAATTTTTGGCTCATGTCACTGATAACACCTCTCAAAGAGTGCAATTTAGATGCTAACATTCACAAAGAGGAAACTGAGAAGGCTAAAATAGACAGCAATCTGCCTTTCACTTTACGTATTGTTGACCATATGTAACTTTGATTTGGTTTTTCATGACAGCTTCAGCAATAACTGATCATATGATTTGTTCAGACCACCAGGAGAATTCTCCCTTCACCTCCGTCCAAATTATTTCATACCTGTCCAAATTATTTCATAAACCATCACTCATGTAAACTGAAATCTCGTCTGGCCTAGTTTTAAGCCATGTGGAAAGTCCATACTCAGGTAATCTGATCTTCTTGGTCTGGTCTCTCTTTTGGACATCCAGGATTCCTCTCCAGCGGAGGGCTTGAACAGGGAGTCAGCCATGTGCTCGGTTCCTGCCATAATACAGAGGCAGAAAGCTAAAGACAAGAGCTAGGATTAGTTGCAGAACATCAGCATAGAAAATATTAATGGTAATCTGTTACACGAGTGTATCTCTCTGATTGAAAAATGTTCCAGTTCATACAAGAGTTCTTTTTCATAATGTTTGCAGTGGCTACTTAAAAGATCTTCAAAAGAGTTTTCTGTAAAAGGTACATTAATTCTATACATCTGCTCAGATTCTAAATCTATTCTGCTAAATATTGTACAATTACCTAAAAAAAAAGCACTATTCCTCCCTTAGAATAAAAAAAAATATTTATCATAGACTAGTAGACAAAAGAAAAGTTGTCTTTGATGTCCTGAATACTGCTAGCAACTTGATGTTCTTTTTCATTAAATCTGAGGTCCCATGGCCTGATGTACTGCATTTGACTGGGTTGGATTCAATTTTCTTAAAAGTAGCTCATGTGGTTTAATATTGTTGATTGAAACAGTGTTGACAATGTTTTAATTATTGCTGAACTGCACTATCACAACATCAAGGCATTTTCTGTTTGTCATGCTGCTTCACTAACAAGTTGGCTGGAGATATAAAGGAAGTTGGGAGTGGACACAGCTGGGACTGCCGACTCCAAGTGGACAGAAGGATGTCCTGGACCATATGGCATCATGCTCAGCAAAAAATTCTGGGGGAACAAAGAAGAAAAGAATGGCATTTGAAGTGATGGTGTTTGTCATCCCATATAACTGTTACATGTGATGGATCCCTTCTTTTCTAGAGATGGCTTAACACCTGCCTGTCGATGGGAAGGGATGAACAAATTCCTTGTTTTGCTTTGCTTGTGAGCACAGATTTTTCTTTACCTGTCAAACTGTCATTACCTCAACCCATATTTTTCCTCACTTTCATTCTTCTAATCTCCCCTGCATTGCACTGCAGGGGAGTGGACAAGGATCTGTGTGATGTGGGCCTTCCTACTGGGATTAAATCACAAAACCTATCCTTTACTGAAGAAAAACTGTAAGGGCTGTAGAGATGGTTTTCTCCATTTTTCTCACAACACAGATGTATTTTTATGTCAGCAAGACCAAACCTTATAAACTGCAGAGAGAGGAAGCAGATTTAAGAGCTAGTTTTGGGCTATCTCTCATTATACAGCAGTAATTAGTGGAGGACCTCCCCTGAGGAAGCAAGATGATGACTGTCTCATAGACCTCAATAACTTTCATTTCCATATGCAGCATGTGTAACATTCTAGTTTTCTAATTTGGGCTCTTAGCACATACAAGAAGATCAGTTGTTTTGGTTGAAAAATTCCTCTCAGTTTCCTACAGAATAAGCAATCAGATAAATGGAAAAGTCGATGGGCCATATTTGATCTGCTGGCTGCACATGAACTATGCTGACTTACATTACTTATCTTCTTAATTTGTAATATGAAACAAGCATGTCCCAGACAACTTTTTTTTCTGTTAAAACTTAACAGTATCACAAAATATGCTGAGTTTAAAGGAAGCCAAGAGGATAACCTAGTCCAATTCGTCCAATTCCCATATGGCTGAGTAACCAACTAAATGAATTGTCTTTTTACTTGTCTTATTTGAAGATTTTACTGAGATTTAGTTTATACCTAAAAAAGCTTGGGGTTTTTGTTGTTGCTGTTGTTGCTTTTTTTGGTTTTTTTTGGGGGTTTGTTTGTTTGTTTGTTTTGCTTCATTTTTTGGGGAGGGGTTGTTTGTTTTTTTTCAATAATGATTTTCTTTTATTTATGCTGTGCAGGATTCTTTGTACATGCAATGGCTGAAGAGTTTTGCCATAAATGGTTAGCTAAGCTCTGGAGAGCGGGTTGTACTAAAAACCACAATGACTCTCCTCTTCCAGCTCCTTCTCTAACTAGTGTCCTCTGTTTTCCCCCCATTTCTTTCATTTCCATTCTCTGACTTACTGTTGTCTCTTGAAGCAGAACATGCTCAGGAATTAAACACTATAAAGGGACAAGAACACTGAAAATTATATTCTTAAGTCTTCATCAGATTTCATTTTTAGTATTGGAAGAATATAGCCACAGTGAATTTCAACTACATGAACTCGAAAAGAACTTTCAAGACACAGCAATATACATTTGCAGTATTGCCTGTCCTCTAACTATTTGCTTAGTTGCTGCTGTCACAAAGCACATAAATTTGCCAGATCTCTCTGGTTAGATTTAGAATTCTCTAGTTTTTGAGAACTGGACCACTGTAAATACCTCAGTTTCAGTATCTCAGTGTCACTGCCTTTTTTAAGTCTTGGGAGGTATGTCTTTACTCCTGAAAGTCCTGATGCATTAAAAAATTCTTGAAATGCATTCATGTGATCAGTTTTCTTGAAAAATTATAAAACTAACTTTTCCTTCAAACATGATTGCCAGGGAGAGAAACAACTATAATGCTATTAAAATTATAAACAATTATAATGTTATTGATTAAACTAGTCTTTAACAGAATGGTGTTTTACCTATTGAAAAAATAAAATACATAAACCGCTTCAGAAAAAAGATAAAATCCTGGAATCCCAAACAGCTGTGATCAAACCCAAAGAACAACATATCTCTGTTTTTGCACTGCTTGTTGGGAGGGTTAAGTGGAGGTTCTTCCCAAAAAATCCATCTGTGCAGATAACACAGTTCAGAGTGAAGGGAGATATGGATTGGAATCTCCTGAGTTGGGGACAAGTATGGAATATGGGTTTCTTACTGCTAGTGTAACTTCTTCAGTGATTAAATTATTTAAAAGTTTAAATGCAAATGCCAGACAATACCTTTTTTTTTCCATTTATCTTCCATTCCCCTGTCTCCTTTCAAATTAAGAGAGACTTAGTACTCTTTCAAAGAATTAATAATGCTTCTTAATAGTTTCTGCACATTGGAGATCTGATCTCAATTAACACACTTGATACTGTTACAGAACGAATAATAAAATAGTTATTCCCAAAACAACTATCATATACTTCTGTCTTAAATTATTTATGAACTCAAAATGTTACACTCTAAAAAGAAAAAATACAGTGTAAATATAAAGATCTCTGAGGACAAGTCTTAATAATCTGTGAAGATTTGTATGACAGAAGGTATGGAATTAATGATTAAAAAAGATTCTTACTGCTTTTTCTTTTGGTCCCTGTTTTTTATCTCCTCTCTATAGACCTTGTTTCAGCAAACAATTCAAAATTCTGATCATGGGGGCCAATCAAAATATTGTGATCTGTATGAAAATCAAGAAAACATTAGATTTGTTTACATAGTTTTATATGATAATAACACTCATATAAGAAATGAAAATTTATCTCCTATATTTCTTCTGAAAAAGGTTTAGGATTAATTGGACAAGTTTAATGTATACCCTAAGGTTAATGTATTGCTATATAAGTTGTGCTGCATCAGCTTACTGTCATTTGATTGGGTGACACAGATCCATTTTTATTTTAAAATGAACCCATGAAGAATGTTTCTGTAATGTTTTTCAGACTCCTAATCCACATACATGAATAATTTTCTCTGATTTTTAGTGTAATGCATTTTACTTTATATGTTCTTTGTAGAATTACAACCCTTAAAAGTATTCGGTCCATATAACTGTCTGTTCAGTTTCTTCCCACAGTGTCACAGTACAAAGCAGATAGAAATATGATTTAAGCATCTATTTAAACAGTTTTGTACTGTTTATAAAGCACTGAAGTGAAAAAAGAAGCTTAACTAGATGGACATATTCAGTTCACTTTTATTTCTCTTAAAATGCATATGTATGTATGTGTGTATGCATGTATGTATGTGTGTATGCCTGTATGTATGTAGATAGACAGATAGATAGATAGATAGATAGATAGATAGATAGATAGATAGATAGATATGCATCCATTTATTTTTACTCTTAGATGGCCTTCTTAATCTGGACATTAGGGAAGAGAAATAAGACCACTTTCAGAAAGGCTATCAACAAAAACCAAAACCCAAACAGAACAAATTAAATCCTTATTTTCCTGATTATTATATTTAAGTTCTTAATTTTATGATTTCCATTTTCTAATTCCTTCTTTCTTCTTTTCACCTTAACCCAAATGAAAGCATACACTTCAGAAAAAATAAATTGAAAAAGTGTGATCATGTTTTTATAGCAAAGAGATTGTGGAGTTTCCATCCATGGAAATATTCAAGAGCTATTTGGACATAATAGAGGGCAGCTTGCTGTAAGGACTGTGCTTTAGAAGAGGGGATTGAACCCAACAGCATCCAGAGGTCACCTCCAATCCCAACAATTCTATAATCCTGTTTTTATATGTCCAACAGTGGTGTTCTTCCTTCATGTAACATTGATGGTTCATTTTGTGTCCCTGTGTGAGTGGTGTGTACATGTGTGTGCATCTTATCCTCAGTAAAACAAATAATGTCTCATATTTAGAAGAGTTTATTTTTTATTTAATTGGATAATCTTTACTCCAAGTAATTAAACAGTAAAAAGAGGAATGTTGTGCCTGTTATAAATTACACATATCCTTCTAAAATCAAAAAGCTCAGTTAAACTGACCAATACAGAAAATATAGATTAATGCAGTGAAATTGTTTTCTTTGGGTTCAGTTTTCTAACTGAAGACATTAATAGAGAAGACAATCTGTTTTTTCCAAAGTGTTTAGTACTTACATTTCACTTTCTTCAAAACAAAGTTAGGGGCATTGTTCCTATATCTGAGAACAGTAAATGGGGATAATAAACCTTGTCTTTTAATATTCAGCTTTGCTAGTTACAGTGAAGTTCAGCATGTCCTTCATTTCTGATTCTAATTGTTCACAGAAGCTATTATCTTTTTTTCCTTCACTCCAGAAGCAGATATGTTTCTGAGGCTAGCAAAATTCTTTCTGTCTATACTTACATGAGTATAGACATGGTGGTGTATATACACTGAAGAACTATTAAGAAGGTTTTCTCTCTTCCATTCAAGCATTTTTTGCTACTGCTTTTGTAATGGATTCTGAAGAAATTCAGTTAGGTTCAAAACATTTTTGACTCATCTCAAATAGTGTGCATGAGAACTATAGTCTAACACAACCTAACACAACCTAAGTAAAAAGCTGGAAACTGCAGTAGGACAAATTTAAATTTGCACCAATAAGAACATTTAAACAATTAGAATGATTAATCATAGAGGCAATAGATGCAGGCCTATTAGCACCATTGATGGACAGGCTGATCCAGAATTAGAAAAGCAGTTCACACATGAATAGTGAGAAGAGTCATCCACAGTGATACCATATGTGAAGATTCACTGGAGTGAATTTAGAGTTCTCTAAGTGCCCTCCAAAAAAGCCATGAAGAGCAAAGGGAAATTACAGATTGTTTCTGTGTTTCAATCACAAGTAATGACCTTTTCAAGCACATTCTCAAGCCCCTTCAAATAGGAAATTGTTCTTGAGAATTCTAGAATTGGAAGAAAATACCTTCATACCAGGGATGTCCTAGGACACATTGCATTGACAGGTTTACACATGTGATAAAGGAGCATTTGCATTGCCTCAGATATATCATTTCAGCTACCTGTATTGTTCAATATAATAGAAATTGGATGAAATTAAAAAGTCAGATAAATTTCCAAAATCCACACCAGATGTTGGCCTTAAAATCCAAAAACAAAAGTACCCAGTTCTCTGTCAGGGAGTAGGTGGAAGCAGGCATGGAAAATTGCTGTGTTATAAATTGCCTGATTTCTACTGTTAACAGATGTTTAATTGTTATTAGCATTATTTCAGCTATTAAATTACAGAAACATGATCCTTCATCTCATACTCCAAGGACACTCACTACCTGTGCACTGAGATAGTCCCCTTTGCTCTTTACTTTTAAGAGCAGAAGTACAATTTTCCTTTTCTGAGCATCTGTGTCGCTCATTAACAGCAAAGGGAATCCAAATCAAGGTCGTATTTATAATGTGTTTTCAATGGAGAGCATTTAGTTATTTTTTGTGGATGTTGTAGTCTTCATAACTTTTTGGATTGGGAGGACAGTAATAAAACTGTTGACTTGAATACAATAAATTTTAGAATACACAATAAGTAAATTGGCATCTCAAAGTTTTACAAAACACTGGAATTTTATAAGGAAACATAAGGAAACTTGCAATTTTTGTTCTATTTATAAAATATAAAAATGGTGTTCCAGTCTAAAGAATAATTTCACTCCTTTTAAGGAGGAATATATTGTCTTATTTGTATCTGTTCCTCCAGAAAGATAAAATCCAGTATCTTTAAATTGCGAAGTTGACCTTCAGTGCTACTTTCAGAGCACTGAACTGGGAGAGACACAGTAGAGCTACAGAGAACTGTAATACAATATCTTTTTTCTCTTCTTTTTTTCTTTATCCCATTGTTAATAAAAATTATTTTGCTGATTTATGCATGGCTTCTTTTACCATATATGATTTACTTTTCTTTCATAGTACATTAATATATGAATATATATGCATTCATATACACTCAAATATGTATACAACTTTGAAATTTGTGTTACTTATGTCTGTTATAAATACCTTGGACACTGCCATGTCCTGATACTAATTACACTCTCAATAAAAAGATAACACTTAAGCAAATATATACATCTTTTTCCTACTTAGAGCACTCAGGAACATATTTTCAGACAACTTACACAGTCTTATTTTGAACTTGTGCAAGCAATCGATGTTCTTCAGGTTTAGAACCACTTTATAAACTCTTAATCTCATTTACGGTATTCATGTTCACAAAATGCTGCAGTTTGTATATCTATTTATTTTTTTTTGGCAACAGCAAAGTGGAGCTACATGCTAAGAGGTGGGAATTGACATCTCTTCCTTTACTATGGGAAGGGCAAACTAATCAGAGCTTCTTCATTTCTTTGTTGCTCTTGCAAAGTTAGTATTTATTATTATTTCTAAGAAGTAATTTTGATACTCTTAACCTGTCATTTGACAAAATAACTTGTACATAAATTGGTATATAAGACTCTTTATGTATTCCTGTCAAATACTCTTGATACTGTTGTATGAAATCCATATGAAATCCACAATCTAAAATTCCATGCAAGCTTCAAAGCCAGGATTTTACAGACCTGCTCATAGCTGCCCAAGAGAAAATGCAATTGCATGTGTAAGTCTTAAAGATCCTTTAGAATAGCCAAGATTATTGGCTAGATATATTTTATTGAATTAAATTAATTTTTAAATCAAAATTAAAAGTAATATTAATGCTGTAGGTCCAAATGCTGAGACATTAGGGTGGGTTTTTTTCTTTTCTTCTGTAAGCACTTTTGTTACACTTCTATTTCTCACCTGCCTACCCAGTCTAAAGGACAAGTTTTATAATTGGATTGTGAATATTGTCAATTATGTTTTAGCTACCTCTTTCTAAAAGAAAGGCAACAATATTACTTTTGACATGAAAGCATGCTTGTACTTCTCAATACAAAGAATCAAACTTAGCTACTACACTTGCAGTGTAATCATTGATCCCTCTAAAGATGGTACTGTAAAGAGATTGAATGCAGTGTTTTTCTTACTAGTATTTTCCTCAATGTAGAAAGTATAATTGAGAAAAACTCTATTTCTACACATGTATATATAAACATACATTTTTTTACACAACTAGACAGTTGCAGATAGTACTATTTTCCAAGCCATTGGACATTCAAACTTTTATTTGCTCTGAATTTCTATTAAGAGATAATTTTCTTCATTGAACATCCCTTCTGTCACATAAAGCAAAGACTTTGTAGACTAAACCTCATAATTTTGGTCATTATGGTGAATCAAATTATATTTTCAAATCAATAATATTGATTTTGTTTCCAATGGCATATTTGCTTCTCCAGTTGAGTAGATTGATTTATTTAATTGCATGATAGTTCCTGCATATCTGAATACAAATAAACAATGTTATATATAATTTAGAAGTCAAATGATCAAAACAAGATCTGGTGTCTGTGACAAGTTATTTTGCATGTTTATAATAAGCAGTGTATTGTGGGTAATATTAAATCATATTTCCTCTTTATTAGTAGTTGACCTATATTTTGCTGTGAATGGAAGATCTAATGTAAACTGAGAAAAAGCAGTTGGAAACAAAGCCCAATGGATTTAAGCATTAATTTCTTTCCTGACAGACATGTCATTTTTTTTTCAGAAACCCAGTAGTCATTAATATTCCCAATAATCAATCAAAAAAGGTGCAATTTCTTCATAAGTGTAAGCCTAATAAGTGTATGCTTAGGGGAAAGACACCCAATTCAACAGTATAATATATTATCAAGCCTCTTTGAATTTCCTGAACCATAGTGAATTATTTCAGGTTCTCTACTCAGAAACAGAGTCATGAAAATTACTAAATTATATCTAAACAATACAGATGAATAATTATAGGAAAGCAAATTAATTTGAGTGATTAGCTCAAAAAGTTTAAGTACTTGTTATAATTGCTGAAAATTTGACATAATTTACTCTAATTTACCATGAGCTTATTTTTTTAATATCTCTCCAAATATACTACTTGATTCTTGTCTTTCCACAGCACAAGTTACTGAAGCATTAGATATTGGGTATGCAGAAGCCAGGAAATAATTGTACACAAAACTGCAAATATATTGCAAATCTTTATGAAAAAGAAACACTAACTTTTTGCTAAGTTCAAGTCGTAAGGGTCTAGGTCAATCCCCTACACGTTTGGTGACAGAACATTCAAGGACACATAGAAGCCATGAAGGATTGAGACAATCCACTAAATGTTGCTTCTTCCTCACACTCTTTCCTGGTTGCAGTATGGAGTCCTTCTAAGCAAGATTTCCCTTCATGAATTTTATGAGTTCTCTCAATGGACTGCACTTCACAAATTGCTCCAGCATGGTTCCTTTCCACATGGAGTCCTTTAGGAATAGACTGCTCCAGTGATCCTCACAGGGCTGCAGGAATCTGGTCCATTGGGGCCCTTCTCAGGCTGCAGCTTGCTTCAGGGCACATTCATCTGCTCCAGTATGGGGTCCTTTGTGGACTTCAGGTGAAAATCTATTCCATCTTGGCTCTCCATGGACTTCAGGGGCACAGCTTCTTCACCATGGCCACCACCACTAGCTGCAGGAGTGTATGCTTCAGCAGCTGGGGCAGCTTCTCCTTCTCCTTCTCCAGTGACCTTGATGCCTTAAGTTTTAGCTTTCATATTTTCCAGATTCTGTACTGCATTAGTATATAACTCTGAGCTTCATATGAAGTGTTAGCAAGTTCTCTTCACAGTTTAGTTAGACAAAAAAATCCTTTTCCAGCCTGAGAACCAAGGACACTGTTGCAGCTTCAGGCCCAAAAAATATAAACAGCAAATTGAGGAGAGCAATTTGGGAGGATGGGACTTCATAACTTGAAGCTGTAATTGGACAATAAACCCCAATATGTAAATGGAGCAAAACAAATGTTTCACACCAAAAGTCTGAAAACTTGTAACTCAGTGTCCATCTTGGGTGGAGCCACAGCTGTGCCTTTGTACTGCCCAAGGTGTATCCTTTGAAGGCCTTTTAATAAGTACCTACTTTATTTCTTTAACCTTAGGCCTCTATCCTACATAGCCTCTCAAGGCATCAACCTCAGGGTCTTCTAAATAGCTTCTCTCACATTTTCTATCTCCTCTATCTCAGTTGCTATCCTGCAACACCTTTTCTCCTTTCTTGAATGCATTATGACAGAGATAGTGCCAACATCCCTGATGGGCTCAGCTTTGGCCAGAAACAGGTCTCCATTGGAGCTGTCTAGAACAGGCTCTGCCTGACATAGGACCAACTTCTGGTGTCCTCTCACAGAAGACATTTCTTTCAGACCCCCCTTGCTGCGTAAACCCAACACATTAATTACACCAACCAAATAACCAAAGGGAAAAAACTATTAACTACATTATGGAAAATATGATGCGACTTTAGATACTGGTAGTAAGTATAAGCTATTGTTTGCCTAAAACACATTCTAGAAATTACTGAGGTCTGAGACAACATGCATCTGTCTGCTTAGGCACTGTTAGCCAAGGGCAATCAGCACTGGTGACTTTTAAAAGTGCTTGTCTTGGATGACTCCATTCAGCACAGCTATAGTAGATTGGCTGTAGAAAACAGCAAATTAAAGAAATGGTGGAAGTATCTAGTACCAGAGAAAGAACATTATAGTTCATAATTTAAAAGTCCTATGGGCTAAGGCTGCATTTAGTCTACAGTGGAAAATCAATCTCCTTTATATTCTTCTAGACCTTTAACTTAAAATCTAAGTTGTTTTCCACAGATAATTTTTTTCAAATTCTCCACCAAAGTGGGTAATGAAAACCAACACTGCCATTCTCTTACCTTTCAGATGATTGAAGTAAGCTTATATTATAAGCACAGAAAAAAAATTGTTTCTATCTGAAACTTTCTGGGAAAAAAAAAATATTAGCTGTGCAAGCTTCCCTGTCCCTTTCCTTCCTACCCCACATTCTGAATGTATATGTCCACTTAGTATTTCAAAGACTTACTATGAGTGATGGGTCACTGCTTTACTAGGCATTCTGCCAATTTGAGGATACATTCTCTCAGTCAGTCTTCCTTATCAACTCTTCCGCCCCCTCAGTGGTTCATCACTAACTTTGCCATCTGTTACCACTGGTTGAAAAATCCCAAAGTGGCTAATTTTCCAGTCTAACCACTGTTTAAAAAGAAAACAAAACAAAATAAACAAGAAAAACCCCACCCATCTTTTACTTTTTCCTCTGCAAATGTATTTTAGTTGCGTCTTAGCTTTTTGCCACTACTAGAAGAGCTTTGCTCTGTATTTTTCAGTAAGTTAAGTAACTCAAGTACACTTGGCTGAACATTGCATTGCTGATTTTTAAAATTTAATACTGGGACATTTATTCAGTTATTTTCTTAGGATTAGTAGGTAAATATATATAAGAGAAAATGCTACCTAGGAATTTTTCTTTTAAACAACAATTTGTTTGATTTTTTTTGCTTACCTAAAATATTAACGAATGCTGTCAATATTAAGGAAAAAATATATCAGCATTATCAAAAGCATATAAAGCATACATCAAAAATCTATAAAAATATAAAATATATTAAAAATAAAGCATATATAAAATATAAAAAATATATCAGCATTAATCAGAAATTTTGTGGGAGACATGGAAACAATTTATACTAAAATCTTTTGTTTTACAACAATTTTAAAATATGTGTCAGAACAAGTATTGTCTACCCCTTTTACTGGATGTGCAATTAATGATATTACATTCTCTATGGAACAAATGTAAACTAAATTATGTCATCTAAACTGAAGGTTTCTAGTCTCTAAATGTTTATATACCACATTGTAGTCCATGTAAAACATCACGCTTGAAAGTAGCTAAATTTTAACTCTTTAAGGATCAAATTGCCCAGTTCTATAACTCCTAGAAACCTGAAATTTGAAGTACTCATATTGCATCTTAGAATGTTTGTTATGGTATTACCAAAGATACAGGAGATCCTTACTGTATGTGGTACCATAATATCTTTACAAAAAATGGAATAACTTCTATGTCCACCTTCAAGAAAGTCAAATAGCATAGGAAAAATTACTTTTATGTGTGGAACTTCCTTTCACTGAAAATCCTGGGTTTTTTTCATCATAGTACAAGGAGAACTTATGTGATTGTGTAACATATTGTGTAATTCCAGCATGACTTTTATGAATTTATAAGATTCTTTTCATCAATGTATTATTTTTATTCAGGAATAAGTGCTTTGATCACTAAAACTGAAGACGTTTCTCTGGACAAATGCTGTCTAATCAGAAGAATATTTTCTCCTGATTAGAATGGGGAAGGCAGTACAGCCCTTTTATAATCTTAAAAGTGTATGAATGCTTCCTCACTCTTCCTTGGTAATGGAAATTTACATCAGCTCAGTAATATTAGATGAATTCATATAATTTGGAAAAATTGTTTGCCTTACAAATGGAGGGAAAAAATGTTAGAATATCTAAGTAATTTACCTGAATAACTTAGAATTGTAGGATTTTTTTTCTTTACGTGAAATCTGAAGATAACAACAGTAACAGTATTGGGCACAAGATTCTATTTTGCACAACAGCCATTATTGCATAATGATCTTTTATGTTTTTTATCATCTTAAAATTTAGTCTGAACAATTTTCAATAGCTTAATATCTTTTCAATGTCTCTGTTTCCACTGGGACCACTTAACATAATTTTAATTTAAAATTTCTTCTTGTTTCAAGTTGTCCATATGAAAGCATTGATAGATAACACATAAAATTAATGACAATACACAGACTACTTTTATTATTAAATATAACTTCAAGTGTCTTGCTACTTTAATATGCGCCAAAGTAGTCAATTAAATTTTTTCATAGGATATTTCTTAAGTGTCTTAGTTTATCTTCTGTTACCCAGAAAGTTGCTCATACTTAGTCTAGTGTACTTTCCCCTGCAGAATTATAACAGGTAAATAATTATTTACTTTTCTTTTTGTTTCTTTGCTAATATCAACCCACACTCTCAACATGAACATTTAAATTTATCCTAGTAACATGGTAATTGAAAAGTAATTAAGCACTGCACATAATTGACTGACAAGTTATCCCTGCTAAACACTTTCAAGATGTGTTTTCATGCTAGCATAAAAAAAATCCTGACTTGTAAAAGTCAGGGAAAGTTTTAGTGATGATCTTAATAGAGTCAGAGCTTTGATTCCAATCACTCAAGCCTTGATTAAGAACTGTAACACTTACTGATACTGCAGATGTCCAGTCAAACCTGTAAAATATGAACACATATACATGTATACATCTTATCTGTAGAAAAAAAAAAAAAAAAAAAGGGAAAAATGAAATGCACCTGTAACTCTGTGTGGAATGTTTCTAGTGAATGGATAAAATTGCTTTCCTGTACAACATGTTGACTAAAAGGCCCCACTAAGTCTCAGCAATTATATAGAATTGTGATATAAATTAGCTTGCTTTTTCTCAATAAATATGCAATAGTCAGTTCAAGATAAAGTTAGGTCATCTATCTAAAATATACTGCGTAAATATATATATAGCATATATAAAATGGCAGTTCAAACATTCACCTACTTAATCATCTTATATACCCTACTGATGGAGAAGGAAGACTTGCACACCAGATGATGAACAGCAAGTCTCATCTTTATTCCCCGAATCGCCAGTTATTATACACTTTTTAATAAGCTCATGCATAGTGCAAAATTCCAGCTCACCATTGGCTAATTAACTATCAGCTACCTACGTGCTGTTTTGTGCATCTGCTACTGCTTTCCCAAGCTATGTTTTGCTATGTTTTCCTTTTACCACCTGTTTTTGTGCATTCCTCTATCCGTGGGACAAGGACACAGTTTCATTTGGAATGGCAGCTCCCCTCATTCTGTATCTCGGGCAAATTAATCTGGCTGTGACCCTTATCCCGGAGCCAGCTTGTTACAAAGCTCTCAACACCCTACATTATGTTCTTTGTAAAGTATCACCAAATTTGTCCAATGCAAGTAATAACAGTTGACACATAATATCACTATCAAATTTCTGCTCATTTGTAAAAATTTTTGGGTATTTGTTGTTCGTGGGCATATTTTTGTTCATTGTTTTGTTTTGTTTTGAATACTTGTCAGCTTGAAATGCTAAAAAAAACCCCATAATTTTTATTTCTAAACCTTGTTTAGAATCCAGAAAATTCTTCTTTTCTGTTACAATTGTGGGGTTTTTTCCACACACTTATTTGTTGAATAGTCTTATAAATTTGGACCTTATACAAAGCTTTTCATCTCTCTTTTAATTGTAATCCACATTGATCTGGCCAAAAAGTCATTGTAAGATAAGAGCATTTCAAAAAGAAGATTATTATTTGATTCTTTTCAGAACTAGCAGCTTTCTGATGTCTCATCATGCAGCACAATTTCATAGGTTCATCTTTCACTCTCATGCCCCATTTATGCTGGGGAGGTAGGTTGATAAAAATTTCAGACAGCTTGAACTCCCATTACCAGTGACATTCATGGTCTTAGTATAGAAACAGAAGCCTTTAATGCAATTCTAGTATAAATCATTAATACCTTCTATCTTTCCAAAAATGCTGTACTACAACCTATCTCTAAAAATACGTTGTTGTCATTCAGTCACCAATTTCTTTCTCCAAAATGTGGAAGAGGATGTAACTCTCTGTGGTAAAGCTTACGAAAATATTCTCCTTCTTTTTCTTTCTCTCTAGTTTCCACGGCAACCCATCAAAACTAATAGCGGCCTACAGAACGTCATGTTCAGATACAGAACCACAGTACAACAGGTTCAATTTGTAGTTCAAAATAAAAGGCAAATTACAGTGTGTTAAAATCATTCTTACAAGTACATGTTTAAAATGTAAAAGTTTAGGTAGAAAATTTTAATGTCTTATAGACTGTATGTACTGATACAGTCCTTACAGAATGCATACAGATTTAATACAAAATGTTTGTAACAGTAAAGAGAAATTTTTAAAATTTAAGAGCTGATACATTGCTGTATATCAAAGTATGTTTCAAATTCATCTCCGTTTTCCTAAGGATTTAATTAATTGTACAATGTGTGAGAGTTTTAGTCTAGGAGTATTACAGTGAAGATTCTGGGTAACTGTTGGACAGAAGATTGTTTGGCAGACAAATAAAACAGTTGGGAAAAGCCCCAAAGAAACTGACAAAATGCCAAAACAAAAAAACAAAACACAAAACAAAAATATGCTTAAAACCTGGGCCTACACTTTTCAGGGGTAAAACTGCGCATCTCATTAATCTGTGTATTTTACTTAAATCAACACAGGTCCAATAAAATTCATTCAACTGTATGTCATTCAACTGCCATGTAAAGGTCTAGCTGTGAGTTTAATCAATAGGTGAAAGGATATTTCAGTAAATCTAAAAGGCAAACCATGCCTGTCATGGGAAGGATGTATCAAGTTGACACATATGAAAGGTAAAACTGCTACCAAAGATATCTCTTCCAATTCCCTCCTATACTTAGCCTTCCACAGAGCTCTTTGCAGCTTCATGCTGATTTAAGTAGGAACATTGATTTATCCAAGACTCCTTCTCTAAGCTCTTTTCAGGTAAAGTAAAAGACACCTAAAAAGTAGGAGAAGTCGAAGGTCTTGCTTAAATGGACATCAAATGATAGCACAGGGTTTAGTTATTATAGTGATGAACATCAATAAAGGTAGAGCATTATTGTAATAAAGTTATTATTAATATGATAGAGATATATTTTATCATATTATCCCTGTCTTACATCATCTGATGTTAAATGTTTAATGTTTTCACTGCAATTTAAAGGACTCAGTATTCTATAAGGATTTATGAGCACCATTTTTCTTAAAAGTAGAATCAAGTGAAAACAGTTTATCTTCTTAAAGTTTTGTTAAGGCCCATTTTATTTCTTACCTTGAAATATCAAGCAGGAATTTTTTTTGGTTTTTTTGGTTTTTTGTTTATTATCACCTTGTAAGCAAGGAGGTTTTGGGTTTTGAAAAAGTTTTACTGGCATGTTCAAATGAATAATTTTCTGCAACTCCATCTGTAATCTCTACTTAGTGTTCTGAAAATAAAGCATTTTATTTGCTTTTCTTTAGAAGCCTATTCATAGACTCATAGAGCCATAGAATGCTTTGTCTTGGAAGGGACCTTAAGGACCATCCATTTCAAATGCCCCTGCCATCAGCAGGAACACCTTCTGCTAGAGTAGATTGCCCAGCTCACCATCCAACCTGGCTTGAACACTTCCAGGGATATGACAATCACAGCTTCCCTGGGCAACCTGTTCCAATGCCTCACCACCCTCATAGTGAATAGTTTCTTCCCAGTATGTAATTTAAACCTACCTTCTTCCACTGGAAAATTTTTGCACCTTGTCCTGTATTTATATATTTCTTATCTTCCGTCTTTTAATGCTTCATTTTCTTTTCATGTCTTTAGTTGTAACAGCTGTGTACCAGATCATGAAGGTCAGTGTGAGTTTGAACCAGGTCACTGATTTAAGACATGTAAAATTCAACAATCAAGAAGAAATTTTTTTCTGAATTAGTAAGAATCTGTTTTACCCAAAATTCCCATGATGGCCATTAAATCTTTTTGATCACTATTTCTTAATAATTCACCTGCCGTAGTGCAAACAAAATAAAAATATCTCTTCTGTCTGTTCAGTTTCAACAACTATGTACAGAGAAGACTGCATATGTACAAATTTAATAATCTGATTCATCTCAGGCCTTCTCAGTTTAGCATGCTGAACCATGAAGCATGAATATAGTCTTGAAAACAGTATAGTAGGGGAAATGAAGAAATATTTAATTAATGAAATCTAATGCAGGTTTCACAAAATCAGGGTTTGTTTAACAGGTGTGTTTTAGAGATGAATTAAATAGAATTCTTTGTTTTCTTTCAGGGAAGAAAAGTAAATCTAGAATTTAGTTCTGACTCTCACAAATTAGAAATTTTAAATGTCCTGAAATAATTTTATGCATGCCAGTGGTGCTATCACCCTTCTGACATGAGTTTTCACTTCATTGGTAACCATGCCTCATGCTTGCCACTGAAAAAGAGAAAAAAGAATCCTAGAGTGAAGCTCTTAAATTTATACCAATTTTAATTACTCACTGAAGGAAAAGTTCCACCACTGCTGCTGTATGAACATACACTACACGTCTAATATCTTTTTTTAGGAAACTCTCTGGCTCTTATACTAACATGTGTAATGACCTGCATCCATCAGCAGCATATTTGTTTTTCCAAATTGATGGAGCTAATCACCAGTACTGCTTTGACAGACAATAATTGTACATTTTTTACTGTGTAGTTCATCATTTGTTCAGAGACAATTGTTTTCTTTAGGTTTGTTTGTTTTGTTTTATTTTTTGTCTTCCTTTATAAAGAATCAATTATTCAACATGTTTAATTTTCCAATTTTAGCTGGAAAATTATTAGTGAAGGTATGAGTACTGCATAACAAACCCTCAGGTGATATGTTGGGCAGATAAATAAAGGAATAGAGCAGTGACACAACTTTCAGTATTACCCTCTAATGAGAAGGTGAAAATAGGAGTGAAAAATGGATGTATCTCAAATATGCTTTGCAGAAGCTTGTCATTGTCATCTTAGAAATCTACAAAGTAAGTATTACCAGCCCAGAGAAGAAATCATTATAATAGTGAAATAAAGAGAGATTATTTCAAGGAGTATAACAAAAAGGAGAAATAATAATTTTCAGGACAATGGACAGAATATGTAAAGAAAAGAGATGTACACCCATACCAAAAACTACGAGCAATGAACATTATTACACGGAATATTTGAGAAAGAAGTATATATCTCATTTGCAAGACTTGAGGAACCAAACTCCCCTGTGAAAATACTGTGTTCATTAGGCTAGGTATGACTGGGTGAAAAACTTATCAATTTATCCAAAAATAATTATACATCACATGACAATGAAAAAACACAGAGGACAGGATATCACCCTAAAGTTTGGAGAGTTTACAAAGAGTGGATGAACGCCCTGACTCCCATATATTTCTCTAGACTATTCCCATTTTTGTAATTGCTCTTACAGTCTACAGAAAGGTGTAGAAAATCTCCAGAAAATCCATGATTCTCTCAAGAGAAGAAATAGGTTATGGAGTCATTTTTCATGTGCAGTTTCTGCTTGACTTTCATACTGGGTATATAATAATTTTAAGCCCTGTTTGATCCTTATACAGTGTATAAGCCTGTATTGTTAGCCAGGTACAATTATCACTGACCCTGAAGGTAACTCAGTTGGTTAGAGCATGGTGCTAGTAACACTAAGACCATGGACTTGGTCCCTGTAAGGCCACTCACTTCAGAGACAGACTCAATGATCTTTGTGTGTCACCCTTAACTCATACTAATCTCTGATTGTGTAAATATAACAGATTTTAAATATGTATTCAATTATTCAAGATGATAAAATGGCCCAAAGCATCTTCATAACTTCCTCCTCTACTCCACAAGGTTTACTAAGACCCAGAAATATCTAATTATGTGAAAATTTTTAACTACATATTCTCATTTTTAAGGCAAAAATATGAAGGATGCAAAAACCTTACCACCTTTATCGTCCATGTTGTAAAAATGTCTACAGTGATTTGGGGAGGTTCTTTGTGATTTTTTTTTTTGGGCTGTTTTTATTAATGTTTTTTTTATCTGTATGTGTGTGTTAACTTTTAAGACTTACTCTATGATTTGTTTTTGCCTACTTAGGATATTAAATAGCAATGTGCTACCCTATCACTCTTTCTTTGCAATTATTGGAGTTGTGTTTCTTAAAAAAAAAAAAATAAAACCACACTTTTTAAACTTCATTTATATAAATGTGTGTTTGAATGTAAAAAAAATAACATTCCTGTTCTTTGTATTTGTTATAACTGATGCTTATAAGGAAGAAAATTCCTTGTTTTGCAAGGGTTCCTCAGGTTATGCCTAACAAGAAATCATAATTTTTTTGTGTTTTTTTTGGTCTTGACTATCATTTCTATGGCAACCAATTGAAATATCAAAATGGAGCATTTTGTCTTCAAGTAGAGAATAAGCAGCAGGATATGATTAATTCTAAAAGTGCAAGGTTATTCTATAAACTCTCTACAAAAATACTATGGTCACATTCAATAGGTTTTTTCTCCACCATAATTTCTCAATCAAACTAATTCAGTTTACAATTGAAATGCTTTTCTGAGTGCCAGTCCTTAAATTAGGCCTGGGATTTGGGAGCTTATTTGTCTTCTATCTGACTCATGGATCACCAATAATAAAGACTTTTGCAGGCCAAGTATTGCCTTTGGATTCACTTGTGCAACTTCATTACTTTCAGTCAGTTTGCATAAATGTAACTGAAGGGTAAACACCAGAAGCAGTGGAACTGAGGAAAAGTTCTGCAACTGGAACTTTTACTTAACAAACATATTGATTAAGTTCAGACCATGAAATTATGCAGTGCACTCTCCACTTTCCGAGATCTACATTGTTTCTGTCAGCTTAAAATTAATTTCTGCTTATAATACCTCCCTGTTTGCAAGTTCAACTGTACACAAATAACAGGTGTAAAACCCACACTCAATTGTGAGACTCAAGATGAAATTCTGTTTATTAGGTATACCATGGTGTAAAAACAAAAAAACCCAACTTTGTCTTCACCTGCCTGGGTTTTTTTTTCCATTTTTGGTTGCCATTTTCACCTCTGTACTGGTTGTCCAGCAGAATGCTATTTGAATGACGTTTCAAGAAGCAGTGATTTTTTAATTCCTTGCAGTACTCCATGAAGTATGAAACACTGGGGGCCTTAGGGCAATAGATGCATTTCATCCCCTGACCACCCTTTCCTGTGGCTCCCCCCAAGTCACCCACAGCCCATGATGCCATTCCAGCCCCCGGTGCCGCTTGTCTGTGCCCCAGAGATGCTGGTCTCCAGCTCCCCATAGCCCTGCCATGTCCAGCCACGAGTTCCACCCACAGTCCCAGAAAGGCTCTCAGTGTTCCCCTCAGTGTCCCCCTGCCTGCCCTGCTCCTGATGGACAGTGGGACAGGCTCTGGCTGGCCCCTCTGCCCATGTTCCCAGCTCCCAGAGAGCCCCCAGCCCACACTGCCTTAACATGAGAGTGTTACCATGTTCATGCACTAGGCTTGTTTTGTTGGTTTTCAGTTAAAGAAGATGTCTATTATGACATCTGCAATTGTAATTCAATTATGGTGTTGATTTTATTTGGCTTGCCTAAAGCAGCCATTGAATGGTTTAAGTCCTTCTGACAAAGGGAATGCTAAAATATTTAAGGCAGGAAGATAGGAATAATCCCTGGTACATCTGAAAAGCAGGCATGCACAGCTAGAACAGTGTTCATTTAAGTGAAAGTAGTATTGACAGGGTACTTGGATGGCTGGAGAGCTTATACTTCACTTTTTGCTTACAGGCAAGGTTAAGAATCAATGGTGGGTGTTCTGCCTCTGAAGAATTTATTTATGCCTTAGTTCTTCACAGATGATCTATCAAATGCCTTAATATTTTTTAAGCTTGATAAACACTTTCCCACAATTCGTACATGGATTAAACCAAGAGGAAAAGGTTATTTTTCTGCATAGGTTCCAAAAGCAGCACCTGGTACCTAGTGTTGTTCACTGTTCATTTATTTTAAAGATATGGAGTTCTGTGCTATTGTTATTATAATTTTTATTTTACTTTGTTTTATTTTATTTTTATAAGAAGGGAAGCATTTAGAGTAATCTGACTGAGAAAGGATTGAGATGATACTCAGATCTGGATTCAGTGTTCATTCTGACCCCAAGTTAAAATATGATTATTAGTAAATTACCTGCTTTTTGGAGCTCTTGGGTGTATAAAACATATATTAATTCAGTGAAGTCTATAATTCTTTGGCATATTTATGACCTAATATTACATCTCTAAATGCTAGTTATCCAAATCAAAACAAAGTATTCTGGCTTTCTTGTATACTTAGTAAAAGGAAACAAATGAGAGATTTATTTATTTACAGAATGCTTCATCTATCCCTTGGAGATCTGTTTTAGGATATGATGATTCTTTTGAGGGTGGTTATTGCTCTCCATTAACTGTAAAAAATGCTTAGAATTACTATCTTTGCCTCAGACAATGAACAATTAAGCACTTAATATTAGAGAAAATTAATAAGTTCTCTCTACTCTGATAAGGCCCCACCTAGAGTGCTGACTCCAGCTCTGGTGTCCCCAGAACAGGAAGGACACAGATCTGTTGGAGTGACTCCAGAAGAGGGCCATCAAGATAATTAGAGGGATGGAGCACATCTTCTTTGAGGAAAGGCTGAAAGAGTTGGGATTCTTCAGCCTGAAAAGAGAAAGCTTCAGGGTGACTTAAATATATTCTTCCAGTACTTGAAGGGAGGCTAAAATAATAGTTTTTACAAGAATGTATAAATAGTGATTGAACAAGGTGGAATGGCTTTAAATTGGAAGACAGTAGGTTTAGATTAGAGATTAAGAAAAAAAATTCTTTACTGTGAGGGTGCTGAGGCACCAGCACAGGTTGCCCAGAGAAGCTGTGAACATCCCATCCCTGGAAGAGTTCAAGGCCAGGTGGCCTTGATGGAGCTCTGAGTCACCTGGTATAGTAGAAAGTTCCCTCACCATGGCACAGGGGTTGAAACTAAATGACCTTTAAGGGCCCTTACAACAAAAGGCATTCTATGATTCTATGACAATTCTATGATTTTATTCCAAATTTAGGGGATATTAATTTGCTTTGGGCTCTCTTAGGCCATCTGTACATTTGGTTGAACTCTGCATATTGCTTCAGCTGATTAGATGCTTAAATCTTTTATGACACTACTCATTTTGTGCAGCTTTTTTTATCTACTCTGGACTTAAGATAAGTAAGCTTAAAAGTGAAATCTAAACATTTTCATTTACAAGTTTATTTCAAATATTTGAAACATATTATTTATACTATAAACAACCTGAACATATTAAAACTAAACAAAAAGAGCAGCATAGGGTAGGGATAGAAAAATTGTTTGATGCCTCTGTTTCGAAGATATTAGAATTTCTTGCAGAGGCTACTTACAACTTTCCTTTTGAGTAACACATCTTGGATTTTTTTTAACCACTTAAAACTAAAATAATCTATGATCTAGAAAAATTATGCCCTGCCACTACCTTGATAATTTGGCACATTTTATCCAATGTGATGTTCATAAGTGGTGAATATTCTTCACAGCTGTCCCAAGTTTTGGAGAAAGAGTGAGAAGTGTGAGAAAGAAACTTAAATGACTTAAAATGATAGAGACCTGTCATTTGTGTTAAATGATTTTTATAATAACCTGTATAGGAGATAGAAATCCCCTATATGTTTAAATGTGTGATGAAGAATGTCAAGCTTAATGAATACTGAATTGTCAAGCTTCATTATTTGTTCATATTTCTTCTTATGTCAGACTGCCTGAGAAGGCTAGGTCTCTCCCCATATATCACTAAATCTTCTCTTCCTATCCTTTACAAGACATTACAGGATACTTGTCTGGTCAGGCAGCCTGATCAATAAGCATGGAATAATGACTTAAATAGGATTGGTGCTCAAGTGAAGTTCTGTGGCACTGTCCTTTAGCATGTTTCTGCTCCTGGACATGCTTTTGCCCATTGCTAAGTAACAGTCTCTTAGGCAATGGTCTCATATAGTAGAGATGCTGTGATTCTAGAATTTACCCTCATGGCAAGTAAAGATTACCTTACTTATCAGGGGAAGAAACTTGGACAAACTGGTGTAAGTTGCTACAACTCAGTTTCAGATAGCAGATTTTAGTCTGCTTTGTTTACTTGTACAATAACAACCGTGGGCAAAAAGGCAATGAACGCTGATCATTGATAGGTACTGCAGCTTTCAGAAAAGATTTTATTTGTCAAACCAAAATGCTGTGTTTTCACTGCAAAACACTGAATGGTTTCTCTAAGGATCTTTTATTTCTGATCACTGTTCATTTTAATCAGAAGGGGAAAGAAACATGTAAACCTACTCGTGTACTTTTTGGCTTGTCTATTATCTCTTAAGCATTTAGGTTTAGAGTTTACCTCAAATGAAGACCCTTTCCCAAACACTAACATGCAAAATTTCACATATGAAAAACATCTTACTGATATAAAAAAGTCTATATTTGTCAAGATTAATGCCAAATTATAATTTTTATTTTAATTCTCACTGAGGTGTTTATTCAAAACTACCTGCCTACTAATTCTTCCCAAATAGTCTTATTCAAAAACCACTCTAGAAAAACCAGAAAATATGCCAATATAGATTGTTTACTAAATACATGTATAACATGAGGATTCAAAATGAAAATGGATGCAAATTAATAATTATGTTTCTAACAGAAGTTTAAGCTGCATACTATGTTATTGGATAGGTGACTGGGAGACATTCAATATTTTTATTCAGTGCATCAAACACAATACTAAGTATTTTTTTAGTTAAATCAGCATATTTGAATTTCATATAGTATATTTATCTTTAAATCAACAGAAACAGGATGAGTTTTTGAGACTTTTGATTGAATTCTAGTGCAAAGTACTAGGGGGTAAAAATTCAAAGAGTGACAGAAACTTCATCCATCCATCACTGTATCCTCTTACTAAATCACCAAGGTTTTTTGAGTAGGGGGAAATTTAATTAATGCCAATGGAAGAAACTCTAAAACTAAATAAGGGCATAAAAATTAGACTCTCTTATGAGCTATTTACATTAAAAATCTTTATCTGGTGTTAAAGAAGTATATCATCTTGAGACCAGTTTGAAGGTCAAACTCATTTATTTCAGCAACTTATTTCTCCAGGTTTTGTTTCATTGTAAAGTAACACATGATTCTAGGAGACAGAACAAAACATTGTAATCATATCATAATTTCCATGGTAAAAATATTTTCCTATTCACCAAATAATAAGACTTAGCATGCGATGTACACAAAAATTTCTATATGGGAACAAAATAATTAATTGCTCAGGTACTTTGCTATTAAGCTTTAACACTCTCTTATTATAATTTTTTTTAATCTGCTCATATATGAAACCAGTAAATTACTGAAAAATATTGTAATCTATGAAATTAGAAGAGAATCTATTTCTTTGAAATATGCATGAAAGATACATATTTTAGAAGAAACACCTACATTTCTCTCTTTTTTTAAAATATAAACTGTGAAAGATAGAAACTACTGTGATGAAATAAAGCAGAAAGAAATTACTAGAAATATTTTTTCTTTAAATCTAGAAAAAGATGAAAAAGTTTAAATTTTATTTCTAGACAAAAAAAATTTAAGATAACTTTTAAAACACTTGGTGTAAGTTAGGTACTGGTTAGGAAATTGGTCCTTTGTTCAATAACTCACAAATTCATTTTGTGGATGTAGTTAAATTGCTTAATCTCAATTCTCTGTTTAAAAAAAAAAATTCTATACCTTATATAAATAAGAAAGAGTAAAAAATAGTTCAGTTCCATCTGACGTTGCTCCTTCAGCTGTGTTTATATGGCTGTGGTGGACTAATCCTGACTGGATGCCAAGCGTCCACTCTCCCCTCCTAAATGGAGCTTGGGAAAGACAGTATAACAAAATGTTTATGGCTCCAGATAAGGACAGGGAGAGATCGGTATTACCATCACAGGCATAACAGACTCAAATCTGGAGAACTAGTTTAATCTGTCATCAATCAAATTAGAGAAAGGCAATGAAAAATGTGTTGGGTTTGCATGTTTGAGTGCAGATAATGTTATCTTCTATGGGGCTTTGGGCACTGAATATCAATAAAATTTAGCTGGACTTTCATCTGAGCCATCAAAGGTATTTCAGCACCTTATCCAGTAGCAGTGCAAATATTTCCAAGATACTGTGTTTAATGATCCTCTGAAAATATTGTTCACAGTAATTTTGGAGCTGAAAATACAAATATTAGATTATATTACAGAAAGAGAAAGGTTTTCAACAAAAAGTGGAAATTTAGACATTGAGTGAGTGCTATTAAGATTCATTTATAGAATGTCACAGAATGACATATTCCAATTTCAGAATTTTTTTTTAAATCAAGATAGACACATGGTTTGACTTTCACTAAGGTGAATTATCCTTTCACTTTTTAATGTTTTAAGTCATAATAATTCAAGATAATATGAGTCCATGAATAAAAATGTAGAATCTCGTGCACTGATATTCTTTCAGTATTACATATTGATTTAGATGCTCATCTGCAAGGAAAATGTGCAAAGAAGGGACATGGCCATCTTCCATAAACTGGCAAGATGCTTAATAATTTTGGGCAGATTTCTGTCATTTTTAAGATCATAGAGTCTCTTTATCTTAATTCATCCACTGTAAACACATTTTCTTGTAAACAGAAAAGCAAATGCCTAACTCCATATTCCCCTGTAAAATTTCAAGTGTTTGCAATAATATTGAAATTTTACAGTGAAAATGTGTATCTGGATCTTTTACGCAGTGAATTTTTTACAAGTAATAACACCAAGGTGACCTTAAGACTGATAAATAAAAGAATCTGGTCCATTGGCAGTAGCAATTTTTCCTTTACCTCAACAGGCTTGGGATCATGTTACACAGAATACACAATCTGTTATGTTTATTTCTTCACATTGAAGCATGTGGGTTTTCTGCATATGTGTGTCAAAATGTTTTGAGGTACTTCATTAAAGTTAAAATAATGCTATGACAATGACTCTAAAACAAAAAAGCAGAAACTAGATCTAGTCATTAATACAACTGTTAGTTTCTTGGTTTAAATAGTATTTTGAGATCTTTCCTTGCCTCTTGATTTTAAAGATCAATTCAAACCACAGGATATTTTGTTAAAATATTGAATTTATTTATCCTTTAAAGCAAACCAAACTAAAAATTAAATTTATAAAAAATTCCAAGTAATTTTTCTTGCAAAGTAGCTACACACAGTTGTTTTTTAGCAGAGTTTTTTTTTTCCCCTACAATTTTGTTTCAATATTTTTACTATAAATTATAATAATACACATTTATATATAGGTTGCTACTACTGCTTTGGATACCTATTAATTTGTGTTTACATAGTTCTAATATAAATATTCTTATCTATTCTGCTCTGGAAATAATTAGTAATAACACAAGAGAATAAATCAGAAATCAGAAAAAAAACTACTGCAGTTTGGCTTTCTAAGTGGAATTATGAGAGAGCTGGGGGAATTCTTCATACATGACATATAGGCAGACTGAAAACTTCATGCACAGTATTTTAATACCATGAAGGAGGCACAGTTTAGACATTGTAAAGGGAAATAATGAGCTTATGCTACAAATTATACATACTTAAATTTTCACAGTTCAGCCACCCCTAGCATCACCCCAAGCATCAGTATTTTGAAGTAAACAAACTGCTAAAATTCTCAAAGCTAGTCAACATGAGATTAACTTTCAGGAAGAGTAGGTCAACATGCTTTAATGGAGCTCTTTCAATTAGAGAGGTACTTCTTAGTACTCTCAAGTTATCCATGTATCTACCGGATATTCGAGAAAGAAAACAAATAGTATGAGTTGTGATTTGTTAAGCTTTACAGCCTATGAGCTAGGTCAAATAGGGTTTTAGAAATCATCTTCCATGAGAATAATATGCAAATGTGAAAACAACATAATTTAGACTTTCAAAAAAATTCCCAAATTACTTCATTTCCTGTGACCTGCAAGTTTATTTAATATAATTTATAAACCTTCATTTCAAATGTAAATTTTAGAACATATACCCTTTTGTTTTGGAACTAGTCAAAGTCTGTTGTATTAAGACATTTCTTAATCTAGTAAAAGTTATTGTATCCATCTAATTAACTGAACTGATTTATTAGCAAGGCCTTTGTGCTATCAGTAATAACCAATAGAGTATAGCTCTGTTGTATACTTTAAAGGTACAAATATATAAATCCTAAACAGAAGGTTATAAAAAGCGCTATCACTGTAAGTGCAGTACTGAGAGACTTCTCTGTGAATACTTAAGGACCAAAATAAGAATGTGATAGTGCCAAGAATAGTTTCCTTTGTCTCCATCCTTTCATTTCTCACGCTAAACATATGTGTAGTCTAATGAACCTCTTCACTCATATGAGAGACACAATCACAGTAAGTTCTAAGATAATTCTTTAGAGAATTCTGCCACTAAATGAATGGCAGCATCATTAAGACATGTCACTTACTGAAATAACAGCTGAAATGACTATGTGGGATTTTTATTTGCCCTGCCTTTGATACTGAAGGATAAGTCCCAGAATGATAAGGCAACAAGGTATGCCTGTCACCTTGAAGAGTGAAGTACTGTGATAGCTTGGTCCACCTGAGTTAAGAGCGCATTGACCAATTTGGTCTCACCCTTTCTGCCCAACCATTTTTCTTTTATCATTATTAAAAGACTGAAAATGGGAAAAAAAAAAACCCTCATTATCTCATTACTTTCTAGAATTATTTATTGCTGCATCAATTGCATTCTGTTTCTTTGCTTCTTGTTCCCCTTTTCTGCCTGATGAAGTGGTAACATGGTTCCTTGGATTTGTCAATATATGATTTGATTTTGTATAAGTTTGACTTTTCTGTCTTTATTTTTTTTTTAATTTTATGACATATTTAATCTATCAAGCTGATTTGAAGCGTTGTGCTATACACAAACCAAACAGGTTAACAGTTGTTTAAGGAAGCACTACTTTTATTTTCCTTTTTTTTTTCATCTTGCATTTTACCACTAGCAATAAAAAGTAGTACAGAGAAATTGTTTATATATTTTCAAGTTGCTAACATGTGAAAAAAAAGCTATTTCTCCTATTAGTGTACATATTGTGGAAAAAAAAAAAGAAATTAGGAAAAATAACCATTATGTACCAACATTTTACAATAACTTTCTATTTATGCATAGAACTAGTGAATTCCACTCAGGTGGGCTACACCTCATCTTTGATTAGGTGTACTTTCTTTTTTCTTTTCTAATTCATTGCCCTGTATCATAAATTCCCCAAATATGTTGCTGTTGTCCTCACCTCCTTTTTACTTTTTCATACACTGATTATAAAGTGCTACACTTCTTTCCTAGCATTACATGGCTCACTAATATGATACAAGCCAGTATAGAGATCTAAAAGTGCTGCTGCTTTAAGGGAATGGCCAGACTCACCAAAGATCCACTGAAAAAAAAAATTGAGTACCTTTCTGTAGTGCCCACAGTTCACAATTTTTTTCAGAGAGGTTGTAGAAGAAAATATTTTTAGAACGGTACATTATTTGAAATACCCATACAACTGAGCACTTTGAGATCGTCTGACAGTGTTAACTTGTCAGAGAGGACTGAACATTTTGGTTAGTTTACTTTCAATGCACCTCAATATTTTCCATTTCTCTGTGCAGCAAGAAAGTCATTCAGACTTAGTGACTGTCATCCTATTTATTAATTCATACATCATTTAACAGGAAGGGTGCCATTTTTCACATTCTCCCAGCTGCAGGCACTGGTAGGCAAACAACTAATTCCTTGTGGAAGGTAAACAATCCTAGCAATCTGCACTCTAATATGTATATTAGTGTTATGCAATTGTAATAGACACATAAAACAGTATGTGTCCACAGGCTCTTGCAAATGAAGCCACACAAGTCTTATAAGCTAAAGGAACTAATTTTTTCTTTTTATTTTTTTCTGGTGAGGAAATGTTTCCTCTGAGGAATGAGAGCATTTTCATTCATTTGACTTTATAGCATATCCTGAAAGCCAAAACTCTAATGATAAGGAAAGGAATGCATACAGAATCTGTGAAATTTATGGGTGGCAACTTTTCTTAGCTTTTTCATTCCATTAGTTACTCAAGGCTCATTATATGAACATAAACTGTTCAGTCTGGAGAATGTCATGCTAACAGATTAACTTAATGGATTTTATTTCATCATGTAAATGCTTTGAACGCCAGACTTGTGAGAGAGTCAGGAGACTCAAGAGAAATGTCTGAGTTGTAAAAAAATTTGAAAATACTCTTCAACAGAAAATCCTATGAAAACTATGAAATGGCCAGATCCTGTATCTGCTGGATTTCTCTACATTTAGAAATTTTTAGAAATTTCTAAATTTAGAAAGAGAAGGAGAATCATTCAGGATTGGTTTTTCTTTTTTTTTTTTCTTTTCTTTTTTTTTTTTTTTTAACCTTTTCCTTACAGAGAAGAAAAGTTACAGAATTTCTTTAGGACCACATCCAGAGTTTTCCAAAATGAAGGTGGAGTAAATGAGCTTGGAAATGTATTGGGAACAGATGAGGGAAACTGTTTGGACAGAAATATATAAAATGAGATCAGAGAGTGAATGTCATTTGATAGGACAATTCAATCCAGGGATAGCAGCCTATACCTGTCCAAAGTCTCTTTATTGATACTTTATTCTTTTTTTTCTGATGACAGTTCTAATATAATCAGGGAAAAAAAGCACTTTAATCTTCAAGCTAGCTTTCTCTAAGGAGGTCTGGGAATTTTTTTGTTGTTGTTGTTGTTTTCTAGGTGTCTTTAGTATGTGCCCATAGAAAAAACTAACTGTAATTATTCCCCTGAAGTTTTTTCAACAGGCCACCAAGAATACTATCTATTACTTTTCAGCACAGATTTTCATTTTCCTGCATACAGCCAGCAGAACTAGACTTTTAAAAAGGGTTTTCTTGTTTTTAAAAGAGTGCTGTCAAAAGCCATCTTAAACATCCTTTATTCCACAACCACCATTTGTGAAAGTGTCCATACAGCCCAAAGGGGACCAGTTTTGTGTTTGAGAATGAAGAGAGCTTAGTCCACATGCTAATAATACCATCTATGTAATTTTACAGAAAGATTTGTCTCTCTTACTGTAAGGTGGCAGTGTGGACTGACTCAATTGCCGAGAACTTTGGACAGCTGAGGAGAGCTTGTCGGGTATCTCAAACATACACACATTACTAAGTATACTCTACATGTCATTAAATATATACTATGGACCAGAGTATTATACTCTAGTATCAGATTTTTGAAGTGCATAATTTCATTGTGCTTTTTCATCTGTTAAACAAAGTGAAAGACAATGATTTCCTGGAATTAAAAAAAAAAAAAAAAAAAGGGGAAGAAAGATACCAATTATTTGCACAAAGAATCTGCTTCTACAGACAGCAGTAAGCTTTGCTTTCTACTTTTCATATTTCCTAGTTCACTATTACTGTGAAATACATAAGATATATCTTTCTAGTGCTCTCTAGATTTTGGGGGTTTTTTCCATTTCCTTTGTTCTCATCTGATGTATTTTGTTAAAAAGAAGGGTAAAGGAATATATTCAGTGGAAGAGTTTTGTAGAAGATCTAACAAAGCAGATGTTTCTGGGAAAGCATGATTTATATGAGGTGTCAAAGAAAAGGGTAGAATGCTTTCAACACAGTCTGAATGAAAATCTCACGAGAGAGGTACTTTAACATGATGAATATAATTCTTATCATCTATTGGACTTTATCTACAGTAAGAATAAGAGTTTTGATTATAATCTAAATATCAAGCCAGTACAGATTTCTATGTATGTCAAACTATCTGCTTTGACATAATCTAATATAACTTGCATCCTGTAATGTATAATTCATGTTACAGAGAGTGAAGTGTTATCATTTTTTCAAGAGTAAAAGTGGCTTTTCCACATTCACCATTCCCAAAGAACAGTGGATATTTCAATCTCAGTGTTTTTATAAAGGAAATAAATTTTAAAAGATCACATCAATAAAAATTCTTCTATTAAAAATAATTTGTTTAAAATACAAATGTATAAGTTGAAAATTATGCAAATTGCATAAACTGCTCTCAAGTAAAAATATACATTCATTTCATAGACAAGAAACACCTTTGCTACAATTTTTTTACTGAAAATGTTCCATATTTAAAAAAAAAAAGACAATGACAATAAGAAAATCTCCACATGACTGATTGGTGTAGCAAAATATAAGAACATGTTATCCTTAGTAAGAAGTCTATGACACAGGGATTGGGAAAAATGTTTAAATAAGGACAAGCTCAGAAAAATTCTAGAAATATTTAGTTTTGGATTAATCTAGCCTGCTACAGAAGAACATTTCCCAATCATATCTTCATTTGTTCTTTTAGCTAGAATATCTTTATTCTCTGGATCATATCTGTTTTTAAAGGCTTAGGTATATTATAGGATTGACTGAAAGACATGCATTTTTCAGGAAGGTCAGATTGAAGTACAAGACAGATAAAATCAAACTTCATAACAAACAAACAAAGACTGTATCAATACAATAGCCTAAACAGGCCTATACTATTATTTGAAATGGCTTAAGATATTGCACCTGATCTTTGGTTTCAGCTTTAAAGATATGGCTATCTTAAAACTTTGAGTCTTACTTACCTGGTCCATATGTCTTGCATCTTCTTTTCTCTTTAAATCGCACCACCTGGGCAACTAAATCCAAAGATTGCAACACAGTCCGGTCAGACAGTAGCATACAAATAACTCACAGGGTCACCAAGAGTCAAGAAAGTCATTGTAATCAACAGACACGTAATCAATATAGCCAATGAAGGAAGGAGAGTCCTTTAAGTAAGAACCTAGTGGTAAGAATGCACTGACTAAATGTTATGATTGGCATTTAGCCACCTAGTGCAGATGTGGACCTTAACAGGTAAACAACTGCACGTAGGCATAATCTGAATTCCTCAATGGAGTATATGTACATGGAGAACATCAGGATGAGAAAGCTCAGAAGACTGGAAAATGAGACCAGTTTTGAAATGTAAAATAAAAATTTTCTAATTTAACTATTCTTTGCTCTTATCAAGAGAGCAATCCTAGCAATCTTCATTGCTTCATATGAAAAACTTGCTGGTTTAATCACTTATACTCTAAATCAGCTATCAGTATGTCATACCCCAGAGCTGATGTCTTTGCACTGATACAGTCAACACATAGTTGGCTGTGACGGCTATGGCTTTTAGCCACAGAGGAGATCAGACTTGAGAGACGTTTAACAATTGAATTTTGAAGAGCGGTCAGTTTGTTCTCTTTTTTTCCAATTTTCCTCTTTTACAACGGATGTTTTTAGGCTACAGTATCGTCCCTCCTGAAGCTATGCTCCTGATAATGCATATCTTCATTTTGGTTTTGCCATTATCCACTTCATGTATTCTGCACAATGCCCTGCTTACTTGTAGCTCTTTTTCTCGTGCGATGACTGGAATTCTTTTTTCCTGAAGACCACTCAAATACAACTACATGCCTTTTCCCCTTCTGGAGTTCATGTGGTTCATAAACTCACATAAGTTGCTTAGAACTTAGAATCATAGGTTGCAAAACGCCTTTCAGATCGTTGAGTACAACTTTAAACCTAGCACTACCAAGTCCACCATTAAACCATGTCCCTGAGTATCACATCTACACAGCTATGAAATATCTCCAGAGATGGTGACTTCACCACTTCCCTGAGCAGCATGCTCTAATTCTTGATAGCTCTTCCAATAAAGAAATTTTTTCCTGATATCCATTTTGAACCTTCCCTGGAGCAACTTGAGGCAATTTCCTTCTGTTCCACCACTTGTTACTTAGCAGAAGTACAAGACTGACACCCACCTTGCTACAACCCTAAGTCTCTTTTTCTCCAGGCTAAATAAAGCCAGCTCCCTCACAAGTTATGCTTTCCAAACATAAGTTTGTTGCCCTTCCTGGGACACACTCCAATGCCTCAATGTCTTGTACTGAAGGGGCCCAAACCTAACACACTAACTTCTCTCTAGCTATGCCATGAAAATCTTACAGAATTCTTCTGTATTGTTTTTTGCTACATCATTTGTATTTAGGCTTATGGCTAGCAAATACTAATTATATCCTTATCAATATATTTTTTAATTTCTATCACATGCTTCTCTTTTGTCTATATGAAATGGAACTTGAATTAATGTCTCTAGGAATGCTGTAAGTTTTTCACTGCCAATTTTTAAAAAATATTGGGTTTCTATTTCTTCTTTCTTTCTTTCTTTCTTTCTTTCTTTCTTTCTTTCTTTCTTTCTTTCTTTCTGGAATGTTATCACTTGCATTATAGAGAAAAGCAGCTTAGATTATTACAGTGAAACTTTTAACATTATCAGTTCTTCATTTATGGAAGCCTGTGACAGTACAGACCAATATTAATTTCTTTTTCTCAGTTTTATATTATAGACCTACACTGTGATCAGAGGAAAAAAAGACATATTCAGCAAAACATTAGTGTGGCAGACACCCGAGGATCTCAACACGTCAGTGGTGAAGTTGTCCCATTTTTTGTCAGAACTGGAGCTGCACTGAAGTAACATCTTGATGAAAACACAGTATGTTTTCTGCTCATACAAATGATACACTGAAATAAGAAGGATCTGATCTTGGAAAGTTTAATGCCATTGAAAGGTGACATTTGGATCCCACTCTTCACCAATATTCTGGAAAAGTCCTAAGTACATTGCATAAATCCAAACTGTACACATTCCTTCCTAAACTGCTATAAAATGTTGGCATACATCCTTACAGAATTGCCATTAGATAGAATATCTATTTTAAGAAAAGGTTTCCTGTTCAATTGAAATTCTTTGGAGAAAGCAAAGTATTATCTTTAAGCTTTTTCTGCCTTTAAGGATATCACCAAAGTGGTCTGGGAATCTAGTTCTTCTATGCATGCAGCCTGAGGCAGTAAATAGATTAAAGCAGATCAGATTACTCTCTCTCTCTCTCTGTGAAGTTGTTGCAAATCAATATTGTAATGAAGTGTATTATACATGCACCCATACTTTTCCCCCAAGAAGTCATAACTGAAAAGATTAAATTTTGAGTGTATTTAGGATACCTGATAAAGAAGAGTGTAGAAAGTTGATACTTGGAAGAGATGTGCTTCTGAGAAATAAAATGCAGGAAATTAATGGCTTAAGAGTAATCTCTTTTCAGGGGTATTTTCACTTTAATATATCAAATGTGCTAAGCATTTTGAAAGAGAAAATAATGTTAGTTGTTCAGGGAATGCCCTTCAAGGCTCACTAGCATGCAATATAAAAAGAGGAAATGGGAAGGAATTTGGCAAACTTGATAAAAAAATATAAATGTCTATGCTCAGTACAAATGAAATTCAAAGATAGGGAATAAGTAGAAGTTTCTTTGATCCCCCAGTAATGAGCGATCACTACTTGTGATCTGTGCTCATCACTACAGTAGGGAGGAATTTTTTTATTCATAGGTCACTATTTCCACTTGAGCCACAGGGAGCCGGTCCACAGCTGATCTGTCAAAATTACAAGCAGCTGGAGCCATCTGGAAAAGTATACTCAATAGTCTTATTAGTGTTAATGGAAGGGGAAGCATTATAGGCCTGTTAGATTCCTCATAAAAACAGTCTGATATCATGCCAGCCACTCCCCACAAACCTCTGAATTTACTTAGTGTTTTGATGTACTTGTATGTCTTTATGTGAAAGCTTTGTTAGAAAGGTTTATAAATTATGCAAGAATTAGAGCATTGTCTTCTGTCAGTGACCTATATAAAACATATGAAAGCTAGTCTCAATATATTAACCTGAAGAGAACGTCTTACTACTCTGTAACTTAACTGTCTCCTACCATCACAGCCTTAGGACATGAAAGCACCTTGTTTCTTGGTTTGGGATTGGGGCTTTTTTTGGTGAATTTTATTTTAGTTTTGATGATTTTAGTTTATTTTAGTTTAGTTTAGGAATTTTTGTTTAGTGTATTGTCCCTGCCCCCTCCTCTCCCATCACTCTCTAATCTGAGTTTTTACACAGAATTAGGTGCACTAGATGCATGAATGGTGCTCTAAGTCTACTTTCTGATGCCTTTGTCTTTTTGCAAGCCATGGGAGTATGATTTATCCAGTTTGAGAATACAGTTGTGTTTTTCTGAGGTAAGCTGTGTTACAAGTGATACATAACAATGGAAGAGTTGTGCAAATTCTAAAAAGTCTTCTTCCTCAAAATTTCTTCTGCCAACCTTCCAAATTATGACGAGACCTGGTACAGAATTTCAGTGCAAAAAAAAATACTCCACAATCCTTGTGGATCCCTCCCAACTCAGCATGTTTTGTGATTCTATTATTTAGATTGCATGTAAGAAGGACTTTTTTTTTTACCCTGATGGTGGTGAGACACCACAACAGGCTACCCAGAGAAGTTCTGGATGTCCCATCCCTGTAAGTGTTCGAGGCCATGTTGGATGGGACTTTGAGCAACCTGGTCAAGTGGAAGGTCTCACTGTTTATGGAACCAGAGGATTTTTAAGGTCTCAAATCATTCCATGATTCTGTGATATGTTGTGGGATATCCTTCTGGTCTGTTGGGGTCAGCTATCTTGGCTGTGTCCCCTCCAAACTCCTTCTGAACCCCAGCCCAGTCACAGGCAGAGCAATTGGAGTAATAGTGAAAGACCATGATTCCATGCAAACACTGTTCAGACATAGCTAAAACATTAGTGTGTTTCCAACACTATTTTGGTCACAAATCCAAAAATAACAGCATTCAAACCTCTATGCAAAAAAGCCTCCAAACTATTTCCCAGCCCATCAAACCAGTAAAGAAACATGGTATCTAGTGTTCACTGGTTTTTAGAATGAGCTTGAAACAACAAACCTTTTGGGATACCTGAATTATTTTTCTGATTTAACATTCACGTTCTTTTGCCACATATTCTATTATTTCTTGAGTTTGTTCTTGTTCACGATTGGATCTGCCTACAAATTTAAAGTATTGGATAGCATTAGCAACAGTGGACCTTTTCTTGAACATGCTGAGCAAGCAAGTTTCCTGAAAGTAATTTATTAACTTCCTGAAATATTTGTGTTTTCTCATCCTGTTTTCTCTTTCAGAAGCTGTGATGAGTAATGTGATACTGATGAGCAATTTAGAAACCATTCCGTCTTGTAGAATGACCATTTTTAAGGCAGTCCCATTAATAACATCACAAGTACATGCAAATAATCAGGACAGGAAAATAAAACTCTTATTGTCCTCTCCTGTGGCATATATACTTATCTACTTTGTGTAGTTTGAAAAAAATACTTTAGTTTAAAGCTCTCTATTGCTCTTACTGCTCTGTCTAGACCTGGAAAGCGGACAAGAAAATAATTTGATAAGAGGTTCTTGTACAAAAAATCCTCCATTGCTTTTATCACAAAATAAAAATTTTTCCCACCTATTTTTTTTAACAGTCACTCCTAATTGTTAACAAATGTGACTATCCAAGAATAAAACAACAGTTTGACTTTTCAAGTATGTGAAAAGAATAGACCCCATAACAGTCAGGCAACATTTCAGCCTGGCAGCAGCACCATTAGAACATCCTGAATTCCCTGGTAATGATACACTGAATCAATCAGATAAGTGTTTTATTTCTTATAGCAACTGTAATGTGACTACTACAGAGTACTTTATAATACAACTGATAGAGACATAAAATGAGTAGCAGATGCAAAACATGGTTACACTTCTGCAACAGGCATTTACCAAATATTACTAAATATTTCAGTTTGTCTGAGATGTTATGTTACCCCATTTTCACAGTGCTGGGGAGTTAATGCTACCTAATATGTAACTAGCATTCTT
This sequence comes from Pyrgilauda ruficollis, assembly GCF_017590135.1. Lineage (NCBI taxonomy): Eukaryota > Metazoa > Chordata > Aves > Passeriformes > Passeridae > Pyrgilauda > Pyrgilauda ruficollis. Next base: position 4,876,884 of record NW_024525823.1, on the reverse strand, counting down.
TATTTCACATGAGAGCACCTCAATCAATAGACCACTGCAATGTATGATTTTTATCAATGTTCAGGAAAAAACACCTCCTTTTGAAGACACTGGCACAGTTCAGGAAGATAAATATTTATTTAAAGTGGAAATTTTCTGATTCTGATCTTGTCATTGAAATGCAATCATGTTTATAATCTTCTACCCATAAGAAGGAAAGATGCCAGAGATGAGGGCTTATACATATTTAATGATTAACAGGGGGGAAAAAAGGAATACCAACAGACCTGCAAAATGTCTAACAGTCTTTTAGCAGAAAATGTACTGACCAGAATGACCACAGTGAATGTACATAAAGGGCACAACTCTGTGTCAGTGCTTCAAAGGAAGTTCACCCTCTGTAAACAGATTCTCCACAGGAACATAGCAAAATATTATAGCCTGGGCCACTTTTACAATGCCCTTTTTATGTGCAATGAACAAATGTACATAGCGGAAGATAGAGAGCAAGGCCCTTGGTCAACGCTTTCCCAAATAAATCCTTCTCAAAATGACTGTGTTAGTACTGATGTAGAAGCAAAAGTGCACATCTCAGACCAGGATGTGAGGACTGACATACAAGTGAAGTAAAGACATCAGGATCTTTTCCCTTTTGATAGGATCAGTCCTCACTGCTCACCCAGGAAAACCATGGTCACAAATGAAACAGAGACACAGAAGTTTCACACCGGAATTCACAATGCATGTAGCGCTTCTTTTCTGAGTGCTTAAACAACTATACAATGTTATTTACATTTTTAGGATTTTTAAAAAGAACCAGTCTGAAGTCTGATATACTACTTGGCCTAAAACTAGATGAGCTGTGTTGGCTGACTGTTTATATCTGGGAGATGCTTCCTCTGGGAGGCACAGGGTCATCTTAAAGTGGCATTTTGGAAGTTAAATACCATTCCAATTAAAGTGATTTTTAAAGACAATAAACCGTTACGGGGTCAAGTGATTCTGGGAAAGTCACATTATACATTAATACCTGGAACTTAGATATGTTTCATACCAACAGATTATTACCATTTGCACGTGTGTGTGCATGTGTGTATGTGTGTTTGTGTATGTTTATAATTCTCATTTTTGAAAGTAAGAAGGCAGACTCCATACAGAGCTGAAACTGAAGTTATTGAGGATAATGGAAATACCTCTGTCTGTAAGTAACTTATGCAGTCATGGAGCTGAATAGCATAAATGGCTTGCAGAAAGATAAAAACAAAAATTAAGGAATGTTTTCCAGTGTTATTGCTTAGAAGATGATTCCAGATGGAAGCTTAAAGCTTGAAAGTTTCATTTACTTGAATAGAACACAAAAATTTCAACAGCTGAAAATAACAAATTTTGACCACCTTAGTAACAGGAAGGAGAAGAAGAAGAAGAAAAAAACTGTGGCCTATTGCAGTGTGAAAATTTAATTCCCATACACATGAAACAATTTTAAAAAGGGTTGCTAATCTATAGCTGCGAATGATAATTTTAAAAAGATATAATTGTCATATCATCTCATGTCTAGAATGTATACATTATCTAGAAATATGTAAAACCTTGGAATGAGGCACTGAACTTTTAAATCATTTAATAATACGAATAGAAAAGTTTGATGATGGGGTTTTAATTACATGTTTTAAATTCAAAATGTTATTGACTTCTTATCAACTTGGAAAGACTGGTTTTTGTCCTCTGGAACAGGTATTTTTCCAGCTGGTGGTGAGCCAGCAGAGATTAAAATTCTCCTAGGACTGTACTCCTGCTGTTTTTCAGCTGAGAATGAATAGTGGAAAGGACTGAATCATATGGAAAGACATTTGTCACCAGCACATCAGATAACAGACTGCAGTCTGCTTAAGTGGTTACTATTCAATTATGTTAATTTAAATACTGCCATTTGGTGATGAAAAAGTAACTGCTCTAAGTCGGAAATTTATTTATATGGCTTTCTACTGTTATTTAGTCTTGAGCCAAGATCTATATTGAAATTCACTTAATGTGACATTAAAAATAAGAATTAAGAAGATAACTTGTAATAAGTAAACAATCAGAAGTGTGATTCTTCATTTAATTAAATTACCTCATCAAAGATTTTCTTTTTTTTTTAATCTAATATTTTTTCATCTTACTAACTTTTTATCCAAACATCAGAAAATCACAATCTGGTCAACATGTATCAATATTTTTTACAAATCCCATGAACATCTTTCTTTGTTTTACTTTTCTTTGCTTACTTTCTCTGCTGAAATTGAAATCCTTTTTATTTGTAAGTCAAAAGACAACTGTTAACAGCATCAAACAGTGGAGGCAACCTGACTGGAATGATTTTGCACCAGTGTTTAGAGGAAAACAAATTAGCTTATACATATAAGGAGGTTTTTTTTTACATACTCAGATAAAAAAATAACCTTTTTATTAGACAAACATAATCAGTAATATTTTAGAAAAATATTAATCAATAAAACTACTTAAATTATTTCAATTATATATATTTTACTAATGGTGTATCTAATTGTATATTTATTAGTAATATATGTAATATATTGAAATATAAAATTTATATGCAATCAACATCTTCTCCCACTCCTTGGCTCAAAACTGAAGAAGTAGATCCTGTACTGTTTTTCCTTCACCTAGAATGTTCATCTATACAGTCTAGTGTACCAGCTAACATGAAAAATACCTCAACCACAAATCCTTATGCTATCACTATTTTTTTTTTTTGTGAAGTTTAGAGTGCAATAACTGGAAATGCAATACATTCTCAAGGAGGAAACAAAAGGCAAACAGGGAGGTGGGAAGATTTTTGCTAGAACTTTCAACAATTTTTTCAGCATCATGTGCCTAAATCAAATTCCTCAGATTATACAGAGTACATAAATTATTTATTTGCATTATCAGAGTTACTACAGATCTTGTAGTACTAATTTATAACTTAACTTTACTAGGCAATACATAAGTAAACAAAGAATGTAATTTTCATATGGTAATACAACTGGCATGTGTACATTTTTTTGCCAATTATTGTTTTCTGGGATTACATATTTGGCAGGAAACCCAGAAGTCTACAGCCAAAAAACTGACAGGGTCTGTAATTGCTTTTCTGCGATATCAATGAAGTTAATATTCACACTTATTGTTCCTGTCAGTTTCATGATTGACACACAAGAAGCGTCAGCTGGGTATTTAGACTCTGGTTGAAGAAGATCTGGCCCAAAGTGTAGAAAAAATAAAGAAAATTTCAAAAGCTTCTAATTCCCCATTTCAGCTGCAAGTGGTTATAGTTTAAATACATATACAAATAGTGGACAAATATTTTACGCTCTTAGAAAAGCAGGAGAATTTTGGAGAATAGCGAAAATAATCTAACCACATATTACAGCATACTGTATTCTCACTAATTAAGAAAATAGAACGGTGTGTTAAGTGCTTTAATATTTTTTAATTTTATTATGAAGGAATACCAAGAAGAAGGCAATATTCACTGAAAATGAATGGTAGAAAATTTTTGCCTGATTAAACATTTCTTCTACATAGTGTCTAACTATACTGTGGATCTCCTATAACTGAAAAGTATTAGATAAAAAAACCTCAAAAATACTTAAAAATGGGATGTGGACTGGTTTCTGGTCACAGCATCATTAAATCATAGAATATGCTGAGTTGGAAGGGACCTATCACAATCATCAAGTCAAGCTTCTGGCCCTGCAGAGGACACTTCAAGAGTAACACCATGTGCCTGAGAGCATTGTCCAAATGCTTCCTGACCCCTGTCAGGCTTAGTGCTGTGACCACTGTCCTGGGCAGCCTGTTCCAGTGGTCAACCACTCCTCTGGGTGAAAAACCTTTCCTGATATTCAGCTCCCCTGATCCAGCCTCAAGCTGTTTCCTCGTGTCCTGTCACCGCTCACCAGAGTGAAGGGGTCAGTGCTTGCCCCTCTTTTTCCCCCCACGAGGAAGCTGTGACTGCAATGTCTCCCCTCAGTCTTCTTCAGGCTGAGCAGACCAAGTGACCTCACTTGGTTCTCCTCCAGACTGTTCACCATCCTCATTGCCCTCCTTTGGATGTTCCCTAATAGCTTAATATTTAGCTGGCTGTAACATTTGAAATGGATTCTGACACCTTTACATAGGGGTTTAAGTAAGTCCCTTTCTGTTAAAAAGTTGGAGAAAAAATAATGTGGGAATAATGATAAATACAAAAGTGAAAAGTTCTTCAATTTTTTCCTGCAAGTTTCTGGAGTAGGTGCAGAAGTAGGATAGGCTCTCTCAATGAATGTAATCCTTAATATTTTATATTAGCTTATATTATCTCTTAGTGTAATAGTAATTTAATATAGAAGAGAATTATAGGCAAGAATGGGCACATAATATATAAAAGAGGATGCAATCCTGAGGCTAATTACTGTTGTAATAAGTGTGTAGGGAGTGATGTTAATAATGATGGATGCTTGGACAGTTAAGAGGATCATATTCATTGAAAGCTGCTGTCTCCAAAATGTGGAAGCACTAGAAAGAAAACAAGGTCTTGAAGTTCAAGTATTAAAATCCTTACGAGCCAAATAATTGCATGAATTAGATTCAGGACTGTCCAGCTACTGTTATAGTTTTTTACTGCAGCAATGTGTGGCGTGTAACCAGGACTGTCTTCTCAGTTATTTAACCTTAAATAAAAACAAGCTGAAAATTATCTATATGATACTGGTATTTTAGCTATAGTTTTCTCATTAGTTCATTTAAAATATGGAATAATTTAGACATGAAACCTCACCCTAGTGATAGTCTTGTGGGCTTTGGATGTAGAAAATGACTGTTAAGAATTGGTTTTGAGGTTTGATAGCTTAGATTCTTAGAACTCAATTGGACTATTTCCTGTTTGCGCATTCAACTCTGCCTATAAATTACATATTTTATACTGTGAATGAGAAACACACAAGGATGTGTTTTAGACAGGGGAGCTTTATTCTGTATTGTTACTTAGTCTCAAGTCCTAAAAGATTCAGACTGGAGGGAAATAGCAGGTACCATGTAAGTGTATGCTTTCAATTTGTAACTTAGTGGTTTGTATTTTTTGTCTTTCTAAGAAAACAGGACGTGGGTTGCAGGAAATATTAATGTGCTCATCATCAGTGAAAATCAGCTCAATCTGGATTTCTGTCTCTTATAAAAGACAAGGCCAATCACTTTCAGTGATACGTGTTTTCCTGAAAAGGAAATAAAGCCCACAGTGATGGCAGGGTTGACAGAATAGGATCACCAACAAAGGCACAGTCCCACAGTGACTGAACAAGGTAAGCAGAGGTCTGGTGATGGCAACAAGGGTCAGCCAGAAGTGGTGTTTTCCAGACGAGTCTGTGGTGATAAGGAAGTCTGAAGGTCAAGCCAGGATGTCAAGTCAACTAGTCAAGGCCAGCATCATCAAAACCAAGGCCAGCATACCTGTGCTATTGCTCAGGCAAGGACCAAAGAAAAGCACCTGAGGATCTCTGCAGCTCCTGAGCCAAACCAAGGAGGCCATAATGAGGTTTCTCAAAGCTTTTTCTAACAACTAGTACTCTTCAGCACACCTGAACTCAAGGTTACACAGCTGCCATACCTTTGAGCTGTCCTTGAGTGAATTCAGTCAGCTGAACCCCTGCAGCAAGGCTGAAGAGTGTGGTGGCACACTCACTGCATTGGCTTGTCTTTTTTTTTTTTTTTTTTCTGAACTCAAATTGCTGAACTTTTGGTTTGTATTTAAAGAAGGCAGTGCTGCATGTGAAATTAATCTTTTGGAGGTAATTTAAATTTTATTAATATATTTGTTAATTGTGTGGTGTATAAGGACCATTGTTTAAGCTATTAGGACTTCTTGTATATCTGTCTGAATACAATATTTAGCATGCTGGCGTGCAGATATTTATTGTAAAAGGAACACTGAAGCTCTTGTGTTCTCACATTAAAAAAAGAAAAAACCCAATTATTAATAATAGGGAAGGGTAGCCATTTGAAGTAATTTAATATTTTCAGCATTTGGTTGGTCAGTTAGAGTCTTATCCAGAACAGACTTCAGCTGAAATAAGAGTTGATCCTTTGTTTTCATTGAAAACTCTAAAGTATTCTCACCATTTCTAACTGTTCCCTCTGGTAACCTTGAACCAAGTGGTCAGTAAATGGTAACATACCAGTTCAATACATTCCATGGCAGTCAGGCATAAGTATGACTGTCTCCTGGGCCTAACATTTTACTTTTTCAGGATGCCAAGTTCAATTACTAAGCCTTGGATCCGTGCCCTTTGTCAGGCATCCACCTGTTGCTTTCGTTGCCCTAAAGATTTTTGTGTTGGAGAGATCAGATACCTGAAATTACTAAATTTAAGGTTTGGGGTTTTTTCGTCCACCTGATGATGTTTTCATAGACAGTAAAAGACACTCTATTAAAAATGTTTTATCTTTAAGATCCTTCAGAACTGTTGTGTCTTTCTTTCTAGGGTTTTGTATGGAATGTCAAGTAGGCTATTTGAAGCATTTGGTGCATTTGTTCCAGTTTGTCATAGAGTACTAGTCTGCATTAGAGAACTTAGCCTACAAAATTTGGTAATTTATCTTTTTCCAGCTGAAGTAGGATAGGCCAAAAGAGAGCTTAAAGCTGACATAGTTCTTGTAGCAGTAAATAATTGATGCTGAGCTATAGCCTGGAGTATTTATATTCATTCAGTTCATTTAGGCAGGTGTGCTTGTAGAGTGAATCCTGAAGATAATTGACTAGTAAAAGGGAAAGAAAAGAGTAATCTTTGAAGAAAATTATATACTATGTACACCTTTGATATGTAACAAATGCTATTTTGAAGAAGTAAGGTTAATATAAGCTAGAGGTAATAGAAATCTTTGAATTAATTGCATTCCTGAGTGCCTAGAAGGACTTGTTGGCTCCAAGTCTTATGAAACACTTCCTGCTAATTTAATGCTTTTCTTGTTTGGATTTTTTTTTTCCCAGTTGATTCCTGAATTGTATTTTCTGATTAGCAGTTTTTAATGCACCTTGATGTGTGGCATATTCTTTCTCACACTGTTTTCTGCCAATATATGTGTTTCTATTGTGTCTGACAATGTGAAGTCAGTGATTTTTAATTGTCAGCTCGGTGCTCCAGCTGGCAAATGTGTCAAAATTGTTTGTTTGGATTTCAGGGTTTCCATTTTCAGTTCTTGTTTACCTTGCCACAAATTCACAGATTCCTGCCACTTCAGCTGCTAAAACTTCAGTGCACATCCTGGAAATATTGCAGCTTGCTAGATCAAAATATACCCCTCTCTCTCTGTCTTCCTGAACCCTACCCAATATTCAAAAAAATCCTTCTTATGGTGCCCATCAGTTTGTTTAGTGTATAATCTTTCCTATTAGTTTTGACTTCTTTTTTTCCTTCTCTCATCTCCCCCACCACCTGGGAGCAGTAATGTGGCAGGACAAATGCATCTCTGCCATGGAATATCTCAAAAATGACTGCAGACTTTGGAAACACATCAATTTTTAAGCTTGACAAAATGGTCACATGCTTAGATTTCTGGGTTTTTTTCCTCTTAAATGCAGAATAAAAATCTCTCAGGTATTCAAGTTTCTTTTAAAAAATTCTTTTCTCATGTTATTGACCCCAGTCCTTGCATTATATAATGGGAAATTGCTCACTACATTGTTATTCTCCTTAAACTTTGTGTAGGTTTTGAAGAGTCCTTGTAGTCTGAGTTCTTGACTGCGAAAGATACAGCATTACTTTTTTGCATAAACTCCATGCTGTCTAAAAGGCTCAATATAGTGTTCTAGTATAGTTTCTGTGATTTTTCTATCATATTTATTTTAATAATTTTTCCTACGTTGATGTTGAAATATTTAGTCTTAAATAATCAAGTAATACTTCCTCTCCCTTCTAAAATTCCACTGAGGTGTTATGTCAGCTAATTATTTATACTTTTTGTTATTGCTTTATCTATCAAGCAATTTCAAAATTTTTTATTTCATTTATGTTAATACTGTAAAAATCTAGATATTGTACTGTCATGGATTGACACTGGCACACCTTACTTCCGGGTCAAACCACGACATGTACCAAGGAGGGACAAAAGGAAAAAACATTGGGAAGAAGAATGTTAGACATGAAACACGAGATATTTATGCAAAAAGTTAATTTAAAAAGTTCTATATGAAAAAAAATTAGTAAAGGGCAAGGAGGCATCCTGATAAATTTGAATAGTTTGAATTAATACTAATAATCTGACCTTTTGATCAATTGGATTAAATTAAGAGCAAGAGAAATGCAGAAGAGACAATTGAAAGGGAAGAGAAGAAAGAACTGAAGTAGATCAGAGGAGTTACAGTAAAAAAAAAGGCAGTACATGAAATCATATCTGCATGAATAAATTAAAGAGTACAAAGGAATGTCCCTGAACACTAGAAGTTACTTTGGTACAGTTGAAAAGAGGGTACACTTCCTACCACTTCCAAGCATGTTAGCCAATTAGAACAGACCAGGAACAAGAACTTCCCAAGCAGTGAAAACATGAATCAATCTATGCCAGACAGCTTTGGTGTCACAGATCTGTCCTGAGGAGGTCTTAATTTTCTAGTAACAGAAATAACTCTACTAGGAAGAGGGAGGGGGAAAGAACTAGGAGACAGTAATTTGTGTCCAAAAGTAAGTTTAAGTATGGGAAAATTTTTTAAGACAAATGAGTGGACTTTAAACAGAGACATTATGGTTTTGATACATGCAAAGCAGGTGCAGATGAGGTTGATTCAGAAAGTGCCTACTAAGATGCAGGTAATTCATAAAGATTGCAAAGCTGTGCAAAATAACCTTACTCAAATAAAATATTTTCTCTTCAGATTCTGCTACCGTTAAACTTTTAAGTTCAATTTATGATGTGGTAATACATATTTAGAATGTAATTTTTTTCTATATTATATTAGGCCCTAAAATGTTAGGATTTTTCAGATTAAGCTAATTTCATTATGAAGAGCTTAACCAAGATTTACAAAATGCTGTGCTGATGAATTTTAAATATCTAATACATAACAGAAAATGTAGAGTCTTGTTTGAAGGGAAAGTATTTACTCTTGGTAAGGAAAGAGCATTCCTAGCTGTATGCAATCAGACCATCATGGTTGATAGACAGTTAATCACACTAATACACTTACAATAAGTAACCTCTTTGTGTGCATGCAAACTCATTTGTTTATGGTACATGGCTTTTAATTGATTATGATAAAATACAGTTATAGACTACTATAAACTACAGAATATTAGAGTTTCCTGTTTTCTGTTAATGCTTAATTTAAGCACAGCAATAAAAAGGATACTGGTGTTTATGATGTTGCAGAGTAGTTCTTGAAAGAAAGGTATGTGATCAGTGTATGTATACCAAGCAAAACTGATACTGGAAAAAAATGGTTTTTTGATAACATTCAAATGCAGAAAGTTACTTTATCCTTTGTTACTTTAGACACTAAGGTAGACTGGTTGACATGATGAATAGCATGCATGCAACCATTGCATGTTTAACTTAGCTGTAGTAAACAGTCTATTAATCTCTTTCATTAAATGTGGTGGTAACAGAAATTTTATACTGGGCTGCCATGGCTTATCAATTTTCTGGTATCTAAAGTTATTTCTAGTGCCGTGGTGGCTTAACCCTAACATCTGCTTGCTGACCCACATCCAACATGATGGGGAAGAAAATGGTTAGGGCAAAAGCAAGAACATTTAATAAGACGACCAAAGCAACATGTGCAAGCAAAGCAAAATAAGGAGTTAATTTACTATTTTCCATCTGCAGACAGATATTTAGCCACTTCCAGGGAAGCAAGTCTTCATTATCCATATCAGTTACTTGGAAAAACGAATGCCATAACTATGAACTTTTCCCCTGACATCCTCTCCCTGGATTAATTTCTAATTGTCACATCAAATAGTACAGAATGATCTCTTGTCCTGCTTGTGTCTTCTTCAAACTTCTTGCATACCCTCAACCCATGTACTGGGAAAGGCAGAGTGGGGAAAATATCTTCTGATAAAGCAATCTTATGTAGTTGGTCACCAGGGAAGAGGAAGTTCAGGGAACCTGTGGCAGAAGCAGAAATTTTCTTAGGAAAGAGTGTAAGCAATAGATAAGTCATAAAAGGACAACTGCTGGTGTACTGTAGATGAACTTCTTATATATGATAAAAGGCACAGAAATTTTATCCAACTACAGTGAAATTCTAGTGGTGAATTCACTTGTAACAATGAGAACACAGACTGAAAGAAAGATGCAATTTATATCCTGTGAAGCCAAAGATGAGTTTAATAATTGTGAGCTTAATTCACAATCTCTTCAATAAACTTTGTTAATTGCTTCTCAGAAGAAATTACTCTGATGTGAGCAGATATAATTTATAGCTATGTTATTTTGTTTTTTTTTCCAAGACATCACCAGGATCCCAACCCTATATGTTAGAAAATATGACTCAAATAATCCTTAAAAGATTCATGAAAGATTCCTCATAAAAAATGTTAGATTTGTAGTTGAACCCAAATATATCACCCCATGCTTATGCAATAAATACACACCAGTTTCCAGTTATTATAATTCTTTTTCTTCAAGCTGCAGAACTGGGGTTTTTTAGGGATTAATGACTTCATTCCAATTCTAGCAGAACTGCTGGTCAAAATTTTCATTTTTGGTAGTAAGGAGAGAAAAGTTTATTTGAAATAGTCATAGATTTCTTTATTGATACATACAAGTGTTGCAGTAGGATATGCTTGTTAGGTTTTGACTTCTGAGTACATATTTATCCTGTATATATGTATGCCCATCTGAGGGCAATTTTGATGATGCATTACTAGTAGTTTCTGTATCTAAGAAAATATCTGACACCTCATGAAAGAACTCTTGATTAGAAATTTTCAGTGCTGCATTCTGGATTATCTACCTGTATTTTCACCTGATTATGTGTTCAGCCACTTAAAACTTTTTGTTTCTTTGCTTGTTTCCTTTGTGGTTTTTGTTGGTTATTTTGTTATTCACTCTAGAGCCAGAGAACCTTAGACAACTTAGGTGATAGAGGGCTTTATAAAAAGTCAGAAACTCATGTACAGAAAACCTGTTATCATTACAGGTAAGTGTAATTGCAGAAAATAAAAATCGACTCTGAAAAGGGGCTTTTACAACTTTGCAATGCTTTAAAACCTCCTCTTAAGACTGTCTCCAACTATTTGAGAGTTCCTTCAGCTAAAGGAAAATCCTTCCCTTAAATTGTGTTTCTTATTTGTCTACTGCATTGTCCCCAAACAAGCCTTAATTAGGTTGGGTTCATTCCAGCTTACTTTAGCCATCTAACCAAAGCAGATTATTTGAGAATATATTTAATTAAAACACCTTTTACTTTCAGTAGAGGCAGACCTGAGTCATCCTCTGTTTACCAGTTGTAAAGGTAATCAGGAGTAACTTTTGAATCAGCAAATGCCATTTACTGACTAAGAAAATAGAGGTTTATTTGGGCCCTAGAGTGTCAACGGTTTAGGTGAAGGTCTGGGAGAGTAGGATTCTACTTGTCTTAGTAAACAGAAGGGTACAATAGGAGCAGATCTGTGGAGTGAAACAGTTGAATATTCACCAAGAAAGTTCAATTTTGCAGTATTGCCTGATCCCCTACTCAGATATCCAATAACAGTTGGAGTGCTTCTGGAGACTATATTCCATGTTACCTTGTGCTAAAGGGAATCCAGTTTGCATGTTCACCCTGGTTGCTACAGTGAAAATATAGATAGGTAGAAGTTGAATCACGATAAGTGTGATTTACTACCATTCTAGGATTCTGATTCACATTGTGTCTGTTGAAATCAAGTTCACAGTAGTTTTCTGTCTTAGGCACATGCACAGACAGAATTATTTTTATTTTCCGTCCACAGAGAAAATAACTGCTTTGAAAACATCAGAGGTGCACTGTAGAGCACACTGTAAGGCACAAAATGCAAGGCAATTTCCAATGGAAAAAAAAAAAAAACAAGGCCCTCCCTGAAAAAAATATCTCCCTCTCCACAATGGGAGATGAAAATAAACTCAACATCTTCCACACTAAATTTTTAGTGTAGATGTATACAGAGAAGAGTTTATGATGCAAATCTAAGTGCAGGAAGTAGGGATGATCAAGATATTTCCCTCAAAAGATTAAAAGACATTTGAATGTAAAGAGTAAGGTATATAGCTTTAAAAGAGCAAAAACATCTATCATAAGGATTCCAAGGTAGCTTTTTAGAAACACAGAGCATACAGAAGAAAAGTGTCAGAAAAAGAGCTGAAAGTGAAGGAGCAACTTGAGATGGAAATGAAACAGACCTTTTGTACTTGAAGTATGCAGTAGCATGTGGCATCATCTCATTTTGAGTTTAGAATTGAGCCACTGCTTCTCCAGAGCAGTAACATTTTTGATCCCATGAAGGCATACTGACAAGTCTATACCACAGACAGCTTATAAAGCCATGGCTTAGATAAACAAAACAGAATAAATAGCCTCCTTCAAATCATCTGCAGTGTTTCAAGTTGAGCTTATTGGGACTTAAGTTTATTGTATAAATACAAGTCCATGTTGTCATTACATTTTTGGAGTTGTAAAACAGGTTAATACAATTCAGTTTAAACCAACAAACTGAAAGGAAAATATTTTGAGTTGGAACCAGCAGCTTGTTGTAGCTGTAGTAATCAGGCTTTGTTGCCTTGGCCACTTTCTTATTTGACTTTGCAAATTTCATTTGAATACCAACTGTTACAAAACATATGGACTGCCGTAGTAATCCCATATGCCAGATGATAACTTGCAATTATCTGTGCAGGATTCTGCAAATGATGAGATTACAGAATATTTTAAACTGTATATCTAGTTTAATGGGAATTTTAAAGGCCAACAGTAGAAGTTTTACTGCATTTAATGCTTCTACTCCTTTTTAGGCTTTTAACTTGAAAACTTGGGTTTTCATACACAGCTCAGGTCTTAACAGATGTGAAAATGTTCTGTTACAATTTAGGAAGGAGGTTGAATAGGACTTCATGGAGTGGTAACAGTTTCATCTTTTGTTAAGGACAAATAAGAATGCTGGACTCTCATTCAGCATATACATATACACAGCAGCAATAGGCTGCCCTGTGAAATGTTTTGACCACAAAGAAGAGAAAAAGAACTTGGAGGTTCTCATGTCCATGACTATTGATCAGCTGTATGGTTACCTATGGTAGATATTTCCATGTTAACTCCCTAGGAGTTTTCTTGTTTGAACACAATGCAGTGCCATGCAGACTAACATTTTAACATTAAAAACATTTTAATATTATGTTAGCACAATCTTGTTGTTAGCAGTGCAAATTTTAAGAGGCACACTGAGCAAATAGAATATTTGTTTATATTTTTGATAAATGAAAGTATTATTTGAATAATTATCCCAAGTAAATCCTGACTATTCCACATTTTCCACTCAGGGACAAGCTTCAAAATCAAAATCTTAGACATAATCACAAAATATCCTTAAACCCAGCATATTTATATGGTCTTACCTTGCATTTGTCTCTTTTATTCTATGTTTTAGGAAATGTACGTAGACAAATGTGATAAATACCCTGAAAATTAAATACCATAAAGCAAAGTACTTCTTGGTCAGAACCCAAAGTGCATTTTGTACAACAGGATATTTCCAACCAACCCAAATTTCTAGGGAGAGACAGACCTCTCTAATTTAGAAAAATTCGAGAAGATATTAATCTTTTATAGTAAGACACCTTGTTTCTACATAAACCAAATAACCGCTCCCAAAAAAAAAAACCCAAGCCAAAATCAAAACTGCCTACTAAAAATTAATTTGCCAATGAGTTTTTAAGTCATAGCCTAAGTTTTAAAAAAATGTTCTTTTGTATTCATCTTCTTTTGAGAAAACACCTAAACACTTTAATTCAAATTGGAAAATAAGGGATTTTGTAAAGAAATCTTTGCTCAGACTTTTTTACCAGAATTTTGGAAAGTGGTTAAAAGCCTAAGCTACAGGAAAAGTTTCTGATTATTATGGGATTTTTGTTTTTGTATGATAAGTCTTATTGTTCAAATATATTGGCAATGATAATGTCGTGTTGAGAATGCCTTCCTAAATATTTTACTTAAATGTAAAGTCTGTATTCTACAGCTCTAGTGATACGCAAATGCTAAAATCAACTGCTCACAGGATTCACCAGCTGAAGTGATTTGAATATCTGTGTTGTAACTGACCATAATTTAATCTAGGGTTCACTGCTGGTGCTGGGAAATAGATGTTTGTTCTTTCCAGCTGAAGATCAGCTTGGTAGCTATATCAGTTAAAACTCTACTAGAAAGAAATACTAAAACTAGATTGTTCACTAGATAATCATATCTAATTCTTTATTTTTATAAGGAAATTTTTTCCCCCTTCCTCTTGCTGTTTGTTATATCTTGGTAGCACTTTTGAACTGGAAAGGGAATAGCATACAGATAAAGTTATGGAAAGATGTACCTGTACTAGCCTAATACTCATTGTCTTAAAATGCATTGTATTTCAACTATATTTTCAATAATAATGCTCAGTGCCTTATCTTTTTAACAGAGAATTGCCCTTCCAGAGTCCAAAACTAAAGCAGAAGGCACTAAAATAATTAAAATTATCAATTTCATAAGGCTTTTTCCTTTTCCTTATGTATCTCATTCCCTTTGATTGATTATTCCCATAAGACCTCATTTCTTTGTAAGTTATGAGGCAATCACATCATCTTCAGGTGTGTTTAACACCATCTAAACTAGAAAAGCAGTAAAGAATTTTTTCTGTCCCCACTGTCCAATAAAAACATGCTCAGACGAATCTCCAATATAAAAGTACACCAATGTAAGAAGCAACAAGCAAGTTTTTAGAAGTAAGAGTAAATAAAGTTAAAAAAAAAAACCCTTAAAATCATAAGCTACTACCTTAGCTGTAAACAACTGTTTTAATTTTAAGCTGATTTTAAAATTCTGAAGCTAATAAGATGCTTGAAATATGAATTCATAGGAGAACTCCATTCATGTACTCCCTTAATGATGCAAAGAGAGCAATCCTTGTTTATGGATAGATGTTTACAACCTGCCAGTTATGTTTTGCTATTGAACTGAGTTTTCAAAATTTTAACTCAGAATATAATTTATCCTCTCATTATAATCACATTAGGCAAGTTTTTTTTTTAAATATAGGTCTGTCTCTCTCCTAAAGAACAAAAAAACCAACATAAACAATTGCATAGGTGTATACTAAAAGGACAATGTGAATGGAAAAGAGCAGGGGACATCAGCAGAGATAACTGGAATTTTAAAACACAAGCATCAGTCAAAAAGGAGGCCACCTAAGCTTAACTTGTGACTTCCCATAATTTCGCTACTAATCATTTTAGGCTGGCAAATTCTAAAATTTTAATGTCACTATTAAGTTCATATTTTTTAGTCTTGTATCTGTACAGACGTTTCTGAATGAGAGCTGTTCTTTAACAGGGGTTTACATGTGCAATAAAGTTGTGAGAAGTGCAAAAAATACAGAAGAAAGAATGCATTCCGAGAGTCCAAGTCAGGAAGACAATTCCCTTTCTCTTCAAGCTGTGCAATGGGAACATCCACAGCATGAGGAAGGAACTCTGCCATCTGTGAAAGGAGGAAGAGCAGCCCCTGGCTTGAGACATCAGAGGAGCACAGATAGGAGTAATCAAATAATGTGTGACGCTTTATTTTAATATCCTGAGTTTTTATGGAGCTGGAAAACAACAACATAATTTCAGGGATTCTAGCTGTAAAAAAAATCCTGTATGTTAGTAAAATAAATAATATAAAGCCATGTGTAAAAATACTGAAATTTAAAAATTGTGCATACTCTGAATGTTAGAACAATCCTCAGCACATCTTTGGGCCAGGACAAATAGTTTTCTTCCAAGAAGAGTGTGGGAACAAGGCATGGGGCAGGTATCCTTCCATACCAATGGTTTTCATGTGCAAACTGTCATGGATGCTAAAGCACTTCTAAATGTAGCCCACAGTATATAGTCAGTGTGTGCAGCTCTGTTCAGGACTAGAGAGCGTGCCCTGGGAGGATTAATACCTTAGATGTCTCCAGAGCTTTCCGGTGAGCAGAAAAATGGGGCAGGGTGACACTGAAAGAGCAAAGTACTGCAAGATCCTCTCTCCCCTCATGTTCATTGGTGTCTCTGCATTGAGTTTGCTCTGTTCTGTGCTGTAGACAAACAGCCCATGTTACCTTTATACAAATGCTTAGAGACTTGAGACAGGAAACTTTAAAATAAAATAGTAGAAGCAGAGTAGAATGGATGAGTCTTATATTGCTTAGTGTGTAGTGGTTATGATCTTTATTATTTTATTTTCTGAAAACAAGTGGTATCATAATTGTGCGTGAAGTAGCAAGAATTACAGATGTTATACCTGCTGATAACCATCACAGGGAATAAACTGATTCTAATCCCCTGTAAATCTTTGTTCATACAATGTATTTTCTGGACTATTAAAAATACAGGTTGATTTGGATCAGGACAAGGCATATGTTTCAAATTTGATAGATTCTAGCATGATGAATTTTTCTTTCATGTCACATGAGTAGGTATTGCTCCATATCTAATGGTTCTGCTAATGTTATTCATTTCAGCAGTGTATCAGATCATTGAGAAATATAAGATAGAGATGTAAGGTGTACTTGAAAAACCAAAGCAAAACAAACAAAAAACCTCACACCGCCAAAAAACTCAAACCAAAGCAAATTATTAAAAATTAAAATGTTGATAAATTCCTGAATGTGCACCAAATAATAAATGTGACCAACATATAAATTCTTATTAACTTTAAGTATGTATGGTAAATTTAGTAAATTTCTTTATTCTAACCAACAGAAAATGTGATCCAGCACATGGAAATTTATAGCTCCAAAAGTCAGAGACAATCATACTGCAGAAGCATGTTAATGGATTGTAAATGTGAAAGTATTTATAGCTGATACCCAGATAAAAACTGCACTGTTCCTGAAGCAAAATAGGTAACATAAGCTATATACATATAGACACCAAGCAGCTCATTATGATCAACTTTTCAACAAATTAAGTCCAAGAATATTCCAAAGTTTTTTTATACATAAGTGGCAGGTGTTACACATTTGTGTCTGTGAAATTCTTCTAGAAAAAAGCTGAGTGATATTGCATTGAACTCAAAAAGCATCTGATAATGTGACGTGATCAAATACTCAAGAATATATATATTTTTACTTATTAATTCAAATTCATTGTAAAGCCAAATTAATAAGTAAAAAAGTACTAGGATGTAATAAAATTTGCATATCTCACTACTTTGGAAAATATTTTCCTTTATGAAATTGTGTTTCAGCTGATGGAATTTCACTCAGCATTTTGCTATAGCATTGAGCAGATTCTTCAACATACCAGAGATGAAACCAAAACCTCAGCTTATAACACCTTCTGTAAAATAAGAACAGCTAAATAACTTCTGTCTCAACTTTATCCCTTTAAGTAGCTTATCCCTTCAAGGAATGTAGGTTATGCATATTTTGTGTCATTGACTGTTTGCCAGTAATGAATACAGCAGACAAACTTGATTATCTCAGTGTTCTAGTCTTACCAGAATTAGCTAAGCATTATTTTAATTCAAAATGGATTGAAATAGATTAAAGTGGTTTATTAATTTGTCAAAGACACATAATTAACTGTCAGTGACCTGTACACTACAGATCAATATCAACAGGGCAGCAAATAATGAGTTCCATGCAGACCTCCCACAAAGGCCAAGAAGGTTACTCACACAAATGTGCGAATACAGACATGGGCACACACACAGCCCTGCTCTGCCTGACTTCAGAAGGGATTTGTGGCCACTCTGGCTGAGACCATGCTCTGTTACCTGCTCTGTCTCCCTCTGCTAAAAGTCACCATATCTTTCTTCAGTGCTTTTCAAACTTGTGTTTTTTGTGGTTTTAAAAATCCTATTTTCAATTCAAGATTTGACATACAGTGATATACAGTGATAGTGTGTCTGTGACATCTTTTCAAGGAGCAGCTGAAGTTAAAGAATTCAATAACATTTCTTTGAACAGTCTGTTATACTGATGAATTTTTCCATAATTATTTTTATAATTATTTTCTCCTTATGGTAGCTATTTTTTCATGGGTTGCAATTTTGTCTGGTTATATAATAACAATCAGGCAACTTCATTTGAATTTCCAAATTTTGTCTTCATTTAGAAAAGTTATTAGATTATATTTTGTTAGCTGTCATAGAAAAATGGACTACATGTATGATATAATTTTTTTCTCACACATCATGTTATGTTTTATATAATTAGAAACTCCTGATGTGCTGTTGTTTAACTTTGCTAAAACTAACATAAAGCAGGAACTTTCGTCTTAACTGCATGCTTGAGTTTTTGAAAGAGGGATTTTATATACACATATCTAGTTGCTGGCAATTTTATTCATTATAGAATAATTTATTAGAATATAATAAAAGTAGTTTTGAGGAACCCAGTCTAACAGTATTATCACCAATATTCCAATGCTCTTGTGCTCTCCCACTCCCATTGAAAGAAAAAGACAGGATATATGTTGTTAGAGTAGCTTGTGTTAGAATTCACAGCTGGTGACAAACTTCCTGATCCTGTGACTCATCAGTATGTCTAGTGCTCCCAAGGTGTTAACAGACTTGCATCATGTCACATGGTTGTCATTTAGACTTCTAATCCTCTGCTTCCAATCTTTTCTTCTAGTGTCCTCTGTCAGTTAATGGAGAGGACTTCTGCAGATGTTAAATCATCCAAAGCCTTTTCACAAATGTGCTTTATAATGAGTTGATTTATCTTTTGAGAGAATCTTTTTTTTTTTATCATTAGATTAAACCGCAGACTTTTCTGACTGGGATAAACCCTATTCTCCATAAACAGTTCTGGGGGGTTTGTGGAACATACAAGGCGCATGTGAACAATGCATGTGAAAATATAGGAACTGACACGTTTCAATGACCCTGAAATAGAAGTATGTAATACAAACCAGTTTTTCTGTAAATACTAAAGGCAATCAGATCTTTGCGGATGATGAAAAACCTGTAATGCTTTCTCTGCATGCAATTTATCATGACTCAAGATCTATTACCTAGCAGGTATGGTGAATGATTGGGATATGCCAGACTAACAGTCTACAAATCACTCTGCTCACTTGCATGATAGTCCGCGCTGTCCAGGGGTTGCCAATCACCAGGTAAAGAAGTGTTAACTCTAATTGCTCCTCTCCAATCAGGCAATTGTTCTTCAGGCTTGGGTCACAGACAGATGAGCATTATAAAACCGAGCCATAGGTTGCAATATCATGGGCAGTTTGCATATCTGAAAGTCCATTAGCTGACATTGTAGAGCCTTCACTGCAGAGAAACACAAGTGGCTCTCCTCATTCCCACCAGGCATGACCTTTCTACCTGCTTTTTCCAGAAGGTAAAATTTACTGTGACATCTGTCTGCCTGAGATGGCACTGCTGGAGAATGGCACAACTAGGAACATATCTCTACCTCCACTAGTCAGTGCAGGCCACTGGAAGACCACTTCAGGTTTGATGGGTTTGAGTTCCATGTGTTAGGGCAGATACTTGGCTTTCTTCTCCTGGTTGTTCATCTCAGGCATTTTTCCAGAAGAAATAAGTAGCACAATTCTTCGACTTGAATTTTTGCATTTTAATTGCCAAGTGGAAATACAGTAATAGCCACAGTTAGTTCCAACTGTCTACAGCTAAAGCAAATTTTGAGGGGAACTTTTCATATGCAACCAGTTTAAAACATAATACTAAGATACACATATTTGAAAAAAAATGAAACAAACAAAATCCCTAGAAAAGATTAATATATTAGAAAGATGAAGGATGCCCCAACTCCTTAAGTTTCTGTACTTACAGTTAAAAAGAAGCAATTACAGACAATCCTGAAACATTTAAGAGTGATTGAGAATTTTAGGTTTTACAACACAGAAGGCTGTCTCTTAAATAGATTAACTTTTCCTGAGATAGCTGAAGATTCTGTATGAAAAAATTTGCAAGCTAAAGTTAGTGTCAATTTATCTTTTATTCATAAGCAGCTATGCATTCATCTTCATGCAGTGCTGTGCAGTCTCATTTTCAGTGTGTAGTTTTGGACCTCACAATTTAAGACTGTTCAAATCCTTGAATGCAACCAGAGGAGGGGAGCAAGGCTGGTGAAAGTGTGGAAGGCATGTCCTGTGAGCAGTGGCTGGGGAATTTGGGTTTATCCAGTTTAGAGAAAAGGACACTGGGTGAGGAACAGGAGGTGATCTCATTGTTCTACAGCTTCCTGCGGAGGGGAAGCAGAGAGGGAGGTGCTGAACATTTCTCCCTGCAATTCAGTGATGAGACATGTGGGAACAGTTCTAAGGTGTGTCAGGGGAGGTTTAGACTGCACATTAGAAGCAATTTCTTTACCAAGAGGGTGTTCAAACATCCTGAAAGAGGCTTCCTAGAGAGGTGGTTCATGGCCTAGGCCTGTCGATATTTTCAGAGGCATTTGAACAGTGCCTTTACAACATGTGCTGACGTGATCAGCCCTGAATTGATCAGACTGACCAGGATGATTGTTGTAGGTCCCTTTCAACAGAAATATTCTATTATATTCTATTCTATTCTACTCTACTTTATTAATTTTATTCTATTCTATGTAATATATCAGTATATTTCTGCATCTATCTACCTAGAAAATGTATACACTAAGCTTTTGCTTAAGAGTTAGATTTAAAAAAAATATAATAATGATCCTGATGATGTGTTGTATCAGTAAGCTGAGAAAGTAGATATTGCAAATAAATGCAATTTTGCAAAGTTAGTTTAGTGAGAATATCTACCAGTAATACCTCTCCCAGTAAAGAGTGTTACAGTAATAACACTTCTTATATGTTGAATAAAATAGTGAAGTCTGCTGGAATAAATAAGTTTTAAAGGGTGTAAATAGAAGCAAAATTTCAATCTAGTCTACAAACTGAAAAAGCTCTCAGAGACAATTTAGGAATTGATATTCATAAAAACACTTGGTTCTGCCTCTGCTCTGAGCCTTGTAGGTTTTATAAGCATGGTCTGCTGACTTTTCATAATTACCATGGTATATACTCACATTGATGAGAAGACAGTCAAATGCTTCCCTCAACTTTAAAGTGTTTACTACCTATCTTTGTTTTTATACATCTCCCCCTTTGGTCTTCCTAATATTCTTACTTCCAGTTATGGTCCAATTGCTTTCCACAGCACAAATATTATCCTCTTAATTCTTCCAATAATCTAACAAAACTTATCAAATCTAGATCTATTATTATTTCTAATAGACAGACTCCCAGATTCCTGGCATTTCAGCAGCTGGACTGGAGGAAGCCTGGGTTTGTAACAGCTTTCACAGGACTTGCTTAAGCAACAGAAAAGGAGGTCTAGGAAATGTGAATTCCTAACATCAGCAAAGAGCTTATTGGTGGAGAAGAAATCTCAGAAACAGACATTTTTCAAAATTATATGTTTTTCCAAGAATTGATCACTTTATTCTTGAGAATAATTCCTTTTCCCCTTTATCTGTGACCCTTTTACCTGTGACCCAGCAAGTTTTGAACACTTCCATTGAAATTCTTAACATTTTCTAAAACTGTGTTTCATGGATACATGAAAATGGTGCTAACAATAAAGAAGAAATGTGGGATGTTTAGAATTTTCTGCATATTTTCCTTTTTTAATTTGATCCTCCAAGCCTTGGTTCTGTGGTAATATAGGAATTTTTATATAGCTTCAGCTGCAAAAATAATTAATATAATTAGGTTAAAAAGTTACAAAAAGTAAGTCTGTATCTCAGATAATTATCCTAGTTTCAACACATCCCTCCTTTTAGTCTTGATAGATGCTGATTCCTTGAATTATGTAGAACAACTTTAACAGCAGTTTAACTGTGAAACTAGAGAGAAGAATTGCATCAAATGGGGGAGGACAAGTAGGCTAATGAAAAAAAAAAAATTGCTTCGATCTTCTCCTGTAGTTAAGATAGACACATTCTGAACAGAAGTTATTATTTTTATTATTTTCCATCAGAAAAAATCTGTGTTGAATATCTCACTATATTTGTGAACTGCCCTGGATAGTTAATAATTCCAGGTAAAAAGATTTCTGTGCAACACACTACATATCACTTATTCTCTGCAGAATAACATGGTTTATTGAACAGCATGATTTCAGTCATGATAAATGTGATAAAACCAGGGATAAAATATGGAAATACAGTGACACAGATTGCTGTAAAGAAAGAAAATTTTAAAAAGTGGATATAGGTGTTGAGTTATTATAAATTCAAAAGGTTCCTTTTTGTTCCTGACACTCAATCTTGTTTTTGAAAATTTGTCATCTTTTTTATCCCACAGCAAAGATATGTAATTTCAGTTAGTGTATGGACATGCTTGCTTGACTTTATAGACCAAGTTGGTGTGGGATAGTTTGTTGTCTATTTCCTAATTTTCAAACCAACTAGTTCTGATTGTAACACATTTTTAAAACTCTGCCTCTGTTCTCTTTGGTCTACATAACTCATTCAGATAATTTATTTGATGAAACAATATGCCTTTAGAAATCTTTATGCCTAAGAGTCTGAATATTACATAGCTATCATGTTGATAACGAAACACAAACACTGGTTCTGGATCCACTTTACAATCACTGTATCAATAACAAAAATATTTCTCTGGTCACAAATGTTAAATATAGAACTCATAAGTAAGATCCCTTTTTCTCTGCTTAGTCTAGTATCCTATGTGATTTTTTTTCCTTATGTAAAGCTGGAAAAAGCTGTACATAAGGAAAAAAAAGTAACTTTTTTTTTTTCCTTATGTAAAAGTAAGGAAAAAGTAACTTGAATGGCTCTAAACATTCCTAACCAGTGGTTTAATGCTTTCCAACATGCTGCACTACTACTGGATTCTGAATATTCTTATTTAATGAGTACTCAGTATGAATGAAAGTGATATTACTTCCTTAGGTGTCTGAATAAGGATATAAGAGACTAGTTCTGACACTTTCTAAAAAAGAAAATGTTTTGTTTAGTCAAACATTTTAATGTAGGCAAATATGTTTTTTAAAATAGGGAAATATGAAATTTTTAAAATTTCAGAAAGACACTTCTTGAAAGTTTATTGATTGTTATGAAGTTAAATTTTTTGATTTTTATTCAACCTATATGTGTTTTTGTGTTGATCTTTTCCAGTACTAGAAACTCTTGCAATTCGTAATTATACTTTGTTATACCCAAAATAAACTCCTTCTGTTGTATTTCAGTTGTATTGTCTTTGAATGCCAGAATATGATCCACTGACTATCCCTACATCCAGCACCAAGAAAGGCAAGGTTTACAGAAGGAAAAATATCCAAATACCATATCCCACAAATGTTTTTTCTGATCCTAAATTAATTGTCTGTAAAATCCCTCTAAGTTATTTAAATGTCTCATGACAAATGAAACATTATACTTGCAAAAATCATGTGATAGTCTTTGTTTGGTTTCCATACTGCTGTCATATTTGTAGTTGCAGGACGTGACTTTAAAATAGCTTTAGAGACAGTTCTAATTAAAACATTTATTCCCATTTTTTTAATAATGTACTGAATATCTCATTGATTAATACCCAGTGCTGATTTTCTGTGGAACACTATATAATACTGCTATTTGTTCCAACATTTCTCTAGGGCTTGTACAGAATATTAACTTTTTTAAATGGCACATTCTTTTAAAAAATGTCAAGACCCATCAATTCTGGTACTAATGGTCATTATGGCATTTTATGCATTTCACTTGTCTCATGGTGATAGCCTTTATGCACTTTCATAAGTCAACCTAGAATAAAGCTTGAAAACTGAGTCAAAGTCCTCTTGTTAAGGAATTTCTTGAAAGACTGATGCAAATACAGACAGTGTTGTCCTTTTGATGATTTATGTTAAGGATTTGCTCAAGTTCAAGAATGCTCTGTATGGCTGAAAGATGTAAAGTTTAATGAAGGAGTGTGTACTGCAAGTAAGAGCATCAAGTATGAGAGTTTAGAGGACAATGCTTCCTGATAAATATATTTTAATCTGTCACAGTAAAAGGCAAAAGACGTTAATGCCTTTCACTTTGCTAATAGGTTTTCTTTATTAAATCTATGACCTAAGTTAGATGTATGGAAAAACCTAGGCAAAGGTATTTGGTATATTTTAACAGGTCGATTTTATTTGCTTGAATTTTTTCATCCTTTTTTACTTTAAATATGGTAGTCTGATTTAGGAAATGATATAGGGCTTCAACACATACATAAGGACAATCCAGATATCACATACATAAGAACAATCCAAGCTTTGTTGGTGCTTAGCCAAAAGGGAAAATAGCTATTTCTGAGGTAGTAAAACGCATGTATTTTCAATTACTGCCAGTAAAACATGGTTTTAGCATGCAGGAGGACATAACTCAGCAATCCTTGTATTTTTCTTTGATGATCACAAAGTTTTTGAGCATCCCCAAACTTCTCTACAGGGTTGACAAATAGCTCACAAGATCTTTTGGCACAGCTAAAGCACTGCTTTTTTTTTTTTTTTTTTTGGCAGGAAATCTTTGTATTTCTCTCCAGCTTAGAGGAGTCTCCCTTTTGCACATTTTGCTGCACAAGGTAGACACTGAGCAGAACTTTATTTTTATTTATCTATCATTTTATATATATTTTAGAGTTAACAAGTACAATTATACTTTTAGAGAAGAATTTCAAGGCTCTTTAGCCTCCATTTCAAAAATAATAAAAACATGGATCTTTGAGTATGAATCTGTTCATATATATACAGTTCAGTCATTTTTACATGGTGCTTTTTGCAGATAAAGTTGCATTCTGTATACAGAAAAAAAATTTGAAACTAATACAAAACTAAAAGAAGGCCATAGCTGATGGGAAGAGATACAAGAAATAATAAGTAAGAAGAAGGGAATTATCACTTGTGGGTTTTTTTCTCCCAGCTCTCATGAAGAAAGGATGGGAATATATTTAGCTTGCTTTTTGAAGTGAAGCCAGACAAATTAATTTAGAGTATTAGGCCTGTAATTCTTAATCATTAATCTGTTTTACTGTCACATTTTAAATGTTCATCCTTTTGACTGATTTATGTTTGAAATGTTACTTTAGGTCTTTCTAAATCATTAAAAATATATTTATAAAGTTATTTCAATGCTTCCCATCAGGTTTTGTTATTTCTTTTTCTCCTTAGCTATCTGGGCTTCCTTTCTTGTAGTTTTCATCCCACATGTTCCTGGCATTGCCTAATTTTAGGGGAACAAGAGACCAAAATATGGAACTTTCCCCCCCATTTATTATCTTAACCTAGAAGTTGAACCATCCAAAATTAAGTTACAATGATTGTATAAATTTAAACCCCCCTTATTTTCTGTGTCTTTAATAATGTAACAACCAAAACTGTGTACAGAGTTTCACAGAATTGCAGAATCGGGAAGGTTGGAATGAACCACTGGAAGTCATGTAGTCCAACTTCCCTGCTCAAGCAGGGCCCCCTAGAGCATGTTACCTAGGATCACATGATAGCAAAGATATTTTTGAAGTATGAGAACTCAATGAAAAAAAAAATCTTGAAACAACATTTTTTGATGAGTTAAAAAAAATTTAAAAAAATTGTTGCAGCACAGAGCAAAGTTTGACATTTGATGTGTCCAAATAAATGCTGTGAATTCCCAAGAGATAGAGTGCTGGGCAAGTAAACAAATATGTTTTGCAAATCTGACTGGCATCTCTCAGCAGTTTCTCTAAGGATATCATCAGCATAACTTACCAATAGGATACATCATTTTAGGATGATATTTATTCCCTTTTGAAAGCTGTAATTATTGAATCAACTAACAGCTTTTCTTTTTCTTATGGAGACCTGATTATTTTATTATATTTAAAAACTGAAGCATTAGCTCAAAATAAGACACCATTGAAAACCAGAATAGTTTTGATGAAGTCTGTTGATGTATGTTGACATAATCATCAAGAGTCATTTAATTAAATAGAAAACTGAAGTCAATAAATTGAAGCTTGCCAGAAGCTAAATAAATGAGATGAGAAATCCTTTACTAAAAATTAATCTTTAAAAATAACAGAATATATTTTTAGGTAGAAATAAAAGTCACTCATTCACCCTGATTGAGTAGATTTACAATTCTTTTTTTATTCTATAAGTAGTTAATAGTGTGATGACATTCTAAAATTTTTATTGCACAGAAAATATTGCATAAGATTTAAATTGTAATGAAAATATTTAATTACTGGATACCAAACTGTATACAGGAAAAAGTTAAGAATAGAGCTTAATATTATGTTTTCCACAATAACCATGTGCAACTGGAAGAATGAATCTGTCAAGCTACCGTTTCTAAGCTAGCCATGAACATAGCCAAAATCTTCATAAGGTCATTGTCTTTGGAACAATGAAATATATGGTCACTGACCATCAACACTCTGAATTCACCATTCTGATAGCTGCCTTGTGGATTATATGCTTATGTGTGTATGTACATATGCTTTCAGTAAAGCAGACATTATTAAGTAAACTGCTGGCACAATTTCAAAATTTAAGTTAAAAATCGAAAAAGAAAATGCAAGTCTCCTTGGCATTAAAATATCTAAAACACCTAACTTCACATGTAACATTTTGATTACAGAGTTTGCCTTAAAAATGAGAATAATAGATAAAAAATGCCAGATTTTGCTTTAAGAAAGCATTGTATGATGCTGTCATCTCCCAGTGGATCTCCCTTTGCTATAAAACTTAAGGTTTGGCTGCTATGGATACTTGAACATTTTTCTGCTATTTCTTAATGATTTTCTGTTCATACTTGATGGAAATTATATCAATAGGGAACATTTGAACGACCCATTCTCCAGATTCAAGCTTGTAAAGAAATTCTGATGTTCCTGATGACCTCCACATAAATTCTGTTCTGCTGAAATTACTATATTGTGCCACAAACAAGCAAGATTCTTTGAGATATTACAGGCAGCTTCATAATGGGACAGTTTATTAAGACTAGATTAAGGGGACCTATCATTAATAATTAATTTGAAATTGTTTAGAGTTATAAAAGAGAAAAAAGAATGTTAGAATGCAAGCTGAAACTGAACAATTTTTCTTGCCCAGTATCCAGTATATTTTCCTGTTGTGACACATCTTACTTTTTGCTTCTTCTAATTTCTATTTTGCATTCTGACATTTCTTATGCTAGCAAATTGAATTCTAAAATACAGTTTGTGTGGCCTCTCATCCAGTAGGGAATTGTTCAAAATTAATGTGGATGACAGTATTTAGCCAACAGAAAAACCCATGACCAGTTTACCAAAAAAAAAAAAAAATTAAAAAAAAACCACACACACAGAAAAGAAACCCCCCCCCCAAAAAAAACAAACACCTAATTGTCAGTATTAATTACTTTCCTAATTAGCAAAAGAATGAAAACAAACCAAGTGATTATGATTCTCTTTGTGTTTTCAAATCTTAATGTGTTTAGATGTCTTTCACGGTGTTTTGATGAGTCGACTCAAAAAAGTCTTTATATAATAAATCATCAAATGAGAACACTTGTAACCACAAGATTAAAATGCTTTGCATTAGATTCCCCTTCTGTTTGCTTTAGAGGCTTCTGGAGAACACTTGCTCTTCCTTTAAGTTCCAAATATATTAGTCATGGGACATCACTTAGCATATTTACTTTACTACAATATGTCGAGTGAAAGACTCAGAGGAGAACAAGGAAGTAACATTGAAATTATAAAGAAATAGAATAACTATTACTAAAGACATTAATAGAATAGTAGAATAAAAATACTAAAACTTCATACTATCTTTTAGTCTCCCCATTGCCAATGTTTCACCCTCAGATATTGATTGACATATCAAAAAATTTTTATTAGCACCATAATGTAGGAAGACACTTTTATTCATTATATGTGACACAGAGACATCAAAAGCAATTATTTAAAATTAATGCAGCTTGTCTTTTCTATGAAAAATATTCCAGTTTTATTTTTGTCTAGTTCAATTTCTGTTGCCTGAATTACCTGAACCATTAGATTTTGGGAGGAAAATATAAAAAAACGATCCTAAAAAATCATAAGGACAGAGGTCACTGGAAGATAATTTTTGTCCAAAATGGATTGTCTATTACTAATCACTGGCATTAGTGAGCTGGTGAATCCTTCAAGGGTATACAAATGGATTGATATTATTGTAGTTATTTGTGTTGGTTATAAAAGACAAGGTTCTCTGGTGAGGATTGCAAATTAGCTTGCTAAAAACAAAATTGTTTTAATGAGTTCATAGTCATTAACAAGATTCCACATAATGTTAGGAAAGGAATGATTTCCCTTAATCTGTCAGAGAGAAATGGTAGCAGAGATACCGCTGCAGAAGTAGTGGCAGCTATTAAATCAAAGAATTAGATCAAAATTGCCTCCTAACAACATTAAAAAGGAATTTCTTTTTTCAATGACAAAGACATAGACTCTAGTATATCACTAAGAATAGGGACTGAATTTAAAAAAACCCAGCACTTTTTTCTTAAGGTACTGTTCTATGTCAATGCAATACAAGGACATTAATAGTGAGGTTTTGGCGAAAATGAGGAGGACCTATGTACAAAATCTATTAAAGAAGTTGGTGGGACCCTTTAGGAGGCTCTTCTTTGGTAGGGGAACCATATTTTGAAAACTATTAGTTTTCAGCAGCTTCCTCTGTTTTCAAAGAGAAAGGTAATAGCTGTAAAAATGTGTAGCTAAATAGTGGGGGAACTCTCTTGAATAACGGGTATTAGCTCCATAGTAATCACTGAGCATTTTGAACACACCAACTATTTTTAACACAATTGATTCATATTTGCAATAAAATGTCTTTACTGGAAAAAGGAAAGTTATTCCAGGAAAATTCCAAACAGTGTATCACGGATAATTTCCCTGGATAGGAGAACATTATTTCAGAACTATCTGTGAGCAGAAATTGTTAAGTAAATGCCTTGTGTGATGTCTATTAGTTGGTCTTTTCAGGAGTTCTTTGTCTTTTAACTTCAGTGCATAAAATCATTGTAGCTGGAACCCAACTAATTTGAAAACTCAATTGTTATAATACTTTTATACATGCATATTTATGGTATAGAAAGTTTCTGCTTCAATAGATATCTTCTATTGTCTACACATGATACAATAAGGGACATGAGTCAAAATTCAAGGTTTCCAATACCATTGGGAGTAAAATGACATCATAGTCACTATATGTCCTTGGAACTAAGATAGTATAGGGTGTTTTACAGACCAGCACATGGAATTGTAAGAAGTATTTAAGACAGTGATAATTGAATTAGTTCACTGATAATACATCCTCTGTAACCTTTCAGAAAACTTCAAGACTGTATCAGAGACAGAAAGTAGCTTCTGTGGTATGTGTGTCTGAGTAACTGACAGGCTTTTCTCCTAGTTTACTTCAATTTTTTGGATTGTCATAGTATTTTCACTATCTCTAGGATATGGAAAAAACCTATCCATAAAAAAAATAGTAGGACTGTAATCCATCTATGTTTTTCTAAATAAATATCTGGAGTTATTGATTCCTGTCTTTAACTGTGTCTTGTTTACTCTTTAGATATTTTAAGAATACACTGAATGAAAACCATTCCAGAGAACATCTTTGCTTGTAAATATAAATACCTGTATGTTACAAAAAATTGTGCATACACCTGTTTTCAATATGGTGGAGCTTCTTAATTTCAAATAATTTTTTTTGTATTTGCCACTATCAAGTATTTGTATACTACAATCTATCTGCCTCAGGCAAAGAAGAAAAGAGGAGACTCTTTCCAACATCTATTAGTTTTTTACTGTCTCTCCCTGGGAAATAAACAGGTCCAGTTGTTGACATGTAGACCACTAAACCTGGCAAATTATTAAAGAGAAAAAGGAGAGAAGTGCAGAAGTGCTAATTATAAAAACCTATAAGCAAACAGGGAAAAAAAATAAAAGTAAAAAAAAAAGACCCTGATTTAAAACTCACAACATTGGCACAACATCATGGAAAAGTATCTGAACGAGTTCAATTAACTTGGCACTGCATCTGGATGCTCAAGGAATCCGGTTGGCAGTCATTTTAAAATAAACTTCATAGTTGTTGAAAGCAAATATATATTTATCATATTTAATCACAGGTCTTCAGTTTCAACTGAAGAAAATGTTAATTATCCATTTTCTCTTAGTAGAATGATAAAGATTTTTTTAATAGTTGAATATCCAGAATTTTTTTTAGAAATAAAAATAGTGAGTTTACTGTCAGACAAAAAGGTTTGGATGTAGCATCTAGTTGAAGAGGTGAATAGGAAAACCTGTACAAGCCATATAACCATATTATAACCCTCATTACTTCAAAGGACAACATTGAAATATATGGAGAAAGACACTCAACAGCTTTTTAGAGCTTTTCAATCACCATGAAGAAATTTGTTTTATTTTTATTTGATAGATAGACTTCAAAGGAAAATACATGGAAAGCATGATCAGAAAGAATGCAAATAAGTGTTTTTCTTAAAAGATGTCATATTTTTTTTCTTAATTAATATTTATGGTACTCTAATGTATCCTGATGGGGACAAGAAAGCTGGTGACAGGGATGGTAGGAATGTTCACTGGAGAGTGGCTACGGATTTTGGCTTTGTCTTGCTCAGAGAAAAGGAAGCTGGGGAACAACCTCATTGCTCTCTACAACTTCCAGAGAAGCAGAGGCAGAGAGGGAGGTGCTGAGCTCTTCTCCTTGGTATCCAGTGATAGGACACATGGAAGTGGTTCATAGCTGCATCATAGGAAGTTCAGACTGCACATGAAGAAGAATTTCTTTGCCAAGAAGGTGGTTCAACCCTGGAACAGACCTTCTAGAGAGGTAGTTAATGACCTGAAACGGTCCATGTCTAAGAGGTATTTGGACAATGCCCTTAAAAACACACTTATGTTTTGATCAGCCCTGAACTGGTCAGGCAGCTGGGTGAGATCACCATTGTCGGTCCTTTCCAATTGAATTATTCTGTCTATTCTATTCTATTCTATTCTATTCTATTCTATTCTATTCTATTTTTAAAAAAATATTAAGAAGAAAACCCCTAAAATGAAACACCACCAGTTCAGCATGGAATCCCTGAAGTGAACAAGGTTTAAATTATGGTAGTATTATTTGTGTCAGTTTGATGTATGAGAAATAAATACACAGCAATTTCAAACAGAAAATTTCTTGACATCTAGATATGTGTCAGGGGGTAGCAGAAACAGGGTTGTTTCAAGAGGGAAGGCAGCACTGGTTCAGCCACTGATGGCCTGAGCCATGGTGTAGTGCTGCAGCAAAGGCAGAGTGAGTGGAACCTAGCTGGTGACAGCAAGAGGGTTCCAAAAACAGTACAGAAACCATCAGCCTAGGCAAGGGGAGAAGTCTGGTTCGGGTAATTCCAACCATCTCATCATGAGTAGGAAAGACATCTGAGCATAGGTATAGCTGCTGCACATCTCAGACCAGGACAGGAGGCATTGAATTGAGCAGCAATATTGTTCACCTGTGTGGAGAGAAAGCAAAGGGGTCCCAGGGAAAGGATACTCAGGGCCCTAACACCACCTTAGTTACTGTTCTCCTTTATCAAAAGAATGATAGAATGCATTGATTAATTTGTTTAGCAGTGCTCTGTGGTGACAGTATAATTTTCCTTTCTCACAAATTTCTACCACAATAGAGAAATTTAATGTGCACAGTCATACTCCTAAATAAGAGCTTATCTTCCTCATCTGTTCATCACGTTCCTGTCGCACTCATTTGTGGTGTGTTTTAATAGCTTGATGGTAGAAATATGTCTTCAGAAAAGAATAAGCTCAGAATCTCCTGGAAAGCAAATGCTGACTACATGCTTATCTCTCCACCCTAAGAACAGAACAAGTATATACCCACCAACCTTTCTCTAACTAATTCCATAACATCAGGTATATCTCAAAGGTATTCTCTTTGTGTCAGAATATTTTGTTCTGACAAAATGAGGACAAGGACAGGTGAGATGATCTGAATAAATAGGTTAACAGCAGAAACTGGAAATAAATGCAATGTTTTTGGTTTGTTTCTATTTAAAAAATTTTCTTGGGATTTGTGTCTTTGATATTGAGAGAATAATAAATAAGTGCCTCTCCAGAAGGTATAATCCATTGCCTAAAATTAACAGAAAAATCTTCCTTCCAAGATGAGATAACTGAGCTACGTCCTGGAATTTAATGCAAAATGTCAAAATTTTTTTTTTCTTCAGCATCTGCAAAAATATGAAACATTTATATACATGCATTCTATATGCAGTCATGTATACATACATCCTATATGTAGTCTTGCCATGCTGATTGAGATATTTTCATCAGCCTACACTGATGAGTATTTTTGGGGTAAAAAACCATGGTCATTATAACTATAACCTTTTGCTTTCTCAGTTGGGTGGTTTTAAAACCACTAACACATTGTAATTGAAAGTTGCCTAATTCCCAGACAGGCTACAGCATGTTTGGGGTTTTCTTGTTTGGTTTTTTTTTGGGGTGAAGGGTGGTTTAGTTTTGGGGGTTTTGTTTAGTTGGTTTTGGATGTTTTAGTTTGGTTTGTATTGGTTTATTCTTTTTTTTTTTCATACATGAAAACATGAGGCCTAGTTCTTGTAGAATGAAACAAATGTTTCTCAAAACCTAAAATATTACCTAAAGGAGTGTCCTGCATTTTAGAAAATTTGTACATCCATTGAAACTATCAAATTGCTGATGAGTTTTCATCCCCCTGCTGAGATAAAAGTGATTTTTTTTCTTTATATAACGCCTCAGCTACTGAAAGTGAACCAATTCTCTCAGGAATCTTTTCTTAGAAACAGTTGCAATACAGGAATGTCTAAACTTAGTTTTAGTACTCTGTGAGCAGCAGTGGTGTCTGGTGCAACACCTGTTGTAAGAGGAGAAGTTTCTATCTAGCTCCTTGGCCACACACACAGGTGTGTGTGTATAGCTAAATTTTAATGTCCTCATTCTGTTCTTACCACTTAAAACATTCATAAGGCTTGTGCTTTGTTACCCAGACATCTGGCATCATTGTCTGAACTACCACATAGTAATAACAAATTGCCACATTGGTTATTTTTAAAGCAAATCTACAAATTGTCTTCATGGTTCAGGGCAAGTAAGATTAATGCTCTCTGGAAGGTTTTTTTTCAATTTTTTCTCTCTAGAAAATCCAAAGACAAATTTAATAGGAATTCTCACACCTGTATCAGCTGACTTCAGGAACTAAAGTGTGGACTCCAGACACAATCTATCCTTTGCCACATATTTTAGTCTCACAATTCTCATGTGTCAAAATCTCTTTAACCAGGTACAACCCAGAACCCTCAAAATATTTTTTCCCCCCAGTGGCCACCATAGAAAGTTCTTTCTCCTATTTGCTTCTATTTATGCTCAGTCAGATGGATATGCAGGTTTCAGACTAATTGATGGGCTTCACAATTCTGATGTGCCTAGGACAGGGACTCCTTTTTAATACAGCA
This sequence comes from Pyrgilauda ruficollis, assembly GCF_017590135.1. Classification (NCBI taxonomy): domain Eukaryota; kingdom Metazoa; phylum Chordata; class Aves; order Passeriformes; family Passeridae; genus Pyrgilauda; species Pyrgilauda ruficollis. The sequence continues at coordinate 4,843,186 of NW_024525823.1, read as the reverse complement.
ATTAGTTCATGGCCAAGTGACTGTGAAAACATTTTCACCAGAAAGCTATTAAGTCAAAACTTTTTCTGAAATCATTTTATGCTTCACTGGCTGTGGTTCAGTCTAGACATAATCAAACCAACTTTAAATGAATTCTCTCAGGCAAAGACAGCAGTCTAATTTCATGAGGAGAGCAAGTTGCACAACCCAGTAGAGAAATACAAATGCCTCTGCTGAAATACATGTTACCAGCACTAGACTAAACCTACTAACTGAACTAAGCAGTTAAACACCACTCATTCAGCTGGAAATGGAGAGGAGCTGATATCACTGTCAGTGTTCCAGATCAGAAAAATAAAATTAATTGCTCACAGGTTGGGTGTTGTCATGCCAAATATGAATTTTTATTAGGTTCTCTAAACTGCATGAGAATTACTGTAGTTTAAAATTCTGCTGAGGAAGCTTAGACATTACCTGAGACATAGTGGATTTTGTTTTTTTAAAGACTGGAATTGATGGTCCAGGATCACTCTGACTGATCAGTGCTATTATGTACAGATTGTGTAGCTGAAGATTCACATCTTACTGCTAAAAAATCTTTTTTTTTTTTCTCTTGCAAAGTATAAGACTGCAAACTAATGCTCTTTCTTCAAGGAGTTAGTTGTGTATTCTCATTCAGTGGTGAATGGGAGAAGAATCCCCATGCTTTCACTTTCATGGAAACATTAAATGTTAAAAAGAGATCTTTTTGTTAAAAAATCCATCTTTTGATTAGTAAGGAAAATATAACTACAAAGATGGTTTTATTTGCATAACTTGAATTGCAGAAGTGACAGTCTAGGAATTGTCATGATGATGTGTTCTCTCAACTTTGACTATATTGTGAAAAAGAAGTGAAAAAGTAAGAAAAAATTTTCCATAGTGTAAGTGATGATACTTGAAATCTTTTCATGTATTCCTGATTTACCTGCAGTAGTGGGAGGTCTCTGCTGAAGTTCCAGAAACTTAATAGAGCAATACCTTTTCTTTGAAGGAATAGAGGAACAGGAGTGTGCTTAGGGTTTAAATAAATCTTGTATTGTTATAACTCCATTCAGTGGTGAAGCTTCTTGTCATGACTAGAATTTCCTTGTAAACAAAGTGGAAACCATCTTGCTGAAATCTGTTCCAATAGCTTCTTGCTCAATGTCACTGAAAACCTAAAGGACATTTTCAGAAGATTAAGTCAGAAATTACTGATCTTCAAATGAATATTAGACCTGTTCTCACTGTGACATCATTATGTATGCTCTCAGTATATTCAGACTGTATTTCCAAACTATATTATATCTACATCAAAGATACTGGTACTAAATGATGCTACTGGTATCAATTGATGGGTGAAGTTTGGTAGTATAACACCTAATTAATTAAAGAACCTATTTATAACATTAATTTTAATAAATAAAAAGCTTTTTCTTTTGGACTACATGTTTGCATATGTATAAAAGCTGACCAGGAATCCAATTAGTGGAATGTATGTTACTTTCAGTTTCACAGGATAGTGCAGCTTTTATCTCCTTTGTTTTTGGACGAAAAGTAAAAATGCTAGGAAGAAAAACAAGAACAAGAAAAGAAGAGTGTGCGTGTGAGAGAGATAAATTTGGAATTGAAAATAGCTGTTTAAAGTAAATCTCAACAGGGGAACTGGTTTGGATTTCTGCATTCCTTTAAGGAAAAAAAAAAGAATTAGAGTAAGTTATAAAATTTTATATGCTGGCTTTTGTTGCAAAATATTTATTTATATAACATTTTCTGGCATAAATAAGAAAGCATAGTGAGGATAAAATGTTAATTTAAATTAAACCAACATAACATGATTGGTGATCAGAAAACTGCACACTGAATTACATACACAAAGACAATCACTTTTCCCCTGCTGAAAACTGGGCATGAAATTTTGAACGAGAAATTCCATCCAAATGGACAAAATTCATTCTCTTATGTCTTTTTTTGTCTATCCATTACTAGGAAATAATGCAGTTGTCAACAAGGTGTTGACAACTGTGCCTGTGCCACCATCTTCTACTTATTCTCCCAGGAGAAAAAGATTAACACTCTGTAAGGGCATATGAGGGACTGTTGCAGCTCCTGAGAATAGAATTTAGAGTAGATCTAATCCAAACTTCTCCTGTGATCAGGACCATGCCAAGTGAACATTTTGGTTTGAACCAAATAATCTCTCTCTTCTGAGGGAGAGAAGAAGTTGGAAATGAATTATCTCTGCCTAAGCTATTTCAAATTTTCCTAGTTGTAAAAGTTCACACTTCCATTTTCTTCTATCACGTAGATTTCATGCACAATTTTCCCTATCACAATTATATTTTTTTCTGCTGAAAGACACTATGGCAAGAAATTTCCAACTGCAGTGCACTACTTAGTGTACTGCTGATTGATTTTTACTCTGTTCTCCTTGAGAAGTCTGACTAGTTTAAGACTAAAGAATCTTGAGCAGAATATCTAATTGATAATGCGAGCACAACATATACTGACTGCTGCCAACACCAGTAACAGTCCTGGTTAGAAACAGAGTTCTGCAAAAGAACATGGAGCTGAGGCATGCTCCTCTGCAAAGAAGAAAGTTTTGACTGGGATGAGATTATATCACAGCAGGTCTAGTACTTGTTATTCAAAATATGGTTTTGCATCTATAATCTTGTGCATATAAATATGTGGCTATAATAGAACAGCAATGTGCATTACTAAAAGGCAGGGAGAATCCTCTTTTGTTGTTCTTTTTGGGGTTAATTTGGGTTTGGTTTATTTTAATATAATAGTTAATTTATATTTAATTTTCCTTTGATTCTTTTCATTTTTGTACTTTTATTTGACCTGAAGAAATTTCTTTTGTTTCCAAATTTTTTGAACAATCTTGCCTTATTTTGTGTCACTCATGTCAATTCTGTGAGAAACCCACTGGCTTCGACAGTCAGGATTTTTTTTTTTTTTGATAATTTGATTATTGTCTCTACATTTTTTTAAATAGAAAATTGAACTATATGCCTAAGTACCAAAATTAGATTTATGCAATTAAGACATACAAAAAGCAGCTATCTCCTCATGGCTATCATTTTAGACAATTCCTCTGAAATCTCAATAGATGTTCAGGTCTTTCACTGCTCAGCTGACAATACCTATGCAAAGAACAGTTTCTTTTAGTGCTTTCTTTTTCCACTGTCTCAAACACTGAAGAAATTTTGTTTTACTTAAGGAATCCTACTCCTCCCACCAGTGTCAACAATTGAAATGCCAGTAAAAAAAAAAAAATTCCATTTATCCTCACCTGTGACCTAAAATGCTGTTGCCTTTGGTCACATTAGCCTAAGCAATACATACGTAGCTTTTAGCACCATCTAGCTAACTCCCAATGTAACACAATTCACCAAAGTTTCATAATTTCTGTTGGAAATGGTTTGAGTTACTTTCTACAAACCTCACATGTCAATTTTGCTCTCCATATGAAATTAATCTCATGCATAAACGCAGAAAACTTTCTCTGATACAGCTCCAGACTCAATTTATTTGTGATAAATTGATAGAAAGCAGACAGCAATCTGGAAGGACATTAGTAAGGGTATCATACAAGTTTTGTTCTGTGCTGTAGGTACTCTGTGTTGGGTGCTGCAATGTAGTCCTTGGAGCAGTGGCTGCCACTTTGTAGCTGATATCAGTGTGACAGCCCCTTTAATATTAAATGTATTCTGTTTCATTCTGATACTTATGTAGTATGATAAAATTTTCAATTAAAGTAATGGACACTTAAAAAGCATCATACGTGAAATTGTATTAAAATTGTTGTCCACATCCAATGGCAATAGAAAACAATATTGGCAAAGAAGTCCTCTTTTTAAGCAGCAGGTATTTTTTCAGATATTTCTATATTTATTATATATTTTTCACGTATTTCCCTTTCCCTTCTTTTCAACTCACTCAAATATTTTCACAGTGCCTTGAATTTCCTAAAAGATTCTAGTTTGACCCTCTACATCAGAGACTTGCAACAGGTTTGTGCTCCCAAAGTAAAAAAAAACAAAAACCACTGTATTTGCTGAAACTGACTCAGTCTCAAAAACATCCTTTCATTTTGTGTTCCTCTACCATCAAGCAACATGCAACTGGAGCACTTGAATAGTGCCTTAAGAAGTAAGAAAAAAATGATTGTGGTAAAATGAATGCTAGTACCTAGCAGTAACAATTAGATTTAATATTTACTCCGAGTTGATGTAGGAGTTGTACAATAATTCAGTTGGCACTGCATTGTGAAAGTAATGTTGTGAACTCGTCTGTTTTTCCTGTTGCATTAAATGATTAAAATACATTAAATAATAGAAGAAAAAAAAAGATTATATGATACTAATGTAACCAGATATTTTTCTTCTGTTCACCAGGATTCACACAGAAATGTAAAATTGAGAAAAAGGACAAAACTTAAAATATTAGACAGTTCCAAAACTTAATGGAATTTTCCCAGCAATATTATTTATGTACTCAAAAAGTATGAATCTTTCAGTTATTTAAAATATATTTTAAATTATTTAATACTGCTTAAAACATTCCAGCTTGCTTGTCTTAGAAAAGTAAAAAATCAAAATGAAGTAATTTTTGAGTTATTATGGTAGCTCATCAGATGGAGATCTCAATATTCAATAACATGTTTAAACAGTCAAGATCAATGCAATTGATATCCTTTTATTGTAATATATAAATTTTATTGTAATATATACATTTTCCAGAGTGTTAAGTTGCTCTCAGAGGACTTGGATGAGGTTTTTTTTTCTTTTAAATATATATTTCTTTTACTGTTTCACTTAGAGATATTTCACTATTTCACTTAGAGCCACAGATCTGCAATTACTGACTTCTATAGATTAAAAGCTGAATTAAGGCTGAAATTAATTTCCAGAAATAAGGAATTTGTCCACATTCAGTAAGTTTCAGGCAGTACTTTCCCCTAGAACACACCAAGCAGGCTTCACCTGCAAAACATCGAATGCCACCACAGAGTACATCTCTAGAATTCTAGTTGCTTTGGATTGGTCAACCTAACATGGAGAAAAACAATCTGCTGTTTTATTTTTTTGTTCCATGTATACTTTTCCTTACAGGGATCATTTTCTCCCAGTGGGAGAAATTAATTTCATAATTCAATTCATTACAATGCATTAACTAATTGTCTCCATTTTCTTGCAGTTAATTAAACTAAATTAAGTCAATTATACTTTTCTATCTCTGTCTTTTCCTAATCTGAATTACAGAAAGTGAACCTTAGCTGGAAAATAGAAAAGAGAAAGCATTCACTACGGGAAAAATGAGGGCCCTAATACCACAGTGTGAAGAGAGTTTAAAGATAAAGTGATGTAAAAGACTTTTAGTTTGATTTACTTATGATAAAGATCAATTGGCCGGTGGGGGGTGTTGTTGTGGGGGTCCTTTTTGTTTAGTTGGCCATGTGTTTTTTGCTTCATAACATAGTAGCATTTTTCCAAGAAATGGACATTTACGTTCACTTGACTTAGGAATTTTTATATAAGACAGCCAAGGTATAAAGGTGTAGAGATATAGCACTCATTTTAGCAGCTAAAATTTAGAAGTCAAACAATCACTGGATTTCTGTTGAAATAGGACACAAACATGCAAACAAAAAAACAAACAATTTTTTCATACCTTTCTTAAAGAATGGTCTATATAAAATTTTCAGATTTGATTAGTTACTGGGAAATAATAAAATGAATCCTTTAAGTTAGTTGTATTCCTACAATGCCCCTTTTTAAAATCTTTTTTTAAATACACACTTATTCCTTATTCTTCTTTTGGTTGGATTATTTTTCTGCCACTATATATATGTCAGAAAAGTAAATTTGAGAAGGTGTTCATGAAAATAAAATGGAATGTTTCCAGAAGTCGTGCCACCCCAGTTAAAAACAAAAGTGTTTCTGTTTTGTGGACACCACTGAGGATGACAAAAGAAAGTAAAAACCCTTTTCTTTAGCTTACTTTTCTTTCTTCTTTTTTTAACTATGGTTATTAGCACAAATATTTAAAAGGAGCAACACTTGGTTTACTTCAGATTAGTCCAATCAGTCCCCAGATGTGAATTCTCTGTTTATTTCCCCTCGGTACTGATGTACAGCAAGAGAAGACCAAAGACCTAGTATAAACATAAGAAATGCTTTCTATCACACATTTGAATAAAATGCTCTTGTTTTCAGCCCAGAGCAATTTGCAGTCTGTAGAATTTAATCTGGTCATGACACAGTTTTAGAATTTCACAGACATTTAAAATTTTCTGCTTTATTAGCATTCTGCCACTTTTTCATTCCCTACCAGCGGGAAAGTCAACCTTCTTTGTCTTGAAACTGTACCTTTTGGATAAGATAATAGTCACCAGCTAAAGCATTTCTTATCCCTTTCACTCTCTCCACTTGGAACCAGCTGTGAGAATGTACTTGTGAGGAAGATCACTGTCACTGAAGAGGTGGTATGGGTAAGGGATTCCAGAATGCTGATTTAGGCAGGTCTCTCTTCTTTTTCACATTTCTTATGTTGCTTTGGCATTAGCTTTTCTCCTAACATGGAACTTCTTTCTTTATATGGGTGATACTTTATTTCAGTTCTTCTGAAGGTGCTTTGCTACAGGAGTTACTACTTTATCATCTGTCTAGCAATCTGTCTATCTCTACATCTAGATCTACATCAATATATACGTTAACCTCAAAGGGTCTATAGCTCTGTGCCATTATAATAATGTCCATCATTATATAATAATATCATAATATAATTATTTTCAACATATTTCTAGACCCATGTTTCTAAAAGTGCTTTTAATCAAGTAAAATAGTCTCAGAAACTTTTGAATTAATTCCTTTTTTTCACTGTCCCTCTAATTTGCCTAAGCTGACCTCATGAAGCCTGGGACGTGAGAAGCTTAATGACTAAGCTAATTAAGAAATATTGTTCCAATAAAATCTGCAAGAATGCGTTTTTTACATAATTTCCATTTTGATCCTCATCCTGTTTCTTTCAGCTAAAACTTCAAACTGTACATCAATATCCAGAACATGTCAGATATATGGGAAAGCATGAACTTGTACACATAATAGGACAAAGAATGTACTTCACTCTTCTACCAGACAGATATTGCTGCATTAAACACTAATCATAGATTTCTACTTCTTATTTTAAGGAATTGTTATTTATCTGCTGTGGGATGTAGTCAGAAAGATCTACCTACCAATATTTTTAGTTTCCTTTTAGCTTATTAGGACTTTGTCCATGAATTAGAATATATCTTTGAGAGGGAATGTATGTGGTTTTGGTGTATTTCTGCATCTTCCCTCTTTGAACACTTCATTACTCTTCTGTATATGAGTTAACCTGCCATGAAACACTCTGGAGTTTATCCTACATTTACTAAAACCAGCAATAAGTGACCACTCTCATTACTGACTGTAACACACATGTTACATATCTGTATGTACATATATGTAGATATGCTTATCTATGCTGGAGAGAGTGAGTTAAAATCAAAGGACAGTGAGACTAACTTGTGTTTATCAAAGTACACATGTTACAGTAGCTGGGTTACTAGCTGGTCAAGATAAGGTTATTCCCTGGAATAGGATAGCTGCTCTGATCTTAAAACATTGATTTGCATAAGAAATGTAGCATTTCTCATTCAGTGGTATTGTGTATTGAAACCTTCTGAAAGGCAGTAACAGTGTGGGAAAAATAATTGCTCCAGGCTGCCTTTGCTTCTGCATCTGGGACTCCTTCTGACTGTAATTTTAATTTTACCTTACATCAGAGGGCTGGAATAACCTCTTATTCAGGCAGAAGGTTCCTCTCTAGGTGCACTCTGTGTTCCAGTACTCCAAAAGATATGTTCAATTTGTAAAATACATATTTTCTTAAACAGCACACAAGCTTACTGGGGATGTTGTTTGTAAAAGCAGGCTGCAAACAATTTATAGTTCCACAAGATATCTGATTCCATCCAGGTCTTAATAATTTTTTCCTCTTTTTTAAACAAATACAGATGTAAAAGTTCACATTGTCTTTAAGCAGTGCTTTCAAACCTGAAGTGTTTTATTTTCTATCAGACAGTTCTACTCAGAGAAATGTGAATAAAGACATGGGAAAATCTGAAAATTAATTTTGGTTCTAGCCATGACTACATCATAATTTCATGGATACAATGGTGTTTGAGGAAAACAAAAATTAGGTAGTATATAGATAAATGAACAAGAGTAATTATTTGCTGACCTTGCTACACTAATAATATAGATTACCAGAAACTACATAAATAACACTTTTAGTGATGACATGGATATAAAATTCTCATTAAATATAAGAATCTGAAATACTGTGCAAAACCAAAATAAAGCTCTTGGTTTATATACTTTGTTTTATGAGTATTTTAATTCCCATTATCTATGTATTTCTAAATACAAGTCAGAGAAATAACCTTCCTTGAGCAATGTTTGAGGTAGAGAGTATCAGCTTGCAAAGAATATCTTTGGCATATGATTGCTCCATAGAATCCATTCTTGAATTTTTCACTCTGTGGCAAAACTCTGAGGCTTATTCTTCTTCCCAGAATCTGAAATCCTCTTCCAAAACTCATATAGTTAACAATATATGTGTGTAGCAAACCTTTTATTATCAATGTCCTTTTATAGTTAACTGCAGAGTGAAAAACATCTATGAATTTACTGAATGAAATCAATGTGAAGGTTTTTTTATTTTAATTTTTTTCTTTTATCTTTTTTTTTGCAATTTTTTCTTCTTTCTGTTTTTGTCTTTATATTTTCTTTCTAGAAAAAAACAATAAAAACAAATCCAGATGTCCTTCCAGCAATCAGACAGAGAAGTTAGTGGTAGACTGAAATTTTATTGGACTGTCTTTTTTAGTCAGAAATTTATTTTTCATATTAGATGTCTTGATCTAACTTAAAAAGAGGTTATTCCAGTGATTTTATATTGCTGTGGTTTTCACCTAATAAGGACATGGGCACAGGGGAATAGTAGCCTAATATTTAGCTAAGGTAACTAAATTAAAAAAAAGAATGAAAAGGTACACAGTTGTAAAAAAATAAAAAAATAAAAAGTCTGTGATTGCAGTGTATAAAATATATTATATAAAATTAAGAACCTAAAAATGGAAGTGGTTGCAATGACATAACTTGACACAATTTGAAGTAGCTCCATTTCACAAAGAAACTTCTTTTAATAATCTGTTTGTTCTTTCAGTGTTCTTCTCTTGATGTTTTTTGTAATGTTTTTTTTTTTCTTGGGGAAGTAGACTGAAGGGTAGACCTGATTGAAAAATGTTACAAAAATAAGAAAAAAACCCCAAAAAAATAACAACAACAAAAAACCTCCCCAAAAAACAGCAAAAGAAAAAAAAAAAAAAACCCAACAAAAAACCAGAAGAGAAATTGGATTCAGGTGAAAAACCCCCCCCAAAAAAAAGAAAAAAAAAAAAAAAAAAAACCCAACAAAAAACCCATTAAAAAACAAACAAAAAAAAAAGACAAAAAAAAACACCAAAAAACCCACAAAAACCCAAACCAACAAACCCTAAACATTACTTATTTCTTATTTCTGTATATCTACAAAATATGGAAGGCTTGCAGGTCTTTAGTTCAACATTACAAATTACTGAAACATGAATTGTATTTCTAAACACAATATACCTGGCAAGTAAACAGCAATGAAACCAGACAATGGACTGTTTCACCCACCACTCTTGATAGCACAATTGAAATGTCCTTGGAGAGTAAAAAAATCCTCTTTTGATCATTGTGATGCTTTTATACTGCTCTATGACCAAATGATATAATGAACTGCATACTAAAGCACAAGCTCAGGTGTTTATTAATCTCCATCTCAAAACAGCAAATAGACTTCTGCTACAGTGTTTTGTGAGAGATCCTGGATGAAGATACTGTCGGAGCAATCAAGTACAGGAATGAAAGTACTGTGTTCTGGTTCCTGGTTTTGGCAATAAAGAAAAACTAGAAGGAGCTTTCTGAATACTGTAAGCCCCGTGAAATCTGCTCTGCTTACTGAAGGCATTGACTGTATCCACATATAGAAATAGCTCAAGGGAAGCACAGTGCCAGACTATGTCTTTTAGACATTAGATTCCTGAGAACTAAAATCTCCTGGATCAATTTACCCTATATTTAATTAATGTGCCTCACAGTAGGTTTACTATCACAAGAAGATTGTAAAAAAATACCACTAGATTTAGTGGTTTGCACCTACATTAATTTAGCAAATTAAGGACTTTGAAATAGCCCCAAATCAGAAACACAGAGTTCTCAGAGACATTACTAAATTAGAGATTTTTTTTTGTAATTGCTTAAAAAAAAAAAAAAGGGAAATTAAGTGTGTTGGTGCAGAACACAGAATAAACAAACAGTGCTTGAAAGTAATGAAAAAGTGTAGATTAATCAGTGACACTACAGACTTTTTAATCATCCTGCTTATTAAGGACATTAAAAAAGGAGGTTGCACTAGTGTAAAAGAAGAAATATGAACTATTACAGAAATTAAAGTAACTGTCACTGTTTGGCAGCTGCATTCTAGGTGACAGGAGTTATCACAGAGTTTTGACCACTATCTGACTAAAGGTAGCAATCACACAAGTTAGCAGCTGTAATTAATTAAATTCAAACTTGACTGTTGGAGATAACTAACAGTTCTCTCACCCCCAAGACACTGATTTGGGTTCACAGATAAAATACTGTGAACCCAAAAATTTATGTGTTTAGAATATATGCTTAAGTTGATGGGAAAATAGTGTGTTTTATTTTTGAGATTTATGCAAATTTAATTTATGTAATTATACTCCTGGTGCAAATTCCCTTCCAGTTTAGGAGAAATTATCTTTCTGTGCCAGTATCCTTAAATGTCAGAAAGGGATGCATAATTTCTTAAAGGACATAAGGGAAACAGACAGAGAGAAACTTCACTTTGGCTTACATGTTCAGATTTCTTATGGTATCTAAATTGAAAAGGAACTAAGACTAACAAAATTTTCGTCAGTAAAATCATCATTATTATGAAATTTCAAGCTAACACAGAATAAAGCCCAAACTCCAAAAAACTTGCTTTGGCAGGGAATGGTCTAAACCTTTAAATCTAGAGTGCATTAAATAATTAATAGCTTTAAATACTCAGTACTTTAATACTCAGATGGAGTAGAATAGTCATAGAATGGCTTGGATTAAAAGGACCCTCATATATAATCTACTTGCAACTCTGTTGCCATGGGCAGGGAGACATTCCACTAGATGAGATTGCGCAGAGTTTCAACACTTCAGGGGATGGGGCACCTACAATTTGTCTGTGCAACCTGTTCCAGTGTCTCACCACACTCAAAGTTAAGATTTTCTTCCAAAAATCTAATCTAAATCCTTCAGTTTAAAGCCATTACGTATTGTTCTATTACTACCCTCCTTGATGAAAAGGCCCTTCCTGCCTTCCACGGTAGCTGTTTTGGGGCTGTGGTTTGGATTTGTGCTGGTGACAGTGTTGGTAACACAGGGATGTTTTCACTCTTGTTGAGCAGTGCTTGCACAGAGCCATTCCATCCCACCAACAATGGGGCTGGGCCTGCCCATCGGAAGCGGTGAATGAATTCTTTCTTTTTCTTCACTTCCATGCATGCCTTTTCTTTACCTGTTAAACTATCCCTACCTCAACCCACTTGGAGTTTTCTCACTTTTTCACTCCCCATTTTCTCCTCTGTCTCACTGGAGGCTGTGTGAGGCTGAATTGTTGGCCAAGGTAAAACCACAACACTACACTAAGTAATTTAACAAAAATACTCTTGCATTTATTACACTGCCTTCCAGCAGACCAAAATACAGGCATGGTAAAAGTAGCTTAGGTTAAATAAGATAATTTATTGTTTCACCAAGGAGCTTCTTTTAACAGCAAATCCCTCAGTATTTGAAAAAAAGCAAAAGTTGCCTTAAAATATTTCTCAGTTCTCTTGTGAATTTGTAAATCAGTGTTCTGTCTATGGTTCTTGTTTTGCCTTTCTACATTTATGTCTAAAAGATTTAATCCCCATTGTACCAATTTACTGTTACCTGCTGGGGCAAACTGTGGAGTGCCTGAGGGTTGCAGTTTCCTAATCAGCCATGTCAGGGGATCTCTTGGACCACTTCACTCCTTCACTTCAATCTATGGTTTCTGATTTTTTGCATGGAAGCCAAGGGAAAAGGGGGAAGGGAAGAAAAAGAGGAGGAGGAAAGCAAGGAAGGGAATCTGGTTGCTGCTAGGATACATTCATATTTGAAAAGTGCTCTAGGGAACAGATGCCAAGAAATGTTCACAGCCATAATCCAAGAATTTCTGAAGCTTTTGTCCTGGGTGGTCTTTAGTGGGGAGAGGCAGTTTGATGCTCTGTTGGTTTGCTGAATTTTCAGCTGTTCTATTGTTTTTGTATGTAGTCTTATCTGATTATTTTTCACTATACTTATGTAAACTTCAGGACTGGATTCTTTCTTTATCTTTCTTTCTAGCACTATATAAATAAAGTTATCAGTTCAGAAAAGATAACATAGAAATCAGGAATAAAAGCAGAGAAGATAATATTGTAATTTTAAATCTTAATAATAATGTTCATTCGTTTCTATTCATAATATCTCTGCTAGATCTGTCACTGTTGTATTACACATATCTGAAGTTTAAGAAGATACACTAAGGACAGAATCTGGGAAATTTTTATTATAAAATAAATAAACTTAAGCTTTTGGCAGAAGACCATAAAACAGGATAAGACAATCTGTGCAGAGACTGGCAGTTTGGGTTTTGTACCTCAAATTCACAGCCCTATTTTATTCCAACCTACTTCTTTTATGTGCAAGCTGTAGATGTCCAAAACAAGTACTAAGCACTTGAATAATGCTTTAAAGCATGATGTCTTCATTATTACGTAGCTGCAAATTTACAAACAAGGTAAATGAAATTTCTCTAAACTTGAGCAGACAAATTTGCCTTTAGGCAATAGGAAATTTAATCTTATACAGCTAGCTTTTCCTAATATCACACAGGATTTTGTCAAAGAGGTGCCTTCCCAACCATACATATCAGTTTATATGATTCTACAATAAATAGAAATTATTGAACTGTTTTTTAATTAGGATGTTTATATGGAGTTGCATAGCATTTGGATTAGACCTGGTTATACTTAGGAAACCCTCCCTGGAAAGAAAGATATTCTCATAGCATTAGTAGGAGTAGCAGGCATAACAATAATAATAATATCATTTCGAAAAAATTCTGTAATTGAATTAAACCCCTTAAATACCTCTAAAATTGGACACTGCCACAAAACATCAGAAGAAAAGTTTGGAGTGGTGAAACTAAAACAACTTCACAATTTCCACTTTCTGGTCTTTGAGATACTCTGGTTATTACTCAGCCTACTCTATGGCCAGGTGAGAAGCAAATGGCATTACAGTGAAAACAGGGTGTAAGCACCTCAGTATTGTGTACAATATTGTGCACAATATCATGCATCTTATATGAGTATGTGTGCCACAATACCTATAGTATAGGTTTTGTCCTTCTTTCAACAGGTATATTCCCAAATTTATCTTTTCCACTGCTGTATAAAGACACCCCCATTCAGGCTTTGCTAGGGTCCAGTCACAACAGTCTGGAACGAAAAATATGCTATTTCATCTTACTTCCCAGATAATTTGCCAAGAGAACTAGCAGTGTTTAAACTTGCTCAGGTTTCCATATCAGGGAACAGATGGTGTAAATCCAGCCTGAGATGCTGGACTGCATCGTCCGTCTTTCTCAGACAGCTTATTGCATATTAGTTTCTATGGAAGGAGACTCTATAGCTAAGGACACACTGTGATAGGCACTGTACAAGCATCACAAATTGAGAGTGTTTGTCCAGGGAGCTTAAATTTAAGTTTGAAATGAGAGACAGCAGGTGGATAAGACAGATGGAGAGGAAACAGAGAAATAGCAGTAAGACAGCTGTAACCAGTGCAATAAGCAGTGGTCACACCAGCTGGCTAATCACTGACAAGTGATTTCTATCATTGCCACAAAGACAAGCTTGAAGGAAGTATTTAAAGTAGAAGTGAGGATTTTTGAAACTTGTTTCCACACAGAAGTGGGAACAGGAAAAAATGACATTGTTTGTGTGAAAAATGCAATAAACAGGCAATCAAAAGCCAGGATTCCAACCAGCATGGCAGTGGAAATCTTCACATTAATGTGTATACACTACTGCAGATAAGGTGGGAATAATCCTTGGAGGCTTTAAAAGTGGCAAGATCTTGCTTAAAATGAGACCTCCAATAAGGAGGATTAGTGTTAGCTCTTTGAAGAAATGAACACCACAGTGACATGTATAAACCCACCTAGAAATTAGATTTGTTGAAGTAAGACAAGTTTAAATATGACTAAGAAAAAGGAGGGAAAATTTCCTTGTTTACAGATATACATAAAGAACTCAGTAGTACCAATTTCAACATCAGAGATTGGGAGTCTGAATGGGACTTGGAAATGGATGTTGATGATTGGTATATCTGCATTTTCGCCTCAAAAATAAAAGTCAGAAGGCTTTTTCCTGTTGCAACACATGGACCTCTGTGGGCTTCCAATGTTCCCCATACAGAGGATTTGTGTAGAATCCTGATATCTGATGTCCTGCAGAGATGGTTGGCTCTGCCACTAGGGAAACTTCACCCTCTCTTTCTATCAGCATCCAAAAACTATCTATCATTAAGAAATTATTTGGAGCAGGTTTTCTATTTAAGAACACAGCTTTTCAGTTTTGGTACTTTATGCTCATCTCTGAATCTTGCATCTCTCTCTGTGCATCTCTCTCCACAGATGGTTTCAACAGCTTGAGCTCGCCCCTTTGCAGATGATGCCAGATGCTCCCTCTCTAACAGGCAGCTTAATTCCCTTTCGCCCATGTACACAGAAACAGGTGATATCAGATGCCCCCTCAGCTCCAGGTCTCAGCAAAATGAGTGCCAGCACACACACACACACAAGCAAGATCTGCATATAGATCTGCATACAGTAAACAAATGAAGCCAGATATGTTTTTCAGGTGTTACAACTTGCTGGACGAACTTCATCTTTCAGTGGCGCCTCCAATGTTTAATCAATTCCTACTCTTCTCTTTGCAACAATTTATTCTCCTTTGTAAATCAACTGTAAATCAATTAAAATTTAATAATTGAGATTTAAGGGGCTAGTATAAGGTAGTTTGGTTTATATATATATCACAGATTTGCAGTGCGGTCATTTGTAAGGTAAACATTCATCCCATTTATCTCTGGACCTGTTAGATACGCTTATTCAACAGCTACTGGACAACTAATGACTTTTGTTTTGATGGAACAAATTGTGTCGATACAACATTTTCTCTGGGAAAAAGAATATGTGTGTATATATATAAAACCCCAAAAGGTGTAAAAAAATGTTATGGTCTAATTTAGGAATGCTGCAAAGTTAAATATTTTATTTCTAACTGACATTTAGTGCCCCTTAAAACATATCTGCATCATATCTACTT
Source organism: Pyrgilauda ruficollis (assembly GCF_017590135.1). Lineage (NCBI taxonomy): Eukaryota > Metazoa > Chordata > Aves > Passeriformes > Passeridae > Pyrgilauda > Pyrgilauda ruficollis. The sequence goes on along the minus strand of NW_024525823.1, from coordinate 4,827,597 downwards.
TTATTATAAAAAAAAAAAAGTATGAATGTAAATGAAGGGTGCTAAGGAATGATTTTCCTCTGCTGACAATTTGTTTATTTTATATCATTTAAACATTTTGCAGACGTCAAACTGTTGATGGCACTTTTCAAACTTGTAGGCAGAGACAAGTGATACTCTGAAACATACTAAATGATAACATTGGTTATTTTGTCATCTTTTTCCCCCTTGTTCTGTAGGTGGTCCTACTTCTTCTCAGGTTTAGATATACAGAAAAATACAAAGAGTTAGATCTGGAGGCTAGAAGAAACCTATTAGGTTCTACACTGTAATGGTCTAAGCATGAAATTAATATTGCAGGACTGAGGATATTATGTTCTGATATTAAAAGTTTTAAGTGACCCAAATCTATGGCTGGGACGGCTGATTAAATGACTCAGCTGTCACTCACAGAATAAACAGAATTCTAGAGGTCTGCAGGAAAATACTTAAATTGTTTGAGTTTCTGTGCTTTTTAAAGACAATTCCTGGATACAAGACTTGCTATGGTCTATAATGAGCAATTAAATCTGTATTAGTATCGCAGAAAAAAGAACGTAGATAAAACCAGACAAATATTTTATCAAATTCTATCAAAAATTTGCTAAGTTCTGTGAAACTTATTGAAGATAATACCATAATTCAATATGGAGAGATATGAACAAGATGTTTAATATTCTCTGGCTTTGGTAAGAAAACATTTTTTTAAGTCTTTCCAGCATTCTAGACAACCTGTAATATTATGAGAGGGTTAGTCTTAGAAGAGCATTAGGTGACCCACTCCTTCCATGGGTCAACAGATCCTGCCAGAAGACTGCTCCAGCACAGCCTTCCCACAGGGTGACAGTCCTCTATGAGCATCTACTTGTTTTGGTGTGGGGTCCTGCAGAGGCTGGAGGTGGATCTCTGCTCCCCCTGACCACCATGGACTGCAGGAGCATAACTGATCTCATTGTGGTCTGTGCCACAGGCTGCAGGGCAGTCTCTGCTCCAGGACCTGGATCAGCTCCTCTGCCTCTGTCTTCACTGACCTTGCTGTCTGCAGAGCTATTTCTCTCACATATTCTGGCTCCTCTTTTCTCCAGCTACAACTGCTGCTATGCAGAAGGCTTTTTTCCCATGGTATTTAGGCCTGTATATCTCTCACTACAGAAACATTTCCATGTAAGCACATTATGATCTGTAAAAGTCACTAGAAAGAAGTGCCTTTGGAATACAAAAAGTAGTACTGAGGCAAATGAAACAAAATGAGAGAGAAAGAACTAGCATACAGTGCCAAAGAACAGGTATAAACTCAGGGCTCATCCAAATCAAAATAGTACTTTCCTAATACAACTGCCCAAATGACTGGTGGTTTTCAATCTGTTTCCTTCTTGCTTTATGGCAGCAGTCAATTTGACTTATTTTTCAATATTACACCTATGCATGTGGAGTAAAAGTGGCCAGTGCAGGAAAGTGGTATTCTCAGATGTTTTGCTAGACCATGAAAAGAACTATCTGGAATACATCTAATTGGTACTATTGAACTTAGATAAAAAGATATCTAAAAGTTACACAATGTTTGAGTTAGGTCTGCCTCTTTCAGGGGAAAATATTGACTTAGAAAGTGTCCTAGGGCTTTCTTGAATGCTTTGGAAGGTCCAAGCACACAGATGCTCAGGCATATCATCAGAGACTTTATATTATACCTAATATATTTTGAACACTTAGGCAATGTCTGCCTCTAGACCTGATGTTCTTTTGCAGACCATCTGAAGATATGCAATAGTTTCACCATGTCAGACCTTCAACATGCAATTTATGAGATATCTTTCAGAGCTTTTTGTTCTAGTTATTCTCATCTGTACAGTAAGGTTGTAGTAAGCACAGAAACGCTGCAAGTCCTTGTCTTAGCACTGGGATATTCAAAACATGGCATCCTCCTGACAGAGATTGTAGACTTCACTATGTCTTTTACAGCAAAATAACATCTTCAATAGCAAACATTAACTCATCTCTAAATCCTTCACATTACATTCCAGGACCAAAGGATTCAGATTACAGTTTAAATGTCTGGATTCTTCTTTAATCTATTGCACAAACATCAAATTCAAAAAATATTATACAGAATCATCTCCTTGGATGAGTGAAAGGTATCAGTGTATTTTAAAAACCCCATGAGGTTTTTAAAATAGCTGTTTCAGTGCCTGATAGCATGAAAGTCTCCAGAAATGATCTGAAAGGTAATAATTGAGTTAATGGCAAAAATAAAAACCCTTGATCACTGGAGACATTTTAGAGCAGGCTGGATATCTGACTTCCTTTCTTTTTCCAAAACAGCTTAGATCTCAATTTAATAAATTCAACTCTCCTGCAACTGAACCTACTTCTCAAAATGCTAAAACTGTATCAAGGGACTCGGTAAAGTTTTGTTACTGTTGATGAAGCTTTTATTTGTAAATCACCAACCTGAGAGTATTGTTGCTCAATAAAGATTGAATTTATTTTCCCAGTTTTTTGAAGGTTTTTCAATTACTAGAATATTAGACATGGTAGTGGTTTGTCATAACTACTCTTCATACACACAGTTGAGGAATACATTCAGTGCAGGAAGCTCCATGTGCAAACTGAAGGTTGATTCTGGGTGGGCAGGAGCCCCAGGCAAAAGGCTGGGAACTGCTGATCCTCTGCACAAAAAAGGATACAGGGACCTGTGGCCCTGCCAGGTGACAGGACACTGGAAGACACAACAGGAGATGATGACCCCCCCACTTTCCTGTGCTTAGACTGTTAGGGCATAAAAGCCCAGGGATTCCTTTGTTCTGAGTCCCTCCTTGCAGGCACCGTCTTGAGCTGTTGTTCTTTTATTAAATTATTGCACCATGATTAAATTATTTTAAGGATCTGGACATCTGACACTGCTGTGGGAAAGCTGGGGTCAAGCTGGTGAGGAAATCTAGTCTGACTGTATGAGTGAGGGGCGTGTGGCTGCAGAGGAGCTTCTGTCTCATCTCAGGTGGTGTGAATGTGACTGCCAGAGTGGCTCCTGGATGGTCAGACATGGAAGTTTCCTTAACACTCGTGACATATGACATACTTTGGATATTTAGAAAAATTATACAAGATGTGACTCTTCTTGGAAGCTGTGGGTATACAAGACCTTGCTCTTAGTTACTCATTATGTGAGATAAATATCTTTAACCAGCACTAAATCCAAGCAAACTTAATAGCACAGATGTTGGTAATGTCACAAAAACTGTAGGCAAATATTCAAGGACTCATAACCACCATCCTGTAACAACTAAAACATGGAAATGAGGATATGCAGAAGAAAGAGGAGAAAATGGGAAGTAATGGTAATAACCTATGAGAAAACAGCAAATGGAGAAATGTTGCAAAGGTGGGCTGCTGTCCACAGAAAGGATACATAAAATCCAGTGGATAAACAATAATGTTGTTGTGACAGAGGCGTTACCATGAGGTGGGAAAGAGAACTGTATCTATATCCCTTGGGTTGATGATTTAGTGTAATTTTTCACAGACAGTTATAGTCTGATACATTTGAAATTAGATGGTTTTGCTGACTTTACTGAAATTCAGTGTATATAAATACAGAAAAAGTAATGTTTATCAATGGCCTTTATATTATTTGCTCTCAAGTGTTTTGTCTCTTCTAGACTCAGTATATTTTGGAGTAGTTTTGCTCAGCTTTTAGTCCTTAGCAGACCTGTGCCAAAGAGTCAGAGCCTGTCTAGAGAGGAAAATTAACAAAGTACTTAGAACAATGACAATGTCTAGAATCTCTTTATGACTATGACAGTGCAACTTCCTTTAACTTATGTTCTTCTTGGTCAACAGTTTGGCTGAAAAGCTCTAAATTGCAATATTGACTTTTGAAATTGGAGTGACTGACTAAGGTTTGTGTCAAAAGGTAACGCTGTAAAAGAATGCGAGTTCTCTGTACAACTTTTTCAAACCTATTTCCTTAGGAACACTGGCTAAAACTTGACGAAATGTCAAAACTTCACAGGTTTGCCCTTAATGAGCAAAACTTCAATTATATTTCAAGGTGTTCTACTTCTTTGAGGCTTTTTTTCCCCCTTTCTTGAAAGTCTCAGTCTCCAGCTGTTAAAGTGCTTCAGAGACCTGGGAGGTATTATTGATTTTCCTTTTCAAAAAAAACCCCAAAAAAAAGAAAAAAAAAAAAATCCAAAAAAGCCAAACCACTAACTCTAGGCAAGCTATGAATACTGGACTGTTGCATTTTTTGCTTCCAGCTTCTAATTTCTTTATGTCCTAAGTCCAGATGACTCTTAATAATGTGTTTTTAGTATAAATATTTAAAATTTATAGATCCTACTTTCTTTTCAATGTCACAGTTATATACCACAAATAGCAGTAATGAAGCTGAGGGGCTTATCCAGGTTTATACTCATACAGAGGAGAAGAGAGCTTGTCTGTGGTCCAGTTCACTGATTGCATAAATTTAAACATCTGTGTTATATATTTTCTCAAACTTGAAATTTCCTGATGTCAATAATTGGGCAAATACAAACTGTTCTTTTATTCAATACAATACAGCATTATTTTTACCTTCTTACTATGTGACACACATAGCTGTCAGTTGTGAAAAGTTGTATGGTTTTTCAGAAGGTTTGCATTTTTTTTTATCAATTTCAAAATTTAATATGTCTATATTATATTGTATCACGCAAGAAAATGTCAAGTAAATATTAAATACAATGCAGTTACAGTAACTGTTCTTTCTACATTGACTACATTTGGTTTTAAGGAAGAGTTTTAACTGGCTTCGCAAAGTATTTCAAATTATCATCCAACATCTTAGGAAATCTACAAAAACATTTACATTTGATCTTACAGTGTTACACTGACTAAAAAATCCAAATGTTAAAATGTATCTGAATTAAATTAATATCAACTTTTAGTGTTAGAAGTATAAAGATGGGAAGATATGGGAAGATATGATCTGGGACATGTTTCTCACTACAGCTACTTCCTGTGTAAGGGAAGAAATATCATGAAAAACATAACACAGCACTAAATCCGAAAAGATTGGTTAAGTTTAGTTGCACAACACAGAGTATTTAAATCCCACCAGTGAAAGAGAGAGAAGGACTCAAAACAGATGCAATTCCAAACATTTTTTCCATCAGAGTTAACTGGTGTCATATTCAATTATTGGTGAAGTAACTATGAAAACATTGAATTCACAGTTTTAAATGTAAAATTTATTTAATGGCATCTGTGACTATAATCTATATTGTTAATACACCAGATAAAGTGGCTAGGGGAAAGGACTGTTCTTATCCTCCAGATAAGGAATATATAAATAGTCCATCCTCTTAGAGGTTGCAGTGTGACATGATGTGTTGAATCTTTTTAGCTGTAACTGGATTTAGAGATTTAGAGAAAAGCAAAGCAATTAGAGAACTACATTCGTAATTATCAGTTTTAGAGGATGATAGGTGTAAAGAAATGGGTTTTATGGGCTATATAGGGAGAGTATTGCAATTCATATAATTATTTACGCACTTTCTGCAGACATGATGTAAAAATATTAAGTTTCCTATTCCAGAAGGTGTTGAAAGAAGAAAATAAAAGGACTGTCATTGTGCACAGCATGGTTTTCAGTTCTAAATGTAACAAGGCATTTCCAGTACAACTGCTGTAGTTATAGATGTAGCAACCCCATATAGGAAGTGTTTTCATCCCAAAGTAAACTCAAACCTGGCAATTGAGAGGATTTAAATGACAACACATTCTACTTTTGATGTTGATTTTGATTTAAAAACACATTCAGAATTTTTTAAATGGTTCTCTTTCTTATTAAAGAAAGAAAAAAGAAAACCTTCCAGCTATTGTCTAATAAATTAGAATATTGATTTGCTCTTTGTAAAATATGTTATCTACAGAAGAAAGGCATTTTAATAATTCTTATGTATATTTATATATGTCTCAACATTACAGTGGTTATTCTTTCAATATTATATTATTCAAGTTGTTTTCAGATTAATATTTATTACTCTTAACAAGATTTACATATAAAGACAGGTTTAATTTTTAAACTTCCAGATGTCTAATCCTATTTTTATGTCCTCTCACCAGACTGCTAGATAAGAGAAGACAAATCTCACCCTTAAAGTACAGCAGGCCAGACATGAAATTCAGGAACTGTTCAGTTGTCTATCATTTCAATTAGCAGTTTACCATGTCAATTAGTCTAATGCAAGCAAGGTAACTCTAAGTTTACTATCAATATTCTGTCTCTATGGGCTTTTTAAGTTAAAAGGCACTAACTGCAGACATCAAAAAGAAGAAAAAGATAATTTTGCTGCTTCAGAAAACTAGAGAAACTTCTTCAGAGTCTCAGCTGGTATTTGCTTTCTCAGAGTTGCGTACAAGCATGATATACAAGGTATGATTTTCTAGGATTTTTTTCTTAGACATGACACAGAAATAGTCTTGTACTTTGGTAGAAACTGTTTCATATTTTGTTCTTTAAAATGTTAGGTCATTTATGCAGATTTCTCTCTCTATATTCTAATCTTTATAATCTATTATCAGAAAAAAAGAATGTGTTTAATAGAATAAGATATAAAGAGAACTAGCATTCCATAAATTACAAGAGTTTTTCTGATAAAAACTGAAGAGGTTTCTAACTCCAAGACATATTACAAACCTTTACTTATCAGGGCTGGAAATGAGACATTTCCTAAAAATGAAACATTTCCTAAAAAGTGAAAATAAAAATCTCCTCGGGAGAAAAAGGAACCAAAAGTTTGGACAAAATAAGAAGAGATGCAAGATTCTCAGAACATTGTTTAACTTGACCAGCACATACTACCCTGCTATAAAATTTGGTTGAAATAAAGCTAAGGTAATGAGTTTTTCAGGAAATGCGGATTCTAGAAGACTTCTCTTGTGTTGTGTCTTCCAAAACTCCCGTCAGGCAAAATACTTATCAAGGAGGAAAGAAACAGTCATTTTGAGTTTGGGCTTTTTTGTTATTATTATTATTTGTTTGTTTGCGGTTTTTTGTTTGCATGTTTTTTATGTTTGGTTGGTTTTTGGTAGTTTTTCTTTTTGTGGTCTGAGGTTTTGGGGAAGCTTTTTATTTTCTTGTAGCTTAATAAACATATATACAGCCTTCAAATTCTGTAATTTAAGCAGTTGGATGTTAATTACAAAAGTAAAGCCCAAAGAATAATTCCTCATATTTATATCTGCTTTTGTTTATTAAATTCCCAGAAAATCCTGTGTAAAGGTGAAACCTCACTGATTGCAAGTTCTAATTTCTTTGGTGATTTTTCAAATAATTAAAACCAGCTGGAAATGTAAATTAAGGATTAGCTTAACATTAATATAAATTTCTCAGTCATATTCAAGCTAATTGATATTCAACTAATAATGAGTTATAGCAACTTTGGTGCCAATTATTGTAAGGAATTAGCACACTGAGTTAGTCTTACAAAAGAGGTAATTTTTCATGACTTCTGTTGAGCATAAGCAAAGCAATGTGTTTAGTCAGTTTTTAACATCTTCATTCATTATCTGGAAGAAAACAGAAGCAGCATATTAATTAAACTTATGTACATGCTTAAGCCTATTGTTAACATTTAGAAGGAAATTAAGGGAATAAAAAGTGACACAAAAGTAAAAGATACTGTTTTAGATGTTGTATTGTGTTTTGCTATGCTGTATGCCAATTTGGTTTGTTCCTTGCACCCCTTTCTGTTGTAATGGTTCTGCCCTGGCTCTCTCTACTTGATCGCCCTCCCGTGCTGCCGGCGGTGCTGGCCACAGCTAGCCGGGACACACCTTAAGGTCAGCCGCCACCGCTGCATTTATATAAAATAATTGCTAATGTTAATAGTATTTTTAAAATAATTTGAAGAATTAGTCAAAATTCAACTGTTAATATAGAAGAGGAAACAGACTGGGACATAAAAAAGATCTGTCTTCATAAGAGAATTTAGAGGAAGGGATCTCAGGATATTTCTAGTCCAGCTCCCTGTTCAAATTAGGGTCGATTCTGGGAGTAAAACAGACTGATTAGAGTTGTGTCTAGTCAAACCTTGCTAATCAACAAAGACAGAAACGGTGCAGCCTCTTTGGGAAACCCACTGGTCACTCCTCATGATGAAAAGATTTTTCCTTAATTTCAGTCTGACACCCTCTTTTTCATAGTTGCTCTCATAGTCTCTTACTGTTAAAGTCTCCATCTCCCAACTCTCAAGGTTCGAGTCTCATCAAATCGGCTTTTGTAGTCTTCATCAATTGTAAATTGGCTCTGAGAAACATTGTCTTATGACAGGAGGTAGACTTTTGTCAAGTCAGAGTTCCTGAGATCCTGCTCTTCCTAGCAATGGTTAATGGCTGAACTTCTGCATCTAGGGCTAAGAATTTCTTTCATTTGCAGAGCATTGTTATTTCATTTCCACTTTCTGTGGCGTCAGAGCAGAGAGCAGTGAACCTCACTTGCTACAAGCACGTCCTACCCCATGCTATGTAGTGGGGTATGACATTTCTTAAAACTTTGTCATGCTTGCAAGCACTAGATTATGAACCAAAGTTGATCACAGTTGTCATGATCCTTCAGCTGCTCCTCTATCTGACCAAGCATTCCATTTGATCCTTAAAAGTAGGCTGTTTGGCAGTCATCTCTACCTGCTTTTGCAATGAGGTAGAAAAGAGAATGCTTTTAACTGTTTCTCATCATTGGCATAGATTCTGCTGAAATTCCTGCTTCACGCCTGAAAAAAAAGATCCAATAAAAGAAATTACTTGTGTCAACTCAACAGTGCCCCCTATATTCCTCCAAAACATTACGGGACAAAAAGTAGACATTCAACCTAGATTGTTTGTGCATAAATATTACATATTTTATTCTTACTCAACAGAAATTTTTTGCTAATTCAGTCCAAGTTAAATAAACTTCACAATTACTTCAGAATGTTTTGTTTTTCACCCAGTTAGACCTGTATTCATTTTCCCCCTGCCCCCTCAAATACCTTTAATTGTATTAAATAAGAAATAATCCCACAACTTTATAGTTGAACCATACTGATATGTGTCAGATATGAGTGTTGCTCATGCTCTCCTAATTATTAGACTTCATTCTTTCTCTAGATGCAAAAGAACAATTGTGGTACAATATTATTAACAGAATATATCTTTCAATTATTGTGTTGGCGTATGTACCTGGAGAGACTGCAGTAGACCAGTAGAAATTTTGTAGAACTTTAGTGGAAGTCCATGAAAGTTGTGCTAATTTTAGCCTAAAAGTGTGTGAAAGAGGTTTTACACACAGATAAATGAACAATAAATTAAGCAAGTAACTCACTCTTATCTGGTTTACTAATGCATTCAGAATAACACAAGGAATTCAAATTTAACCAGAAGGTTATGACTAGTAAAATGGAAGGAAGGGATTAAAAGTTCAGGGAAAAATATTTGGTTTAAGGGATAGAGTATATCTATATATAGATACATAAGATTACAGAGTGCAGAAACAAGTATCTAATATATATTGGTATTTTAAAAGAGACAATCTGTAATGTATTTTTGAGAAGCAGTACTGCTACAAAGCCATACATTCGAAAATTCAACACAGTATGAACAATTTTCTGCAACTTAAGCTAGTTAAGGCTTCTTTGGCATAGGGATGGATTGGATATGATTTCTCCAGCTTTCTGCCACAAATGTCTGATGTATGTGTTAATCAGTTTAGCTTAAATAAGGGTGTCATGACAGTACCCATAGATATCATGTATTGACCAATCCATTCAAACTACTTTGTTTTCTGAAATTTCCCTGAGAAAATTAAATAACCATCAAAAGAATGGCATCATTTCCATCAATGCCTTTCTGCTTCTTAGGAGTATTGGAATTGGGTTATTCCAATGTCATTTCAATTCTTCTTTCTTTGTAAGACAGCTATCCCAAGCAATTCACTTAGAAAGTGAAATCTTCTTATTTCACGAAATTGTCTTTCCACATTATGTTGCTGTCAGAAAATGATGATGTATATAAGCCATCAAACATGGCAAATTTGTTTTCATTAGGAAGATTTTCAATTGTGTCTGTGTGTTACTTCATAATCTTCTTATATGTAACCTCCAGAAATCGCAGGGAGATGAGAGGAGCACAGATCGCCTGCTTGCTTTTTATTTCTCCTCCTGAGATTTCACTACTGCTTCCAGCACATTTAACATAATCTTTGCAAAAACAAATCTCCTCTTTTGTCTTACTAAGCCTTATCTATCAAGCCCATTTTGAGAGTCTGGATATGAATAATATAATGATATGAATTTCAAGATTTTATAAGCTACATGCAGAAGAATACTAATGTGTCTTATTAGACACATTAGAAAAACAATGCCATATTGATATTTCATATTCCAATGCCAAGGTGGTTTATTGATTTTCCTAAACTTAGGTCCAGAATGTATTAGAACCATAAAGGATCCCAAATATGAATAAATTGTTTTTATACAGTCAGAATTATAAAAGAGCATAAGGAGCAAATAAGCAAGCAGAGAATTAAAATGACTTAGTGTTAAGAAAATGCATTATAGATGGTCTAACACTTTCAACGTTATTGTTTTAAAATAATATTAATGCTTATTTGTCATCTTATAAATATTTTAATGTATACAGTGCTCAGAATAATAGCTGTATTTTATGAATAAAAAAGGCCAAAACATGTAGGAAAAAAATGTAAATTTATAAATATGAAAATAGTAAAGGTAGGGTTTTTTTAAAAAATATGCTCTCTGTGAAAAACCTCAGAGAAAAAAAAATTATGATATGACTATATAGGTCATTAATCTATCCAGTTCTGAAATCTTACTGATTTTGTGTTCATATAAAGTAAGATATTTTTCTTCCCTTTTATGTACTATTTTGAATTTTTTTTTTTTTTATTAGCAGGTAATCTTAAGAAAACATGCCCTTGGGAGTGGTAAAATAAATTTACCTATTACTTTTTAATGGAGATGCTCAAAGGCACTACAAAGATTTTCAGAACCAGTACACTATATTACAGAAACCTTAGAAAATGGTTTATGTTCATATTTAAGTCTGTCTTTTTTTTTTTTTAATTCCAAAAAGGCTTTTTATATATTTTCTAGTTACCCTTTACTCAACTCTCAGCTGGTCCCTGGTTTAAAACTGTCCTACAAACAGCACATGTATGCTTATAAGGAATAAACAGCATTTAGAACAGGGACAATATTTTTTTATTGCATTTATATTTCTTTGTAAGTTTGGGGTGTTTTATTGTTCAAGGAAATGAGAGGTTTATGGTGCAGGCTGGTTCAAGGCACAGTGCTGAAAGGCTCTGTGCATTAACATCTCTATACATCTCTGCAAAAGGCACTCCACTACTGATTTAGAGCAATTCTGCTGCTCTCACGCTGCTCATGTACCCTTTCTACAGTGCCAAGGCTGTCAGATTTGTGTTCAGCTGCGTGGTGGGTTTTGAGCTAGCAAGTTTTCCACTGAGGACTACAGTAAGATCACCAAAATAAATCCAGTATTTCTCTAACCTGGATGTAAAAGGAATGTAAACCAAACAGTCCTTTCTTTGACTACGTCAGTGACCCTAACACTTACACTCATTCTGACAACAGATGTGACTTCTGTACTTTCACACCTTTCTAAGTGTCAGTCAAGCAGCTTCTGAATGAAGCTCCTAAATTTATCGTAAATGATATAGGACATGGGAGTCTTGCTTCTTTCTGTAAAGAAATCGATGTGTACATGGGAAATCTGTGATTCCAGATCTACGTCTAAGATCCCACTCTGTATTTTTATGTCAGAAAACAGCCTTTTGTTGAACTACAGTGAGAAATCCCTTCTTCTTAGGGGAGGTTTAAGTGCTGTTAAAAGACTCTGAGAATAAAATTATCTGGAGTTGAATGTGATAAGCAAGAGGAACTGGGAGAACTTGGCAATTTCAGGGTCATGAAAGCCTTTGACGCTGAAACTTAGCTATAATAATCGATTATTAATATCACTATGTGACAAAGAAAAGCTTGACAGCAGGTAAATAGATAATAGACAATTTCCTGTCCTCTTGTCCCACTTCAGCTTATACTGAAGATATTTTTGGAAAATCTAACTCTTTTCTTTTGTAGTAATCTCTCTAGAATCTGATTTCTGAATCTACTTGGTGTCTGAATCACATAAACTAAAATGATAACCAGTATTTAACTATTCCAGATGAGAGGTTTCAGTTAATTAGAACAGTACAACTTTTTCAGAATTTATAAACCATTCATACACAGATTAGAAAATTCCTTCTACTCAAAACCTGCTACAGTTTAGCCACTTAATATTCTTGCTGTATACCTAATTTCACTGAATCACACTAAGACACATGGATAGGTGGAAAAAACCCCATGAAAATGGTTTTTCCAGATCTGCAAAATTTGATTTCTAGAGGAAAAAAAGCTGGAAGAGAGATATGCATCCATACAATAAAGTCAGCAAAATGAAATTATAACTTCTCCTTCCAAAATTAAATATACAAGTTAAAACTTTGTGTATGCATTGTATGTATATGACTGTCATTCTTTTTATCTGTCTTCTCACCAAGGCACTATTTGACTTCCTCTTTTGAGAATAGGATTAAATTTCCTGATTCTTCTTATTTTAGAAGGCTCTAAGGTACCCAATTGCAGAGCTCTGACTCAAACTCTCTTCAAGTCATGCAGAAGTTTATTTCTAGAAATCACTATAAAGCTTTCTCTGACACCTTACATTGCATTCAGTTTAATTCTCTCAGAAACCTTTAAATTTTTAATTGGTTCATCAGAATAGTTTTGTTCATTTCATTGGGCTGTGTCATAACTCTTTTGTTGCTCCTAAGATTCAGCTTTACTAGAGGGGAGAGGGGAGGGAGAAATTGATTCATTCCAGATTATATCGAGGGGAAAGACTCTTCACTCACATTTGTTGGTGAGTTGACAGACTAAGTTTTTCTCATTTGAAGCTAAAATATTCATGTCTTTAGGGCTCTGTTCAGACAGTTTCCTGACACCAACTTGAGATTTGACATTTTGCTGGCACTCCAAGCTGCACACCAAGCCTGTGTGTTTGAGAGTTCCTGGCACTTCACTGTATGGATCAGTTCCTGTGCAATCTAACAGCGTGGTGTAATCTTTTATGAAGTATTTCTGGTAGAGAAAATAATTGATTTACAGCAATAGATTTTTACAGCATTTTTCCCACTTCTTTCCTGTGACAAAGTATTTCTGGTAGAGAAAATAATTGATTTACAGCAATAGATGCATTTTTCCCACTTCTTTCCTGTGACGTCTGAATGTCAAAGGCACTAATAAGAGTGTCATGGATATTAAGAATACCTTAATAGAGATGAACTAGAGTGTCTTTAATGCATTTTGTTTTCATCTTTAGAATGAAAGTGACCTTTAGAAACATAACTTAAATGTAGATTGTTAAAAATAAATTTATAACTGTTCATTGTTAAAAAGCAAAAAATGAAATATATAATGACAAGAAATTTTAGATGCAAAGATTTACTAAAAACCATTTTCTCAAGTACATTAATTTCAAAAACACAGAATCTCTTCCTGCTCTTAAGAAAAAGAGTGAACAATGCATCCTCAGATGTTGTTCTATTTGAGAGGTATTGCATTTAGCCAATTATACTCCAGAAAACATATTTTATTGATTTTAAGGCAACTCTTGACACTATGAAAGCTATTAAAAGCTTTCACACATACTTCAATAACACATACTTCAGTAAATTTTCACTTTTAAAAAATCCAATTAAGTATTACACTTGTATACAAATATTGAAAGATTGAAGTTTGAAAACAAGAGATTTTTTTTGTAGTTGCATAACCTGTAATATCAATACCTCAGGTGCTGCAACTACTTGAAACTATCTACAGAGTTAAAAATTAATTTTCTATTATACAATTAAAGATTTACCTTTGACACTTTCCCAGTATTAAATGAGAAGCATGCAATTCAGCTTCACATATTATGCCTTTTTCTTAAATTGCTGCCAGTGATGAATTTGCTTATACTTTGGGACTGAGACTAAATATAAGAAGAACTTTGCAGTGTTCCAATTACAGACCTATGTCATACTATGTCATACACTGGTGTACAAGCATATGCACTGTTAAACAGTAAAAACAGAATTAAATTTAGTAGCATGGACATATACAGGCTTTTCAAAATACAAGATTCTGAGTAAATCTATTGTTGTATCACTCTGTTTCTAAGATATTTTGTGTTTGAGAAAAGCCCCTTTAGGTTGATGAATCCTGTGAGACTTCATTTTACAAGGATCTGTACTGGGGGTCAGTCTAAATGATCTGCACAGGTCCCTTCCTTAACCTTAATTATTCTATGATTCTGATTCCGTTGTTCTCTGGATATCCTATAGTCCTCAGAGTTGCCAATAGCCTCTGCAAGCACTTACATTGTAATCTCTTCTAAGAGACTTCTGGCAAGATTCAACTGTGTGTTCAGATAATCAACTAGCCATCTATAACATAAGTGCCTGAAAATAAGATGGGTATCTAAGCTTCTATTATAGTCAGTAATGATTGAGTAGATGACATTGAGGAAGCCTACAAAACAACTTTGCTGTCCTTAAATTAGATAATTAGTGGAAAGTAGCATTATTGTGTACACAGGAGTGTAGTGCCATTTGAACTACCCTAAGTCATCTGCTGGTTGGTATGACAAAATAGAAACAGGAGATCACTCTTTTGTGGATTGATAGCTGGAGGCCAAACTGAGATGTACCCAGTGCTCAGGACAGTGAACCCCTTCACTGAGGAATTCAGAGGTGTGAAAATAGGCATTTGGTACTATTTGTGTTGCCATATTCATCTCAGTCTCCTACTGGAGCAAGCTCCAGATATTTCTTGCCTTTGACATTTGTAATCCCTTTATATATGACCTGGGTTTCTTAGGGAGACTAGGTTCTCATGTGTGGGCAAGTAATTGCATTAGCCGAGTCAGTCCCTAGATTTCTTTAAATGCATCATTTAAATCCACTGCCTATAAAGGCAGTGTAAGTATTTAGAACATATTCAGACACATCAGTATAAAGATGTAGGTGTCTGTCTCCCTAATCCCTGTGCAGTTTAAACACTGCACACGCCTAGCTGTGATAAACCCACCTCTATGTGGAACAGAGTGCTTCGTCCTTCCACCCGTCTTTCACAACCACCTCCTGGAAGGTCTTGGAAAAGCATCTGACTGACAATGTCTCAATGACTCCATTAAGCCACATACACTGTAGAACACATATTTGCTACATGGAAGTCTTTCTAACAAAGGAAAAAAAAAAAGATCTATTCATATGTTTTCAAGAATACAAAAGAAATTGTGCATCTTTAGCTGAAATATTATTTTCATTCATAGCCTTCCAATAAATCTTGAAGGTTCACAAATACTAAAAAGTCAAAGCTTAAACCTGTAGGGCTAGAATTTGAACTCTGGATAAGACGTAAGTTCTTCCATTAAAAAAAAAATTCTGAGCAAATGATTTCTGCGACTCATGCTACAGTTCTGGCAATTTCTGTGATAAGGTATGTATCAGTAAAGAAATAAATGAATCCAGCATATCCTCAACAAAAAAATAATCTTCACTTTAATTTATTAAATTTTCTTGAGGAAGCTTTCTCATTTAAAAATGTAAATGGATATTATCATCATTATTTATTATTCCTGGAACAGCAATAGTAAACAATCAATAAAGTTACAGGCCTAGGGATGAAATGCCTTTGGTGTTTTGACAAATATGTATAATATGATGAATTTACATTGCTGAATCCACAATTTTTTCTACCAACACAAGGAAAACCAACTAAACTAGTAAAACTGAAACAAAAGAAATAAAAACCATAAGCCCGCTGTCATCTGTATTGCTGTTTTTAATGTCTAATAGTTACTACATTAGAGGAGTATGATTATCCAATGAAAAAAAGTTCACCTGTGAAATAAATAAGAGCATTCCCAAGCTGAAGGAACTTGCATGTTATGATCATACATAGTTCAAATTTTTCATCCTATTGTAAAAACTTCAAATGGAATCCTAAGCAGTACTGCGTGGAAATTTTGAGTATTTTATGTTCATGGAAATAAAAATAACAAATATTCAGACAAGTGTACTGATTTTCCTCTTATTTTTAATTAATTTTTGTTTGTTTTGGGTTTCTATTTTATTTTACCAGCTCTATAGCATTTAGAGTGTGTCCATTTTAGGTATCCGATTCTCACTTCATAACTGCTGCCTTGGCCCATTTGGGTCTTTGAAGGATTTTTTTTCCCCAAGGAATGTCCAAAATACTGCCCCAAATTCACTAATTATCAGAATTACTCTGAGATGATTGAAAAAATAAATGCTTTAAATTAAAAAATCAAAGCAAACAAAAAACCCTAAATCAAATGAAAGAAAGCCATAAGGATGCTTTACTCCATAGCCATCCAGAATGACAATACTCTTGGCTCCAAAGCAACCTTTCAATTCGTTGGAGGTTCTAAGCTACTTTCTTTATAAAAGCTGAGATGGACAAGACTGGCTTTCTGTTCAGATGAGAATAGGATTATCCATTAGGGGTTCCTAAGGTGACAGACACATCCTCTACCTCCATTAAAAAAAGATTTTTCAATTATGTTTGTTGACTAGAATTGGTTAAATATATAAAAATGAATAGGCATCTGTTTCTTCATCTTGTGAACTGATTCTGTTGTTTTTTTCCATAGACTTAAAAAACTGGCACGAACCAAAAGGATATGTCATAAGTGCATAAACTAAACAGAAATTCTTCTGTGCAGAAGGTTGCCAAATAGGCACATTTCCTTTAAATTATGGGGATTACAAGATGCATTTTTAAGAGTTGTGTCCATTTTACTAACTGCTGTGAATGACTTGCTTCTTTAAACTACTTATTTTCTATTTCATATTGTTGTTTGGTTTGGTTGGATATTTTTTTTATTTATTTCCTTGGGTTTTTTTGTTTTTTTTCCCCCCATGATTTCAGCAATATGTTAATTATAATCTGGAAGGCAAAATACTCATATGCAGCAGAATTTCACTGTGGTATTAATTAAAATGTTCTAAATTATGGATAAAGCCCCCACACTCCTGGAGCCTCTTGTTTACATTAATCAGCACCTTAAATCCTAGATGGGCTCATCTCCTACCAAAGATCAGATGTGTAATCTCTTTTAAGTTTTATTTAAGTCTGCACAATTTCATTTTGGATATGGCTGAAGACTGGTTTTCAAGTGATCCACAGTTCAGCGTGTCAGCTTTTTGTGGCACAAGAAAATCTAGCTACAGGTTGCACAGACTTAAAAATAGGATAGTTAATTGGAGTGAGTTTCTCGGGCTGACCTCTTCTTTTAATGTTTCCATTTAACATATGATTTTGTTTTCCTTCACAAAATAAAGGAAGTAAAGGAAGCAGGAAAGATCTAATCTGGGCCAAATATTGAATTGATACCAACAACCATCTTTGCCATGAACTCTGATGCATTTCCAGTCCAGAACAACACAGGTTTTCACCCTTATGTGCTTTTCTAAACTGATATTTATGATTCTGTGTGATGCAGTCTAAAGCCACAGAGATTTTACAATCCAGCTCTCACAACTAAATGCATCCTTCTCAGCAGAACTGAAAAGCACTCGGCATTTAAACCCATCAAAATACAGTATATGAAAAAATGAAATTAAGAACCTTGATTATGAGTGCCAAATATTTAGTTGCTTACAATTAATTAGCACAGCTAATTAACAGACCATAATGAAATAGGCAGGGCAGGTCCTTTCCTTTCTCAGTGTGGAGGTCATGTGGTGAAGAGAGGCTTAACGCCTGCAGCTTTAAATCTTCAATTCTCTTTTTTCTCTGCTGCCTTGCTGCAGCACAAGCTTCAAATCTATTTCTGGCATCTCACTACCGTTTATCTCTTTTTCTCCACTCACTCCATTACTGAGTGAGTGGAGTGAGTTACTGAGAAGTTTCAGAGGCACCATAGGTGAACTGGCCTAAGAAAATTAGTGATTTCATTGGCATGGCAACAAAGTAAAAGATAAACTCAGGATAGCTCTGACAAATCTGTCCTGTACAGGAGCTAACCGTTACAAATGTACAGCAAAATATTTAATGCCTACTAAATCTTTCCATTAATAGGCGAATATATACATTTTGCAGAGCCACTAGAGCACTAGACACCATTTTGTCAGTTGCTTGGGAAGGTAAATGCCATAACCACGAGTATTGATCCTTCCTTCTCTCCATCTGATTTTTCATTGCAGAACACAATATCATAAGTCAAGGAAGATCCCTTTGTTCAGTTGTGGCCAGCTGTCCAGGTTACATTCCTTCCAAAAATCTCACCCCCTGCCTACTTACTTTCGGGTTGGGAAGGGAGAAAAAGTAAGACTTGATGTTGTACAAGAACAATTCAGCAAAAATAAAAAACAAATCATACTATCAACATCAACTTAGCCACAAATACAAAGCACAGCAATGCATGGGCTTCTAGGAAGAAAGGTGCTTTAATCCAAGCCAATCTCAGTACATTTACTAAATTAGAGCTTTAGCAAAGCCATGTAGGAACAAGTGCTGACTATATGCTCATCCACAAATGGAAATCTTACTTGTAGCACTGAGAAGAAAAAAAGCCATTTGTTTTATCCATTTGAACAAGAAGATATATTCAAAGTTTCCATTTGCCGTTTAATTTTACCTAATGCATAATCTTGCAGAAAAATTTCTTGATTTCTTGATCTCTGCAAGTAAATATTTTTCAGGAATGAATTATACCAAATTGAATAAATGTCATGCTCTTTTAAAAGTTATGTAAATGTCTCAAAATCACACAAATCAGGAAATCAGGGAAAAAAAATACATAGCTTTAATAAATGTAGAAACTATTTTGTGGTTATAGAAATAGAAATAAATGCTTCATTACACAAATAACCTTAAACTTGGACCATGATGGATACTGTAACTAATTAAACTGTATGTTGAGGTAATATATTGCATTGGAAATGGAAACATTTAGATGAAAAGGTCGGAAATAGATTGGGTAATAGGTAATGTAGTCCATCCTTTGAAAGCATGATAATGAAAAGGACTCATTGAGACAAATGAGGTTGTTGTGCAGAGTTTAGCATTTATATACATACCGGTATAAATTTTTAGATGGGTTTTTGTTTTGATTTGTTTCAGACTTGAATGGTATTACTCAGAAAAGCATGTCGATGTGTTTTTTACAGAAATACTTCTTAAAAAAAATTGAGTCTATTAATTTTAAAAATAATTTTAAAAAATGTAATTAAAAATAAAACATGAAAAATAATTTATAATCCTTATATATTAAATCACATTTCTTTCCACCAATTTCTTTCAGTCTCCATTTTCTCTCTGAATACATTGCAATCTCACCTACTGTTTTGTTTTCTCACTTTCATGTTTTTTCTTTCAGATAGTATTTAATTACAGAATCCTTAATTTTTAATAAAGATCTGTTTAATTTATTTTTAATTAAAATAGAAAAATGGAAATTTTTAAGAGATATGCAGACAAGGGTAAAAGAATCCTAAATATTACACCTTTTGCTGCGTAGGTTGACAGATGCACTAGTGCAAATTAAGAAAACAAAGAACTAACAAGGAAAAGCAATAGAAAGGTAAAAGGAAAAGAAGAAAATTAAATAAATATATTTATCATGAAATGCATCACAAGCTACAAATGATCTCATTTTAGAATTATATATCCTCATTTTCATAAGCTCTTTTCTCAAAATATATACAGTGGAAAATGTTTATAACCTCTGAATATTGTACCTTTTATATCTAGATAAATAAATAGCTAAACATACATTTGCATAAAATAACCTCCATCCTTTAGTACAAATTACCCAATCAAAGGTTAATTATGACAAATTTTTGATCCTTAACCTTGTCCAAGACATGTAGCATGACTGAATATCTGAATGGACTTAGGTGAATCAATGTATAGTGTAAGCAAGTATGTTAGAACCTAGAACAACAGAAAAAGGTAAATAAACTTCAACCTAGTTACTGAATGGAAACAATTATCAGGGAGATCTGCAGGCATCCAGGAGAATTAAGAATTAGGAAACTAAAATCTATATGTTTTCAAATTATGTTAGGAGCACAAGAAATCCCAGAAATACTATAGTCTTAAAATAACAGAGATAGGGCAAATTTGACACAATTATTAGGAAAGTGGTGAGAGTAGAAATTAGAATAGCTAGACATTTTCAAAAAATAATTTATATATTTTGAAGGAAATTAATCACAAAATATGATGGAGTGCTTTATTTTCCTTTAGTAAAGGAATGTAATATTCTAATGGGAATGTATAGAGGATAAACAACTTTAAATCATCACATTTTGTTAACTTGCATGTGGGACTTATAAAAAAGCTGAATGAGAAGATATGTGGCTTCCTAAAATGTGTTTTTAATGAATGCTGATGTGTTGGACTGAGAGCATTGTTGGGTTCTTCCTTGTTCCTCCTCATGGAATTTAAGTACCTTAAGCCCCTCTTAAAAAATTCACCAAGCAAGTATGGAAGTATAGAACATAAAGGAAGGACTTAACAATCATATGGAAGAAATGGAGTCAACCTAAGTGAACAGCAGTTTAATGGAGGTAAAAAAGTATTTCCTCATCTAGGAAAAAGAATTAAGGGTCGTGAAGGTGAAATGGTGAGGATGTGTTTTAGAGAGGGGAAAAAGAGGAGGATTGGATAAAACAATACTGTCATCAGCACAATATTATTGCAAAAAACAGAGCCAATATTGGGTAGTAAGGGGGTAGTGAGTAGGCTGAGGAAATAACACTGATCATGCTACAAAAATTATCATGGAAAGTGTTTTCAGTTCCTAAAATGTCAGTAATATAATTTGAAACCCTAATGGAAAATACCATTTAAATAAAAGACCATACCTCTTTGGTTTGTGGGAATTATGCTTTTTAAGTGCAATATATTTTACAATGAATGAAAGGAATATTATTGGTAGATCAGCAATAATTATACAAAGTAAAGTACTGTTTTCTCAAAATATGTGTATGATAAGCTGAAGTTTCCTAACATCATTTAGCAGACACATGAAAAATATTGGTGTTATGTATTCTTCTTTACATAATTTATTTTTATGTATATATATATATAAACAAAAGAGAATTCTTAAAGGACTAGTTACACAGGTATTGACTGTTCTTTATTTGCACTGACAATATGAGTAGACTTGCATCAAGATAACAGCAATACCAGCATGAAAAAAAAAGATTAATTTCAAGGTACTGGTCTGTATCATCTTACTTGTGTTCAATGACATCTGAAGGCAGTTTCTGAGATGAAGTTAAATGACAATATATGGCTAGACAAGCAGGTAAATGTTCTCACGCTTCTGGTCCCCTGCTAGTCGTCAGCCATTGAAGATATTGATTACAAAGGAGAATGATGCATGTTGCTAGCAAACCTGACAGCAGCATTTGAACACATCATTCAGTACTGAATAACATAGACCTACTTGTCAAAGCAGAAAATGTTTCTGTCCACAAGATATTGACAATTATTATCTTTTTCATGAATTTTAAGAACAGTGAATATCTTAAAGCTCTGTCAGAAATACTTTGGTGATACAAAACATGTTTAAGGATGCCATATGTTTCTGACCACAGCAGCTTTCAAATAAGTATAAGGATTGATTAAAGAAAATGTTCAGTCCTCATTATGCCATATTAATTTGTCTTTTGTAAGCCAACATAAAGAAAACTACTTAGAAATAACCTTATTTAATGTCCAGTGGGTGTTTAATCGAATTAGTGTTAGTCCCTGTCCTTTTCATAATGAGTTTTGCTTTCAGTATAAGCAATAGCTTATTTCTTCAGAAGGTTTTTTAATATCAGTTTCTTAATTGCCATTTACTCTTGCTATTATTCTATTATCAGGAGATTTAAATAGAACAAACTGCTCTCTGCATTGTTTCACTCTGAGGCAAAAAAGAAAGTATTCAAGACACAAAATGTGGCACTCAGAGCATTGTAGAACTACTTGACCCTGCTTATCATCTTAGCATTATTTCAGATACCATTATATCAGGGTAAGGTTAGCAGGTTAACAATTTATCACCATTCAGTTTTCAGTGAACAGAAAAACAATTTCCAACACCTAATGGAGCTCTTTCTTTTCTGTTTCCAAAACATATGAAATGCATGATCACTTTGATCATTGACTTATTTACTGCATTAAAAACAAAAAGTGAAACTAACCTTTTAGCATCCTGATGTTTTTTCAAAACCTACTCATTTTAAAGGAGAGAAAAGAGCTTTATTTCTATTGCATTAGAACTTTTTTTCAAAAAATAGTCTTGCATCAAACAAGTTTTCATTAAGCTCCTTAAGTTTTCCATGCCTTCTGCTTTACAAAACACAGATGAGGGTAGAGAGAAAAATGTTATTTGTTGAATATTCTGTCTGGGTTTTTTGTTTTTATGATTTATCCACCCAGAAAAAAAGAAAAAAGGTAAAAAATAGTTAATTGTTTGAGAAGTAGACATTGTGTGTCCCTTACTATAATACAGGATTCAGAAATTAATTAATGGTGTTAAAAAAAATAAGAAAAAAGAAAAAAAATAGTTTTAGGAACCTGGCAAAACTGCAAGTAATAGAAATAAATTTTATATAAATTAACACAGTGATTATGCAAGGTATTTACCTCAAGTCACTAGCTTGTTTTGTTAGACCTGAATAGTCAATGACAACTTTACAATGTCATAGTCAGTCTTCAATCTGATTAATTGCATCAATGCCACAAAAATTATTCCTTTTTCTCCCCTTTCACTCATCATGCAACCAGAGCATGTCCCAGAGAAAAGTAAGTGAAAAACAACATCAGAAACAATCTAGTATGTAGGTGGTTTATTCCTAATAATATAGACATTTAATTTTTGGTGAAAATGAAGAATCCAGTGCTTACTGGAATATTTGTCTTTTTAATGAGTCACGCATGATGTGTACCTTGGAGAAATTAATTCAGATATATAAGTTCAAAATATTTTCTGACATTGTTATAGCAAGCCTGTATTTGCTTTCTTACTTGAAGAGATTTGTGGAAAGGTTCTGCAGTCATGTCTCTTCAGAAAAAAAGATACACTGATCAGACAGTGTTATATCTCATAATAAGGTATTGACTCTTAACATCTCAAAGAGATAAGTATGAAAAAGCTAATGAGACATAACTACTTCTACTACCAAAATTTCAAATACATAACAAAACTTCCTTCAAATTGACTTTTTTTTCCAAAAGGTAATTTGTAGTTGGGAAGCCAAAAAACTTATCTACCTTATATTTATTATGTAATTTGTTGTTTTCATAGTGAAATGAATTCAAAATCTTTGCTGGACTTACCTTATTTGAGTGATCTAAACATTGGGCACAAAGATAATAAAAATTATTGGTGTAGTTTATTTAGCTTCAGAAAAAAACCAGAAGTGTTCAAAAGGTAAAATTATTTTCTTTAAAATAATATTGCATGTTGTTTTCCCAAAACTAACAGATATATTAACCTTATTTAAAGTTCAAAACATTCCCTTGTAAACTACAAAATGGACAATGTATTCCTGAAATTTTAAGAATAAAAATAATGTGGTTTACATCATGAGAACTTAATACTGTTACAGATAGTAAGGGAGGTTATAAAAGCAAAATAGACACGGACAGATTCTTCATATGCTATGTTTTTGTCTCCTGATGTATCATGATCGTATGAAAAATAATTGTATAAGTTGTCTGCCAAATTAATTAATACGTAAAGAGCCAATTTAATAAAAGCTTCCAGTGGTTCAATAATTAAATAAAATAAAAGAATTTGTTCTACTTAAAAGTAAATTTATGAATAACACCTATTAGAGGCAATGAAATGCATTATTAACTTTAATGTTGTGAGTGCAAAATAACTACCCATTGAAAAACAGGTCACTTTGAAACAGTAAGACTGGTAACAAGTTTGAAATTTTGATAGGAAAAGTAGTTATATACCATAGATATGCTCTTGCAGTAGCCATAGTAATGGTTTAAGGAAAAGAAGGTTACTGTTTTATCATATGTCTGGATCTTTTCTGGTCATTGAAGACTATAAATGGTAGGCCAATGAAAGCAATGTCTTCTAAGAAGATGCAGTGATGACTAGCTCTGGATGCACTCCAGTGTCTCAGCATCCTTCCTGAACCGAGGGGCCCAGGACTGGACACAGCACTCAAGGTGTGGCCTCACCGGTGCCCAGTACAGAGGAAGAATGACCTCCCTGCTCCTGCTGGCCACACTATTCCTGGCACAGGCCAGGACACCATTGGCCTTCTTGACCCCCAGGGCACACTGCTGGCTCATGTTCAACCTGCTGTCACCAGCACCCCCAGGTCCCTTTCTGTCTGGGCACTGTGCAGCCACACCATCCCCAGCCTATAACATTGCAGGGTTGTTATTGCGGCAAAAATGCAGAGCTCAGCACTTGGACTTATTAAACTGCATTTTATTGGACTCTGCCCATCCATCCAACCATTCCAGATCTCTCAGCAGAGCTCTCCTCCCTTCCAACAAGTTGACGCGCGCCATGCTGAAGCAGCTATGGCCCGGCAGCCCATGAAGGTCCACAGTGGAGCAGAGATCCACCTGCAGCCTGAGGACCCACACCAGAGCATGTGGGTACTCAAAGAAGATGGTGATCCCTGGGGAAGACCATGCTATTCCAGGCTCCAGGTAGGACCTGTGGACCCTGGGAGAGAGGAGCCCACTCTGGAGGAGGTGTGCTGGCAGGACTTGTGACCCACAGAAGGCCAGCACTGGAGCAGCCTGTCCCTGAAGGACTGGTTCCCATGAAATGCACCCACACCAGAGAAGTTTGTGAAGGAACCACACTGGAGAAGCTCATGAAGCTTCCCTCTTAAGTGAGGAGCAGAGGAAAAGTGTGAGGACTCCTACTCCTGAGGAGGAAGGAGAGAGTTGAAAACGTGCAATGAACTGACCACAGCCCTCATTCGTCATCCCCCTGGGCTGCTCAGGGGAGAAAGAGAATTTGAGAATAAAGTAAAGCCCAGAAAAAAGGGAAAGATGGATTGAAGGTATTTAAGATTTGTTTTTAATTCTTGTTACACTAATCTGATTTGATTGGTAATAAATTAAACCAATTTCCCCAATTCAAGTCTATTTTGCTTGTGATGATATTTGCTGCGTGATCTCTCCCAGTTCCTACCTCAACCCAAGAGACTTTGTATTTTCTCTCCCTTGTCCAGCTGAGAAGTGGAGTGATAGAACATGTTTGGTGGGCACCCTGGTGTCCAGCAGGGTCAGCCTACCCCAGTGCAATACATAAGTAGATTTACAACACTGTGTACAACTGTATCCATTGATAAGTTATAGAAGACACCTCTGACCTGTTCAAATCATCCTCCAAATAATGCAGTGAAACCAAATTTGTTTTGCAATACATGTAGGTAAACCTTGTGTTGTTTGAGTTATTTAAGTTCTCTGTGTTTTATGAGAGCATTGTACCATTGTTTTTCATTGACAACATTTTTATCACATCTAGAAAATTATGGTTTTTTCATCACAATTAATTGCTATTAATTTAATAGCTTTACAGGCTTTGATAATTTTATTTTTTATCAAGAGTACACAAAGAGTTCCAAAAAAGGCTGTAGAACTTATCTGCCATAAAATTAAAGACATTTGAAATCAACAAATTTTCAAGTTCATTAAACTGATATAATCAGGCTATGTTTCATAGAAAATACTTTCACACCATTGAAAAAAAGCAAAGGTCCGTATTGATTTTAAAAGGTTTTGTGCTGTTTTCTACATCACGAAACCATGAGATTACACTGTGAACAAATTAATATAAATGTAGACATCATTTACTGTTCAGGGATATAACATAAATGGTTTACTAGATGATTAGATGTAAGATATAATTGTCTCTAATCTTGTGAAATATTTGAAGTGGAAGATTGCAATTTTTCACAGAAGCTTTTGTCAAAAAGCAGTGATAAAAGTCAAGTCTCCATTTATCTTGTATTAACAGTGGCAAACTGTCCTTTTCATTTCAAGGAGTTAATTCACAGGAATTCATTTCTTGGAAATGTTATTGTCTTTTATTCTAGATTTCTAAGTATTTGATCTAAGTACTGGTTCTTGAAGTTCAATTCTGTGTTAGAGATGGAGAATCAAGTGTATTGCAAAGTCTTATACTTTACTATCTAAGTGTGTCTGCATGTAGGTATGTCTTTACTTCAGAGTAAGAGTATGGAAAGATGTGGAATATATTACACATCAGATGATGGCTCAGCTTCACTGCTGTTGCTTCTAACAATGATGACAATGACAGAATGCACTGACATTTATTCACCTTTAGTACTTTTATTTTCATTTATTTGCTTTCCAGGAAAATTTTTCCAAATAAAACAGCATGTAATTTTAAAGGTGCTAATGCCTCAGATATCCCACTCTTCAAGATTTTCACCTCCTCCTGTATAAAGTGTTCTTCCACCCTTTACATTAGTGTGCGTGCTTTCCCTGCAGAAAAAATCAAATAATTTTCAGTTGTTATGGGATCTGTGGAAGAATGCTAGAGAATCCCAAAGTGTAGGTGCAATATAGTTCCTCATCCCATGTAATGCAGTGCTGGATTTGGTAATGGCAGGCGCTTAACACAATGGAGAAGTCAAAGCCAGTGATATTTTACCAGGATTTTAGGGTTCTGGTAGGGATGGACTACACTGCCCCTAAAGACCTTGTAAAATGAAAGAGTAATATTATGGGAAACAGAATGAGTGAAAGATTGTGATAATCAAGATTTGCTCACTCAACAAGATTTTATTTGGAGAAAAGTTGTGTATACACTGTCACATATAGGTTTAATTTTTGCACATTGAGTGAAGAAGTATTACTGGAATTCTATGTGGAACTATTGTGTTAGACATGATGTGTTGCAAGGCTTCAACCCCAGAAAGTTCACGTAATCATGTGAAGTGATAATGACAATGCATTGCTGTGTTGCATGGCTCAACTAATGCCATGACAATTAACAAGACCATGAAAACTGTGTCTTAAAAAATTTTACAAAACAGGAAAACATTTTGTTTTCATCTCATTTTTAAATTTAGTTATCCATAACCCTGCACTCATTCTATAAATAAATACAAACTGAAGTACTAACCTTCTTATTTGATTAGAGACATAACAGTGTTTAGTGAAAAGAGCAAACATTGCAATGTCAGGATTTGATGTAATTTTGGTAGATATGAGATGTGGAGAAACTAGAACAAGGTAGAAAATTTAAAAAATAACAGTGAAGCTTTATTATGTTTATGATGTAGAAAGCTAGTATGCTTTCAAATTTTTTATCACAATATTTAGCTATCCCACTGGAAAATCATGCTATTATTCTATGTGTCAGTTAATACTGCATAGTATTAGCTGAATTGGTGGAGAAAGAATTATACTCAAGGACATTCCACAATATCAATTAATTGTAGTTTCTTTGGAAATAGAAATTAAAATCATGAAGTTAAATAGATTTTTGAAGGATGAAATATGACTTTCTGATTAATTTTAACTTTTCAGACAAACAATACTGTTCAAAAACTGTGTTTAGGGCAAATGAAACTCTGCAAAAATAAATTGTGCTCATTTTTTTCTTGAGGTTCTCAGGGTAGATATTTGACATTATGTAATGAGGTTTGTATAGTTCAGGTATTAGAATCACTGCACCTTTTTAGACCTAAAAGAAAAAGAAGCCTTGAGGGCCACACTTCTAATCTTAACAAGAATTGCAGTTAGAAGATGTAAGAGGAAAATGCAGTTCAGAAATAAACAGATCCTTCTCTTCTGAAGTGACACAACTGAGCAATCAGAGTCAATACTTGAATGAAACTACTCTAGGCAAAAAGATGAAGCTCTGGAAGAAGTACTAATGTTTCTCAATTACACTTCTGCAAAGGCCATCCAGTGGAAATGGATTGCAGAATAATACAGAGTGAACCTACTAACTGGAAATATTTCATCCTTCTTTGTATGGGACAGTGCTGGTGTTTAGACCTAATGGTAATTTACCTAAAAATAAGATAATTTTTCTTATTTTTGCAGAACATGTTTGTTCCCTTGGATGCGAATTTCATGTAGTGAAGGGGAAATTCTTGACTCAAATTGTGTGTCTAGTCATATCAATAATTCAAAACCTTTTAATAACACAAACTCAAGTGCTTTTCCATTGGATTTAGAAAAAAAGCTATTTTCACACGCCAACTGAGAATGAAGATAGTGTCGTCTTCCTCCCAGAGGTGTCTTTTCAAATTAAAAACACACGAAACAAGAATAAGGACAGGATAGGGGAGACTTTGCAGATTATGTTTACCTGTGCAAATTTAGTGATTAATAATAGATTGGAATGCTTTGACTCTATTACTTTTGCTGTCTCAAATGAAATTAGATCTACAGCATAAAGAAAGAAGCAGTGTCTTTTAATTTCAGTGTACATCATTTGAAGACGTTCATAAAATAACCAGAGAGAATAAAATCAAATTTAGATGATAAAAAGGTCCATTAATAGAAACTCTGAATTTCTCTAAATTTTGCTGAAACATCTGCATAAGCCTAAGAAGAAATGTATCCCTCCTGCTCCTGTGCAGGCTGCTTGGCATAGCAGAAAACCCTCTGAGCTCTGCAGCTTTGCACTTCAGTCCCTAATGTGTGGCAGTGTGATGCTTCTGCAAAGTCAGAGCAGCATGAATTTTGAACTAGCTGAGCCAGTGTCTGAGCCTATTTGAGCTCTGAGATTTCTGTGAGAACAACCAGCAAAGCCTGCAGGTACCATGGCTACCAGCAGACTGTCAGCAGGTATAATTGGCTGCTCTGAACTGTAGAGGTTTATGTGTTAGCTCATGTCAGTACAGCATAGAATAAGCTCCAGGACTCTAGCTGTATTAATTAGAGTAGACCCTTCTCCCCCATTACAGGTGAAGTAGTATATGCTAAAGTATTAGAACCTTTTCACAGGAATGACATTTAAATGAGGAGGACTATATTTAATATGAGCTGAGAAAGCAAGGCCTAAAACACAGTCACCAACACACCCTGAAAAAAACTGTCCTTGTCACCTCAGTTCTGTTTTAAAATAAGAAATACTGAAAATTCTCCTTCTAAGTTTTACTTTTCAGTTCTTCATATACTTTTTTTTCAGTTTCAAACCATTGCTCAAACTTTAGTTCCATCACCCTCAAAAAAATCAAGCAAATCAAGCTGCTTTTTATTTCCCCCCACACTTGTTTGTTGGGGTTTTTTGTTAATTTTGGATTTTCTGATGCAGTGGCATTTTTTTTATTTTAACAAATAGACAAAACTTTTCCCTTCTGTTGGTATTATGCTTTTATCTGGCCTTTTTTTTCCCCTTTCACTTCATCCTTGTATCTTGTTTATCTTATTTTTCACTATGCTTATTTGAAGCTGTTTCAAAATTTGTAACAAGGACCACTAAGATAAATGTGCTTCTCTTTTTTCTCATATATCAAATTGATGGCAGTATTCTTACCTAAATAGTCTAAAAAATCCAGCTATTTAATTACTAATAGGATTTGAAAATACTATCTGTATCTACCATTATAGGAATCACTTAATGTATACTGATCTTGCATTCTAATTCAACCTTGTCTCCATGAAATAATAACCAGAGAATTACTTAATATTTATTATACGACAATATAATAAATATAATTAATATAATATAATATAATTCATATAATATAATATCATATAAATATATGAAGTACATTTTTGGCAGTCATAAAATTTAAAAGCTTTAAATAAAACTCATTATCAAAATTAGTCTCAGCATTTCTCCTTTCTCTTCTCTGGAAGTGTGATCACTGGGAAAAAATTGTGTGCAATTTTTAATACCAATAATCTGAGAAATCAAAATTTCCATTTTGTAAGAAAATTATTTCATTTTACTTTAATTCTACTTGGATAAACTGTAACTCAGAGTCTTTCTGCAAAGCAAGATGATAAATTATTTAAAACCTAAATTCACATTGTTTGAACATCTTTTTAAGGAGAAAAATCAACATTCTTACTGAGTACCTTTCTCTCTGATAAGAAAAAAATATAAAAAAGAGAAAATATACATGGATGCCACTTATTCTTCAGAGAATGGCTCTTAAGAGAAATGCACCCTGAGAACTCTACTTGTGTGTATTTATAGAGGATCCTTTTATATTCTTTTGAAACTGTTGAAGTTTTCCTCTGAAGTCTTACTTTGATTAGCAGTCTTCTGGTTTATGGTTCCCTCTGCAATAAAAACTCATGGGAAATTTTTAAAAAATGGGGTTAAATTCAGAAGGTTAAAAATTCTTTCTACATTTGTTTTATAACCAAAAGCTCAGTTTTGCTCCTTGTCACAACTCTGCAGAGTGTTGGTCTGTTTGCACAAGAAGACACTTGTTTTTAGCAGCCTCCTCCCATGGGTTTCTCAGTCTCTCATATTCAGTGTTTTAGAAGAAGGAGGTTTTCATTTACCGTAAAGCTTTTTATAGTACCGGATAATTCAATTTTTATTAAAAATACAGTGAATTCAAACACTTTAGAATATTGTATCTCCCAAAGGGACAGTAAGTGTGTTCTGTGGTGTTCAAACACCGCTAAGTAGTATTACAGTGCAACCATTGAACAAGTTGTTTGCAATCCAGGTGAGATTCTTGCACAGCTGAGTGGTGTTGTTGACACACCTGAGGGACAGGATGCCATCCAGAGGGACCTGGACAAGCTCAAGTCCATGTAGTTTAATATGACCAAGTTCCTGGTGCTGCACCTGGGTCAGGACAACCCCCATTACCAACATAAGCCGGGAGCTGAACAGATCAAGAGCAGCCTTGCTGAGAATGACTTGGGGGTGCTGGTCAGTGAGGGAATGGACATGAGCTGGTAAAGTGAACTTGGAGCCCAGGGAGCCAGCTATGTCCTGGGCTGCATCCAAAGCAGTGTGGCCAGCAGGGTGAGGGAGGGGATTCTGCCCCTCTGCTCTGCTCTGGTGAGACCCCACCTGCAGGGCTGCATCCAGCTATGGGGACCCAGCACAGGAAAGACATGGACCTGTTGGAGCAAGTCCAGAGATGGCCACTAAGATGATTTCCTCTTGCAGGAAGAAAGGTTGAGAGAATTGGTTTTGTTTAACCTGGAAATGAAAAGGCTTCAGGGTGACATCATCACAGCCTTCCAGTACCTGAAGGGGGCACACAAGAAAGAGAGGGACATTTTAGATGATTATGTAGTGACAGAACAAGAGGGAGTGGATTTGAACTAAAAGATTAAAAGTTTAGATTAGATATTAGGATTTGAACTAAAAGTTTAGATTAGATACTAGGAGGAAGTTCTTCACTGTGAGGGTGGTAAGGCACTGAAACAGGCTGCCCAGAGAAGTTGTGGCTGTCCCATCCCTAGGGGTATTAAGACCCAGGCTGCAAGGACATGTGAGCAACTTGGTCTACTGAAAGTGGTCTACTCACAGATGGGGGGTTGGAACTAAATGATCTTTAAAGTCTTTTCCAACCTGAACCATTCTTTGAGTCTGTGATTCTATGATAAATACACTGCTGTAAAGTTTTCAGGCATACTATCCAGAGATTATCTGTAAATTATAATTTGGCTCACTATTTCTGATGGTTATACCACAACTACCACCAGTAGTATGAGAAAAAATTACCTAAGTTCTCCATTTTACTATTCCTTCTCAGTTCTGTGTTACTGATTCTACATATTTTTTTCTTCTATTACATCATTTTGTTTGATAGTGCAATTAACCTAGAAGTAAAGGTGATCTAAGGCAATTCAGATAGATGTGACAGAATGCCCAGCTCACTGAATACAAATAGGGTCAAAAAGGCATTCTGCCTTTGGCTGCCTTTCCTCCTACAGTTTCTCTACTACATCAGCATACAAATTCATTTTACCTACAGGCAATTGATTTGGCATTGGTTTATAGCATGTGTTTATCTATAAACATGGGCAGTGTATACCAAATGGTACAGTGAAACAAGCTGCCAAATCCAAACAATTTGCGCTGGATAATGCTTCTCTGTTTCTGTTACGGTTCTTCTGCAGGCTTTGTGTTGACAGAAGTTGTGTGGCACAGGAACCATGCTGGTAGGATGGCTCCTGTGGAGTACTCCCATCCTCTTCTCCAGCATTATGTTTTGCACACATAAACTGCCTGGGCAGTAAGAATGGCTGTCAGTGAATGTTCCTTCTTATGTATTCTTTTCCTTCCATTTTTTTTTTTTTTTTTGCTTATTGTCACTTTTTTTACTGAACACTTTTCTTAACACGCTTTTCTGCTAGCATGGTTTTTCCCTGAAAATAGCAGTGTCTTTGACCTCTGCATTAGTGTCATGGGGATTAAATAAAATCACTGAAATGTTTAAATTTGTAAATTCTTGCTTAAATGCTCTGGAGTGTGAACATTTTATTAACTAAACCCCTGAGCGTATTATTGTATTTACTTCCTTCACACACTGTTACTCTTCACTGATGAAAGAGTAATTTTGCATACATTTAATATAAAATAAGAGACCATTTCAATGAAGAATTCATCACTGAAACTCAACAGACTGTATGAAAAAATGCAAGAGATTTTTGTGGTTTTGGTCAGTGACTTTACTGCAGTTAACTGTTATGCAATGGGAAGATAAACTCATCTACAAGATACCTTAGGATAACATACATCTGTTTTAAATTTCTGACAGTTCTATTCTTTCACTCTTAGAAGTGTGAATATTAATGATAACATAAGTACAGTAGAAAGCTCAAAACAGAGCTAGTACTTCCAACCACAAAATTATTGCTTTAAGGTGTACTTGAAGAAGGCCAAGACAAAGGTGTTATCCAGACTAATCTCCTAAAATAGCCTCTAATAGCATATTTTCTGTCTCTGTATTCTAATCAAAGAAGAGCCAAAACCACTAAAAGTGAAGTAGGTTTAATTTTCTTTAGGAAAATTTCTGATTATTTATGCTCATGAGGAAGTATCTTAAATGAAAGTAACATTGAAAACTGGAACAAAATTAGATTTGATTTTAATAGACTTTATCCCATATATTTCTTTAAAATTTATATGTTTATTACTAACTAAACTTACCTATCCACTCCCACTCCTTATCTTCATACATTGTAAAGAAATTGGCTTTCCCTGGTGCTTATATTTTCCCTGGCTCTTAAATTGAAAAGGAAAATAGAAATTGGAAGTATGGTTGCAGTGCAGCTACAACTGAACAGAAAAGGAAACCGTTACAGTATACAAGTCTCTATTGTCATTTGAGAGATCTCTCTTTTTGTAAAATCTAATTTGTGGAATTTTTGCTAACTCTTAACATCCTTTTTGTGATGTGGTTTTGGTTTTGTTTTTTTTATTCAGCTGGAGATGCAGTGCTCTAAGTTTGTTATGGTTGCTTCAATGCATAAGTATAGTGTCTATGATATTATAGAAAAAGAAGTCCAGAAAACCTCAAAAAAAGAATCCACACCACCTCCTTTATTGAGCTGATCAAGTAACTCTCTTCTTTAGCCAATTCATTTTGGGTTTTGTACTCCAAGCTTTAGAAATATCATTTGAACACAATCAACAAATGACTAGTCAGTACAAGATTTTTCAGTGTGACTAGGTCTTCCATAAAATTTACAACCACCTCATCTAAAATATTCAGTACCTTCTAAAAGAAGTTTAACAGTCTTTTAGCTCAATTATGTGACAGTTTTGACTACCTCTTTAAGTAGCATCTGGAATACAGTCAGTGTTATTATTTGGCTTCTAATTGATAGCTAAGAATGCCAAGACTTTAATTATAGCACAGTATCACAGTATTTGCCTCTCTAACATTTTCACTATTTTTAACAGATACAAATCTGACCATATCTAAATGATTACTTTGAATCTGTGTTGAAATCTTCAGAACTGTAGCAGTTTATATTATTTTCCTAAACTAGTTTTGATACAAGTTAATTCTACTGTACTCCTTTTCTATTCAGAAATTATGTCAATAATTCTAGTATACATGGCTAACCCACACTTTTCCTTCCTTTACCATTATTTTGGCAGCTCACAGTTTTGCTACACTACCATGACTCTATTATCTCCAAAATTTCTACATTTTCTTGCCTCTGCAACTTGCTTTAAATGTGCAACTGCATACTTGTTCCCAAATGAACTCAGCTCAAGTGGTAGAGCACTCACTCAGCATGTGAGAGGCAGTGGTGTTGAAACCTGCATTCTCTGTGGTTATTTGACACTGAGACTACCCTGGTAGTTAGAATGTGGTGCTAAAAATGCCATTGTCAAGGGTTTGGTCCCTGTATGGGCCATTCACATAAGAGCTGGACTTCCTGATCCTTATGATTCCCCTCCAGTGCAGGCTATCATGTTATTTTTTTCATTAACCTAGAAAATTTTTGCTAATTAAGTTCATCATGTCTGTAACTTTATTCACAAATCAGTGTTGGGCTTTTTGTGTTGTTTTTTTTTTGTTGTTGTTGTTGTTGTTTTTGTTTTGTTTTGTTTTTTAAATAAGGAAAAACATTTGTTCCACCCACCAAACCTTTTACACTGAGACACAATGATGTTATTCTGTATATATCATAGAGTTTCTGTCAGGTGAAAAAATAAAGGAAAATACAAAATACAAACCCAAATAAGTAGAAGTTACATCATTCAAAGCATACAGGAGGACAAAAATAGATTCTCTTATAACAAAGGTGTTAAAAGTCTTCTTCTCAAAAAAAAAAAAAAAAGTCTCACAAACGCTGCCCTGTTTCCATCTTTCTGGTCTCTAGATGTCTGCTTTCAGGTACCTTTCACTTAATTATGTGCTTGAGTAAGTCACAGAACACTTTAAATAAAACTAAATGTGCCATTATTATTAAAATAATCTGCAGGAAGAAAGTACTGAAAGTCAGGCTTCTTTAACCTTTTTATTCTAAACATTAAACTAGCTTTTATTCTTCTAAAATTGCTATCCAAAATGGTTGAATATATGTAAGTTGAACAGGACTGTGCTCTGAATATAAAACAGAAGCCTTTTGAGAACATTACGCTATCACTTGCTTTCCTGTGACATTTTAAAAAGAATTTATTTATTGTACAGGAACCTTCTATTTTCAAGGGCTTTTTTTTTTACCTTTCTCTTGGTGCTTTTTAATTGACTTTGACTTCACATATTCTTCTTTTTATTCCATTCATATTGCCACGGAAACACTTCTCCATTAAAGGTATGAAATATTTTTATTCATATTAACACCAGGTTTTGTCTTCAATTTTTGTGTCCAGTGTTATTCTGGAGAAATGATAAATTATCTCAGTTCTGCTGCTACAACTGTTTGGTAGAGGAAACCTATCAAAAACAAGATAAGAATTTGAAATGCATATTTTGGGATGAAAGAACAAATTAGGAGGCTAGAGGGAGGACATAGGACTGGCATAAAAAGGAGACAAGCACTGAAACTCAGGACAGTGAAGAAAATATGGAATTTACTGTAAGGAAAATGTTTAGAGGGTTAAAGGCCTCATGTTAGGTTAAAGCCCAAAATTGCAGCAGAATTAGGCTAGGGATAATGTGGTTGTGACTATGTGACAGCAAATTAAGTGTTGTTTTGAAGATTGATCAGTACATACTCCTAAAGATTCTGGAATATACCAGGGAGTATGGATGGCTTACCTTTTTTCCACTTTTCTGAATATCCATGAAAGTAATTGACAAACCTGTTTCAAATATGACATAAGCAGAATAAGTCTGTTTAGTGTCACGCTAATTATATGAAGAAACCCAGCAGCTTCTCATTCCTGGATTACAAAGTCAGAGATAGAGGGGTTTGAAGAACAGAATTAAAAGACAGCAGAAATTGCTCTGAATCTAGGCTAAAAAAAAATAAGTCATTTTTGCCCTTGATCCAGAGGTACTTGCATAACATTTCTGCTTTAAGGAACAATGTTAAGTGCTTTCTTCTCAGCACAGGGATGAAATCTTTTAAAATAATACCTATATGGTGAGTAATGATCTGCTATCCACTCTGATTTAAGTCACATAACAGTGGTGCATTATTTCCATGAAACTATGGAACTGACGATTTTTCATCATTTCCTTATACTACTTATTTTCCTTCATCTTTTCCTTCACCAAATAATATCTGTCAGGTATCTTCACTGAATGAATAGAATAATTAATATTTTCAGAGCAAGTGGTTTATTCATCAGCTCTATTATAAGACCAAAGAAAGAATAAAAATTTTCCAAGGTAATATATTATTTCAGGTTAATACTCAAGGCATAAATATTTTAGTTCTGTGCAAATCTATTTAAAATTATGTTCCAATTTATTAATCTGGCAAAATCAGATTTTGGTTTAAAGTAGTGGAGTATGTAGGGCCACTGAATTCTTCCACACTTGGACCCAAAAGACTTTCAGGCAACTCACAAAGAGGTTGTTCATCACACAATGTCCTTTCCAAAGGAGATGTGAAAAGGGATTTAGTGAAGAGTCTGCTTTCTTTCAGAAGAGACTTATTAAATTCAAAGGGACTAAGATTCCATGAAGCACATCTGTGTCATGTGGAGGAAATTGCCACCTTTCACACAACAAACAACCAAAACAAAGAAAATAGGGAAACATGGACTCCAGGCTGCTGGCTGCTCCTCAACAATAGAATAGGAAGGACAAGAGGACCAGAGCAGTAATAAACAATCAGCAGGCCTGTAACATGAGACCTATGGCATCTTTCCTGCACAAATCACAAAGAAGAAAAGTTGGAACAGAGAATAACAGCCACAACTTGTAACACACTGTGAAGTGGTTCCAGTGTCTATATGCTGTTCTTTAGATTACTTAGTACAGAAAGTCTGGTAACTCTCAGAGAAAACTCTTAACTCTAATCAAGAGGATAATAGAAAAGGATGAATGCCCACAGATCTCATAGGTCTCACAAGGTCTTGTTATTTCTTCAGCATACATCAGAAATAAAATCTGCTTTTTTAACACAGAACAGATGGAAAAATATCTGTTTTCCTTGGTACCATTAAAAGAAAACATAAGTACGCCAACCTTCTTGCATAATACATTTAGCTTTTGATCTCAGTATGATTTCAGAAGTTAAATTTAGGATAATAATGTTATTCTCTACCAGATATCTTGGGCTTCTGAGTATTCTTGAATTAGACATGCTACTCAGCTAATAAATTTTTCTAAAAAGAACCATTCTGCAATTATTTTTTACAAGTGAGCAAACCATGCCACTGGCCTTCCAGTATTAGCATGAACGGCAATCAGATCAATTGACTGAGTTCTGTGAAAAATGGCCTTATTTAACATTGACATAATTAAACATCAGAGAAATTCAGACAGGTGTATGGGCACTGACTGCTCAACATTAATAAATCACTTGTGTCTGAGTGTGAGGGAGTATCCAAACTGCCCTGAAAGGAGAACTACCTTGAGCTGAGGAGGACCCCAGAGCAGACTCTCTTCCCATGAGCTGATGCAGTCTCATGGAGTTTGACATTTGTGGGCACCACTAGATGCTGGCAAAGGTGTATAATAACAGCACTAGGAAAAATAAAGGAACAAACCAAGTCCAAAGGCCATTTTTGCTCAAGGAGAAAGGTGCAAGCAGAAGGAAAATGAGACAGAACTTCTGTCCAGATGGAGTCCAGATCTAGTCAGGAAAAAAACAAACCTGCAGAACAGCACAACTACTACATAACCATAGCCAGGACTGAAACATCCTAGCTTAGCTTAAATGGAGCCCTGTGCCCATGAAAGAAATGGGAAAGCACTCAGGTGAGGCTGATCATGGACATTAAGTTCCTCAGTATCCTGACACACAGATGCTTTGCTTCACAATCAGCTTAAAATTGAAAGGTCTGGGGTTAATAACTGCCACTGTCATTTCTTAGGAATGTCTCAATGCTTAAGCCCTTTTGAGAAGCTATGAAAAATTTCACTTTCCAGTTCTTTCAGAATTGAGTGTATTTCTTGAAAGGTTGCTCAGGAAATAAAGAACCAAAAATTGAATGAACAAGACCAAATTTGTGAAACATGTCTAGTCAATTAATACCCAAGCCAAGATTATGATATTGCTTAACTATTGATGTTGTATAATGATTAAAAATATAGAGAGAAAGTTTATGAAAAAGCAGTAAGGTGTTAGAAGGAAATTATATAGCTATGACTACAATCCAAAAGATCAAAGTTCAGATATTTTCAATCAACCATGAGATCTTTATGATTCAATTTGCCTAATGAAGTGTGTTATTGCTTTCTTGAGTGGCAGAAGAACAATTTCTATTTGTATAGCACCTTCTTTATAGCAGCAATTTAGGTACAATATCTGTAATTGCCATGATAAAATGAACCAGAGCAGTCAAATCTTTCTACTTCAAGTTGGCAACACAGTTAATTCCAGGGAATTTTTAGCAATATCTACAAGCAATTGTAGGAAAAACCTAAGTATCCTTACCCAAGACAAAATGTTGATCAGACTACCTACTGAAATTTCTTTCTAGGGAATACTTTTTATGCTCCATGACACTTTTCTCTTAGTGCTTGTTCAAACACATTTTGGGCACTAATGGTGCCTCATCAAAATTGTATGTAAAGAGAAAAAAAAATGATGATGCAAGGTAGAGTTGTAGCTGACCCATGGTTTTGTGATCTCAGATGTAAGTAAGTTACTTGAAAAATTTGGATAGTTTGGGAATTCTGCTGGAGATATGGACAAGCAAGTATCAAAGCAAGGAAGTGAACAGAATGTGAAGAGAACAGGTCCTGACTTCAGCTTTTCTATCATGTTACGGACAACACTCTTACTGTAACAACCTGATGTTTCTGGTAGAATGCATTTGAACTAATTTAAATACATTATTAAAGCACTCCATGCAATCTGAGCTAGGGAATTATCTGTCATTAGTTTGCCTGAAAAACATAAACTGGAATTGTTGGAAGGACTCTTGCAAGTCACCTCTCTAGACTTTCTAAAGAGATGAGACTTATGAAAGTTCTGGAGCTAGCTCAAGTATAAGACAGAGAAAACACTGCAGAATTCTGGGATCTTTGGGACCATGCATAAAGTTTTATCCAAGGATAGTAGATTTACTGTGAAAACAATGTTTACATTCCCTTTGGAAGAGAGTAGATTATAATTTGGATATTTCCTCAAATGTAGTTAATCACACTGGAACCCATGGTGTGACTAGCCCTCCCTAAAATACCTTATTTCTGGATTTGGTATGTTCCACGCATGCATTTGGATCAACACAGACTTGGAAATTTTGGTAGGAGAAGAACCAGGGATGATAACAAGTGTAAAAATGTAGCTTGTGGGCCTCTACTTTGCTGAGTTACAGCACAGCAAGTAGGAAGTTTTAAGAGACAGGGTGCAGACCATAAACACTCTTCTTTGTTGGAAAAAAATTGGTGTCATGCAGATTTAGCACTGTATCTGATTGACACAAATGGCATCATGGTAGATTTGAAAAACGTTATTGGTACAAAATTGTGAAGCTAGGTCCTTGGGAGAGATTGCCAAAATTCCTACATAGACCTGACATGGCTATGAGTGCAAAATTTACTGGGGAAAGGCCCAAAGAGGTTTACCTGAAGATTGAAGACTGTTCTGAACAATTTATGTAATCTTTGAGGAATGCCCACTGTGTCAGCTCCTAAGAGCAGAACTTTATTTTGCATCTTGGTCTGGAGAAGGTTCATTGGTAGGATGAATGTTTTTATTCATTTTGTCCAGGCACCTGTGAGATGGACTTCATACCAGGCTGCGAAGAAAAGGGTATGATGAATTAATAATGTATTTTTCACTTAAGAAAAATTTCTTTGTAATCTCAACTAATCTTATTTGACTTATGTTTATATTTATCCTTTCCAACACATTCAGTTGTTGTTTAAAGGATTCCTAGCTCATAATATTGTTATATCCATAAACATTCCAGATGTAGAATCCAGATAAATTCTATTCTTCAATTGTACACTTTACAAATTGGTTGCATAAAGTATTCTTAATGCAAAACAACATTGTCTTTGCTATTCCAAAATATGGAATGACATTTTTTTTTGTACAGTGAAAGGAAATAAGTTAATGTTTCTGTTTCACCCCATACAAAACATAATGCAGAGTTAGACACCTTAAAAGGAAATGCTATAAATAACGATATTTTCACAATCTAAATCTCTGAAAAAACTATTTAATGCCACCAATAACTCAGCTGATGTTCATTGTTCCTTTTAGTTGGTGCATTCATAACTGAATTTTTTAAAGTTAAATTTTAAAAAAATATAAACATTTTTATTTTGGCTTTAATTAATTGGACTAAATAGGGGAACACATTCTCAATATAGCTTTTAAAATAAAATAACCAATTAAAATATTGAGTTAATAATGTGAATATCATCATCATCATCACAAAACAACCCCTCTAAAAGAAACTCCCAGTAACAAATTCTCAAAAAACCCCCAAAAATCCATGGCTTGACCTGAAAAAATTTTGAAATACCTGGTGAAAAATGTTGTATTAAATGTGTTGCTTGGTTTATCAGGATCCAATATTCTTGTGAAAAGGTACAATACAATCTATAATATATATGTACAAGACTTAAGAGATGCTGAACAAATTACTTTGCATCTCGTGTTTCAATTACTGTCACTGAAAAAAAGAGATTATGAAGATAATCAACTCATTTGTAACCAGTGTGAGATCAGCAAGTAAAGAACAATACAAAAATGCAAAATGTTACTGTCAACATCAATGGCAACTAGATTTGATCTCAAGAAATATAAATTAAGAGCAACTCTTCTGAGTTTAATGGAATTATACTGGTTTGTAGTTATCCGCGTTTAGAAATGATTGACTAAGAAGCTGTGGAGATTGAAATGCACAGAGAAAAAGATTCATCATTAAATACAGACAAATAAATGCTTCACAGATTACCTGGAACACTCATGATAGAGTGTCTTGATAATACCTCTCTCAGTCTCTTTCCCTGTGAATTGAACTAGATCAAGAAGCACAAAGGAAAAGATTGAAGGTAGCTGATCTGGTGCACACATGTTATTTAGATTTCTAGTAAAATTAAGAGAATATAAGAATCACAAGTGGAACTCTCAAAGGAAAGAAAGAGGAATTAAAAAGACCACAAAGACTAAAAATTTTTCTAGACATTCCTGTATCTCACATTTGAGCTTCATTGATTTATATAATATGTAAAGTAAGCTGATTTTACTACACTCTATAATATTTTTTTTCAAAGTATGACTATAAAATTGAAATCGTATAAAACTGAAATTGCTATCAGTATTTTTCTGGAAATAGTAGTGTGAATTTACTTTCTGTAATTTCAAAGTATTAAATAGCTTCCGTTTTTTGTTGTTTTAAAGAGACTTTTAAATTAGTTCAGCTACAGAAGTTGACACGTAGTTGTCTTACTTATAACATGAGCCTATAACATGAGCCAGAAATAAGATATTACTGGTGTTCCTATAAAGTCTTTCCTTAGATCTGAGAGCATCATAGACAGATGGTCAGGAAGGTCTCACTT
The DNA here is from genome assembly GCF_017590135.1 of Pyrgilauda ruficollis. Taxonomy (NCBI): domain Eukaryota; kingdom Metazoa; phylum Chordata; class Aves; order Passeriformes; family Passeridae; genus Pyrgilauda; species Pyrgilauda ruficollis. The sequence goes on along the minus strand of NW_024525823.1, from coordinate 4,785,914 downwards.
ACAAAAGTAATTTCTTATTCACCGGTAAGAAGTTTTGTTGTTCTTTCTAGGTTTTATAACATATTTTGAACAACTTTTTGGTAACTCTTTTAACTCAATAAACTCACTTGGACTAAAGCCATGCTTCATCTGACATTAGGTCTGTACTTGTTAAGAAAGAGCCTTTAACATGACACCAAGGAGAAAACAGTCTTTTAATAACAATTTGTGCTGACCTTTCAAACAGACCTTGCTTGGTGCTGCTGGTGTTCACAAATGATAGTGATCATGTCATGTCTTTAAACAGATCACTTGAAAATTTCCAACTATAAAAAGTACTAAAGGGAGAAACACTGATGAACAATTTTGTATCTCAGAAAGGTGACAGTACTGACATCAGTCCAGTGATTAGCACATACCATGATTATAAACACACACACAACCCGCTAAGAACACAGAGAACTTTGATCATAATGAAAAAAAAATTTAAAAGAGCTAGGTGAAAACTCAGGAATGTGCTCAAAATTTCCATCAAGAATACTTCAATTGCAAATAATTTAGAGCCTAATTTTCATTAATTCAATCAATAGCCACTTTACCCCGAGTTTGTAAACAGGAATTCAGATCCATCTGATTAAAATGGATTGTTGCCACAGACCTTTAGGACAAGATTTTTAGGCTGAGGTTTTGTTGAGTAAATTACTTAATACTTTCTCCTTTTGATGTCAAAGCTTTTCCATTGGAATGACCATGAAGACTTTTGAGATGAAGAATACTTTTAGTTTTCCATTAGGTAAGGAAAATAGTTTTTCTTTCCTCAAGAGGTATTTTTGGTTTTGTTTTCATTTTTTGGTTTGGTTTTTTTTGTTTGTTTGGGTTTTTTGGCTTTGGTGTTTTGTTTTGTTTTGTTTTTTAATAAGAGCAAATTTGTTTTAGAAGTTAATAAGCTAACTATGTAGGGCTAAAGTGAGCCAGTATAATTATAGCTTTACTGATGATTAGGTCAAACTCCTTTGAAGAAAATCCCTATGTGCAGTTTTTTCCTTTGGTAATATAAAATAATGAACTCTTCAAATTCTATTTAGATGTAAATACTAGCAATAAGATAATACCAAACACTAGCAAAATGTTCTAATGATTGTTAATAACAATTACACACATTCATTAAGAGACTATTTCCCTTGTACCTTTTCATATTTATGCTTCAACAGACAGACAAAAACATTCTGGTTTGGTTTTGGTTGTTTATTTGTATTTTCGGAATTTTTTTGCAAGACTTCAGTGTGTGTCCTCGTAGCTCTGTGAGCAGAGGTTGTGACTCTAATAAACATGCTAACTAGGGCCACTTTAAAGATATCCCCTAATCTGTAATTGCCCTGGGTATTACAGAGCCATTTCAGGTCAGATTGCTGTGCTTTCCAGGATTATCAACTTTCTTGTAGTCACTGGTATATAATTTTGATTCACATTAGATCTACTTTCCTTTTTTGAATATTTAAACCTGTTGTAGATTAGCCACTAATCACAGTTCATTTCGATAACAATTGCAGATGTATTGTGGTCTCTAAATCCTCCATATTATTGCAATACTGTTTGCTTTACCATTTCACAGAGCCTTTATGCCAGATTCCTTTCTTTATGGATTCAGAAAGCTTTTTCATTCCTTGGAAACCAATGATAGTTGAATCCCATTAATCTTGAATCTGCTTGTTTTAAGCTCCTTGCGTATGGTATACTTCATTTAGTGAAAACCCCCAAAATATAGAAACATATTTCCAGTCTAACTCCCCCTGATCAAAGCAAGGTCACGTGGCTCTTATTGCTCACAGCCACATCCTGTTGAATTTCTAGTATCCCAACAGTGGAGACTTCATAACAACTTTGTGCAACTTCCTGTCTCTAACCATCCTCCCAGTAGAAGGTGTTCTCTTATTTTTAAATTTAATTTCTCATTTCTTGTTTTGGTTTGTGTCCTTAGTCTCTTGTCCACTTGCTGGGCACTGCTCAGAAGACTTCATTCCTTCTACTTTGGACCATTATGCATTTTTATGTGTTGTTCAGATGCCTCTGACCCTGATCATCTCCTGGCTGAAAAATTGCAGCTGTCTCAATATTTCCTTGTATGCCAGGTGATCCAGTCCCTTTATCACCTTTGTGAGTTTGCTGAACTTGCTCCAGTATGTGTCCATCTGTCTAGTACTGGGGAGGCCAAAGCAGGACACAGCATTCCAGGTGTGTCTCAGCAGGCTGAGAACGAGGGAAGGATCTTCTCCCTCAACCTGTCGACTGTGCTCTACCCAATGTAGCCACAAGTAATTTAGTTCACGTTGTCACAAGAGGCACATTGCTGGCACATGTTCAACTTCTTGTCCACCAGAGCAGTGAAGCAGTGAAATCTGTTTCATTGGGTCCCCAGCATGTGCTGGCATATAGGATTATTCATTCCTAGGAACGATACTCTGCATTTTGTGCTGAAAAACTTGATGAGGTTCCTGTTTGTCTATTTCTGCAGTTTGATGATGTCCTTCTGAATGACAGCTCAATCATCTGATCTGTGAAGCAGTCCTCTAAGTTTGATATTGTCTGCAGACTAAAGGTGCACTTCAGTCACATTCCTCAGGTCATTCCTGACTGTTTTAAGCAGTACTGGACCCCGTATCAGCCTCCCAGAGCACCACTACTGACTGTCCACCAGCTGGACTTCATGCCACCAACTGTTGAAATTTAGGCATTTTTCAGTCTGCTATGTTGACCAATTTTGTAGTCCATTTTTAATAATTTTTTTCTAGGAAGATGCTACAGGAGATAGTGCTGGAAAAACTTACTAAAGACAGAATAAACAGTATCTACTGCTTTTCCTTCATCCTCCAGTTAGCCATTTCTTTAGAGAAGGCATCAGATTGATCAGATTTTAGTTCCACTTCAGAAATTCATGCTGACTATTTCCTATTACCTTCTTGTCCCTAATAATTTTCCAGGTCTAAATGATTTTTAAGATTATATGCTCCATCACCTTCCCAGAGACTGAAGGTTGACCAGACTGGAATTCCCTGAGTAGCCTAAAAAAAGCTACTAAAAAAGCCATTTAAGCAAGGCATGAAAACCACAGTTTTTGGGATTGTCCAGAAGTAATTCATCACATCATATCACATCAAATCAGTTGTTGGACTTAATCAGATTTGAAGATGCTCAGGAAATGAAATATGATAACAGCTTTAGTAGGATTAAACTAGGCTGCTTAAAACCAAATACTATTCATATTTTATCATTTAAACCTGAATCATTTACTTGGTTGGAATGTGTTCAATATCAAGCATCACTATTGCATGTCTGTTGAGCTAAAGTCTTTCATAATTTAATACTGAAATACTCGGACAGTACAAATCAATGCAGTACTGGTATCTAGTTTGAAAAAAGTTAATCGTTGTACAAGACATTAACATATTTGGGTTTTATTACAATTATTACAATGCTGGTTTTGTACTTGGTCTATGTTTTTGAATTTTAAAACTTGCCTAGATATTTAGTTAAAGACTTGGTCTTTTCACTTGTATAATCCTGCTAAGAAGAATGAAACGTTGTTTAAGATGAAGAATAGAAGAATTTATATTTTAAAAGTAACATAAAAGGTTTTGGTTTTTTTTGTTTTTGCTTTTTGATAGCAAATTCCTACTTGGTCTAGTAATTTTCATTAATGAAAAAATAAGAAAAAATGAAAGAAAAGCAAACAAATAAAACCCTTTAGAAGACAATGGTTTTCAACACTCAGGAAACCTTACATTATTGAGGTTCAATTTTCCACAATTTTAATTCTATTTTAGTCCAAGCAATATGAATTTTCTCCATGCTAAGTTAATATTATAAGTCATGAACTGTACACCTACTTTGACGTAATTGACTCTACCTGAGTATATGAATACCCTAGTGTCATGCAGTCCTTCATTCTAATGGCACATGTTAAAAACCCCAAAAAATATAGGCAACAATAATAATGGCATCCATAACAGTGCTTTATTTCTAGGAAGATCTGAGTTAACAACTGCCTTTCAAATCTACTTACCATCATTATTTTCTCTATATTCTCTATCACTTCAAACTGACTTAGTGCAGACCTTCTGAATGCAGGATATAAATACCTGCTAAGAAGGAATGAGACATTCTTACTCTTTGGTCTTTATAGCACTTTGGTTTGGTTACAATACATGAATAAAATAAATGTGAATTCAACACAAATATTGAATTCAATGAGGATATCTCTTTCACAATTTTTTTTCCCCCTGTACTAGGTCTTTGTGAATTGGAACTAAAATACTAAGTTCTTAAACCTCGAAATCAGTCTGAACAAAAACTTAAATTATATAATGAACTTGTTCTCCTCCTGATTAAGACTCAGTCAAAGGTAGTCTTCATAAAAACATGAAAAAAAAGAAATAAAATTTTACATAACTGTATGACAGGATTATATGAGGTCTTTAGTGCTTGGCATATGTAAGCAATGCATGGGATATGTATTCACATCATCAAGAAGGGAGAGAAAGAAAAAGGAAGGAAGGAAGGAAGGAAGAAAGAAAGAAAGAAAGATTCTGCTCGACAGTAAGCTGTGCCTAAATTAAAGCTTAATTTTTCTGTGTAGGTAGAGCTGGTAAGATTCACAACAAATTACCTTTCCTTATGAAGTGGAAAAATGTGAATTCAAATCAGTGTATATTCTCTAAATCCTAGCTGCATTTGGTGGGAGGTATTCAGATGTTTGGCTTTCTGGCCGTATTGAGTAAATTATTTGAAAGTCATAACATAGAAAACTTTCCTATCCAATACCTAAAGGTTGTCTACAAAAATGGTGTGTCGGGACTCTTTATCAGGGAGGATAGTGATAGGATATGTTTCTCAATTCAGTATGCCTTTCTCCAGCCCTTTTTTCCCATAACAGTATCCTGGAAGAAGGAAAAGTTGTATTCCACACAAGAGGGTTTTAGGGATTCCCCATATTCCTCATCACCTCAAGCTACAACTCTTTATAATATCCCACTGCTTCTGCCTGATAACTGTTCACATCAGGAAATTCACAGACCTTTACGGGATGATTTTCTTGCTAAAGCCAAGTTTCTCTTATCTCATACAACGCTGATGTTTTTTCCTCACCAGCTCCTCTTTTATTACAGGAGAAAGTTTGTAGATTGGGATGTTGAATACAGGATGTTCTCTGTTGAATAGCCCTCAATTATTAGGACTGTATTACTGCTGTGTTGGATTCAGAGTTATAACTGAAATTGAAAAGAACTCAGATTCACAGAATACTCTGAGTTGGAAGGGACCCACAAGGATTATCCCATTCAACTCTTAATTGAATGGCCCATAGGTGTGTTCAATCCACAGCCTTGGTGTTATCACCTGCTCTCACCTGAGATAATCTCAGGGTCTGTGAAGAGAAAGGTTTTTGTATATATCTACAGATTACCTACCTGAACTGACTCAGCAAACTTTCACATACATATCAGCCTTTCTTTCCTGGAATTTAAGTTTTCTTACCTTAATTAAAAATCTGATGCAAAAATTTATAGTGCTTGATCCTCAAGCACTATAAGTCCTTACAAGACTTTTGATACATTTTACTGACAACATATATAATCTTTAAACCTTCATAAAATGTGGGCTAAAGAGCTGAAAAAAAATACAGAAATTTAAGCAAGACTCAGATTTGGCATGTTTTAGCTTTTGTAAACTCTGATTTTTTTTTTCAATAAATAGGTTTTTTTTTCTGTTTCTATTATTATTTAAGATCAATGTGGGGTTTATGTATTTTTCCATTACATATAACGTATATATATAAAGTATAGTCCATTATATAAGGTACTGGTCCATAAGGGGACCAGTAAGTAAAACTAGTAAGATTTTGCATCCAAATATTAAAAATATAGAAGTGGTTTGGCTTAGTAGAGTGAAGAATGATATAGGTTCAAGTGGCTTTCAACTTTTTAGAGCTACAGCTTTGTTGTATATTTTTAATAGTGACAGCATGTTCATTTCATTGAATGATGACATCCTTTAGAAAAAGTGATAGGAAGAGTCATGGAACATTTGAGTAAGCACTGCTGATTTGTGGTTGCAGCTCTCGGTGCCTGCAGTGTAACTGCCAAGCAGAATTACTGTATCTGCTGTTTATTACACTCAAATGATTGACCTATGTGAGTCCTCCTTACCTTGAGCACAACAAACTGCTGACTTAGTTCTATCTTCAAGTAAGTAAAACAGTGACTTTGGAGCCAGCTCAACACTGTTAGTCAAACTTGCATCAAATACATTCCCTGCTTCCATTAGAACTGTCACTTGAAAGTAACTGACTGGAACATAAAATAATTGTCTTTTCTTGCTTTCTCCACAAATTGTCCAATCACTTTTTTTTTCCTACAATAGAATGATGACTGGGTAAATTTGCACACACTGAATCCAAAGATGTTTTAAAACATTGAACAAACCACATTTTTGCCATGGGAACATTAATAAATAACACTGGAGATTTCATTATTAATTTAAAGTGGATTTAGAAATGACTGATTACTAATAAGAGTGCATTTTTATGTGCAAAACATCAATGTTTTTACTTCATGTAACTCACAAAATGTTCTAATTTGAAAGAAAAAACTGGACAGAAGAAAACAAAAATAGAGATGAGGGAAATAAACTTTTTAAATATATGAATATCCTTGTATCACTGAGAGTCATGCTAGTAAATTTCAGAAGATCTGTTAAACTTCACTGAATCTGTCATCATTTGCATACAATATTAGTGAGAGCGTTCAATATGCTACATTATGAATTTAGAAGATACGATGTTGTAGTAGATAAAACTATATTTACCCAGGAAAAGTCAGCAAATTTTAAGCCATGTGAGGTTTGGAAACTGCACTTTTAAATGGGAAAGCTACTCTAACTTACCCTGAATTATTAGTAAAAAAAGGATGTTCAGAATAAGTTTCGTAAGAACCAACAGCTTTGTAAGTGTCCATCAATGGATATAAGCTACATGGATATCAGAGTGCTGACTTGCTTTCAGAAAGGTGAAGGAGGAAGTTGATAGGATGATTTCACATGTTCCCGTCCTTCCAGAATAATTTGGTGATTCTATGGCTCATGGAAGACACAGACATGAATCTGACATTTTGAAGCATTTTATTGTGAAAAATGAAAAGAAATTGTATGGAAACACATAGAAATTAAGTCATCAAAAGTGAAAGAAGAAAGTTGAGCCAGTAATGTCATTTTAATGTTCAGACCATTTTAGTAATCATGTCTGACTTTTTGTGATGTATTGCTATTAGTGACCAAATTAGTATGGTCTCAGAAACTTGTCTTATTAGAAAGATTATCTATAAATTTTACCAAATTCTTGGGGAAAAAAAAGTTACCTAGAGTTTCATATAGCTGTCTAAGATATTAGGTGATAGCATCCTGAAAATATAGGCTTCTCCTTACTTACACAAGATGACTGATGCTATTATGACTATCAAATCACCTAGGAAAAGGCAATATTTGACCATCCATTGTTTCACCTTTGCAGAGAACTCTATTTTTTCAGCAAGACTCTGTAGGTTCCTATAGTCCCAGCCATTTTCCCAGTGAAACAATACCTATAATATGTTGAGTTTTCCCAAAATTTCTAACAATTTTTTTTAATATGCAAAAGACTTTCTATATCAATTAAAGAATGTTTCTGGAATTAAACATACCTTTAATGGATGCTAGGCTGTAAATCTCTCTGCAATCAGGAAAAACACCAAACTAAACCAAACCCTTAAAATTTTGCTCTGCTCTTCAAAAGAATTATAGGTAGGAAAAGAGATCCGAATACAAAACCCCCCAAAACCTACTTCTTAAGAAACCATGCAGAATGATATCAAGATAAGTGTACCACAGTCATATGTGGAATTTACTCCCAGTGCACTTTGAATTTTACAGCGAAGAAACTAATGACCCTTGTCTGGATTTTCCTCAAAATTTCAAATTTTTTAGCAAACTATCTAATGGAAAAATAAAACACACTACTAACCTTTTATTAACATCACAAACATTCATTTTTTTCTGTGGTCACAGCTTTTTCTTTGAATCAGGTTTCACCCCTAATAATGTCACATGATTTATTGGTGTGCATAATTATCAGGCAAACTATATGACAGAATTCTGAAACACCACTGTAGGCCATCTTTTTTTTTTTTTTTGTTTAATTTTTTTAATATATATACACAAATAGCATAATGGAATTTAAGGATCATGTAGCAGTAATTCATGATATTTTGGTCTGCTGACACCAGAAAAAAAGATGCTGGTTAGAAATTTATAAAACTGGAAATTTAGCATTTGGTTTCCAACTTATATATTCACATCTCACATAGACACAAGGAAATAGCTTATATCACCCTACTTAGTGAGGTAGCTTTGAAAAGAAAAGTCTGGCCAGCATTGTTCACACATTCATTCTTGATCATTCTGGCTCATTCAATCAAAAAAGGCTTTAGATTTCCTGATCCTGATATGATTTTGAAGAAAAGAAAAAATTAAAAGCATTATTTTTCTACTTTTTAATTATATTGGCAAAATCAAGGTACACAGTATGCACTGTAGTCTTTAATAAGGGCAAAAAGTTGTCACAGATGGTAGGTCAGTTCCAGTACATCATAAATTAAACCGTTTAACCCAGCAGCTTAAAGCTTATCACTGTGCATGGATTACTTCTGTGGTTAGAGGAGTAAGACAACTAATAAAATATTTACTCAAATTATGAAGAAAATTAAAAAAAAAAAAAGTGAGAAATCATTCTTTTAGCCCATGTCACCACGATATTTTATGAAAAATCCTGTGCTAGGATTTTTCCCTCCTGTGAGATGAGGACCTCAGGAAAGAAATGTAAACCATAACTACCTGCTGCTGTGGAATGCAACAGGTACATTTGTGATTGGTGCATGTTGGTTGTTTCTAATTAAGAGCCAATCACAGATGCAGCTGCATCGGACTCTGAGAGTCGCAAGATTTTGTTACGCACACTACTCTATTCTTGTTCTTTAAAGCCCTCTGATGATCCTTTTCTCTCTGTTCTTTTAGTATAGTTTTAATGTAGCATTTTAATATAATATATATCATAAGATAATAAATTAGCCTTCTGAAATGGAGTCAAGCCTCGTGTCTCCACACATGGGGAGTCCTCAACAAGCCCACAATACCAAATGCTTCTGAATTCCTTGCTAACGAAGTGGAAAACTGTTACTATTACAGCTATAACTATTACAGCAAATAAGCAATGAGACATCATCATTAATACAAAGACAAAGGAAACATTCAAGTTCTGATGAAAACAGGGGAGAAAATTTCCTTTTATAATGTGTGCTTGGATTAGAAGTGTGCCACAGAAAGGGAAAGGGAGCAGTTAGATTCTCCCTTGAAGTACTCAAACATACCTCCTACTGATTACAATAGGAACAAAAGCAGTTTTTATATAACCAAAGCATTATGGGAGGATTCCATGTGTGAAAATTCTTAAAAAAAACTAAGTAAAATTCTTTAAATGTTCTCCAAAGACAAGAGAGAATAATGCAACCAAAAACTCGGAGAGTAAAAGCTATAAATTACTTTTCTTATATGCTATTTAGTGTTTATGATCTGTAAATATTGTTATGTGTGACCTAAACTCTATGATCAAAATCCACATTTCCAGAAACAAAGATTTTGCATAATTGAGGTAATTACCAGCCCCATTAGACTTTGTAACTTCTCTGCCTTTTCTGCTGCCTTATCTATTCCACTGGGCTCCTGGGATGAAAGCCAGTGTGTCTGTTGTATGCTCCAACCAGTCACTGGGGGAAGTGGGTATCTTAACTGCTGGAAGTCTTAATGACTCCTGGTTGCACAGTACTATTTATCTGCCATTGAACAGCTTCAAAATTGCTTTCATGGCCTGATAGGTAGGATCTCAGGATAAATTTTGCAGCAGTAAGCTTGCAAAAGCTGTTCTTCAGGCATGATTAGAAATTGCCAGCAAATCAATGTATAATGCACAGGTCATGATTATTCTTAACTTTGTCACCTTTCAATACTAGATCAGGAACAAAGCAAAAAACAGCCACCTAATCTGAAAGGAAACTAGCAGGCATTTAGAGATAAAGGAGGGATGGAAGGTAGGGTGGGAGGATGGAGAGAGGGAAGGAAGGAAGGAAGGAAGGAAGGAAGGAAGGAAGGAAGGAAGGAAGGAAGGAAGGAAGGAAGGAAGGAAGGAAGGAAGGAAGGAAGGAAGGAAGGAAGGAAACCTATAGTAACGGGACACTTTATTGTTCCAAATACTCAAAATATGGACTTCTTCCTTAAAGAAAAAGAACCATTAAATGTGTACTATTTTCAATTAATTGGAACAAGAGTTTAAGTATTCTGACATATTTTAAAGAAATATCCTTAAATGTCATGCTTGGCTTGTTCATGTCAGTCATATATCTGGCACCCAATCAAAAAATCTGTTGTTACAGAGGTGGACTGAATTAGGTCTTTTTGTCAAGGTGAAAGGAAATTAAAGCTGCTTCTATAAAAATATTGTTTTTTGTTTGTTTGTTTTTCCTAAAACTGATATTTCATTGCTTCCCCAAACTCAGTGCATAACATTATAGGATTTTATTATACTGTGAAATGTGCTGATATTAAAAAAAATACAGATTGTATTTGCACAGTAATAAAGACACCTTCATTAGTATTCAGATGAGTTTTATAATTAAAGTCAATATCCTTTCTGTGAATGTCCAAATGATAAGTGCAATTATAAAGATTGCATTAATTTTATGAACAGCTGTGCAAAATTCATAACATCATGCCAATCCTGATGTTTTGCCAGCTTCTTGCTTTTGAGAGTGATTAAAGGATAAAAATAGGAAAATACTTTGTTTTGGTAAATATATGTGTCTTTTAAAATACACAAAAGGGATGGGGAGAGTAGCTCAGTTTGGAAATGGGTAAACTTATCCAGATCTGAAAGTGCTGAAATTGATCCCTTGAAGTGTACTTTGTGCTACAGAATGCCATAATAATTCATTATGGGAGATTATTGCTCTGTATAAGACAGACAAACATGGTAGACTGCACAAGTTAATTTACAGTCTTGGAATGAGTCCTGTTTTGTTTAGATAGTTACTGAATGAGCTTTTGAGAATATTGAAAAGACTGATTCTTTTCACAGTCTGCAAATAGGGAAAAAGATGCTATATATTTTGTCCACAGAATCAATTACCTGGAATTACAAATTTGGCCTTGACAACTGAAAGATTGTTGATTTATACAATAACTCTTAACTTTCAGACCCATACATGAAAAAAATATCTTCTAGCTATCATTAGGAATGTTTCTTTTCTGTTTATGCTTAGGTATTTGCTGCTCTTGGGTATTTCGTAGGCTCTGGTACTTGAAGAGTCTCTGCACGGTACCAAAAGATATGGCATGGAACACAAAAAGGAAGCCAATACTTCCGTGGGAGGCAGAAGCCAGATGGGATTCTTGAGGGAACCTCAGGTTAAGCTAATAACCTATGTTTATGACATTAAATGCTCTGACTCGTTACTCAGAGGCAGAATTTGGTCCTTTGACTTCAACATGGCAGCTTAGATTGTTAGAAATATCTTAATGCAGATCTGCCTTCCATTACAAAACCACAAGGTTATAGGCCCTGTATTTTACCTGCATGAGGCACCTTGAAATATCAATATTAGTTGAATATGAAGACCTTAAGGCAAATGGATAACTAAGTTTGCCTTTACTGACTTTGTTGTCTGCTCAAGTAAAATCACTCCAAAACATTGCTACAATCAAAATGTATGTTTTCTGACATCATAACTGTCACCAATAGAACTCAGAAAGAGCTGAAAATAAATATTTATGGAAAAGGTATGAAAGGTCTTAGAAATATTCTCCTAAAGGATGTTTTTTGTGAAGTCACTTCCCTAGTTTCCAAGAATGTGCTTCAGCAATGATATCTTGCAAATGAATTTACAGCAACTATGGTTTTAATCACAGGGATAAAAAACTGAATATAAATAATTATTTTCATTTGATGTATCATTCAAATGATGCAGTCATTGTCTTGTATTATATAATATTTTATTAAACATATTGCAATATTTTAAACAACTTCGTTACATGTTAATACTTCTTTTTTCTCTTTCACATATTTTGTTTTATTTCTCTTTCTCTGAAGTAATAATATTGACAAAAGAGAGTGCGTAACAACTCTGTCTATCATGAATCCTGTTAGCACACAGATTGTAAACTCAGAGACAGTAATGGAGCCTCTGAAGCTTTATAGTGTCAGAAGCTTGCTGCACATGCACATTAAATTCATGTGCTGAAAGGCCGTGTGATTTTATGTTGAATAATATCCCTATTCATATGCAGTAGCTGTTTTTCTTAACAAGATGGCTTTTGTATTTTTCCTACTAAGACTTATGTTTTAAGTGGTCTATGAGTTATAAGGGTATAGAAGATAATTTGAAACAGCTAATTTCTAATTTTGTTTCTGTTTAAACAGCTTACCAACCAGCAGCTGCATTGGATTTAACTTCTTGAAAGATCACACTTGTTCTACATTAAAATAATTATTCAAGCTATGTCCAAATTAAAACAGTTTAATGCTACAGTGACAGACTATCTAAGCCATGCAGCTTACAGAGTTTTTTCAGATGTTCTCTACCTCATTCTTGCTGTAGTGCAGATGTTTAATGTTTAAAAAAACTAGATAGGTACAAAACAAAACCCTGTACTTCTGACTGCAACACATTCCAACCATCTGGTGGAATACATCAAACATTTAAGCATGCATAGCAATATCACACAATGTGACAGAAGGAAAAAAAAAAAGGGTATAAGAATGCCATTCCTTTGAAAATACCTTTCTATGTGGTATAATTCAACTGTCATTGAAGTAAATTATAAAGCCAGTATTGAATTTCATAGGACATGTTTCTCATATAGCAGATTTTCTTGACAATGCACTTTAGAAATGTGGAAATGAAACTTCAGGAGAAACTATTTCTAGTTTTTATATGTTTGTAAGTATGTAAATCACTGAAGATACTGAGGATCTATTATAAAAATACAGCTTGATGTAGCTAAACAGCACTAATCTTTAAATTGAAAGATACATTCTTGTTCATCACACTAAATTTCTTTTCTGTATTCCTAGCATATGCCTGTCCTTTCACAAACACAAAGATAATTCTGGAAAGCATCTCCAGCACCACACTACCCACTAGTGACATGGGTCTTAGATATCAGTACTTACACATTAGCATCATTTACTGTAATAATCAGTTCTATAAAAAATTAGAGGAGTATTCACAAAGTTGACTTTTATTCTGGGAAAGTGTTGTGATCTTGTTATTATAATTTTTAGAGAGATGACTCTCCCTGAATTAAGGTACAAAAGAGACCATATAATTAAGTTAATATTAATGGATTTTATTTAACAGTGAGCTAGAGAAAGAGAGAGAGAGAAAGAAACAGAAAATAAGGGAGAGGGAGCAGAGAGAAACAGAGTGACAGAGAGAAAATATCATCACTGTGTGGACCCCTATGATGTCCCATTGATCCTCTTCTTCTGGTCTTCTTGGGGGTGACTGTCCTGAACACAGAGTTCTGTGGATTAATACATGTTTGGGCCAGGTGAAATGCCCAGGTACCTCCTCTGGGTGGGACAAAAATCTGACACTGTCTCTTGCACCAGATGTTGAATCTGTTGCATTCCTTTGCATCATGTGCAGTCCTGTGGTGCAAGGCCTCAGGAATTCCAATTAGAATAAAGTGTTCCAGTTGGCATTAGCTTGAAAAATATCTGATATGGAATAGCGCTTTTTAAAAGTTTTTTTTAAATTGTCTAGGTTTATAATGCAAAAGTTAGAAGTGTCTCTTGGACAGATATATACTCTGAATTTGAAAATAATATATTAACACAAGTATAGCTGCAGGTACACATGAACCTTGTTCTCTTCATTGGGACTGATCACATTCCATTTTGATATTCAAAATAAGTCACCTTTGATTCTTTCTTTTACTTTAAGAGAGAACCGAAACATTTCAACATAACTGGAACTTTCTGAGGAGTCTGAAAATGCTCAGGATGGTTTGAAAAGGCTTATTGCAGATACATAGCCTTGATATTGTGCTCCAGGTTTATAAAACATTAAATTAAATGATTAATTCATAACTATTGCACATTTGATCATTGATATAAAGGTACAAATGTTCAAAGTAAGCTTTGATAAAATGGATACCAATTCCATAGTTGTTATAGTCTGTTCTCTTTCAGTTGCTCTTTTTAATAAGTCCTGCATTACGAATGCACCTATTATACATAATAATATAAGGACACTAATAATAACATGTAATGACACTAAAGTATGAGTAATAGCCTTTCATATAAGTGCAAAATAATATTCTGTGAACTTGGTTAACACTGAAAAGTAATTCACAGCCAGTGCTACCATTTCTGGCTCTTCCTAATCCAAAAGATGTTTTTTTATGACTCTGAAGGGAAAAACACAAGTTGGGGGTTTTTTTTCTACTTTTGCACACTTTATACTAGCTTGTTAATGATTTCATTGTGTAAGTGGTATTCTTGCACAAACTTGTGTGGTCCTTTATAAAGTACAATCTACTCCAGACAAAAATAAAGCAGAAGTCTGAAGTAATGATATTAGCCAAAACTGAAAAATCAGATTCTATGATTGTAATATTATCTCTTGTAAAATGAATGCTTTGAAACGTAACTCTATCAAAATAGAGCCAGAATTTATCAGTGCTTTATTGACTTTATATAATCTAGAAAGAGAAGATACATCATAGCTTCAACAAGCATGACCCTTTTAGCCCAGCATACCAATATTCACAACAAATTTTTTATGCTATACATAAAAAAATCTATACTTCACCCCAAACTTTGAAAACTATACTATGAGCCCAAATCTGCCTATCAATATTTTATCTGCATGGAAACATAAGTGACTAAAAAAAATACAACCATCTTTTCATACTTTTAAAATTGCAAAAGTTTGCTCTTATGAAAGTTATAATGAGTATTTAATTAACTCTTTTTATTCCACAGGAATTTTCAGCCATATTTTGCATCGATGAGCTAATGGACTGGCTTGAGACAATGGACCAGAATGAAAATGGGTGAATAACTGGACCTTCACAATTAAGTATATGACTGCTTATTAAAGGTGGGAATCTCAAATATGTTTAGAAGTTTCCTCTTACTATATCTTTACTAGCTGATATTTCTTAATGTGTTAATCAACACAAACAGTTGCAGTTCCAAAGTGTCTTTGCTTCAGAAGTGATCAGATTATGCATATATAAGACATATATAAACTGATCCCTTCTCGTTTACTCACTTTTTTACTCATTTACTCACATTTATAGAGGTCAATTAAAGTTGCTTCTGCAGCAAAGGTCACATGAATCTTTTCTATGTTGTTAAGATATTTAAGAGATGTTTCACATGTAGTTTTGTTATACTGATAACAAGAAGTTATGTACGTGTGGTGGATAGCTGGATTACAAAAAGTAAACAAAAATAATGATTCAAGAAAAACAAAGACACAAATAGTTTCTGCTGCTACAGGTCAAAATGACACTGGAAAAATTCTTGCAATAGAGACTCCCTTTACCACCAAATGGATACTGACAAGTGAGATTTAATTTCCTAGGCATGTGTTAACCTATTGCAAGATCTCAATATTTTCCCCTGCCTTTATAAAATATTTTCTCTGCATATTAAAAAAAAAATATGATATATAAATGATAATTTCCACCCTTAAGCATGGACTTTGACAATTTGCCTAGTGTGCTTTGATACTGGACCTATACTACATAATATTTGGTTCTGTTGCTTTGAAAGAACTGTATATGTTCTCATGGAACTTTTCGTTCTTTTTCAGAGGTTGCTTGGGATCTGCACGTCATACAATCCTCTCTGATCATGACTTTTATTTTCTTCCATCCAGAATATTAAAGTGTAAAGGAGTTAAAATTGGTAGCACATTTGTCATGTTACCTCAAATGCTTCTCTTATGTAAGGCCCTGTTGAACAATGAAGATAAGGAAAGCAGAGAGTTCATACATACTTCTGACTGCCAGTGAGATAGATTTATTATAGAAAGCTCCTGAGAGACCAATTAATATCACCAGGTTGTCAAAATAATACGTGTACCATGAAAAATACAGGCAGCCCATCGACGCACAGTTAAAGTAAGGTCACTGAACACAAGAGCACTAAGGGACAAATTTAGTCAGAACGGAGTAAAAACTGAGGACTAATTAAATGAAATTGTGAAACACTCAAAATAGCAAAATACTGCCTAATCTAGAACTGCATTTTCTAAAGATGCACTCTTTTTGCTAAAGAAGTACCACAATTAAACACTGAAAAGGCAAGATTTAATATTATTTCAACAAAGCTTGCTACATCCTATCTGTGAGCATGGTCAAAGTTCAGAAATGAAGATGATAAGTTTTAGCTTAGATGATTTAAGTAAGACTTCATCATTTTGTATTACAAAAAAAGATATTGTCAGATGCAGACACCTCCAACATTCAGTTGTGATCCCCAGGGTTCTCTGTTCAGACAATGCTGTTCAACTATGAATTTTATTTATCAGTGTCCTAGGATTATAAACTAGTTAACTGAGATTTGAGATAGGGGAGGGGGTAAAAGATTGCTTGATATAATGATAGCAAAATCATATATGACCTATAATTTTGCCTTTGTCATTGTCTAAATTATTTGAAGTAAAAACATAGGAGCTGTGTCTATACTGTGTTAAAATCCTGAAACAGTAGATGGCAAAGTTAACTGTGTTCTCTGATTTACCTTCCCAAACCTGTGATAACATCTGTAAAATATCCATGAGTGGAGCAATGTGCTGTATGAGGGCAGATGGACTTAAGATGCTTACAGACCCCAACTGACTACAGTCCAGAGATGCTTCTACCAAGAAACAAACTTAGATGGTCTCCTCGACCTACTAACTGAAATTGGCATGCACATATCCAGTCATATATTACAAGGATGAGCACAAGCTCATACTTTGATGTGTGCTTTCCAATCACATCTGTGAAAAAAACCCAAAACATCAAAACTAATAAATAAGTGTGCACACAAAGTATCTCCATGGCAAATATAAACCCAGCACTAAAGCTGACCTAGGTAGATGCCATCTGTGAGGAAAAAAACTCTTTGCATGGTTTAAGGATTTGACATAAGTTTAACTTAAAATTCTACTTCTTGTACTTTATCTGTCATTTTCCTGCCACTTAATTGATAAAGGAAGTTTTTAACAGATTGGAATGTTGTAAGAACAAACACAATTAATTATTGGGGGTGTATTTTATTTTAGTAGCATTTTGTGTATATATGCCTAAGTAAATGTAAGTCTTCATGATAGAAGATGGTTTTTTTTTTTGTTTCTTTGTTATCATATTGGATATTAGCTTTCAACATTATACATTTAAACACTTAAAATCAAAACTATGTTTGACACCAGTGTGATCTTCAGATGGGCATCTGTATGAGAGAGGAAGTTTTGCCCTATCCCTTTTTGAGAAGTAAAGTTCATTGAAGCAAAGCCAAATAGAATATACTAAGAAAAAGGCTGTCATGAGCATAAACATCCTCTCCTTGAGTAACTGCTAGCTGATGTGAATATAATAGACTTACAGTTGTCAGAGACATTCATTAACCTTTGCAATGAAGAGTGAGCACTTCCCAAAATATTTAGATATCCTTGTGTACACAAGCAAGTAACTTCATGTCTCTGTCTAGAAATCAAATTTTTTTCAAGTTTTATCTCTATATCAACTCTGAAATATGGTTTTGAGGGTGTTTGTTTTGAGAACATAGAGTCAGCTATCAGGTGAAAATGTCTGTAATTCTGAAAAACTGTGATAACTATATACCAGTGGTTTATGATTCAGGGTAATTTATTTTCCATTATGATATGAAAGAAAAAAATTGCTAGATGGCTGTATATATAACCTATAGTTGGGGAAAGGAAGATGGCTTTTAGAAGTAGATGTGTTTTCTCACAAATCTTGAGCTTTCTAGAATGCATATCAATTATGTGAGTAAGCATAATATGGTTAATAAAGTTGGTTTCCAGGCAGATTTTGACAAAGTTCCTCACCAAAGGTTTTTAAGAAGTCATTCAAGACATAAGAATGATGCCAATTGGTTGCTCAAATAGTTGGTTTAGAAAAGCAGAATCTTATAAATGGTCAGTTTTTGATATGAAAGGATCATATTGAGTTCTGCAGCAAACTAGGCTGCAATCTGTATCATTCAATGTGTAAATGACAAGAAAATTGAAGTAAAAAGATTTTTGATGAAATACAGGAATGAGAGCTGATTTTGAACAACTTCAGAAGGACTAAAGACGGAATAGTTGGATGATATAATTATGTCTAGACTAATATAAAGTGACACTTCCAAAAAATAATATTAATTTAAAAAATCATATGGAGGACATTGAACTAAGTTCTGCTGTTAAGAATCAAAAACTTAGTACTATGAAACTGTTAACGAAATATGCAGTACCAATCAATACCTGCAAAATTATTAAGAAATTAATTCTGTAAAAAATGGAAAATACTGTGATGTAGATTAGTATATCCTTGGTTTATTCCTACCTGGAATACAGGGTTTATATCTGCCTCTGTATATTAAAAATATATATAGGAGAATTGGAAGAGATTTGGATAAAAGTAATTATGGTATTCAGATATTGTCTTTTATTTAGGAAAAAATGTGTAATATTCTTACCATAAAGTTGTCTTTAGTCTGGAA
The DNA here is from genome assembly GCF_017590135.1 of Pyrgilauda ruficollis. NCBI lineage: Eukaryota > Metazoa > Chordata > Aves > Passeriformes > Passeridae > Pyrgilauda > Pyrgilauda ruficollis. The sequence continues at coordinate 4,767,073 of NW_024525823.1, read as the reverse complement.
AAAGGAGACAACAAAACAGAATTATTATAGAGGCCTACAAAGTCAGATATGGTAGGAAAATAATAGATATAGATTAAATATTCACTATTTTTTACAGTACAGGCTCAAGAAGTGTTAAGTGAAGACGATAAGAACTTGGTTTATGAAAGAAATAAACAGCCAGTACTTCACAATACAGGTAGATGTCCTGGGGAATTCTTAGCCTTCTGAGTGCTGAAGTATAGGCTAAAAGATCTCATGGACCAGAGTCTTCCCTAGCCATCCATTTATAACTACTTTTCTTAATGGTTGTCACCTTAGACATAATTCTGTCCTTAATGTAATTGAAGGATCTTCTTGATGGGAGCAGGCATAAAGGTGACTTTGTCATAGTGCAAAAATCACTGACAGAAAATGTCTGCTAAAACAGTGACAGAAGAAGATGTCTGCCAGCCTGGAAACTGCCAGAGATGTTAGACTGAGAATCTGGCCTGGGAACATCATGCATCCTTAAGAACTGTAGCTCATTTCTTTGAAAACAAGATACTATCACTAAGAGAAAACACAAAAAACTTGCACCAGGAAGTTATAGAATCCCAGAATACTCTGGTTTGGAAGGGATATTTAAGGGCCATCTAGTCCATCTTCTCCCAAAATGAGCAGGGACATCTGCAACCAGATCTGGTTATTCAGAGCCCCATCACACATGGCCTTGAATGTTTCCAGGGATGAGGCACTCAACACCCCTCTGGGAAACCTGCTCCTGTGCTGTTCCTGTGTTTCACCATCCTCATTGTAAAAAACTTCTTCCTTATAACAAGTTTGAAGGCATCCTTTTTTAGTTTAAAACCATTACCTCTTTCCCTATCATTACAGACCCTGTTAGTTATCATCTGAAAAGGTGATAAATTATAATAAAATATAGAATATAGTGACATCTCTGAATAGAACAAATGAAACAAGACAGAAGGCAATAAAACTGATCTATCATTGTCAGATGATATATTAGATATTTTTATTTTTATAATACTGAGTTAATTTTTATTTGACACAAATTACTGGTATTGTTAAGAATTTTTACTAGAAGATTATAATGATTTTAAAGTTGATTGGAATCAGTGGAGGGTTTTCTATTGTCTTCAGTGAAATTTAGAATAGACTTCTTTTCTTAATGAAAACATCAGTTTGCTTTTTAAATGAAAAAGATATTTTAATAATATTGGTGCTCCTTTTGTTTCATTTGTTTTTTCACTCTGGTCTCAAACTTTAAAAAAACATGTTTTTTATTCACATGACAGTGACTGTATTAATTACTGTTTCAGGCATAAAAAAACTTGTTGATACATAGGCCTGATCAGAAACTGACATTTGAACTGTTAAATTGAAATGCTGACCTGTTTTTATAGATTAACTTGCACTAGTGTTCCCTTTTTATTTTGTTTCTTAGTGAAGATTTGCTGTTAATCTGATTTATATTTTTCTCCCTGCAAAAGCAGCCACAAATTAGTGATGGAAGAATTAGAAGAAATTATGGCAGTATCTATTCAGATTCCTCTTCCCCTGAAAATTCCTTTTCCCCTAAAGCACAACCTTTAAAGGGATCTCTCAAGTTCTGTTTTCTGATTTAAGACAGAACTGTAAACAGTTAAAACTAACCAAAGTTTGCAATTCAAAGAACATTCTGGCATCTTCTATTTTTTGTAACTGCTAAAAAGAATGACTAGAGATTAGTTTGTAAGGAGAGGGAATATGAATTTGTGGTCAGACTGAGATGAACCCCAGGAGTAGATTACATAAAATGTAAGTTATTTGTCTCACCTTCCAAAAGGGAACTGATCTTGGTTACAAGAAGAAATATGAAGACTTGGTAAAGTGTTGCACAACTAGAAACTCTTTAGGATTGTATTTTTGTCCAAATAATGATGGAATTAATAAAAACATCTTAGTTTTAATAAACTTGCTCTGAACTGACTTCAATCTTGTTTCTATCATTCTGGCAGTACAATACCAAGTGGGTTATGATTGAAGCCCTCCCTGAAGAAAAGCAAACGGGAGACTTCCATCTTTGGGAAGTGAGTTCATATGGCCTCAAAAGCCAGCAATGATAGCTCTGTCTAGATTGTCACTATACCTGCTCCTTTGTCTGGATAGTGATGACACCTGTTCTATCTCCATTGCCACATCTACTTTCTCTTTTATTGTCTACTCAGTTGTTTCTAATTATTTTCTTCCATTTTCTTGTAATGTCTTTTTACCCACAATCCTCCTTTCCCCTTTTCATTCTTTTTTTTTATTACTGTTTTACCTATCTGTCATGATTATTTCTAGAAGCAGTACTTTGAAATGCTGATTTATCTCAGCAGATAAAAGTTATGTTAACTTTTCAGATTCAGTAGCATTTAAACAGTGGTATAAATTTCTTCAGGAATACTATGCCTTGTTCTTAGTTCAAATTCAAGTTGCCATCTACCTTTCTGAAAATTAGATGTGTGCAGTCACCCTGTCTACACATAATTCTTGTATCTAATGGAATAAGTTTGAAATTCTATGAAATGGTGTACCTCTCTTCCTCAAAATTCAGTCAGGTAAAATATTTTATGTTAGGTTATGTGTCAAAAGCTCATCCACAAAAGAGCACAGAGAGACAATGACAGATGCAGGAGTTCTGATTGCAGGGCCATCACAGTGACTCATTTAAAGCCCATCACCATAAACCCAGGAAAGCACAGGGACAAAAACTAACGTAGAAAACACAAACTGAGGACTCAGATGAAGGGATACTCAGACTCCTACCAAAGTGGTGTCAAAGGCAAAGGAAGAATCAAGAGTACTGATTGGTTTGAATAATGCCAAGAGTGAATACTTTTTTAATTGAAAAAAGCATTCATTTATTCCACTCTTAAACTGGAAAAACAAACTTAAGGGCTGTGTGCTTCTACTTTGAATTTTATGTGTATCTCATTGTGGAAAAAACAAAACTCTTGGGCCATTTACAGTCTCTGTTCAGCTTATTAGGCCATTAATCGGTAGTTTAGACAATTCAATGATTCTACACTTGTGTGAAGTTTCAAGAACAGCTTTATATAAGATGCACTAAAACATGCAGAGCAAAACCTTCAATGAAAAATTCTTCTAAGTAAAGAAATCCTGTGAATGACATAATCTAAGCCTTAAAATAAATTTGGTTTCTCTCTGACTTATGACAGAGGATGAGGTAAACGTGACAGAGGTCCTTTTCAAAACTTATTGCACTTTAGTACATTTTAAAGAGAAGTTGAACTATTTTCTCATTTAATTCATTAAAAGAGTTGTTTGCTAGTTCCTTGAAAATCACACCTCAGTTGAAGAATAAAGCTAAAGAGTTCATAGCGCTATAAATATTTCTGAAGTTATGAATGCTGTCTTTTGCTCTGCAATTTAGAATCTCCACCAAAAAGAATCATTAACAATTCTAACCTTGTTACAAAAAGGGTGAGGCAAATGATCTTTGTACAGCCTGATTAGGTACAGCACTTCGTGTACATCTTGAAAAACTCCTAATTTTCACAGGCTCTTCAACTAATTTGTCTAATAGAAAAAGATTGGATATCCTTTGCTATATTTCTGCACTTCTAGATATTTATGTTATTAATCAGATGACTATTACATTAACATGATAATTCAAAAAATGTAAAGCTTTTTCTCCTATTTAGTTTTCCTTTTATTGTGTGGTTTCAGCTGCATACTTCTAAATTTCTTTTACTTTTTCTTATCAAAAGAAAATTCTAGAATTATGGATGTTCTTCTGAACAATATTGTGTACTGTCATTATTCCTCTATTGCATATGGATTGATGGAAATAATCCACACTTTTTCATTAATAGAGTGTCATGCTGGACTGGAACTTAATGGAAGAATGGCTAATATTCTGTATTGCTCCCATAAAGACTCTTCCAGGCCTCTAATGACCTCCTGTATTAAAAACAAACAAACACACACACAAAATCTTCTTGTTTCAAGGATTTCACCATCTAAAATAGTAATGAATACAACTCTGATATAAAAAATGGCAAAAAGGAAGGAAAGTGTTTTGATACTTGGAATGGAGCATTAAATCTGTAGTTAATCAGAAATAGAATTTACATTTGTTATACCCTAGTTGAACATTCATGGCTTAATCCATATTCTATTGCTCCCATCCTCAGCATAAATGTTGTGGAGGACATAAAGGTTACATGTTGCTCTAGCAACCAGAAATGTATGATGCAGGACAGGCAGAACACCTATCTTTTCTAAACACAGGTTTTATATTGTACTATAAAATCCAGGATATGAAGTATTTGAAAACTTTAAAAGATATTCCCTTTATTATTTCAGTACTCCCCATGATTGTTTCTTTAGGTTCTGAAGAAAGGTAGGAACTAAAGTGCATTAGGTAAGTTCATTCAAACATCTCTTTGAAAGATCAGCCCACAGCAAAACAACCAAGTTACCATTTGTATAATTCTGTAACCAGCTACTTTATCTACACAATGGAAAGCCCCCCTACCTCTGTCAAACCCCCATTACTCCTGGGTCACCTAATCCGTACTTCAAAAAGTCTCGCTGAATTTGAGAGACTTTCATTCCCATCTTATCTTCTTTGCTGCATGTCTCATTCACAAGTATTGATGTATTCTCACAAAGTATTGACAGGGAAACACAGCAAACAACTCAAAACCAATTACTTGATGATAATTAAGATCATTATAGTAAAGGACATTGTCACACTCATCTTCCACTAAGTGATAGTCAGTACAGATGAATATTTGGAGGTGTTATTTTATTTTGATGAGATTCCTTGAGTTTCCTGACCACTGAATTAAGTCAATCCTGTCCATTTAATAATATAAATGAACCAGGACTCCCTCTGGTTCAGTATAAAAAGTCATATAACTGACAGAGCATGTCCAGATAAGGCCACTAAATTGGTCAAAGGGCTGGAACACCTCTACCACAAAGACTGAGAGGGCCTGAAGAAGAAAAGGCTTCAGGGAGACCTTACAGCACCTTTCCAGTACCTAAAAGGACCCTATAAGATAGCTGGACAAAGACTTTTTACAAAAGGATGTAGAATATGATAAGGGGGAATGGCTTAAGCTGAAAAAGGGTAGGTTTAGATTAGGTGTTAGGAACAAATTCTCCCTTGTGAGAGCAGTGAGGCACAGGAACAAGCTCTTCAGAGAAGCTGTGGATGCCCCATCCCTCAAAGTGCTCAAGTCAGTGTTGGATGGTGCTTTGAGCAACCTGGTATAGTGGAAGGTGTCCCTGTGCATGGCAGAGGAATTGGAACCAGATGATTCTAAAAGGTTATATAATTCAATTATTCTATAATTTTGTTTTCAATATAACCTTTCTGAACATTCATCTGGCAGACTTCAATGAGGAAAATCAAAATGAGTTCGTAAGGAGGAAGAATTTCTTCATTAACAAATATGTGTTTGAATTAGATTTCCTTTCTAAAATTATTTTTCCACTTGTTATATACATGGGAACAAGTTTATGGTCTTCATGATTGAATATATTACGCTATTAATATTTTTAAAATTACACTTAAACTCTTATGGCTTGGTTCTTAAAGATATCACAAGACATCAATATGGATTATGAAAAATACACAGATAATTATCAAAATAACTGTCTTCTAAAAAAAAATCTTACAGTAGCATGCAGAAGCTCATGAGTGTTTAAAAATTTATGCTGAAATGAAATTCAGGCTGACTTTAGGCATTCCTTTCCAAATATTTCCCTTTTCAATCTTACCCACCACCATCCTTTTCCTCCACTCTTCCTGCCCTTGATCAGTCCTTGTCTGTGGGGGAAATGTATTAGCAACTCTTCTGACTGAATAATGAGCTCTGCAAGACATAAAATTTATAACAAAATTCAGGTGCAAATAAAGCTTTGGTCACTCCCAAGTGGAAGAAAAGTAGAAAAAGGAGAATTACAAAACTGAAGTTGGAATTTTAATGTCTACTTAAAATTTACATTAGGTATCCAATCTTTCTTTGAAAAATCATCCTGCATAAGTACTTGCAATTTTTCAGATTATGAAGACTTTAAGATTAAGTCCTTTTCAAGGACTTTCAGTTTTCATTTAGTATTTCTCCATATTTTATGGCATTTATTTTCTTTCCAGATATAGATCTTTACAGCTGTACAGCTCTCCAAAACGATGATTCAACAATGATCCCAAAGTGCTGAGTTGTAAATGTATCTGTTGAACTATTTTATTCTTCAATGAAAATTGTCTGTTCTTAAATATTTTCCTCTAGAGAGGTGACTAAAATTTTTGATTCTGCTTCTATAACAAAGATCAAATGATGTTATAATTACACTAATAATAGAAATGATGAATGATAAATGTAATTAAATGGTGAAAATTTATGTAAGTATGCCTAAACATCACAATATCTTCAATTTTTTGTCAGATGACCAATAAAGAAATAAAAATTCTGTGATACCACTAAATAGTCCTGAAAATAAATACATTGAGACAAATTTAATTGTAGAGTTTATATCAGATAGTAAGTTAATGTTTAAAGGTAAATAGATAATACTGAAGATTTAAGTGATTCAGAAAGTCTGACTCATTTAACTGGGCTAATTTATGACATTAATTTGAAAAAAAATCTTATCTTTGCTCAGAAACATCTTTCCAATATGCCACTCTTCTCAATACATCAAAATTAATGTCTGTGTCTTTTCATATGCAATTTTCCAAGTTTTCGCTTACTCACAAAAGGATCTAGAGGTGGCAGTTTATTTTTCAGATGAAAATTTTCCCTGTGTTAACAACCATGTCTGTATTTGCCAAGCAGGATATTTGTACTCCAACAGCTAGATATCCTGCATGCAGACCAGCAATTAAAGCCATATCAAGACCAGTAATTTTGTGCACATATCAAAATTACCTGATAGTATGATAAGGTAGGTTAGATATCTCTTAAAAAGTATCATAGTATCCTATTTTAATTTTTAGTATTTTCTATTTATTTCTGGTTTTCTTCTGTTAATAAAAGCAGTCACCTTATAGTTTCAGCTAATGTTCTTTCTTCTAGGTGATTTAGACTTTAGCATATAAAGATGTGCACTCTTTTTTCCTCTATTGGATACAAGAATTTCTCTATTCAGGACAAAAATTTTGCTTTAAGTACATGCAGTGTGTTCAGTTTGAAAACTGGGAAGAAACACCAATGAAGTGTATGTTATGGTAATTTTGCCAATGCATCAATTAATGTAGTGGGTTAAGCACTGGCCAAACTCCAGTGCACCCACTAAAATTATTTATTCATTTTCTGCTGTGCAATAAGGATTAGGAGTAGGGCAAAAGCAGGCTCAAAACTTTAAAGAGATAAAAGGAAAACTTTATGAACAGAACTAAAAGAAGACTAATAAGAATCAGAATAAACCTTCAAAACTCTTCTCCTACCCCCACCTCCTCTTTCCATTCCCACTGACAATGTGAAGAGACAAAATCTGGGACCAGTCATTTTACCACCCCTAAAATAGTTTTTCTTCAGTTCACCTAGGGAGAGTAGTCTCCCCTGCCGTGCCATACGGACGTTTCCACAAGAAACATTTCTCTCATGGCTTCAATGTCACAGTGAAGCAGCTATCCAGGAGATAGAAATCTGTCGCTATGTCCCTTCCCTCCACTTACAGCTTTCTCCACAGCTTTTTTTGAGGCCTCAATCTTTAGCTAACAGGATAGAAGAATAAGCTGTTCAGAAACAAAGGTTCTCTTCATCTATCTCTGAGATTATCTTCGTCTCTGGGAACAGAGATCATCCTCTTCTCTTCTGGGGGCAAAGGGTCTTCATCACTCTTATCTCTCTGTTCAAGTTTCTCACTGGATCAGCTATTTCAACATTTGCTTGCTTCAGCACGGGTGCCTTTGCTCAGGTTTATGGTTTGAATGCTCCATCCCTCCAGGCTTTTTATGAATTACAGGGAGATTTTGGCGTATTATAGTTCCATCACCATCGTTTTGCAAGAGAATTTCAGCCTAAAACTAAGGTATCTCCTCATTCTCCTTCCATCTAGGATTTAGCTCTTCTTTCTTTACTGATGTTGGTGTCTCTATGCTGTTCTCATGCCTTCATCTTTCCTTTTCTCTCACTCGAGAGAGGATCAAAGTCTGTACGTTTCATCTATACACTGAAAAGAGTTAATATTTTATCCCAGCCTTGCATTAGAAAATGGCTTTTTGCTGTTGGACACATGATCTCTGCCGGGCAGAGGCCAGAGTTGTTCACAGGGGAGGATTTTTCGGCAGCGGCACTGGGGGACGTGCGGCTGGGATCTCAGCAGCCAGGCTAGGACTCAGCAGCAACATGCCATGGGCCAAATTGCTTCTCGTCCCCCTGCCTGGCAGCTGTGGGCAAAACTGAGCAGGGGCAGAATTTCAGCCTCACTGCACAGTGCCCAGCCCAGCGCAGAGCCCAGCAGGCCCGGCCCGGCCCAGCGACTACGGGCAGGGCTCAGCAAGGGCCCACGGCTGGGCTCGGCCTTCCCCTCCCCTCTCCATGCCAGAGGCCAGGCCGCAGGGGCCTGGTGCCGGCCGGCCTTACCAGGAAGGGGAAGAAAATGTTGGCAGGAAAGCAAGAAGTAAAATGGAAATTTTTCACTGTTTTCTCCTCTCTTAAATTTCATTTATAGAGGTGATTCTAGTTCCTCTAATTGGTTAATTGGTATTTTTAGTCTTTAAAGCCAGTTTGCAATCAGCTCTGCCACGTATGGAGGAAGTTGTAATGCTTTCCACAGAGGTCATTTCCATGGTTGACCTTTACATCCTTACCAAAAAATTCGATCAAGGCAAACCCAGGACAGTGCAAAATTCTAGTTGGCAGTTCAGTAAATATTACTTTTATGCTATGATTTTTGAAATAATATTGATTAATAAATGCTAAGAAAATTTCTATAATATAGAAGTTGACTCAGTCTCACATTTCTGTTACTTAATTTTAAATACACTAGTAAAGTTTTCTATTCACTTGTCCTTTTCATTACCACATAAGCTTTTCATTACTATCTAATGATCTTCAGGAAAAGCAACTACCTCATCTCAATTGTCTCAATCTAATTATTGGCATCTTCCACAGAAAAGCGTTTCAGTGGTTGTTTGGGTTATTAGTAGAAAGCTTATTACTTTGAGAAATTGTTCAATGTGGTAAAAAGTTAGATGCTTTTGACCTACCATAAGAGTTTACTATAATTTACTGAAATGTAATTCAAAAACATGAGAAAAAACATGCACATTTTTGGAAGTACTGGTAACCAAACAAAAAATCTCTGGCTTGACATTTTCTTTCTTGTAGCATTTCACTTGCAAAAGACCTAGTATTAGCCCAATGGAGGAGGAAGCTTACTTTCATTAATGTCCATTTAGGATTTAAACACTGATGTGATACCATGCTGTTTTAATGAATACGAATATTTATTTATTGTTTGTCTTCAAAAATTAAAAGCAATAACAGATGCTTTAAGTTAGTGTATAAAAAAATGCCTGCTCACTCTGTTAAAATATGAACAAGGGGTATAAAAATACCCAGCTATAAAATTATTTACGGGATTATGAGCAACTTTTGTGCACTCTTTTGACCTTAATAGCATTATTAAAATTCTCACACAGTTTTTAGCAATAAGAATATATATTTTTAAAGCTATGAGCTAAAACAGTAATACTCATCAACAGAGTTCTCAAGACCAAGCTATGTTATTTTTTCCTGTCAGACTGGATACCATGGCAACATCTGGTTAGGAGAAGCTGAAGAGATATTTGAAGGTTTGCTATTGTTAAAGTCATTGGTCTGTAACAGACATGTATTAATTGCAAGTGAATATGACAGCCCAGCCCAGATTTCTGAGCAGGAATAAAACATCAGCTTCGTTGGAGACTTAGGAACTGAACAAGAGATGAATAAAATACTGTGGTGTCTGACTTCAAATCTGGTGTCATGCTTGTGTACTCATCATTTACAAGGGCTGGGGAAAAGTTGGAATTTTATTACTGTAGAAATAATTCCCGACAGAATTCTTTAAGATGTCAAAAACCCCCCCATTGCTTGACAGCTCTAAGAGGGAAAAAATTATACATTTCAAAATATCTCTAAAACCAGTTGAGAGTTCCAATCAAGTGCAATCACTGTGATTTTGTATGAAAAAAAATTGTGGCATCATGAAAGTTTTCCTTGGATACTGCTGTCAAATTAGCTTCCAGAAAGAGTCATTACTTAAACCTGGTATGTACTTTTAGAGGAGTTTTGACAGAAAACTTTTTTTCTATGCATATACCATTAGAAAAGCTGTTAAATATGTTCAAATGGACAACAAACATTTTAATACAGATCTTAAATTCTGTACCTATTGTAAATGCGGGCTGCAAACTACAACCTTCAGACATGTAGGAGCGCTTCCTGCTGCCTTTGTGTCAGTATTTCAAAGTGAGAATGTTTTCATGGTTTATTGAAATGACAGTATGCAAGAAGCAGGTAACATTGGCAACAGTTTGACTGCTTTTTCAAGTCAAAGAAAAATGCTTTTGGTTCTCAGAGCAAGCTGTTTATGCCATGCTACGCCTTCTGTTAGATGACAAATGCCAATTTTACTTCTGTTTACACCATAAACAGAATATGAACTGAATTAGATAACATTAATTCTGGTGAAGAGAACCTGTGAACAACTTCCATGCTTCCTAATTCTGTGTTAAGAGGAAATATCCCTGCTTGAAGGCTTTGTGGTTTAACCCCAGCTGAAAACTATGTACCACACAGCTGTTCACTCACTTCACTCCACTCACAGTGGTATGGGGAGAAGAGTAAAAAAAAAACCTGAGAGGATTTTTCAAACCTGTGGGTAGAACCCCCCAGTTTATACACTGAATGTGCCATTTGGTAATATGGAATATCCTTTGGCCTGTTCAGGTTAGCTGTTAGTGGTATGGGGAGAAGAGTAAAAAAAAAACCTGAGAGGATTTTTCAAACCTGTGGGTAGAAATAAGAACAGTTTCATATTTAAATAAAATAAAAATATAAAATTATTAATAATAGTAATGGAAAGAAAGAGAGAATTGCAAACCAAGACAGATGAATGATGCACAATACAGTTGCTCACTACCCACTGACATCCAACCCTTTCCCAAGCAGTGTTCAGGTTAGCTGTTCTGGCCATGCTCCCTCATAGCTTCTTGTGCACCTGCTCACTGGCACAGCTCAGGCCACTGAAAAGTCCTTGATTGAGAGTAAGCACCACTTAACAAAACTAAACCATCAGTGTTTTATCAATATTAATTTCACAGTGAATACAAAACACAGACCCATATCAACTACCAGGAAGATTAACTCTATCCCAGCCAAAACCACGACACTGTAATAGGAGAGAAGGTCAGTATTACAGTGAGAGGGAAGATAGGTTGGAATTTAAGAAACAGATAGAGGTTCTGTTCTCTTCCTCTGAGAAATGCAAAAAAAATCCATAATGTTACACCAGCCAGTGCCAAGACCAAAAAGTAGGCTCCTGGCCATCACAACAGAATCCACAGCCCTAGGCAGTTCAGTGTGTAGACAGTGAGATCTGAAGAATTTCTTCCAAGATATCTGAGCAGTTGTTCAGAGGACCTAAATATAATGGCTAATGATGATTCCAGATTACAGGCTCAGTTTTAAGTGAATTCTAAAGTCCTGATGAAAAAAATATCTTTTTGATATTTATGTTTTTTATACAAGTCAGTGCAGAAAAAGGTTTTCTGGTATATTACTTAAGATATTACTCCTACAAATGTGATGTTTTAAAAGGCACTTAGGTTTCTGAAGTAAAACTGGGTTTTGAGGGCTAAGGATCCCAGATGCAGGCCTCATGTATTTGAATAGCCTTTACAGTGGAATTAAATTACCAGAATTAGGTTACATAAGAAGAATAAACTTCAAATTTTCTGTTTCTTCAAAATACACATTTAATAACCAGACATTTTAGGTGAAGAAAATTATAGCAAGTTTTTATTTAAACAGAAAACAAAATACTTGACTGCAAACCTAAGGAGAAAAATAAGGCAATAAAAAAAGTTCCAGATTATATTCAATTCTGAAACTTTCTTACCTAAGTGTTACATGAATCCATTCCCTTAATTTGATTTGCTACCTGCTATCATAATGATATATGGATTTCATTCTTTCTTGTCATTTGGAATGCAATCTTTCTTTTAATGTCAATTCAGTTGATCAGTATGGCAAAAATAGATGTTCAGGGATTACTTAGCAGCAGCCGGGTGCCATTACTGATCCTCTTCTGGGTCTGCTTCTTCAGAAATCTTTAACAGAGCAAGCAGTATAAATACACATTCAAAGTATGAAGCAACTGATTCTTGGCTTAGGCAGACTATAGGCAGCTGGGGTTTAGCTGTCAGGATAGGAACCTGCACAGGCACCAGCCCTGAAGCAGCTTTCAGACAGTCATGGCTGGACAGGCAGGATGAATCAGCAGGATGAGGATCAGGCTCTGAATCCTGGCAGAGGAATCTCCACCTTGCAGAGCTGCCTTTGCTGACAGCTCTATTGACACTTTTGGCTGATGCAATAACATTGAACCGCAGAGTCAGTTAGAGTTGTATACATTGGGGATTGAGTAATTTGCAAAGGATCTGAGTCAATTAAATTGCAATTACATCACATGAAATTGAGGTGGATAGAATTCAGATACTCATCCTGGAATAGGACTTTGCATTACTCTAGAATGTCTGATATACAGAACTGTTTGTTAAATGAGTATACTTCACTTCTTTGCAGAAGTGGGTATACCAAAAGCATTCTGAATATTTTATTTGCTGATGTTCCTAGAAAAAGATCATGATTGTTCTTTTAATGGCAGACATAGTTGAAGATAAGATTTCAAAGTTTCAGAGATGATAATGGGAATAACTTTGTCACTGACAAATGTAAAAAGTTTTAATTGGTTTTGGAATGCAGTCCAATTTCTTTGTATTTTCATGTTATTCATTTTATTTATGAGAAAATTTGCATTCCAGTGATGCCAAATGTATGTATGTATGTAATTTAATAGGAATACCATTTTAAACTAAAATAAATTTTTAAGAAGTGAAACAAGAACAGGTATTTTAAAATGCACTTAAATTCAGTTACATACCTTTCTTTCACACATTTAGTCACTGAAACATGCCACTACATTTATAGAAATGCAAAATGTGTCATGCACAGAATGTTTTTTTATAAATTTCTAAAATTTTGGGCCTTGTTTCAAGACACTTTTACAGGAAGAAGCAAATTATATAATCAGATGAGCTTTTAAATAAACAAACATAGAGCCTGTCTGTTACTTCCACCTCTACTGTTTTGCCTAAAATAAAATAAGGAATATTAATTAGCTTAACCAACACAATTTTACTTATTATATGATTAGCATCTCCTGGTTGTTTCTTCATACCTGTAATAACCACTATTAAAAGATGTGTGGCAAATCTTGAAGCCATTTTGAAAAAGGACAAGAAAGACAATTCAGGGACTTACAACCCTGTCTACTTCACTTCAATCCCTGGGAAAGACATGGCAAAAAAATACTTTCCCTAAATAATTCTGGGCCTGTGAAAAAGACGAAGGTGACTGGGAGGAGCCAGCTTGGATTTACTGAGAGTAAGAACAGCAAATATCATCTACCTTGGCTACAGCAGAACTTTTGTCACAGTCTCCCACAGCATCCTTGTATCACACTTTTGACATTACTATCATGATGACATGAGATGGAAAAGGAGTAGATGGACTACTAATTGGAAGGAAACTAGACTAGAGAATAGTGGTTAATTTTTCATATTCCACATGAAATTTGGAATTTCCAAGTACAGTTCCTCTATCCTGTAGGGTAGAAGAGGTCTACACTGTAACCTATCCTATTTATCAGGGACCTGGAGGAGGAGATAGAACATGCCCTCGCCAAGATTGCAGATAATGTCAAACTGGGCAGGGAATGGGCATGTTGGACATGCTGGAGAGCAGAGGGCATTTCAAAGGCTCCTACAGGTGGTGCAGAAGTGATCCAGAAGAATCCTAATGTAATTCAAAAGGTGCAAAGTACTATATGAGGAACAGACTGACTGCTCTTTGCAGTAGCGCTGTCTAGGGACTGACTGAAGCAGAGCCAACAGATTAATAGGAGCTATTGGTCCCTTTATTAGATGATATCTGGAATACTGTGTCCAGGTCTGTGCTGCTCAGCTCCAGAAAGATGTTGATAAAAATGAATAAGTTTAGCTGAGGACCACCAAGACAGTCAGAGGACAGAGCATATAGTCTCTGAGAGGAAAAACTGAGGGATCTGGGATTAGTAGTCTGAAGACAAGAAATACTTGTGAAGAAGGTTTAATAGCTAAATTCTAGCACTTTGGAGCAGGTTGCCACAAGAACACACAGCCAGACTTTTTACAGAAGTTGTACAGCATGTAAATAAGATACATCTATTGACATACCATGAATTGAAATGGCAGTTTCCAATTGGATACAGAGAGAAAATGATCAAAAACCAAAACAACAATCAGATGAGATAATTAAGGAATAATTAAACATTGACACAGGATATCCAGAAAGACTGTGGAATCATCTTCCTGGGAGGTGTTCAGCACCCAGGTAGACAAAAGCCTATGTGATCTGATCTGCATTCAATTTAAACTGCTTTGAGAATTTGACTAGATGTCATGATGTCTCTTCCAACCTGCATAATCATATAGCTGTGTGGAAATATTGCAATTCAATGAACAATAATAAATTGAAAACTTAGAATGTAAAGGAAATGTATATTCTATCTCTATAGCTCATTTAGGTTTATCGTCTGTTTTGAAATGTGACAAAAACCCAAAAGAGAAAGAGCAAAGAGAGCGAGAGAGAATTTTGCCCTTACAGAAGAATTACCTAACACCTTTGCAAATGAGATAACTGAGAGCAGAACTTGGAAGGTCTTTGTGGCCTTATAAAACTACAAACAGCATTTGCCAGATGGCTTTACAACACATTTTAATAAAAACGTATATAAATTACTCTGGCAACTCCTAACCAACATATAAAAGGTCTCTGTACAATAAGCTTCCTCTTCATTACACTTTAATCTGTCCCAGATTTCCCTAATAAGTACTGCAGAAACTAAATCCACAAAAAATGCTCTTAAAAAGGTGAACAGTTACGCCTAATGATGACCTTTATAAGTAATGAAAACAAGTTAATAAATTATTTTCTCATAAGTTCTTTAAAAATTTATTTCTACTCAAAGGTCTTTATCTCCCAAAGGATCAGAATCTTATCCCAACTGTTTCTTGAGGTTCAAGCCAATTATTTTCTGATGAATGGAATATATATCTATATTTGTTTTCTTTCTATTACTAAATACCAATAAATTTCTGCCACCAGACCTGCATGTTTGTAAAATAAAGATCAGAACAGAAGCTGCATGCCATCAAAAAAAAAGCTGTATTAATATTGATCTGATTTTTTTCCCAGCAATATTTCTACTCTCTGTTGAATGAAGAAACTACATACATGATCAAAGAAAAAGACACTTGAGAGTGAAAAACACAAATCTGGTCAGATGTATCCCAAAAAAATCTTTTAATTTTATTTCCTAAATTAAAGAAAGCAAACAGAACAATTAAATAAATAGAAGTATAAAGAAACAGCATCAACAAAGAAACATCCAAAGAAAACCACTCAATTTCAATGGAATTATACTCTTTAGAATTTTGAAAGCATTTACTTCTGAAGAAAAGAAAAACTTGTATAAATTGCTATGCCATTCATAATGTAGTTCAAGAACAACCAAGAGTGTATACTGAACAATAATTCCTCTAAGAGAGTGAAAAATTGAAATAATTATGAGGAAATAAGAGAAAGAAAACACAAACACACAAAAGAAACCTGAACCAAGTCAACAGCAACAAAATAAAAACAACTCCCCAGTGACACAGACAAAACAAGAGTGTTACACCAGATGAACTTGGATCATTAGGCTTTTTTTTTTTTAATTTTTCGTGTTCAATATACTTCAGCAACTTTTATTCTGTCTAAATATATGAAACTAATATAATTTTCTTCTTAGTAATATCAGGTGGCTTCCCAAATACAAACAAGCCTCTAAATTGTTAATTGGTTCACTGATACTTGGTGTGCTAACATTGCCAAACAGAATTCTTCAAAATATTATTTAAGGACTTTCTTTTATGCTTATTTTCGTCTTTCATATAATTTGTTTTATTCATTCTCTCCTCTCCTCTCCTCTCCTCTCCTCTCCTCTCCTCTCCTCTCCTCGCCTCTCCTATCTTTTTCCCCTTCAAAAACAAAGAAAAAATGTATGTTCTTTCAACAAATTGTTAATGATAAAAGTAATTTTTAGTAATTATTTCACGTTCCCATTTTCATCTGTTTTGTTAGTTCTTTAACCATAGTAAACAAAAAAAATCATTAAAACATCAGCTTTCTCATCTGTAAGGAGAATAAAAACAAATAAAAAAAAATGTAGCCACTTCATGACAATTGGACTTGCTATTTGATCCATTACAACTACCTCTGCTTCCCTGTCCTTTTTTCCTAAATCCCAAAGCAGGTTTCCTAGATATTGAGAAAAAACCAAATACAATTACTGAGATATTTAAAGGCAGACATAAGTTCTTTATCTTTCCTTTTTTTTCTCATATTGATCACATAAGTGACCATGAATTAAAAAGATTCTCTTTACCTTTCTGAACACTTTTGATTTGCAGCTTCTGCAATATTTTCATAAATTGCAGTCAATCATTTTTGTTTCAATCAAAATTTATACTGAACTCAGAACAGAAGAAGATTGTTTTTATAAAAGGAATATAGTATAAGGGAGTTATTAGCTTGTAAGTATAATATTTCAAGCGCATAACCAATTTCAGCAAGCTGGCCCTTATTATTGTATATTGAATTAAATTTCAGGAAAAATAGCGAGTTAAATGGTGTCTGAAGTTCTTCAGGTAGCACTTGCCACAGAAGAAAATAGGCAGATATATTGCATTGTTTCATTTGATGAATGCATTCAGTAGTAGATACATCTATCATGAAGCCAGAACTGTTCCCAGTGAGCACATATTCTGATTTTGTGTTCTATGACTTAAATGAGTTTTGTTTTGTAACACAACAGTAGTTTTCTGCATTTTAAGCTATCAACAAATAAAATATTTCCATAAGAGCTGAGATGCCTTTAGAAATATTGCATTCACACATTATTATATAACATTTATAAACATAGTCATATCACTATTTGCACCCCCAGAAAAGTGTTACCAAATTCCCAGACTTTCAAAGGTCTCTGAACCTAGTTCAAATTTTTACAATGTATAACTATAATACTTTATATTGATCAATACTGTTTGTTTTATTAACCAATTAGGATAAAATTAGTTTTGAAATAAAAATGCTATTAAAAATAAATCGTGTCTTAATGCAATTGAAATTCTGGATGAAATAAATAGTAATTCAATTTTAGTTGAACAAACAAAACCTTAACCTGTCTTAATAATGCAATGTGTTATGTACTTATTCGTATATGCCCACAGATGCACTGTGCCACTTCTAAATTGCTTTTCACTTCTGGAACATAACCCATATCTTAGGCTAAGTTCTTAAGAAATACTTGGCAAACAAAGCACACAGCTCTTAGTTAGTGGGGGTTTGTTTAAGTTTTGATTTCATATAAATTATTTTATTTCTGGTTGTGATTAATATCTGTTTATAAATATTACAAACAAATCAGATGTGCAACACATTCATCCGCACACCTTGAAAATGTATGACATTCAGCTCAGTTTATCTTCTGTAATGTACATTTTAGTTTAGAAATTACAATCTGCAGCACATATCAATGAAAATCAAATTTTTGGGTTTCAGTTTTGACTTTGTTTGCTTGTTTAGTTTTTTTCTAAAATAAGCTAAAACCTAAAGCAACCAAAAATTAAATCAGAGAGAAAAACTTTGTGTACATACGTAGAATGATAAAAACCCTGTAAATACCAGTAAAAAACTCAAAATATACCAGTCTAGTGAGTAAAATGGTGCGATACATGAGAAAATGCATCAAGAGAACATAACTTTAAGCAAATTTTTCTTCAACCATGGAACAGTGAAAAGGAGGACAGAAATTAAAGGAAAATATACACACAGAAACCTAACACAAATACTAGAAGCTCTGAAACTACCAGGAGGAGGGGAAATTGCAAGAAGGCATGTTTGCAGTGGATATATCTATGTGTAGATAGTAACAACTAAAGTCTAAATAATAGAATTTATTCAGAAATTCTAGTGTTATGAAGTTTCAAGTACATTGGAATATATATTTTTATCAAAAAAAAAAAAAATCCCACAGCAAAGACACTGAGTGTTATCTTCCAAAAAAAGACATATCCTTACTTATGGTTGTTTATTCCTTAGAGTGTGGTTTGTATGTGTGTAGTTCTCAGACAAATTCTGAATTATCTATTTTAAGGATGATTTTTTTCTGTAAGAAGAGTGGAATAATATCATTGATGATATTTAGGATACAACAAATATTTAGGATACAAACAATATTTAGGATTAACACAAATTCTATCTTAAAACTTTATCAAAAGAGACTGAAACATCAACCTATACTTCTAATGCATATAGGAGGGACCTATACTTCTAATGCATATAGGAGGGACCTATACTTCTAATGCATATAGGAGGGAGAGAACAGCAAACAAAACATGCTCTTGCAGACATGTCAGGTGACCAAACTCTTTAAATGTATACTTAGTCATATTTTAATCAATCAGAATACTTAAACATCTAATATAATTCAAATCACTTAAATTTAAACATGTGCTTAAGTGCATTGATTAATTGAGGCTATAGGACTAAATTAATTCCCCAGGAATCCCTATTCAGGGAAATCATTTGGTAAAATATTAGTAATTACTTTGAACTTCTGTGACCTGATGGACTCATGAGGTCAATTGTAATCTTCATTAGATAGATGAGAAGATGTCTTTTACCTGGGTAAACACCAACAGCTTGATTGACCAAGATCATATAATGAATTTGTAAATGATCTCATAAAAGAACAAACATTCTAACATCCCTATTTGGGATGTTAGACTTTGCATCTACTGCTTATTTGTTCTCATGTAGAGTTATAAACACTGTTTTGTGGGTTTTGCACTTTTAGATGAGAACATGGCAATCATCACAAAGTGATATACTGCAGGATACAATTTATTAACCTTGATGTTTATTTTTGTTGAACATGATTTGTATGTATGAAGTTGGTTGGGAAGTTTTGTTTGCACAACCCCAGTACAGAGGCTGGTTTCTTCTTGCATGTACCCACCTTACATTATCTGCAGTAACAGAGCCTTAATAGACACTGTGGTGACCTTAGCCATGGTCAAACCCCAGCCTCTCACTGACACCACTGTCGCAGGGAATGAGGAGAAAAATGGAAAGCAAAGAAGCTCATGGATAGAGGTAATGACAATTTAATAAGGAAAACAAAGACTTTGTGTACAAATCTAGCAAAAAGAAAAATTCATTATTTATTTCCTATCAGCAGAGCAGATGTTTCCTGACTTCAGGAAAGCAGGGCCTCAGTACATACGGCAATTGCTTGGAATGACAAATACCATAACTACAACCATTCCTCTCTTCCTTCCTAGAAGATAACTCCACAGCCTGTCTGGGCAATCTGTTTTAGTCCTCTTTCAACTTCAAAGCAAAATATCTTTTCCCCATTTCGATGGAATTTTCTGTGTTTTTCAGTTTGTGACCATTTCCCCTTGCTCTGGGTATCACTGGGTATCACTGTAAGGAATCTGGCCCCATTTTATTTTTTTCTTTACATCTTCCCTTATGATACTTGAATGCAGTGATAAGATCCCTTCTTAGCCTTCTCAGGACTAATCAGGGCCACTTCCCTCAGCCACTGTTCATAAGAGAGATACTCCAGTCCCTTGATCATTTCTGTAGCCCTTTGGACCCACTCCAGCAGTCTCCTTTTTTGAAGTGGGGAGTGCAGAAGCTGACACAGTGCTCCACATACAGCCACACCAGGGCTAAGTAGACAGTGACCTGCTGGAATTGCTCTTCCTAATGCACCCAAGGATACTGCTGGCTTTTTTGGCCACAAAGGCACACAGCTGGCTCCTTGTCTGCCAGGACTCTGAGGTCTTTCATTCCAGGTGCAGGAATCTGTACTTTCCTTTGTTGAATTCCTCTCTGCCCAACTGTCCAGCCACTCTGGGTCTCGCTGAATGGCTGCGCAGCCTTCTGGTGTATCAGCCACCCCTCTCGGTGGTGCATCATTAACAAGTTTGGTGGTTTCTGCTTACACAAACATACTTGAAGGAAGAGAGTGAGACATTTTTTCAGGCATTGTTTTCTTGAGTTTTTTTTTCAAATGTAATTGCCGTTTTAGGAAAAACAGCAAATGTTCCAAACAAAATAGTTGTATGCAAACCTATTTTTTAAAATTTTCATTTTAATCAAACACAATTTTTCAAGAAACAGAGAAGGGGGAAAAAATTAAGATTATAGAAGTTACCTTGACAACTGAAAACAGAGGGTCAAAGTTTTTTCAAAATTTTGCACTGTCTTGAGCATATATAGTTAGTAATAGTAGTGAGCCTTTACACTTCTTGATAGACTACTTCTAATATTTTTTTCTCCACTGTCAAATCATAGTATAATAAATGTCTTTTCTAAAATAAATTAATCATAGATGGTATTATCAGCTTTTTTAAGAATTTTTACAAGTAAGCTATTTTAAACAAAAAAGACAGTCTCAGTCTGTTGATGAAAAAGATCTGTTTTCTGAAATGTCTACATTTTGATAAAACTTATATAGGGTTTTGGTGTTTTCTTAATTGGATTTTATACAGTTTTTACTGTATTAAGGCTAGAAACGGGCAGACTAGAGGCAGAGAGAAACAAAGAGCCTAACGATCCAGAAAATGTGTATGGAATATATGGGAGTGGAGCTTTGATATTTTAAATCAAATAAAGTGGCATATTTATACTTCTGTTTTATTTGGGAAGGAGAAAGTCCAGCAAAACCAAACCACCACTGTTTTTGAACCCACCAAAAATTGTTGTATCACTAACAAATTTGGTGGTTTCTGCTTACACAACCACACTTGAAGAAAGAGAGTGAGACTTTTTTTCAGGCATTGGTTTCTTGAGGTTTTTAATGTAATTGCCATTTTAGGAAAAATATCAAATATCCCAAACAAAATAGTTGCATACAAATTTATTTTTTTTTAATTTTTATTTTAATCAAACACAGTCTTTTCAAGAAACAGAGAAAGGGAAAAAAATTAAG
Source organism: Pyrgilauda ruficollis (assembly GCF_017590135.1). Classification (NCBI taxonomy): domain Eukaryota; kingdom Metazoa; phylum Chordata; class Aves; order Passeriformes; family Passeridae; genus Pyrgilauda; species Pyrgilauda ruficollis. The sequence continues at coordinate 4,745,731 of NW_024525823.1, read as the reverse complement.
ATTATAGAAGTTAGCTTGACAACTGAAAACAGAGGGTCCATTTTTCAGCCCAAAAAAGGCTGAAATATTATTTCCTTTTTTTAGCCATTTCAAGTTATTATTTAAAGGTGTCCAGATAAAACTAGTAAACATAGCAAATAAGCATCATAATTTTAAATACAAATTATCGAAAAATGGTTTGGATTTTGAATTAATTTAAATAAATCTCATAGCTGAACCAGTTCAGCTATTGAGTGTCACAGAGCATTCCTTCTCTTGCTGGTCACCTGGTTGAGCTGATGAGATCAGAGGTGACAGACCTGTTTATTTTGGTAGCTGTGAATAATATGTGATTATGATTTACCCTGTTTGACATCAGTGAATGGTTAATCTCTTTCTGTTTGCTCAGAGTTTAATGCTTGCATCAGTTGTGTACACAACTCTGCAACTTCTGTGCTGTAGATCAGGAAGACCAAATAAAATAGGTTTGAATTGTATATGAGAAACTTTCTCTCTGAATAGAGCTTTATATACCCTACCAGCAAGTGAGCAGTAGTTGAGATATGAAGCAAACACGGTAAAACTATTTCAGCAGCATAATTAGAGAATTTTTTTTTGTATGAAATAAAACTAAAAGTGAATTCTTCTACCTAATGAAAATAGGGATCTAAAAAGTGATATACAGACAATCTGCAGTATAAGACTAATACTGATGATCACTATAGACATCACAGAATCATAGAATATGCTGAGTTGGAAGGGACGCATCAGAATCATGGATGTACAATTCCTGGCCCTGAACAAGACACCCCAAGAGTCACACCATGTGCCTGAACATTGTCCAAACACTTCTTGAACCCTGTCAGGCTTTTTGCTGTGGTTACTTCCCTGGGGAGCTTATTCCTGTGCCTAACCACTCCCTGGGTGAAAAACCTTTTTCCTGATATCAAACTTAAATGCCCTTCAACTCAGCTTCATGTCATTTCCTTGAGTCCTGCCACGGGTAAAGAGAGCAAACAGATGAGTATTTGTTCCTTCACTTCACCTCATGATGGTGTTGAAGACCACAATGAGATCTTCTTTCAGTATCTTCTTCTCTAGGCTGAACAGTCCAAGTGACAGTAAGAAATTGGTCAGCAATGACAATAAAAGATAGTTAAAAAAATTAAATAAGTTTAATGTGATGCACAAGCTAAGCAAAGACAAAACCCAATTCTAGGTGAAGTCATTCTAAAACAATACTTAACAAAGGACAGTTGGAGGGATGTAAGTAGTGATTACAAAATGGAATAATTCATAATGTTTTAACTGAAACAGTGATCACAGTGAATATATCACAGGTGATATGATGCACAGTAATGTTACCAGTATCTTGAAATCACAAAACAGTGTTAGGTTCCTAAACTGATTGAAAGGGTCTGAAAATAGCAGCAATTCTGCCCCTTTTGCCAAGGAGAAAAAGAAAAAAAATAAAAACCCCAAACCCCATACAAAAGCCCCATATTAAGAGCAGAATGCAATGCAAGACATAGTGAAACATTTCAAATATTTGATGCTGATTTACCAGCTCTATGAATGGGGATCATGAACAAAAGAATTGAAATGAATTAACATTCTTTTCACCTACTTGTAGTGTTTGCACCAAGTTAAGTATTATAGGCTTTGAATGTCCCATTTCAATATAAAATTCTGCGTGATCTTTACAATTAGCAGCATAATCAGTGTGTTTGAACACAGTGAATACATTTCAGCCATGACCATCTTGATAAGAATGATTTATTGTCTACAGAGAGTCCTAATTTGGTGAATTTACAAAATCCCTTTGAGGCAACAGGGCAAAACAGAGGAGTCACTTCTTTCTGAGGAGAACAAGCAAGAACAGATTAAAACTATAAAAAAAGTTTCAGTTGTGAGAATGGCCACCAATACCCTGAGCACTGAGATCAGATAAAGATTACCTCTTAAGGAATAGCATGGCCTTTTTTCTTCAGTCATCTCAAGCTTTCTTGCCTTAGAACAACATATCTGTGATTTAAATCTCTGCTAAATTTGATTATTTTGCCTTTCCAACTCTTTAGACTTAAGAATTATATGAGAAAAACTAAATCTTATATTGATGTGAGCTCAAGAGGAAAGGACTCCAAAAAATTTCAGTAGAAGAAACAAAAATAAAAATATATATTTTTTCTCTACAAGGCAAGGACTACTTCTAATAAAAAGGTGTGTTTCATTTAGAAGCTGTGCTGGCATTGCTCCTAACATAATCATTACTGACAATTGTTAAAAAATCTTCAAACTAAAATAATGCGGCATCTATTGTGTTGAGACATCCAGCTCATTCATGTTTGTGTTCACTTAGAGAAGATTTTCACTTAGGATGAAACACATTCACAGCAATTATAGTTTTGCTACACTATGAACAGTGCAGATGTTTTAAAGAATAATGTTGTAATAAAATAAATTATAATTCTTTGAGTAAAACCAGGATTAAGATTTTAAATTTTGGATTTATTCAGAAAAAATATTTGCTAAATTTTGTCTCCAAGGATGTACACACTTTGCTGCAGGAAGAAAACCAGAATACTGTCTAAAAATTATGGGTTCTTTGGTCTGGTGGGTATCATAGTGCATGGGAGTCACGTTGTTTCCTCAGAATACAAATGTACTGAAAAAAATTTAAACATCTATTGAAAGGAATATATAGGCTAATTAATGGTAACATTTCTTGTTAGAACCTTCTGGACAGGTGCAAGATAAATCCTTTTAAAATAGTTTTTTATGATCCATCTTTGGAAGTAGTCAGTATTTAATCAGAAAAACATCAATAGCTCTTGTAAAAAACAGTAGTATTTATTTTATTGTTTGTTATAAACACCTTTCAAATAATATTTTGGCTATTTACCAAATGTTTTCAGCACTTATGTAGGTAGAAATGAGATAGATTCTTGCAAATTCTTATTTATGAACCTTTTTGGTTGGCATAGATAATATGGTGCTATAGTTTGAAAGCTGAAAACACTTTCACGTTTTATTAATTCTCTTGTTCTATTAATTCTCTAATTCGCAATATGAAGCATTAAAACATGATCATTTATGGGATGGAAATATTTAAGTTAATGAGTTTATGACAGTTTGTGGAGAGACTAATATAAGTTTTTCTGCTATAAAAGAATTTTATATAATGGTTTTAAAGACATAATGAACTTAATGTTATGAAGATAAAAATTATTGAAAGTGAAATTTATTGATGATTATAATGAAATAGTGATATTTACATTGACGGATGTTTTAAAATTCTTATCAAAAACAAATTAGATTTCTGACAAATATGTGTTTAGAAGATTTTCCAGCATATTTTTTTTTATAACATTTGGTTTTTAGTTTCCCAGGACAAAGACTGGGATAATAATAAAGGGATAATACTAGCAAGAATACTACAAAAGATCCTCTTTCTTTGTAGTCATAAAAGATATTAGTGTTGATTAATGATTTTGCTTCAGTAACTCAATGAGTTTTAATAATTTAAATATGATTGGCTAGTGAAAAAAAGAAAACCACAACATTTCAATATTATGAAATGTTAATTTAATATCACTCTAATCTGAATATCAAAAATGGTTAGTGATGTTTTCACAAATCAGAAAATGGTATACAGATACTCTCTCAAGGACATCAATAGCAGAGAACAGTAAAGTAGCCTTAAAGAATTTATATAATTTATATTAATGAATATTGTTTTGTCTGTTTGCACTGAAAATAATTATGAATGCTATAACTGAATCAATAGTTCAATGTAATGAAATTTTTATATGTACTGGACTCTGGTATTGCTTTTAAAGCTTACATTAGACCTTAGGATACTTTTGGTAAAAGCACAAAATCTCACATGACAATGGAGTGGTATGTAGTAAGCAAAAACTAAATTCTAATCATCTCCAATATACGGAGTGAAGAGTAAAAAGCAATGGCTAAATTCCTTTGAAAATTTAAGGAGAAACTGTTTCAATCCTGATTAAAAATGGCCAAAATATTTTGAGCCAGACAGCAATAGCTATAAGCTAATTGGAGAATCCAGGCCAAGTATGATCTTACTATTGAAACAAAATTCTCATATTATAGGGGTAAAAAAAATAAAATAGAAATTAATCAACAATGAGAGAAGAGAGCAGGGGCTATTCATGGACAAACAAATCTATAAATCTAAATTAATAATCAATTCAAAGTTCTTTTCTTAGTCTTGATATTCCTGAAATCAGACATATTCTGAACTTTGCAGTTTATTCTGTGATAAATTTGAGTAACTGTAAGTAGCTCATTGGTTTATCTCATTTACTTAAGAGAAGCAGTTTTTCCAGTTATTTTGATTTGTAAATATAAAAAACTTTTAGGTCCTCAGGGCTTTGGGAAATTAGAAAATTAAATGTTCTATATTCTTAATTGGCTTGAAAAGGAAAATACACCACCCCACCCTCACTCCCCAAAAAAACAACAAACCAAACTAAAGTCCCCACATAAATCAAACAAATCCCTAAAAACAATCAAGTTAAAAAAAATACCCTCAGAAAACTCCATTATCAAGGCCCCTATGTTGCATGCATGCCAATTTTGAGCTCTCAGTGCTCAAATGGATCTGGCATAAAGGATGCTAAGATTTCCTCACTTATTCAGCTCAAAAGAATTTCTTATAGGTCATAATCCTGGCAAATTAAAATGGTCCGTCTTCTCTATTAGGAACTGTGTGACTGAATACAATTGGACTGCATTTTTATATACTAACAGGTTAAGAAAACACTGTGCTGATATTCCAAATGGAACAGCTTTATAGAAGTGGAGGTAAATAGGATCAGAGGTAAAATGTAAACAGAATGTCAATGCCAGGCAGGAATTAATGAACTACATTTTCACCATAGTGTTTACACAGATATTAGCCAGGAGAATGTGGGATCTGTATCTTCCCCATTAGTAGCAGTACAAAAAGCACATATCCACACCCAGTGGATTTCATCCTGATTTAATGAAATATCTTAAGAACTCTGTTTTGAGCTCAAACTAGCCACCGGGTTCTTCAAGACAGGAAGAATCCCCTTAGATAGGATTTCTTTGACCAATATCTGCAACAATTTCATCATTATCACATCTCAAATTGCAGATTAATGTAGTTTATAACAACAGCGTCCTAAAAGAATTTGTCCTTTAGAATGTCTTTCTTCTCATCTTAAAATACGTATCAGCTGTAGCAGGGTCTAAAGAACAAGTCCTATGAGGAGCAGCTGGGTAACTTGGACTGTTTATTCTGGAGAGAACAAGGCTCAGGGGAGACCTTATGGCTCTCTACAACCACCTGAAAGGAAGCTGGAGTGACATGGGTGTCAGTCTCTTCTCCCAAATAGAAATTTATAGGATGAGAGGAAACAGCCCACCTTGTACCAGGAGAGGTTCAGATTGCATGTTGGGAAAAAATTCTTCACAGAGTGGTCAAGCATTGGAACAGACTGTCCAAGGAAGTTGTCGAGTCACCACCCCTGGAGGTATTTAAAAATCATGTAAATCTGGCCCTAGGGACTTTTGTTAATGGTGGATTTAATAGTGTTGGAGTTGAATACTATGATTTTAAAGGTCTTTTCCAACCTAAATGATTTTATGATTCTATGATCTGAAATAGTCAACAGAAACATGTAATAGTTGTTTCTCCTGTGACTGTGAAAGTAGTTGTAGGCAATTAATTTACATGTAGATAGTTTTGTCTGACATTCCTAAAGTTAAGCAGAATGAACTATACTCTTCAGGGCAGTAATTAATCTCTTTCAAAATAGCTCCCTGGGAAATGACACTCTGAAGATACCTCTTTCTCTCCAGGTCCTTGGAATAAAGTAATGAGCTGTGAGATAATATATTTGTTTTGAGAGATGGCTTCTATTCATTGAGTGTCAATGTCTGCACAATTGAATAGTTTGATACTTTCACCTTGTGGCTGCACATGAGGCTGCTGCCACAGCTTCACAGTACTTAAAAGCCATCACAGAAGGAGATTGTCTGAAAGTAAGTTTAAACAGTAAGAAGATTCAGGTAAAGAAGGAAAAAGTAAAGCTTTGAATAATACAAGAAGGAAAAAGTGAGAATGTGTTGCCTCTCTATTGACTGATCAGAATTACAATAGTCTAAAACCAAAAGACGAAATCTCTAAAGAGTAAAGAGGGTTTAGTGGAAGAAGATTCTTTGAAAAATTAAATCACAAAGTTCTGGAGATGCAAGAACAGCTAAAGAGCACTTGGTTTCATTATCATAAAGTATCAGCTACAGTTTTCCAAAGTACTGGTCAGTGGAAATTCAGAAATTAATCTGAATATCATTGCACATGTCAGCAGAGACAACTTTATGAATTTTCTTTGAAGTACTTCCCTGGAAGAATTTGTTTAATAAAAATTACAACCTCATCTCAGAAAACACTAGGGAAGCCAAACCCAAAATATTTAAAGCGTGAAATGTGTTAGTTTTTTGATATGCCAACAAATCAAGATGACTATGTGGTTTGTGTAAAATGCTTCAGATACAGTATTGGCAGAACTATTGATAAGGCATTTATGATAGTCAAGACCAAAACTACTAACAAGGCACAACACATACTGACAATTGAAAATAAATGGTGAGAGAATTTTGACTTGAATATGGCTACATTATCATAGAACTTAAAATCGTTCTTGAAAAGCTATACAATGACAGCACTGTCAGTGTGCAAACTGATCAGAAAATAAGGTAAGTTTCACCTGTTTTAGCTACATATGTGTCCATTTGAATTTACACTCAGAGGCAGTAATAAAAGAAATGGACATTCTCCAAGCATGAGTCATCTGACCTATTTCAAATATTTACTTTAGCATGCAATGTATCAGCTCCTAAATGCACATTAATAATGAATACTTGTTCAAATTAATCTTTCATATAGTGTCTGTGAAAAGAAGAATACAGGAACAATCCCTTAGGAGTCTATGAGTAAGATACTTCTAAATATTAATAATAATTCCAGTGTAGCAGGTGTCTCAGGAAAGCAGTTGGTATTATTATAATTATCCTCAAGAATGAAAAGGCCTGCATGAGCTCCTGAAAAGGGGAAGCATGGTGCATTTCTTGGAGAGAAAGAAAAGGAAACTTCCTTAAAGTACAGGAAACAGAACTGAGAAATGCTGTGTCTAAAGAAATACTTCAGGGGAACACAAGGAATATTTTCATCAGATTGAGGTTTTGAAGATATTATACCCTGAACCCATAATAAAACCTAATGCAAGATAATGCTTTTTCCACAATATTCTAAGTCAAGACAACTCTGCTGTTGAAACAAGTTGCTTCATGGGTTTCTGAGGTTTGGTATTTTTGCTCAACCATCTAAAGAAATCATTAATTTAATAAAAATGTATACACAAATGACTACTTTAATTACTATATTAAGATTCAGACAAAATTGAATTTGATAACAATTTTAAATAAGAAACTGGGAATTCTCCACAATAAAACAGCAAATGATAAAGCAATCCTGGAGCTTGTATTCATCTATTCATATAAGAAAACCACATGACTATGGCATTAATAATGCATAAGAAGCAGAAATATACTCATGACTCTCCTTGTAGTTAGAAAAAATCAAAGTGGTAGATTCATATCAGGTGATGATGATGATGATGAAATATCTCCTACTCCCACAATAACTCTGTAGTTGTTAAGCAGCAACTACTATAACTGGGTAGTTTAAAATTTGTCTGGCATTCAATAATTTTAAAAGAGCTGGCTGGAGAGCTCCCTAGACAATTGACATTGATTTTTCAATAAGTCTTGGAAAACTAGGGAAGCTCCAGAGGACTGGAAGAAGTCTAATGGGTCAATACTTCAAAAAGACAAGCAGGATGAGCTACAATAATTAATTTTCCATAAAACAGCTTTGGTCCCAGGAATACCCTGGAACATTTCATGAGAACTCCAAGAATAAAGGATTCAAAACAGGTAAAACAGAAAATGTAAATCAATTCTGATTCATTGAAAATAGGAGTTTTGAAATTTCTACACTTTTTCATCAGATTACATAACTGATACGTCAGAGCTCTGAGTCAATTCTTATCTGTATGTAAGTATTCTATTTCATATTAAAAAACATTTTAGAAACAAAATACTGGAAGGGATTTCTTGTGTTGCTGAAATCATTCATCAACACATTCCTTCATGTATGACCTCTAAAACAAAAGTACTGTCTCAAAAATACCCTTATTTTGCCGCTTTTTCCTAGAAGTCAACCTACAATAGCACTAAACCATTTAATTTCTTCACAGAAAGTACTGGTTTTATGATTATATGTAAATTTCAAAAATCTTCATATAAATCTTGTTCTGTGTATTTAAAAAAGTTTTCCCTTGGGATTTTATTATTTTTTTATTTTGAATTCATTTTTGATAGGGGATAGAAAACCTTTATTATCCCAAAGGTGTTAGCTCATTTAACAAGTTCTTCAGTCACTTTTCCTGCAGTGGGCTTCCATTTCCACAAACAGCTTTAAATAGCATCTTTATAAACACTTTTTGTTCATTATTCATACTATACTTGGGGGACAAGACCAGCACAAAGTGGTGGGATGAATAATGTCTACAATAGGCAGAGAAAAACTAGAAAATAATCTTTTATTTTAAATTGCACATACACCTTTTAACGTCAAATTATTGCTCAACCTTTCAAGGTCATCCAAATTTTTCCATTTGCTATTTTAATCTTCAGCATTAATAGCATCTCACATCACCATATAATTAGAATAGATCTTTGAGCTAGTTGCTAATATCAGTCACCTTAAAATGATCAAAGACAAATTCATAAGGAACTCTATAAACAAATTCTATCAAGTCTCACAGTCCTCTCTTAGAATAATTTCTTGTCTCTCATTTATTCATTTACACAATTTACAGTTCTTTGGCCCATCTTCTTCATCATCATTAATAATTTCCCATGAGGTGCTAAACTAAATGTTTTATTAAAATCTGGGTAGATTAGATAAATCACATTTCTCTTGACTATAGAAAACTATCTGATTATCCTAGTAGAAACAACCTTTTAAAAACCATTTAAATTTGTTCCTAAGTCTTTAATTGCTGTTTTCTTTAAAATTAGCATTAGATGATATCTAGTGTTTGGATAAGTCTAGTACATAATTCTTACTCTTCTTCTCAATAGTACAATATTTTCTACTTTTCCATGAACTGACTTTTTTAATTAAAAGACTTTGTCACTCACATGATGTCACCAAGTAAAAGTTCATTTGATGTTCTGAAAAGGAAATGTGGTTCATTAAGCTGCTAGGTTTTGGTTCTGATTCCACTAAGAGTTTTTTTTGGACTTTGTATGTTGGCTGATGATTTTTGCTTTGTTTGGTGCAAATTTCTTCTCATTACCTGATTTACTTTAGCTCCAGTTGTATAGGTCTGCCTTTGATTTTGGTTATTTGTTTTTTCAATTGGGTTTTCGTATTTCTGCTGTTTTGGGGAAAGTTTTTTGGTTTTGTTTTTGGGGTTTTTTTTAAGAACTTTTGATACTTTCTTTATTTAATTTTGCTTTGTGAAATATAACTTGATTTATGTTTTCTGCTAATCACTAAGACAAGTTTCTTTGACAATAAGCAATTTTTCCACTGTTTGTGGAATTTCTGACTACCTTTAACTTAGTGTTGATTTTTACTGTAAAATTTACAGGTCTTTTCTACAAACTACTTCAGTACAAGTACGTATATGTTCCCTTTGGAAACAGCATGAAAATTTTGACTACTGTGAGTGATATAAATTTTAAACCTGCTATGCTTTCAGGTTATGAATGAATTCAGTAAATGGTTCTGTTAGCTTTTCAGAGTATCCCCTCTCTGATAGAAGCAACAAACAATAAATATTATTTTGTTTTAAATTTAACTTTCCAGAAAGAAAAGTTAGACGTATCAGGCTTCCTGAAACATAAAGGTGTGGTTGTGTTCCCATAGTGACAATACTTGCAGAAGTATTGTCTCTCTAACTACTTAAAAGGTACTTCAAAAAACCACACAGAGACGCTGCTTCCCACAACACTAAGGAACTTTAAGACAGGAAATGTGACATGACAATATATTGTAAAGAAAGAGGCAGTACTTATCAGTTATGTTGTCATTATTATTACTGATTCTTATTTTCAAATCAATTTTTTTGCTAAAGTAATTAATAGAAAATCAAAATCCATTTTTACACTTAATGGGGAATTATCTTCAAGCAGTTCTGTTTTCAGAAACTTCTACTGAACAAATCCACTTTTTAATTCTAAAGCACGTTAACAATGACCTGGGGGAAAAATACTTTTACCTGAAATACTGGAATTCTTCACCAACTGAATTATACCAAGGAGCCTGTCTTTTCTGAAAATTCAAATAAATCCTGAAAAGAAAAGCATATTTAAAATATGGGTTCTGCATTCCTTACTTACTACTTTGCCCTGAAAAGCTTGGTGATCATGATGATTAATTTACTAGGGATAAGACCCTGCTTCAGTGTTGCAGTCAAAAAGGCTAAACAAAGATTTAATGACATAAAAAAGCCTGACAGAAACATGGATTTTGTATTACCTCTGTAGATGAGGTTGGTAACACTGCCTAATTTCCAGCAATTGACCTTTAGTTTCATTCCACTTTTCATATTACCATAATGCAGTATTCATTTTCAGTGTTTGCTGAAAGAAAAAGAACTGGTGAAGTACCTAAATTATTAGAAAGAGGTTTAATATGGAAGAGAAAAAAGAATTTCAATGTTGTGAAGAACAATCAATCCATTTAATTTGACAAGAGAAGATTAAGAAATTATTTAAGCACTATATAAAATTTGTATGTACTGAGTAGAATTGTTAGATTTTCAGGTGACAATGGAAATGTTTATGAATACAAGAAAGATAATGTGGGCTGTAGATATAAAACATAAGTATTTCATGTGTAATTGATATATGTATACTTTGACACTGCAGTACATGTATAATTTATAACATTTCATTAAGTAAGTTTGGAGTTTGACACCTGCAAATTAATACCAATTTAATTTAATATGGTAACTGATTATTGGAATAATTTTTGCAGCATAATAGAATTTTCCTCTCTCTAATGAATTAAAAAAAAAATTAAGTTAGGATATTTTGAGGTTGTGTTTAGGAATGACATTTCTAAAATCTTCTTCCAGAGCTACATTTTTCTCAGTGGACAGCTTTGATTAATAAGGATTGAGATGGGCAAAATAGTCCTTCAGAATAGAAATATGTGAAGCACAGTTAATTGTTTACTTATAAGTAAACAATCATGAAAAGCTATACAGGGTTTCTACCATTCATTAAAATTTGTAGAGGAATTTCTGAGGATGAAACTGAAATAATTCTGTAATGGATCTGTTTGCAATATTCCTGGGGGTGGCACCCCTCTGATCTTATATTATTGGTAGTATTTGAATCTGATTACCAACTGGTGTTTACAACACATCAATGGTTCTTTTTATTCATGAGTCTACAGAAGCTGGTGGTTTTGGTTGTCTTGTTTGGTCAGTTCAGGTTTTTTGTTATGGGGTGTGTGTGGGTCTGGCTGTGTTAAAAGTACTGCCAAGAGAAAATAACTGTGGAATAATATTCTGTTTGGCTTGTAAAACACTGATGCATAGATGTTATATTTGCCACAGCATTCTCAGTTTAGGTTTCAGTGTCCCTCTGGACAGAAAATGATTATGATCCACGCTGGTTGAGAGCACAAGCAGCCAAGGTAAAGTTTTGTATATGCAGTAAAAGTAATTCTTAAAAAATCACTTATCTCTTCTAAAGGCTACCACTGTGCTGTCCTCTATTTTTCTTTTAATGTACAGATGAAGAAATTTCCTGTGTAACCATTTATTTTTATTTTCTTGCAGAGATACACAGGGTCCAATTCACTAACATCCTGAGGGTCCTCATCCTTTATAATTAGAATTCAACTCTACTAGAAGAAATCTTAAATGGGAATAGAAAAAAGCAATGCATTGTCAAAATGTACAATCAGACAGGTATACAAGTCAGGTGAAATGGATCAGATCAATTTTTATATTCTGGTTTTTAGTGAATCCTTTTCTCTAATAATGTACAGGTATTCCTCACAAACCACTGATTTCCAAACAGATTTGAAATTTATTTCATACACCGGGAGAAAATGATGTTGTTATTTCAGTTGGTGTCAGGTTATATTCTACAAGGATGTGGCTGTCTCCACTATTGATGAGAAAATTTCATTGTGGAAGATGGGGAAAAAAATTACTTTGAGATTTTTGGTAATAAATATCACTATTGTTATCACTACTGTTATTATTTTAAGGGGAGATTTTGTTATTCTTGTCTCTTATTTTGAGTTCTTGGGCAATTAAGCGGGAAATGTTCTGTTTTTAGGAAAAGTGAGTAAAGTGATTTGACAGTCAAATTCCTGTGTATGAGATGTATTTTTTGTATATTTGGCAGATCAAAGCAATTCTAGGATGGTCTTTCTCGCAATCACAGAGTCTCTTCTATATTGTCTAAAGTACAGAAATAAAGAAATTGATTCATAACATTGGTTAGTACAGGCCTGCAACCTGGAGTTCCAAAGAAAGAGCTGCAACTAAAAGAATAAATAAAATGCCATCTTGAAAAGCAGTGCTGGAGTCCAATGGTGCAGAGGAACACAGCATTTTCACCCTACTGTTAGGAAAAGGTGAGATTCAATCAATATTTTGAACCTTCATTTCCATGCTTGTGGGGACAGAACTTGATTGCAATCTGTGGCAGTCAAAGAAGTCAGTAAGGGAAATTGGGAGTGTCATTAAGCAGAGAAAGGATTCAGTTCCATAGTCACAGGTGCTTAATCCCATTTTAAATATCTTGGCTTACTTGTATTTCATAGAAATGGCAGATATGACAGAGGGTATTGGAAGATCTCATATGACAGTGATCATTTGAGTCCGATGTAGCAAGTGAGTTGTAGATACCTGAATTGAACTGAGTATCTGCACAGGAGCATGCAGATACCCACACACAAAACTTAAGTTTGCACATCTTCAGACTGATCTAGAGCTGACATCCGCTACCAATTACATTGAATTGTCTTACATCTGTTGTAAAGCAGCAGCATGATTACAGCATATAAAGAACCAGAAGAGTTCACTAAGCAACCAAATAAAAAAAATAGGGGAAAGAAATGGTGCCTGCAATGTGAATTTTATACAAAAACTAATAAAAAGAGTCTTTTAGGAATATCAAAAGTCCAAATAAATCCCTGAGATTTTGCCCATCTTTACAATTAAAGAACTTGGACTCTCAGATATAGCAATTCTTTGTTGATAGTAGTTTGACTTGTTGTGGTAGCCTCTTTAAATCAAATACATAATGTATTTTTCCATATAAAAATATGAATAACAACAAGATTAATCCTGATAAGTTTAGTTAATTAATTAAAAAAAAAATTGTGGGACTTGGTCACAAAATGTAATGAAATAATTCAAAATTAAGCAGATTTGCTGAACACACAACCACAAGAACAGAAGCATTACAGAAGTAATTTATCTGAATTATTGTAGAAGACAAAATATTTCGAAACTTTCTCCCTTAAGGAAAAAAAAAAATTAAATCATAACAAAAAAAGAAGATGCATTTGGATTTCTAAACAGTTTATAAAATTGTAGCAGGTATCCAAATTAGAAGATATTGGAAAAGGCACATTGTATATTCTGAAAGTAGTAAAGAATTTTTTCACCACAAATATTAGACTGTGTTTTAATTTTGAGTACTTCGTTATACATTACAGTATATAGTACTATTTCTAAGTTTTGATAGAAGTGGGATTTGTTATATGTGATCCCCATAGTAACAGACAAAACATTCCACTTTGTAGAGAACAGCCTAGAACAATGATTTCAGATATTTTTATTACTTAGATATTTCTATTTATATATTTTTGCTAATAATAGAAATTATTTTCTATAGTTCCAGTATGTAATTATATTCTATTATTATATTTAAATTAATTATACATTACTATAGAAATAATAAGGTAAGAACAATAATACACAATACAATAATGAAGATCAACCTTCTGTAAAGTCAGATGAATGAAGAAACAGGAAAAAACACTCAAGTCTGAAATGGATATATTTTAGACTTTAGGTAGGTGTGTTTGCAGAAGTAGTGTTTCCTCTAATATTCTTTTTATCTTTAAATATATTTAGAATGTTTCACTAAAAAAAATTCTCTTTGAAGACTGCCAAGTTTTTATACTTGGGGCAGAAATAAAAGTTTATAATGAGAAATTTAATTACAAATGTTAAAATGTGGGAATGCTTACATGTTTAGGATATGCATATATCTAAAATAAAGGGAAAATGTTTTTGAAAACAGCATGAAACAACCTCATCTAAAATTTTTGAACTGCAGAAAATGTTTAATGTAATGTTTTTAAATTACCTCTAATATTAGTTCTATAACTACTAAAGGATGCCTAGGCTGAGAAAGTTAATATAGCTTTTCAGTTTATAGGAATCTTGATATTTGAAAATATTTTCCTTGTCTTAGTTGGCCATCATGGATTTCAGATCTTTTGATGTGTACAGAATTTAGTTGGCAAAACGCTCTGCACTAATATCTGTTTGGATGATTTACCAAGAAGCCCCTTTTTATGACTTGAAAGTGGGATTGCATAGCACAAATTCAGGACATTATGGCAGTGAACATTTCTCAAATGTTTTGAGGATACATCAAAGAAAGTTACTTGTACAACTATGTCCTTTAATTTAAAAAATAAATAATCAAACAAACTTTCAAAAACCTTTAAATATTTTCTTTAAAAAGGATGAGCATTTACACAAGATTGCTTTATTACCTTACACAAGATCTGGTCATGTCCCTTTACTTTAAGGCTATTCGTAAAAACACTTAATTGGAAAACTTTAAGATGATGAATAGGATTTAATGCCTTGTAACTCACAGATACAGGCACAGCCCCATACATACTGTCATCAATCCTTTAATTCATACAACTTGATTCTAACTAACTCAAAGGGAAAAAAACCCACCAAAAGACAAAAAAACACCAAAAACCAAAAAACACAACCAAACAAATATTTCATATGTTGTAAAATAAAAAAAAAAATAAATTCAAAAGGCTGTCATTGATTCAAAACATTTGGATGGTAAGAAATAGTATCTAGGTAAAGGCAGGGCAATAAGCAGGAACCATGTGATCATCTGACTAAATTAATGCTGCTAAATTTAGTAAATCTCTGTCTAAGGTCAGGTCTATTCTGCGAAAACAATGTCTTTAACCTGCAGACACTAAATCTTTCCTCCAATTATTTTTACAGTCAGAAGACTTACATATGCACATATATTTTAGGAATGATTTAGTGAGATTTGCAGCAAGATATGTGAGTCTTGTCTTTCAAAGGAATTCTTTATGGAGCAAGGACAGCAACATGTGCCCGTCAATAATTAGCTTCTGTTGTTAGGGACTATTTTTAATCACCTGACAAATCTAGGACATCTGCAAGATCTACAAGTCCAAGTTGATTCTTAGTCTGTACCGTTCCTGTCACTTACAATTTGCATATTCATAGCAAAGTAGAATTTACTGCTTTTGGCAAGATACTCATTATGAGGAAAAGGCTTCCAGAGAACTGTGTTTGGAAAAGCAGTCAGACTGGGGCATAGGGTGTGTGAAGTCTTTACTGATGCTGTTTAAACATGACAAGAAATTATACACCTGGAAGTGGATTGTGCGTCTTTGAGAATCTCAGAATACAGACTTTTACCTTTATATTATGCTTATCAAAAAGGTAACCAGTTATATAAATTGACATAAAACTGGAATTCACTTATTACTGTTTGTTCCTGCATTCTTCATTCTTTATTTTCTGCATTTTACTTCATTCCTTAAAATACAGAGGAGTGGATAGGTGTAAAAGTTTTGGTAGTTAAAATAATAAGTTTGTAACTAGAAAACAAGTAATTTCAGATGATAGAGGAAAACCTGAAACTCCTTCAGTGGAGGTTCAACAGCAGTTTGGTAACCAATTCCCCTCAACATCTTCACAAGTTTCAGAGCCAGTTTAAATCCTTCTACAGGGTTAGGAATAAAAAATAACCTCTTTTTCAAAATTAATTTAAAACAGTATTCAGCATTTAGTTATAAAACCTGGTTTCAACGATTTAACATGCAAATGTCAGTCTGTTCAGAGACTTGGTGGGTGGCCACTTAGCAATTTGAATTATCAAGATATTAGGAAAAAATAAGGGAGCATGCTAAATTCCATGCTAAATGAGGACAGGACATAAGAACAGCATTTTCTGTGTTGTATCAATTTTCACAGGGTGCCATGAGTCAATACTTCAGGATGGAGGAGGAAACACAGGAAGAGAATTATTCACTAGGAGATGAGAGTAAAGGACAAAAAAGAGGAAAAAAAAGATTCCACATGCATAACTTTTAATGAACACAGGAATTCAAGGCTGCTCATCTCTTGAGGAAACAACAGGTCATTATTACAAATTGATACTTGGCAACAATACCAAAATTTTTCATGTGAACCTGAATTTCTTCTGTACATAATTAAAAATATTACAGTTTCAATTGCTTCCATATTGAGGTTTTGGGATGAAGCATCAGAAGCAAGAAACACAAACAGTTAAGGACAATAGTCACCCCAGTACAATATTGCCACTTAAAATAGTTACCTAGCAGCTTTTCAAAGTTACTTTTCCCAAACAGCACAAAGACAAGATAAACAGAATAATTCAAAAATCAGCTGAATCTTGCCTGAATCTAAAAACCACTGACCTCATAACTAGTATGTCCTGACCTGTGGAAAAGTCACTGCAAAAAAATTCTCATACTCCTTTTGTTTGAAAACACCACTTTCTAAGAATAGACCTTATATTTTCAAATAAATGAATTAATGTCTCATATCACTAGATCTAAGAATCAGGACCAATTACGTTTTACATGAATTCAGAATACTCAGGACTTGTGACAGTACTGAACAATTTGCTATCAGTCTATAGGCTGAGACTAGAGTGCATAATATAACTAAGTAAATTAAAAGGATGAATGTAATTTTCAAATAATTATTTATAAATGAGACATTGACAGAAAAAGTACTATATATTGCTACTATATCTGAGAATAATTCAGCTTTCACAATAATGTCATTTCCCTGATTCTGCAGTTTTAGAAAAAGAACAATTCCTCTTAAATCCTGTATCAATACATACTTATGCAAAATATTGATCCCTCTAGTTGGACAGCACACCGCAGGCTAGAAACAATTTTGCTGAGTGCATAGCTAAAGACAGAGCTGTTGAAAATATTTGAAAATTACACTAAAGAGCAGAAATTTTAAGTAGCTACAGCTCTAAACTACATGGAAGGATTAGAAAAAGTGGGACAAAGCCAGTCCAACTAATAAGTGTATCTGTCTATACAGTACTGACATCACTGCTGACAAGGAAGAGGCTTCACTCAGCTTTTCACAGTTTTGAGACTGGACTTGTAGCTTTTGTAGCCAGAGCATCAGTTGCCCAATGAGTAGGAATATATGACTGGAAACTAGCAAACATCGTCACAATTTTCAATAAGTGAGAGAAGAATGTCCCTGCAAGCTGCAGGCCTGTTAGCCTCAGTTCAGTGCCTTGTCAAGTTATGGAGGAGATTGTTCTGGGAAATATTGAAAAATACCTTAAGGACAACTCACTTATCCATCACAACCAGCACAGTTTCATGAGAGGAAAGGCCTGCTTATCAAATTGATTTGCCTTTATGACAAGGAAACCTGTCTAGTTGACTGAGGGAATCTAGTTGATGTAATCTTTCTGGATTTTGGTAAAGTTTTTGATACAGTCTCTCTCAACATCCTTCTGGATAAAATGCCTAGCCCACAGCTGGATAAACACATCATGAGATGGATGAGCAGCTGCCTCATGAGTCAAGCACAAAGGGTTATAGGAAATGGGGTGACTTTGGACTGGGGAGCTCTGTCAGTGGTGGAGCTCTGCAGAGCTCTATCCTTGGCCCTGTGCTCTTCAACTGCTTCATAAACAGCTTGAATGCAGGACTGGAAGGGATGTTACCCAAGTTTGCAAATGATACAAAACTGGTAGGAGTTGTTGACTCCCTTGAAGGAAAGAAGGCCCCGCAGAGAGACCTCAACATATTAGACACCTGTGCAATCACCAACCATATGAAGTTTCATGGAGGGAAAGTGCCGGATTCTGCATCTGGGTTGGGGCAACCTTAGATGCATGGACAGGCAGAATGAGAGGCTGGAGGGCAGCGCTGTGGAAATGAACCTGGGTGTCCTCGTCTGTGGTAAATTGAACATGAATCCTGGCAGCCAGGAGGGGCCAAACATGTCCTGGGATGCCTCTGGCACAGCATTGCCAGCCAGGCAAGGGAGGGGACTGTCCCACTCTGCTCTGCACTGGGGCGGCCTCATCTTGAATATTTTGTGCAGTATTAGGCAAATCCTGTATTTCTGTGGTTACCAACTTTATTTTAATTTGCTCTTGAATGTGGTTTCCTGTACCCTGCTTGTCCAATGTACGATAAGGCTGTTCTACAAGGGAAGAGAAGGCAGCAGCCAAGGTGATCATAGCAAATTAACTGCACCAGCTACACATGAACAGTGATCATAGCAGGTTCTCTCCACCATCTGGTGACAACTGAACAAAGCAAAGTAACAAAAGCTTCTTTGAGGAAGCTCAGTGACAGTGTCCAGATGAACAGAAAACACACTTACAGCAAAATTAATTTAAATGGAGTTTGTGGGATGTGGGCAGTGGGAGGGAAGGTCACAGATAAGGCATTTTCTTAGAATAATAGATGAATATACATGTTATTTTAATTATTTTTATATATTGTGCTGAGACTTATTATCATCCAAGGGAAAAGAAAATAGGAACTCACTGTATTTTGATTAAAGTGAAAAGAATTTCATTTAAAATTACAATTCATTCCTGCCTTCATATGTTGCCCTATATGCACATAACAAATTTTTGAGTATAATGCAAACAGGGCTGTGTTTTAGCACAAACCCATTCCTTATAATCATTCTCCACCCCTCTTTTTTCCATTATTTCTTGCAATAGTTGCTATAATCTCAGGCACATTCACATATGAGTGTGTACCTATATTTTTTTCTAAATTTTTACTATATCTGCACTGCATGTGTTATAAACAAGGCTAGAGAGGCAGTAAGAATTTTCTTCAATATTGAAATATTGGAACTGAGCTGGAGGGAAAGGACCAGGTATTCAGCTCAAAAATGCTAGAACTTGAGCTACAAACCACAGTAGTAGCCTCAGCTGTTTGGGAACATGACTAGGAACCTGAAACAATTGGTGTGGAAAAGGTTAGAAGAAGTAAAAAAGGAGTTATATGAGTTAGAATCCTGGAGAGGAAAGATATATCTGCATGAAAAAGGTAGATTGAGACAAGAATTAAAAGCCTGGAGAGAGGAAACTGGCATAGGACAGAAAACAAAGCGTTAAAGGAATCTGATTTTTGAGGAGATCAACTTGGGGTAATTATAGTTCAAAAGAGGGGAAAAAAACCAAAACTGGATACAAGGGTAAGGAAAAATGGGAGACAAGCAAATTTGTTACTAGCAGTAAAACCTGGTAGTTTGTGGTAAGAAAAGAACCCTGAAATTCACTCTTCACTTCAGCTTTCAGGAGAAAGTTGTAAAAACATTGGCAGGATTTTTGCAATTAGTCTTCATTCTCCAGCTTACAACCAGTTGACGTCTTCTTCTATTCCTGTGATTTTTATTACCTCATGTAGTACAGACCTTTGCAATGCATCCGACCATCTTGATGAATGCAAAGACAGGAAGTACATAACTTTGTTTCTAGTTTTGAACTTGAAGCCTTTTTAGGACGACAGTTATGGAGGTTTTAAAGTCAAGCACTCAAAGTTCTGTAAGACCTTAATTCAACACTCTTGTATATAAACATTATCAATACATAGTTTAAATGTGCGATTTTTTTTTTTTTTGCCTTATAGCCTTATTCAGTCAATGAAATTGAATGTCATTAGGTATCAGTGAGGGTTGTGTAGGTTCTTACTCAATTTTGCTTAAAATCTCAAAATGTCTTCATCTTTACCTGTCAATACCACTACCATTTAATTTGCACAACTTGTTCTTGTTAACAAACCAATGCTGAGATCCTCTGATAATTTAATAACACACTGATCTAGGCATTTTTTAAACTCTAGGAAGAATTGCTTTGCTGCACACTCTGCATACATGCTGAAACACAGAATATACCACTTATTTTTCCATTTCTGAAATGGAATGTTACTAATTTTATATAATATATAAAATTTTCTTATAATCAAATGGGTTAGAACTGTTTTCATAACTTCCATTGAACCATTAAATTAAATTCAGATGTTATTTCATTAATTGATTCAGTGTTGTTTCTGATGTCTAATTAAATTTAGCAGAGGTCTCCTTATACAAATAATAATTGTCAGTTTATATCAGATCTAATAGAATTCGATGTGCAAGTACTGTAGACTAGGTCCTGTTATGATCTTGTGATTAAAAGCATGCAGTATGAGCTCATTTGTGGTGTAAATTGTGTCCTGTGGTGCCTCAGGCACAGCATCACCTCCTGGCTGATGGAGAGGATAGTGCTGCTCTGCTCTACACTTGTGTGGCCTCACCTTGGGTACTGTGTGCAGTTTTGGGGGCCACAATATAAGGATACAAAGCTATCAGAGAGGGTCCAAAGGAGGCTACAAAGATGGTGAAAGGCCTTGAGAGGAAGCTGGATGAGTAGCAGCTGAAGTCCCTTGGCCTGTTCAGTCTGAAGAAGAGGAGACTGAAGGGAGACCTCATTGCTGTCTACAAGTTCCTCATGAGGAACACATCAGTCTGCCCCCTGTCATGAGGGGCAGAGGAGGGGCAGGCACTGGTCTCTTCTCTCAGGTGAGCAGTGACAGGACCCCAGCAAATGGCCTGAACTTGTGTTAGCAGAGATTTAGGTTAGTTATGCAAAAAAAGGTTCATCCCCCAGA
Organism: Pyrgilauda ruficollis; assembly: GCF_017590135.1. Lineage (NCBI taxonomy): Eukaryota > Metazoa > Chordata > Aves > Passeriformes > Passeridae > Pyrgilauda > Pyrgilauda ruficollis. Next base: position 4,724,667 of record NW_024525823.1, on the reverse strand, counting down.
GGGTGGTTGGGTACTGGAAAGAGCTCCTCAGGGAAGTGGTCACCAAGCCTGAACCAAGCCTGACTGAAGTTGGAGAAAAGTTTGGACAATGGTCTCAGTCACATGGTGTGACTCTTGAGCAGCCCTGTGTAGGGCCAGGCATTGGACTTGATAATCCTTGTGAGATCCTTCCAACACAGCATATTCCGTGACTCTGTAAATTAATAAGTTTTTACACTCTGTGATGTCAAGTTCTCTCATTTGCTTTGCAATAAAGTGTATAGACCTGAGAAATGCATGCAATCAAGATTTGTTTATTTTTTCAATTTGTTAAGCCAATCTTCAGGTTTTTTTAAATGATGTATTAATTAAGCTTATAAGAAGTAATGAAGGAGTAGTATCATCTGAGTTGATGTAACAGATTAGTTGGTATTTTCATGATCCCTAATGTGTCTTCCCGAGAATTTTATTATAGACATTGTTTGTGGAAACAAGGCCCAAATGTCCCAAACATTTGATTAGTAAAACTTGGCTAAGTGTCATATTTTTCTAGCATTAGACTAAGTCTATTCTGGTAGAATGCCACTGTTTTCATATTTATTAAAAATTGAAATTGGAATGCTATTGACTTTTATCTTCTCTTTCTTTTTCTCTTTAGCCTGCATGGTACAGCAATATCTCCAGAATATTCCACAAAACTGGCAAAAATGGGAAGGGAAAAATTTCTAATTCCATCTGCCTGCCTATATGCTAATATAAATTAAATTAGTATAAATTGTGTGTGTTCTTCTGTCAGACAGACGTATTTTCTAGATATTTGTACAAATTCACATAGCTAATCATGCATACAAGTCATACACATCTGTGCATGGAGTCTGACATATAACCTCTCCATTTATACAGTTTCAGGTTTCTTGATAGGAATTGAATTAGAATACCTGTAGAGGACTTCTGAAAGAGAAAGTAATCTTAATGCAAATATATGAAATAAGAAAAAATATATTTTTCTACAAATACTGGTCTTTCCTTAAGGAGGTTACAGCTTTGAAAGAAGGCTCTGAAGAGGATTACTCAGACTGGAGAAAAGGAGGCCAAGGGGAGACTATTGACCTCTAGAACTACCTGAAAGGAGTTGTGACAAGGTGGGGGTTGGTCTCTTCTCCCAGCTGAGCAGTGACAGAACAAGGGGAAATTTTAAATGTCCATAAATTCAGGGGAAAATAGTGTATGGCACTAATTATCCTCACAAATTTGTGTGAAAAAATTTCTGTGCAGTGATATATAAGTTATTTTTTTTCTCCTCTAACAATAGTTTCCTTGTGATTTTAAGAAAATCCTTCTATTAAAATGTTCAGCTGACAGAGCTTGACATACTCTATCACAGAGGAATATATCAGCCTGAAGAGCATAAGATGCTTTTCAAAAGCTGTTGTTTACAAACCTTGTATGCTTGTTGTGGCTCTATTTCTCTACAGGTTTGTTAGTTGAAGGCGTTTGTCCAATACTTTTAAACCCAGATTATGCACTGTAGTGTACATAACCTTCAGCACTGACTGCATTCTCCTGTTCTGTTTGTAAAAATTGCTCTCATTCCTAAAATACATAAAACTTTTCACAACATGTTTACTGGCAGGGACCTGGCAGGGAATCCTTTCATTTAAGTGGTTAATGCTCACTCTTTCTATATTTCCTGCTTTATTGCCAGCTTTTTTTATTATTATCTTTTACTAATAACTGAGAATGACTATAGGTGTCATCAGTGTGCATCAATATCTACCAGTATAAGCTTGTATCAGAAGTTATCTAAGTAACTTTTTATTTATAAGGAAAATCACATAGTCTGTCTACATTTTGGACTGAGCATAGAAAAAATACTTCTCTCTATTTGCAATCTGTATTGTTGATGGAATGATGGAATGATTCAACAAAAATTTATCACTATGAATCTGTTTTCACAGAAAATCAATTTGCTACTGCATCCAATATTTTTATCTTTAAAAAAATCTGGATCAAAACTCACTTGAAGACAGTTTTTAAGTGAATCAGCCTGTTATAACAAAAACATTTCATAGTGTATGAAATATTTTGTGAAAATCAACATTGTAATAAAAAGACACATATTTGGTGACAAATGATTTTCTGTATGATTGAACACAAACCAGTGTGTACACAAATCAGAGTTCTCACAGACATATAAAATGAGTATTAGATACTCCATAGCATGTAATGTGCTTCACAGGATGATGTAGGATATTAAAAAAATTAAATCAGCTGCATTCTTTCAAGTCAAAATCTAATGAGATGATTTTCTGAAGGAGTAAAAATACACATTAAAAGAATAGGAACAAAATGAGGAGAGAATATTGAATAAACAGAATAAATGACAGAATAAACTAGGTTGGAAAAGACCTTTGAGATCATATCGTCCAACCTGTGACCCTTTCAGCTCTTGAAACAAAGGCAGAAACATAAAATGACATTTTGGCCACCCTTTATTTGATGTAGCCCAGGATAAGTTTGGTTTTCTGGGTAGCAAATCACATTGCTAGGTCATGTCAAGCTTCTCATTCACAGCACCCCTTGGTCCTTGCCAGGGCTGCTCTTAATCCACTCTCTGCCCAGCCTGTACCTATGCTTGGGATTGACCAAACCCAGGTTCAGGACTTTGCACTTGACCTTGTTGAAATTCATGCATTTTACATGGTCACAACTCTCAGCGTTGTCAAGGTCTCCAGGTGTGACATCCAGAGGGGAAATAATCAATAATGGTTGATAAAGATACCTGTGAAACATTGATAATGAAATCTGTCTTCTACTTCTATTTCTGAAGGAACAGCTCTCACATAGACTGCTAACTTTCATTCCCAGAGTACTATGTGTGGAGCTAGCAATGACTGTAGGATATCAAAATTATCAGCAGGAGAGATCCTTCTAACTGCTTAGAGTGTTTTTGACTGACATGACGAAAGAAAAAAGGACAGAGTTAAATAACTGAAAAGGTAAGCATGATTTCTTTTGGAAAACTTATTTTGTATTGCTATATATAGGTCTAAACAGTATAAGGAGGTGGCACATAAAATTTCATATGCAAAAGATTATCGTCTAAAATAGCCATACAGTGCTTATTTGTGATTTTCTGTGCTGAAAGATCAGAGCAAGTGAAATAGAAATAAGAAAGCTACACAAAGAGTTTTGAAAACATTTCTTTCTTATACAGTAAGTTGAACAAGCAGCAAATGAGGTCACAAGGGCCATATAATTGAAAATCAGGCTACTACTGTAAGATAAACAAGGTTAAAGTTGGAAAGCACAGAGGATACCATTATTATAATGTCATTAAGTTTGAAATGCTGATGGAGTTCTGTAGAGAGGTCAGCAAACACAAAGATATTGCACTGTAAGAAATGCTGACTTGAAGGAAATGTGAAACAAGTTGAATAGAAGTGGCCGAAATTCAATAATTCATGAAAAATCAAGAGTGGAAAAGGGAGAATCTATTCTTGGTAGGTCACATTAGGGAAAAAAAAAAAAAAAAAAGAAGAAAAAGCCATGTAAGCGTAAATAAATGCATAAAGTCAAAAGACCAGCAAAAACAATGTGGGCAACCCAAAAGTTTAAGTCCCTGTGTGACTGAGAATTGCATAAGAGAGAAAGAAATCCCAGAACATTTGAAGGAGTTTGAGAAGCTTTAAAGATACTGAAAAAAATTGGACAGAACAAGAAGAAATTTCTATATAAACTTCAAGGCTTATATAGAAAAAATCTCAATTATTCTTGGTAACAGATAAGAAGAAATTGTAGTTTATATTAAATCACCATAAATATGTTGCTGAAGTCAATACACTTACTCCAGATTTACACCAAGATTTAGGAGAATAAGGCTGGTCCTGTCCATTATGTACAGCTTATTACCATTTTAGTAAATGGTACATTAATAAATATATATTAATAAATGGCCAGAGGGATATGAGAAATCACTTTCTATGAAGTTTTTGCTGATCAACTATTCTCTATAATTGTCACTGCTGATTTTTCTGCCTAATGGGAAAAGAAGAAAAAAAAAGAAAGAAAACAAAAAACTTTGTCATTAAATTGTTCATTAATATTTATCTTTTTTTTAATCTTTTTTGCCTCTTTGCTTCCATTAGTAGTATCCACTATTTGTCTCATGGTCTATTATATACAAGATAAATAGATTTTTTTTTTGCTATCCCTGTATATTTTAGTCATAGGCTGAGATTTAAGTAATATATGTTGGCAATCCTAGAATGTACTAAAATATATTATCTCAAGAAAAATTAAACAAGATTATGTTTCAAACATAAATATTTAAAAAACTTAAATGACAAGTGTATGATCTCACCCTTTAATGTCACTAATGTACCATCTCTAATCACTGAGAACTGTAGGGATTTTTCGGTAAGGCTGCCCAAGAGAAAAAAATCTTTGATTTTTCAAGACTGTCACAGGACCTCATGCCAAGTGAAAGGAAAAAAATGGCAGTTGGTTTCTTAAATTAACTTTTCATCCTACACTTGTAATTTTGCTGCTCCCTTGCATCAGAGGGATGATAGATGAATGTATCTATTCAGCCTGATTGACCCCAAGGCTTTCACTGACAATTTATATCAATATTCACTAGAAAGTTCTTGTATAAGCTAAATATATGATGACTATTGCCTGTTTCATCATCCAAGGAATTAAAAAAAGAGAAAATGTGAAGGAAATGCTACAGAAATTTTGTAGCTGGTCCTAAAACATTTGAATATCTTTTTTTTTCTTTCCATTACAAAAAAAAAAAAAAAAAAACACCCAAAACCAAATGAAGCAACAAAACCAGTTGTTGTATCAACAGCTGAGAAAATCTGCTTCTTGTTACAGAGAGTATTGGTTGGAATTTTGCATCCATATTTCTAGTAGCAGGAGAAAAAAGGTTATGGGTCATGTGCTTTATCAGTAAGGTTGATCCCTTCTGTGCTGTCAAGTATGTAGGTAGTATTAATCTTTATTTTGATGAAGTCAGTTGTATTTGTAGTTCCAGATGGTATCAGCTTGCCTCATGAATTTGGATGTAATAAAAATGTTAGAGCCACTCAAGAGACTACAGATATGTCACATAGCAGAGAGAGTGACACTTTTAAGAGAGAAGTAGCAGTATTTATATTGATATGAAGCAGAGATTTAACAAAGTTTGGAAAATGGGAGATGCATCAGTGATCTAACTAGATTTGATGATGAGGTACTATCACCGACTGCATAAAGTTCAGTCAGACAAAACTGTCAGGGAGAGCCTTCTGCCAAATCATGAGGTTCAGAAAGGACAGCCTTGTGTTCTAATGTCCTTCTCAGAAAGGAGTTTAGGTGCAGCTGGATCCAGACTTAGCCCAGACTTTGTCAATTGTTTATGTCTGAAGGATTTTATGTGCAGAACCAACCCTTTATACCACTTAGTTAAGATTTAAAAATTTAGGATGCTATTAATCACTTACTGATAATCTGTTGCAGCAAGGAATCTTTCAACCTCAAGAGTGTAACATTTAAGAGGTGTTACTCAAGATGTGCTGACGGCTGCCATGTAAGAAAGCCCAATAAGCCCCAAGCTATCCACTATTTATAAAGTAAATTAAGTGAATTATAGTGGTATTTGCATATTTACTACAGAAGTCAATTTCCTCCAAACTTAAGCAGCACCACAATTTGATGGGCACATTGCTCAAATTAGCCTTTGACTATTGTGCCTTCCCAAAATCCACTTTGAGTCTGGTGTAGTCATCATCACCAGATGTGTCCATTACGACTGCCACTGGTGGTCCTCACTTGAGCAGGGTTACAGGAAATAAAGGTCAGATTGGCATGGGGGAGGCAGGGGAGAGGACAAGGACAATGGACACAATCATAAGTCATTGGGTCTTTCTAAGGAGTAAACTTTTAGAAAAGGGAGATCAACAGGGGAACACATTCATGGTTATGACATCTGTCTTCCCAAGTAAAAGTTATGTGTGCTGAGGCCCAGCTTCCCAGGACACCTGCCTGGGTGTCACACTGACCAAAATTCTCTTTTTGCTGAGCTTAGTTACACAGAAGGTGGTACACTGTTCTGGTTAGATCAGGTCAACTCTCCCAGCCATGCCCCCTCACAGCTTTTCACCTACCCTCAGCCTACTTCCAGGTAACATGGAAGAATGAGAAATAGAAAAGGCTTTGATGTTGTTCAAGCAATGTTCAACAATGAATAAAACATTGGCTTGCTATCAATGCTATTTTGGTCATATATCTAAAGCAGAGCATCATGTGGACTGCTGTGAAAAAATGTTAATCCTATTCCAGACAGATCAAGAACAAGTTTTCCCTCTTTTCTATGCTGATCAGAGACTCAGTCAGTGTAATGGTTTTCCCTATATTACAAGCAGGATTCAGTATGTTGTGTCTTTTTCTGAGATTTAGCACATAAAGCTTATAAAGAATGCTGTCAATTCAAGACTGAGGCTTTCATGTATTGATCTCTGAGGTTCCTCTTTATTCTGAGGGGGAAAAATAAATTACTCAACCAAACATTCTGCACTAAATCTGACATGGGAAAGTGTGAACACTTATTCTCTTTATTTTTCTTTTCTTTAGTCTGTTTCATGTCCTATTATGAAAATCCACGTAAAATGGCTCCACTTCGCATTGCACTTTTAATAGTCAATATTTGTTCAAAATACCTAAAGAAATAAGGTTAATATGAAAAATAAGAGATTATTATAGTACTCAAGGCTGAATTTTTGGTGAATTAGCAATATTAAGTTAGAATTACAAATTTATTTATTACTGAAATATTTATGACAGGAAAATGTAAATTTGTGATTCTCTACAATCTAAGCAATTTTCAGACTTCCTTTTTCTTCAAATTTTTCTTAATCAACTGGACATTAGAAATATTTTCAAATTAAAATGAAAAGCTGAAACAAAAAAGCTATCAACTAACTTTTTTATAAATCAGAAACTAATTAACTGGGCTCATGTGGAGACCCATGCTAAACTGCTGAGGTCAGAATATGTTTCTCTCTGTCTGGATTACCCTGTTGCATGTTCAAATTTTTTTCCAGATTATCATTCTCACAATCTGTTCTTCATGTTTGAACAAGACATAGTCTTGTGCTGATACAAATGGGTTTGCAAGCCTACGCATTTGAAACATTTTCAGTACTGTGACTTAACATAGCCAGTCTGGCATAACTTCTGTTTTGTCTGTAAAACAAAAACAGTGGAAAATATTGAAATGGCCAGGTTACAAAGAGACTTAAATCTTTGGTCTGTCATTTCATTATACCCTGGAGGATTCCTGATCTCACGCTGTATCTGTCAGATGACAAGTGACGAAAAGCTGGACAACAACACCTGTTCACTGATTTCCTAATATATATAACAAATTCCATAATATACTTCAAAAACTCCAGTGCTCAGAGTTCACTATACTCAGAGATCACACTTACAAATATGAACTACTAAAAAGGTACTTTGTATACTGATTTTGTGTCAGTCAAGGAAATATAATGAATACTTACATCAGGGATCTACCTATTTTACCAATCCACAGTGCTGCAAGTATAGAACCATTTTACAGAACATTGATGTCTGACACAAGCACTTTAGTCTTTCAAAGGCTAAATTGTCAATGAATGCACCTGTTGGAAAAAAGCCTATCATATCATTACATAGTCTCTCATTTCTTTGAATTTGACATTCATAAATATCTAGGGAGTGCTTAGAGACCAGAAGCAGCAGAACTAGTGACAGAGTATTGGTTAAGTAATAAACCCAAGTAAAGTAGTATTCTCAGTTCTATGTTTACTTTCAGTGAAATTTAAGAACTTCAGGCTGGTTAAAACTAGAAGCAGTTTAGGACAATCACCTCTCTGCTATATTATTGTCTTCTTTAAATTTTTGTTATTTCACCAACTTGTTCTTTTATCTCAGAACTGCTTCCATGTGGGTTCTAGCTGCTTTGTTCATAGCTATCAACCCTAGTAAGATACAAAGGCAATGAAATCTTAAGATACTACATCTGGAAATCACATGAATTGTTACTTCAGATTTTTAAATTTTTATCAGTAGAAGAACATCAGGCTGGATTATTTTAAAATAATAATAAAAATATTCTTTCTATTCTTAAACTTCTTTTTTATACCTATTTTCTTTATTTATTTGTCTTTACTTATTTGTTGATTTCCCTTCTCTACATTACTTTTTATCCTAAGTTTATTTTCTTCTTTTGCCATCTGTTTGTTGTTGTTGTTTCTTTAAAAAGTACTTTATCACCCTGGAAACTCAAGCATTATAAACTCTTGGCCAGCTATAATATAATTTTCAACATATTTTGTGCCAATTGCTCTCAACTTACATAAAGAACACCAATTAACAGAGAAGTTTATGCTGCTTGTCCTTTTCTTTTAAGGGTAGCCATACAATGACCCTTAGCAAGAAAATTATGATTATGAACATATGGTGAAAAAATTTAATGTCTTACTTATTTCAAAGTCTTTCTTATTACTGCTATTAGTAGATCCTGCTGGATGATCAAGCAATAAATCATTTGACCATGTAGAATTCATAGTCCTGTAATTGATCTTTTTCATGTGTTTTCAGATAAAACTGTGTAATACTTTCTAACTAAAGGTAAATGAGTAGATAAATTACTAATGTCCTTGAGGGAGCACAGCTGGAGAAAATTGCATTTAGGCAATATAACTTACTTTCTCATCTTTCCCCTTTTTCTTTGTATTGCTTATAAGGATAAAGAAAAAAGAAACACTCTTTGGGGAATGAAAATTATAAGGAATTGCTATGGGTTAGACTATTTTCTATTTCCATCCACTTTGCATTAAAAAAAAACCAAAAAACTTTTAATTTTGTATTAATATTTTCCTATTTTATAAAGATGGCAATGCAGTGCATGAAACAATTATACCTCAGAGGACAATATGATCCAAATTTGGGTTTTGTTTATTTCATTGATTTGAGTACAGGAATATTTCTTGCAAAAAAAAAAATGTTCTCTGGACTTCAGTGTCCAGCACAATAAATCGATATCAGTTTCTCACTTCTCTGCATATTTAAATTTTATATATGCAGAGTGTTATATGGATACTAAATGCTGCAAAAATAAAATGGTTTGGCACAATATCATGGAGGAGGATTCTTTTTTATTCTATCTGAAACAATTAATGTATTTGTAACCTGAGACCTGGAAGAATATTTCTTCAAAATATTATTTGTAGAGATGCTGGTGTACTCTGGGAAGTCTTTACCCACCCAAGTGGTTAATGAACTGCAGAAAAAATAAAAATTTGGAACAGGCTGAAGGCAGGTCCTACTCCAGTATATGTAAATAAATGCACATAGCCTGAGAAACAGACAGAACAAGCAACAGTCAAAACCTGACTTCTTTAGAGCTTTTCAGGGAATTTGGGTAGGAAAGACAAGTAGGGAAGTTTCTTTTACATGAAAGAGCAGTTCAAACAAAGTAAGCTGCCATGTAGGGTATATGAGAGGCAGGTGAGAGCTTGTGAGCTAGTATCAGACAAGATGCCAGAGAAGGAATTCAGGAAAACTGAGCTGTAAAAGTCATAACTGTGAGATCAGCTCCTGGATACTGTTAAACATCAAACTTGATATGTCTAATGACAGGAAGATATACACATTGCCCTCTATCTACTAAACAAATAAAGCATCCGTCAAGCCAAGCAAGCACTGAAATAGATGGGTTTCTAATTTCTTATTACCCACTTAGTAGTTCCCAAATCAGGCCCCTGTTTCATGAGGACTGGGTTCAGCTCACTACAATTAAAGGCAATCCTGACCTCAAGAGTACCAACTGCCTGGTACTAGAGTACAAGGAGAACCTACCCAAACCTACCTGCCTTCTTCCTCCTTTTTTCTGACTGTTTTGTTGTGTAAGAAAATTGTTCTCAGCTGAAGTCCTTACTGAAGTTAAGCAGAACATCCTTCTGTGGTGTTCTATATACATGTACTTTCCATTTCCTTCTTCTGAGGCCACAAATTTTATTCATTACGTGCCCTCCCTTCTGCAAACAGTTCAGGTTTAATGTTGTCCAACTCCAATTCTGAAAAAAAATTGCTTTATCTGAGAGAAAAGAAGAAATAGATCCAGATTTCACTCTTGTTTGTCCCAGTACTTTCCAGTCCTCCAACAACTAAATCTTTTTTTTTCCCCAAGAGATGAAAAATTTCTAAGAATGTACAGTAAAACTAAAATAATATGAGGAATATGGGATCATAGACATGAGATATGATGTAGTGAAGTATACACACTGCCTCTTACTAAGCTTATATTGCTGTATCCATCATTTCCTATTAAAATTCCCTGACAGAAAAGTCATCTATTTAAAATGCAATTTTTAAAGCATTTTTTGAAGCAGATATTACAGCTAGTATGAATCAAGATGCCTCTTCTCATTTAAATGGAGGTTCCAGATATATATTCGTAAAGTTGACTCCTCTAGATAAGTCACATTTGAAAATATAGAATAGGCTGTGATTTTACTTAAACAAAAAACATATGCAAGAAACATATTTCAGTAGCAGACTTGAACTCTTCAGAATACAGCAAAACAGAAAAGAAAATGGGAAGACTAATTAAATGCTTACCGATGTTTAACTGAGGCTATTAGTTACCAGATGGTGCCATGGTGTATCTGCTTTTATTTTTAATTTCCACAAGGTTATCCTTTCTAATATTGTACACCAGTGAATATGGCATGAATTAATTTTCAAAACAGTTAAAATGGACTCAATGATCTTAAGGTCTTTTCCAAGCAAAAAATTATGTGACTGACAACCCTTAAATTATAGATATGTATCAAAATCATAATAGTATACTTAATTAAAAATAAGTTTTTTCTACAGAAATTAGATTTTAAAATACAGTTTACACTCCCCATTTTTTAATTTGAAATTAAATTTTTTAATATTGCCACTTCACTCAAGAAAGCCAAGAGTTGCATCTTTTTATTTCTTTATATTTAATTGTCACGTGCTGTTAGCTTTCATCTATCCAAGGCCATAAATTTGCCTAATGTATTGCTTATTCATTAAATACCTGCCATTAGTTCAATCTGGAATCAAATAACCATCAGAGAATTTTTTCCTTGTCTCAAAATAAGCTGTTTCCTTAAATTTATTGAGAAGTACTTCAAATTATGCTAAAATATTTGCAGTTTCATTGAAATTAATTTTAGTGCATGGTTCTGTTGTGTAGTTTTAGTTTTGGGTTTGGTATTTTTTTTTTTTTTCCCCCACAAAACCTGCTAATATAAATTTGTGAGGAAATCTGTCCATTTCAACTTAGGCAGATATTTGCATACAAATCTATACCAGAATCAGACAAATCCTATGTACTGAATATCTGATTTTTGTCAGTTACACAGTATTCTTTCAATTTTAAAAATCTTTGGTAAGTTTTATAAATTTGAGGACCATATTTTTTGCATTTTCCTCCAAAAAACCAAAACCAAAACCTACCAACCAACCAAACCAAAACCAAGAAGCCACAATTGCATTATTTCTCTCATTTATTTAACAGAATGTTTTCAAGAATCTGGAAGATCTGAGCATAAGATAACGGGAATGTTTTCCAGAAAGAAGGTTGAGAAGCATGTGCAATTTATGCTATGCCTAAATATCAGTCATCAAGGAAAAAACATATTTTTCACTTCAGATGTGAGAAGTACTGTGTCCATTGACTCAAAGCTGGATATAAACTTATTGCCTGCTAAAATAGCTTGTTATAGATTCAGCTCTTGTCTTGGTACTGTCCATGTGTCTGAATTACTCCAACGTATATGGCATCTGAAGACCTTTTGAAAAATTCATGAAGTGATCATTTTGCTACTTGTTAGAGAGAACAATGACTTATGACACAGTCACTATTATTTGCAGTCATTTGCCTCTTCAGTCTAATGTAAAGTCAGTGCTACCCTTAATACAGAAGCTCATTAAAAGTTCTGGATGTTTCTTGTAATTTCAAAACAGCTGTAATCAGCTAAAAGTCAAAAATATCATCCACATCCTTCAACTATTTTGCTGTATTTCTGCTTCTTGTTCCAAGTCATGATTCGGTTGCAGTAAAATCACTTGTCAACATTTGGAATTTTGGCAAAGAAACATCACTTAAATGCTTTCAGGCTTCATTGTGCTCTGTCATTAAAAAATATAGATTTCAGATATTAGATCATATAGTCGCCTCACATAAACAGCATATATTTCAAAATAGCTAAAAAATAAATTGTTATTATATATAGCCATAACAAACAAACAAACAAAAAACAATGACAAAAGGACAGAAATCATTATTTATATGTAGGTTCCAAAAGGGAGAGAAAAGCACATAAATAAAAAAATAAACCCTATGTACTAAAAATATGTACTTTTTTTCTTCCTTAATTTTCCAAATTTCAAAATTTTAGAATATAGATCACAACTTATTATTATTATTATTATTATTATTATTATTATTTTGGTAAATCACTAATATTTATTTATAACCATATGTATGTTAATTATTTTAATGGCATTTTTCTTTATAACTATAAAATATTATTAATATTTTTAATTGTCCTCTTATTAAATGATAGATTTTTGTGCCTTTCAGACTCCAGATTTCCGAAACTGGAACTTCAGACTTTAATTCAGCTTTTGCTTTGCAAAGTCACGAATAGCAAGTTCATCAACACTAATTTGTTGCATACTACTTTCAGAGCCACCAATACATGTGCAAAGTTCACTGCAATGAAAAGGAAAAATAATAGATTATGTGTTGTTACTCTTGTGAAGTGGCATTATATTTGGCAAAACAAAAACTATTCCAACCTTAGAGGCTCATCCTGGAGCTGCCAGGGAAAATCTTTCCATCAGAGTTTACCTGGTCAACTCTTTTGTATCTACATGAGGGATGCCCCTGTTGCACTTTTCCTTGCTGGAAATACATTATGTATTAAGAGTTATTATTGCAAAGAGACACTCTTTCACTTTAGCCACCCCTTTATCTTTTCCCAGCTGTTAATTTAATCTCTTGGAATAAAGTGGAATCTGCCACAGAGTGTCTTATACGTCTCTATGTATTCTTGATCTCACTCTGTCATCCTGACTCACCCAAGATGTGACAGCAAGAAAATAAAATATTAGAAGTGGTCAATAAATGCCTGAGGAAGGGGAGCCCCTTTTAGTTGTATCACAAGAGTGTAAACAAAAACATGCAATGTTACATTCCTTAAATAAGCATAATACTGAAAATAAATGATAATTTTTAAAATATGTAAATCACCACAGACTTTATTTTTACTCAAAAATCTGACAAAGAACTGAGCAATTTTGATGCATTTCTACAGTGATATGAAAACTTCAGTATTACAAACAAAACAGGAGTTTAGGAAGAGATATTGCATTAAACACAATAGAAGAGAGAGCTCCAGAAAGGTATTGCACAAATCTAAGGATGCTCCCACTTGGCATGTTTTTTTGTAGGACACCTATTAAACTGACCACTCAGGATGGGAACAAAAATGTGAAGACATACATAAGAAAAACATCCTATTCATTGTATTACTATGAGGTCCTAGACTTGTGCCTCTGGTTCTTCAAGTTCCTGTGGTCAATGTCAGACCTCAAAAGAATCTTTTGCAGACTCAGATTCTGAGCTACTATTCAGTAAAAGAGGAGAATAGCTAAGGAAAACACACTTCACAAGTTAATATTTGGTCATGTATATGAAGGCAAATTGTATTTTATTAAGGAAACAGACACAGCTTCTCTATTACAGGTCTCTGGAAATAACTTCTTTTAAAATATTTTTTATTGCAAAGACAAAAAAGGGCAATATTGGTGAGTCAGAATAGCTAATGAGTCAAATCAATTGTACATCCTTAGTGAAATCTGTCTGAAATAGTGCCATGTAAAAAAGCACTTATAAAACCCCAGTAAAATATTTTTGAATATTAGAGACATTCATAGAACAATATGTTATGAACACTTGACAGCTATAGCACTGGGGCTTTGGGTTTGAAGTGTCCTAGATAAGGATTCTTTTTGTTTGTCTATTTTGTTCTAAAACAGAGCAAACTGTAGGTCATAAATAACCACTAATAGACGTTGAAAAACATTTTTTTTAGAAGAGCACTTTAAATAAATGTATATCAGAAATCAAAAACAATCAGTGTCTTTCATTAATCCACTTTTCTAGCATGTGTCTAGAGCACTCAGCACGGAAGGTAGAGATAAATTACTTAAGGGCTTTTGATTAAGGAGTTTTGATAAGGACATTAGAAAGCTGTAAATCCCCTAAGCTCATCTTATTTGCTTGCATAGCTGAGCAACTCTGGTGAATGTGGTTTTGTAAATATGTGTCTCTGAATTATACCAGGGATCCTTTACTTAAGTTCCAGATATTTAATCTTTCTGAATTTTCATTTCAGCCCTGGAGCTCTTCCAAATCTAATGATAAAATCTGTATTATCTTATTGTTTTAATTTTCCACCTTTTTTTTTTATATAGATATTAAATGAGATATCCTTTGGTTAATTTTCCTGAGTCAGAAGAAGATACACATATCTATTTATTTTCAGCTTTTGAATTAAATTTTACAGGAGGAAAAATAGTTCTCTGTATATCTGCAGGGGCAATTCTACAGCCTCTTGAAATCAACAACCTTTTTCATAACAAGAATAACTTTGCCTGATTAGACCATTTGACTTCCAAGGGTGCTCTGACTATAACTTTACTTGAGTATGGAATTGTCACTGAATGCTATATTGTAAAGTTAGATGACACAATGCTGTGTGTGTGAGGGAGTGACTATCTCCTAAAAAGCTTTTTATTTTTTTTTTGTTTGTTTGTTTTAAACGTAGCCTAAAGGGTTTGTGTTTTAAGAGACGGGAAAAGAAACATTAGAAAAAACCCCACTGAGTGGCAGGGCCTAATATTTTTATCTTTTGTTTTCATTGTTTACCATAGTCCATCGATTGTGTTTACTCAAAGGTTAATAAAGTTTGTGACTTCAGGCTGCCTATAACCTCATGCAGACAACATTAATCAGATACACAAGCTTGACAAAACCCTGAGATTTTTATAGTAACAAGACTACCCCAAAAGTTAACTTTTTGATCTCTCAATATGTTACATAGCACGTATACATACCTGAAGTGGCATAGATTTTCTTAGCAGGAAATAACTTATCTGTTCTTTAAAAGAAGATGGCTTTCAGACGTACTATGTTCTTCCCTTAATGCTAAATATATACCTTAACATTTTTTTCTTCTCTCTTGGTAGTCTAATTACTGCTAAGGGTAATCTCTGTGCCAAGAATTGTTTTATTAAATCAAAGAAAAAGGATTTCAATCTTCAAAAGTGTTGATTAAAAGCTAGTGAGTAAAAGTCAAATATATTGTCTCTAGTAATTGACTAGTTTAGAAATCTATAAATACTAAAACTATCAGTTAAATTAATGGAAAGAATAATAAACACCATTGCTATGTTTACATTTAGAGGTTTAGTCAATGAGTCTGCTTTCTTAAAATTCTTAAATTTTTGGAGGTAAAAGATAAACATGCCCAAGTGTTTGAAGAAGTTTTTCTTGGGCAAATAAAGTTCAGATGTCATCCCTGAAACAAACCCTTAATGGAGAAGCTGATAGTAAAATTTCTCAACATTATTTTCTAGAGTTTTTTTTTATCTTTTTCAAAGATCCTCATGAGCTCAACCACAGGTTCATAAAATAACAGCTTTTAAGAAAGAAGAAATTCTCAGTCTTCTAGTCTGACCTCCATATGAAAGGCCTCAGCATTTCAACTCACTTTGATTTGCTCTAGAAGTTATTGTCTGAGAAATTAAACAGTCTGTATTATGCAGATCATCATAATATGTCTTGGTTGTTTTTGAAGTTTTTTTGTCTTAAAAGATTTTAAAAGTCAAGGAAAATTGGTGTTGTTAGAAGTCAGTATTGTTATCATTGCCATTATGTTTCTTACCTATTGTGGGGCAAATGGGTCAATTATGGTCTATAATAGTAGGATCACTAGAAGAATGTGAAAAAAATATGGCCTAAGATGAAAATAGTCAGAAATTATATTTTCTTTTCACATTTTTGAAAATTTTATGGTTATAGAATATAACAATCTGCATGCTATTAATAATGTTTCTACAACCACAGGTAGGGATCCTTTTCAGGATATCCCCATGAAGGAAACTAAATTTTCTTTGTTATCATAGGACCAGAAAACTAGCAGGTGTTCAGTGGTGCTGCTCTGGGACTAAGGAAAGGTTAATTAGCTGTTTGCTATTTTTATATTAATGAAGGCCATGTTGTAAATCATATCAAGTCCAGATGAAGTTGCACTCAGTGATTTGTTATATCTGGACATTAATTTTATTAGTGCCATGATTTGTGAGCACAAATTTTCTCTCTATTCTTTAGTTTGTTTCACACTTTTTCTTTTCTTACACAAAAATATGTATTAAAACTGCTTCTTATGACTTGATTCAAGGAATATAAGCTAGGGGAGGTCAAACACACATGAGTTTGATTTCAAAAGTGTCACATATACGCATATGTGCTTATTGTACAGAGACAAAATTCTTTTCTCTGTGTCTTCTGATACATTGCGATATTCCAACAAAATATATCCTAATCTCCAGGGGAAAAAATAGTCCACTGTTATTTCTCCTTCAGTTCAGTAAGAATGTTGTATTCAGCTCAGGAGTAATAAACACTTTTTTTTTTTTTTTATTGGCATATTAATAGACAGGCAAGCAAGTTTTACAACATGAAAAGATCTGTGCTGAAGCCTACAATACACTTCTCAGGGTATCAGATACACTTCTCATGTATTTAGGATATCAGTATATCATTATATTAGTAATATATACAGGTCTTTACAGGGAAATGGTTCATAACATTGTGGAATTTGAATTATATATATATATATTAAGGTCCAACCATGGGAAATATACTATTTTTTTTACTATTTTTTATATATCTATGTCTGCTTAGGAGTATTTATCAGGGCTACAATGTCATCAAGACACAACTCCTCACTTATTGGCACTTTAGTCTTACCATTGATCAGGATTATGGCTGAGAAAATATCTAAATTTAAAGCAAAATTAATGGTTTGGAATTAGGTAATTTTTAAGTACATTTGAAGTTCTTCTTTTGCCTGTTCTTCTCCAGTGCTCTCTGCACAGCTTACACAAACTATCATCACATCGCACTGATAAAAGTATTCTTCAACCTTTTTTCTCCTGTAAAACAATAGTTAAAAAGTACTCCTATATCACATTTTAATTATATTGCCCATTAAATATTTTTCTTTTCTACAACAGGTAAGCATTTTCTTACAAAATATATTTGTTTTAATACTGTTTGATAAATCCTTTTTGTCTTTAGAATATTAGCACATTTTATTATGTCTCTACAATTGTTTGGCCAAAGATACAGAAAATAAAATGATGTTAAAAAGTTCAGGAAAAAGCACATCTTGTGTCAAACAACCTAAATGTTATTTAATACAACAGGTTTCTATGAGAAAATATTAGCCAGCCAAAGTATTTTTAACATACTTCAACAATTTTATTATACTCCATTCTGTTTTGAAATAAACTCATGTTTTCATGTTTTCAAAATCTAGGGTGATTTCAGTGAAATGAAATATTTCATTGCAAACACTTTGAGCCTCAACTTAGAAATATGATTTTTTGCTTAAAATCCAACTGTTCTTTTTGAAACCTAAATAATATAAATTAAAGGAAAAAGAAAAGAAACACAGAAGAATCTGAAATATTCCAACATTTAAAAACCAGGAGTATAGAAAACTTACGGCTACAATTGAAAATATAGTTAAAAAAATGAGTATGAGATCTAAAATCACAATGAAATATTTAAATGAACTTAGCAAGAAATATTTTTCCCTAAAGCATTTCTAACCAATTTGGAAACAGTCAATATTAGGAAGAAGGGCTAAAATGGATTATTTTTAACTTTGTGGTTGATTTCTGAATTAATAAAACCTGATCTTTAGGACAAAATAAGTTTTCCCTTACCATTCTGTTTGTATTGTATGTCTGAGAGGATTCAGAAGAGAAGTAGACATTTAACTTAAGATTCAGACATTCACACAATTATTTTATCTACCAAAAAAGGCATCAGAAATGTAATCCACCACATAAGAGCTGCAGTTTGATGGTTGTATTAATATGAGAGTATCAAGCCATGTTTTTATATTTTTTTCAATGGTAAATACTTCATTCTCTCTGGGTGGGGAGGAAAAGCTAGCAAATAATAGGAATCATTTAGATAGTGATTTCAAGTGATACAAATAATCTTTTTCTTATTGTGTTTAACATTATAAAAAAAATTCCAACCCTATTTTTGTATCTTTTACCTACACTAGCAATAATAAGACTATATTTCTTTTTAGAACCAAAGCATCAGAAATACATGTATGACAATTTTTTAAATTAAAATCAAAATAGTAACTCTATTGAACAGAGCTGGTCATGCATGAAGGTACAGTCTGAAATTTAAGAAGTGTTATAAACCAAATTGCTTTTCACATTGATGCTACTATTAACGGCCTCTGTAGACATGTAATTTAATTATAAAATGTTTTCAATATAATGATTTCAAATATTTTTAACAAAATTAGTATTCTTCTTTGAAATAATGTAAAGTAAATTAAAAAAAAAGCCCCACAAATCTGTTTTGATCTTCAGTGCCTCAAATAGTAGGCCTTTCAGACACAAATAATGACTCAAGCAATGCTAGCATTTCAGGCAGGTCTTTTGCCCATCAAAGGTTGCCCCTAATACCTAGAGTTAAATAATTCAAATTAATTATTAGTGAAGGAACACATGAGATTCTATTACCAAATTTTGGTTTAGTTTCACAATTTTACTGCCAGGAAGAAATTTAAATCTCTATAAGCAAGTGTAACATGCTTACTTTTACTCATTAATTGTCCATTTGCAAGTATACTAATTTTGGTCCTTTTTACAAAGTTATCTTTTTTTAAAAGAGAAGGTAATTAAGATTAGAGATTCATTCCTATTTGTTGATGTTCAGTCTGCATATTTCATATTGTGTATTTTCTTATTTATTCTTCTTGATACCAGTACGACTTACTGGTTGTCCTACAGCTAGACTGCAGATTTGCTTATTCTACCACAGTTGCTCTTACAAAGCTAGCACATCATACTTTACATGGATGGATAATAATATCTATGATCTATGCTTACTGATTTTTCAAAAAAAATTAATTCCCAAATGTCTTATCAAAGATATTCTAGTAAGAAGTAAGTTTGCTACAATGGCATGACATAAGAGTTTTGATTTAATTACCCTGCTTCTGAAAAGACTTAATTCAATTTAGTGATACTAAATTGTTTAGGGGCTTAATATTATCTATGCATTCTACATTTCTGAATTTAAATTTGTCTCATATCACAGAAAGATGGAAGCTAATGTTTGAATATAATTTGATGACCTATCTGAAATAAAAATTGTAATGCTTAGTAAAGATACAGCTCCCTGTGGCAATTAAATGTTTCAGAATTTTTGGATTTTTTTTTTCTTACCACATATATTACCTAAGAACTCATACACATTATTGGTGAAGAATGGACATGTACAGTATCTAGAAGAAGCATTTGAAGTCTAGGCATAAAACCTGCATGCAGAGGTCAAAAGGTAAATTTGTTTTGACTGATAACAGCATGAGATTTAAGAGGAAGCCACCTACAGTGTCTTATCTGAGTGTTTCCACCATTCTTAGGTCTGTAGAAATGCTGTCTTCAATGATCCATCAACACCAACTCTATTCAGTTTATCAACAAGGACAAATTTGAAGAGAGAGTAACAGTTTTTAAAATTTTATTTATATTACTTAGTCCCTTAAATTATTATTCCAGCAGGACTCCACAGGAGGTCTGAAGGCAAAAATTATTTAAAGGTGGGGGGTTTAATTTTTAGGCATAATATCCTCATAACATAGGATGCCACGGTTCAGAGAAGTAATTATTACCATTCAGAAACAGGTAGGACTATGACCAAAATGGTATCCATAAGATCTTGCATGACATGCACTAATATGCTTATAAAACCCAGAAAAAGCCTATGCCTTGTGAAACAGTTAAGATGTGGAATTTTAATGGTAGCCTCAACTGCATAGTACTTTTAAAATATCTACTTAATTATAGGTCTAGAGCATCAATTTTGACACAGTTTTCAAAAAAAAAAAATAAAAAAGCAAACCCAAGAAAATCTGGACCTGATTTGTAAATTTTAACAATATATAATCCTAAAAAGAAATAAGTCTTCCTACTGGAAAGACTTATCTCAAGTTCAGAAGCTTTTTGAAGATGTACAACCAGACCTTTCTCCATTTAAAGGCTATTAATGTGTCGGTTGTGAAATCTATTCACTATTGAAAATGTCAGTGCATCATTTCACTACTCAGAAGTAAAAGCTCTTTGTAAGGCTTTCCTATTATACTGAGTATTATTCATTCCAAATAACAGGGGAAGTGGGCATTAAATTGTATTATCCAGTTCAAAGTAATTGTTACAGAGGAAATAAAAAGCCATAGGAACATGGGAATTGCAATAATGGATCAGACCAGTAGTTTATCTAGCCAAATATCCTAACTTTGACAGAGACTAAGATAGTAAAAGATACTTTTTAGCAGATGATTATTGAACAGTGCTGCCCACAGGAGAATTTTAATACCTTTTTTGTTCACGTCTGGCATATACTTAAAGTTATTTATTGCAATAAAATAAAAGAAATACCAAACCTCTTTCCCTTTAGTTATCAAAAGAAACGTAAGGGGATTTTTAGGAGCTTTTATATATATATAGCCCTCATTACTATTTCATATGAAAATTATTCTAGTATGCAGAGATTACTGCCTGGATTATGATCACATTTTGTGATACATTTCTCCATATTTTATGGTCTAATTCGTAATTTCCATCTTCTTTTGCAATGCTTTACAATCTATCACTGCAGAGCAGATTTTAGGTGTATTGCCAGGTGCTTCATGATGTTACTTAAATCGGAAAATATTATTTTTCCCTGGTATTTTCTAAGGTGCCAATACTAAACAGGAAGGTGATTTGAGTCAGTGTGAGATAATATCAATAAGTGTGAAAGCATGGATGTGTAATGGTAACCAATCACCTAAAGAGGCGAAACGTAGTCTGGCAAAAGTTGAAAATATCCTCAGAAAGCAAGAATTGCTATCTGTCACTAGCTGTTCTAACTGTAAGAACAGGAAAGTAATCAGGAAAAATAAAAATTGGTGTAAAAAACCAGAAAAAAAAAATCTATCATCATCTATTGTTAAAAAATAGAAATTAACAGTAGCAATTGGCTGCTGTCATATAACCCTTTATGTCTCTAAAATATAAAAAATATTTTTTTAAATCCAATATGGAGACTTTGGCTGAGAACTGCCCATTCTCCCTATGCTTCCTATTCCAGTTATGTTGGCACAGTGATGAAATCTTGTTCAGCACAGGGCAGAATAAGAAGGAATAACGTGGTTGAAACCATCTATAAAAATGTGCACAAAGTACAAAATTGCAGACAAATTCCAATCACTCAAAGTTTAATGTAGAACAGATTTTATGCAGAAATTTGTACACCTCTAATCTATTTTATTTCTGTAGTCATGCCAATGTTCAGAAAATTAAATTATGTGATACAATGCCTCAGTGACAGAGAAAGACACAATCTGAAGCTGGTCTTTATGACTTAAATTCTATGTCACAAGACTTTTTTAATGTGCTCATGCTGATGCATAGACACTTCTCCAGAAAATGCTTTTCTTTCATATGTCCATAAATAAAATTTCCTGTCAGCTGATAATCAAGATGCAGATAAAGTTAGATAAATATTCAAATTTTTTTTAAGACTACTAAATTTGAGGTTTGATACACAAGAAAATGGCATAATTCTATCTTCTGTACAGATGGATACATATATATTATATGAATAGTGTATAAATTGTATAAGAAATTGGGCAAAATTATATAATGTCTGAAAAATAGTATTTTAGTAATTTATAATATACCTACAAATATTTGAACTTGCCAGGTCACCCAGTGGTCTCAAAAATGCATTCTGAAAAAATGGTTGATTTTTTTTACACTTTGCTTTTCCTACCGTTTTTATTCTTCTAGCAATCAATACCTCACATACACTTCCCATATCTACGTTTTTATTTTAAAGTGTTAATTAGGGTTTATTAATAATAAACTCACTAATAATAAAAATAATAATTCTCTTTAGAATTATAGAGAATGAATTCTTTGAAATAGCAAGATGAGATTGTGGAAGGGAAGAGACTTCTTCAGCAGTTATACTTCTTTCATGTGTTTGACAGTAAAAGTGAATATAATGTGTTAGACCTCTAAAGGTCTTAGCATTAGAACAATCATCATTAATCTCCTGGAAGAAACCCAGCTTTTCAATATATTCCTAGAATTTAGGTCACTTAGAATGGGACCTAGAGAAGTTTTGTTCTTGGATCACAAATAGTTAACACTTGTTTCTCAGCTCTTCCAAGACTTTGCCTTCATTTGGGCAGTCAAGATGGTTTTTTTTAATCCTGACTTTGGGCAAAATGAAAAAGAATAAGGACTAAGTTTTTTAATGGAAAATCGAGATGTTTCTTTTCTGACCTTTTCTTCTCCAGCTTGTGCAGTAGTGCTTTTAACCGGAATGCGTCAAACATTTCACAAAATGACAGAGATCAGAGGCATAACTGTGACAGCAATGATCAAAATCACATAATGATCTCTTGTTAATGTTCAGAATTAGACCATCTGAAACATAGGGTGAAAATCCATGAATGCATGATTGCTATCTATGGTTATTTACATGAAAAACTGGAAAAATAAAGCTAGTTTGTAGTGTGTTTGAGTTTGTTTCAGAAAAATTGTAACAAGCAGACTAAGTTTAACAATAATTACCCTTGAATGGTCACTAGCTCTCCAGAAAATTAGGTTGTGTATGCAAGAGTAGGTATACATCAGTTTCAATAAAAAATGTGTGGTCAAAATATATTGCACCAAATATCTTTAAATATGCAAAGGATAATCTTAGCAGAAGTTAAATGGAAGTAAATTCCATAAGACTAAGCAATAACAAGAAAACTGGGGCATTTGGTTTCTAACCATATTTAATTTCTTTTTTTAAATGCCACAGGATGAAGAAGAGTGAAAAAAGAAAATAAATTCAAAGATAAACCAAAAATGTTTATCACTTATGAAAGAAAATACACATGGCCACTAAATGAAGGAAAGTGGAGGTGAAATCAAAGAACTGTTCATTTTTCACCCTGGTTATTAATTGTTCTGTCCTAAGTTTTAAGATGGAAGTAGCATCTTAGAGTGCTCCTCAAACCATAACATTTCTGTTAGTTTTCCTTCACAACTATTATTTCACAAGTTTTGTCACTGAAGTGACAGTATTAAAACAAATACCTGGAATTCAGGGATAAATAATACTCTTTGATTTCTATAGAAATTTTACATTTTGCATCACAGAGAAGAGAAGAGAATCTTGGGCCAGGTAATAGAATAGAATAGAATTTTGGGTAAGGTAACTACTTTTACTAATCCTCTGTAAAAAATATTGATCAATAAATTTGTTTGTAGTATTACTAAGCTTTTTCTCCTACCTGATGAAGACATTTTGTCTGAAACATTTTTACAAACCTCTAGACACCTTCCTGGATAATAACTTTTCCAGAATTATGATTTTTGACTACATCTTTTCAGTACTTGGTCAACTGTGAATGGCACACTGCGATAAATTTTGTTGCTTCAAGGAACAGACATTAAAAACATGACAATAAAACTAGGACTCAACGTCTATCATTCCATTTATATTCATAGCAGTTTTTATGGCACTATGTTGCATATCACTTTGTTTCTTTATAGATCATTAGGATATTTTAAAAAAAATTCTGATATTTTATATATTCCACAATAGTCCAGGAAGGTCTAGCTAGTCCTCAGCAGGCTTATCTTTCTGCTTCTAGAAATTATTGAATATTTAGTAGGGGAAAAAGTTAAAATAAACATTAAAAAGCATTCAGGATAAAATTATGTAATTACACATAATTCCAATCATAATCTTGTGATTAAGGGGAGGTACTGGTGCCAAAATGCTTTCCTTTTGGCTGTACAATTCAATATAGGGGAAAAAAATAAGAGGAGATAATTGGAAAAATTAAATATGAAAATAAGGAACGTAACAATAAGAGCCGGAAAAAACCCCCAGCAACACTGGGATATAAGAACATTCTCACATAAAGAACATGGAAGAAAGGATTTTTCTAAGCATAGAAAAACAAAAAATGTAAATTATACACTTATATGAAATAACAAATGCTGTAGAAAAAAAAGTAACTGGTAATTTTAGTCTCCCTCTGAGAATCTCCTTTACTAATACCATATAAAGAAAGAGACAATTAATTAAATTAAATTAAATTACTTCCAAACAGAAACAAGGAACTACTTTTATCCAGTGAAGAATAGTTTTAGTTCAGAACTTATTTTTTATAGGATTTTTCTGAGGCTGCACATTCAGAAATTAGGAAAAAAGATATCACTTTATACATGGATGCCTGTGATGAATAGAATGACAACAGCTAATGTTAAAATCAATTTTTGGGACACAGTTCAGGCTTGATTCTTTCAGTCTTATACTAATCCCTAAATATAAAGTTCAAGAGGTGTCCACATGCTGGAACAGACCCCTGCATAACCACCTAGTGCTGGTTCTGCCCCTTGACCTTGAAATGCGGATACAAGCTTTTGTCAGTCACCAGTGTAGATATTTCCCCTACTTTGGGGATTACTCTTAAGTGGCACCTACTGTTTCATCTACAGGTCTTCATGAAGGATGTGCTCTGTTTTTTTAACAGGCCACAAGTGAGCATCAGGATTCAATGTGTGCTGTGCTGCTTGCCTTGTCCCAGCCCCTGCACTCTGCATGGTGCAAAGGGAGGGGACAGTCTTCCTGACTCACAGGCAAGATGAATGCATTCATCTAGAGATATAAAAAAAAAAAAAAAAAACTGAATTTCAGGTGGGAAAATAAAATCTGGAGACAATTATATACTAAGGATTTTACAGGACAGCAAAGTCTGAGAAAGAATATCTCCAGAAATTATGGAACAATACTTTATTAGAAGCCTATAAAGGTCTGAAAAGAGTTTGTTGCCAGCAAGAAACTCATTGGAAGTTGTTGAATTGAGAAGTCCTCGAGGAAAATACCCACCCTCTGAAAGTTTTGTTCTTGCTGTGCCTACCTGCTCACTTTTACACAAAAAACTTACAGATCAAATTGAGTATCTGATGGATTGGGGATATTAACATAGCTTTGTTTGTGCTTTTTATGGTTGTTTTATTTTATTCTCCTAAGTTCTACACTTTGCATGCTAGTCACTAAAAAAAAGAAGAAAAAATGAAAGGAAAATAAAATACTAAAATTGGAACATCAACTACCCTTCCATGATTTTACTTTAAGAAAGAATTTTTTACTTATCCGAACTAGTGTCCTTGATCACAAGATGGTACCCTGCTTACAGTTGATTAACTTAATAATAATTTGTTGTTCTCTTTTCTTAAACTTACAACAGATTTGGGGGAGATTTATGATTTTAAAAATCACAATAATTGCAATTTTCAATCTTGGTCTCTTGCTTTTACCATCAACAAAAGTTAAGGTTATATTTTTCATAATCTGACTAGTGGGATAAGGAAAATGACTATTCCCGAGGGACATGTAAATCAGCTAGAAGAATTGTTGTGAAATAAATGCTATCACACTCTTTATATAATTAAATTGGAAAGTTCAAGCTTTTCCACACCCCTAGCTTCAGTGCTATTACCAAACTTCATTGGTTTCAGCTTCATCTCAGTCACGAGACCAACCCTTAAGCAGTATTTACTAATTCCCAAACACTCAACATCAAAGAAAAGTTACAGATGTAATTCTAAATAGCCTTGACACCCTTGTTTGCTGTCTGAATAGCTGAAATAAACAGGCAGGCTGCCAAATATTTTTCCAGAGTAGTTATTTCCTTTTCAGCTATATAATTTTAATTTACATGGAAATCATTGATACTTTAAAGTGGTGCTTGTCCATCAAGTTTGTTTATTTCCTAGTTCCCTAGCGTCTTTTAATATAAATCCAAGTCATTGATTGGTTGAACAAATGTAATTGACTCAAACAAATGTTTATCAGATTGAGTGTCTCAATTCCTTCTGAACTGAATGAAGTCTATCCCATGAAGACAGACCCATGCCAGGCATAAATATATACCATTGAGCAGTACTCCACTGATTTCACATTATACTCTTCTGAATAACATAGACTGAGTTGTGTGCAATTATATTTCATGAATGCTTTTTTATTCATTTGGATATTCCTATACTTTTTAAGATACTGATGTTTAAAAACAGACAGAGCCTATTCAAGTTGCATTGGTGAGATTAACATGTCAAATAGCTAACAGATTTAAAGTGACAGAATTTTACTGTATTTTATTGCTCTTGACTTTTGCGCTTTTCTTGTGTTTTTCCATTCTTCATTTATATATTAGACACAGGATCAAACCGATGAAACACCCCTGAATGAGTCATTCAACACTACTTTTGCTATCAACAGTGAGAAATAAGCACCTTGGGGCATAATTCATGTCACCCTAAGGTGGAGACCCATGGAATATCATATGAATTGCTCTTTTAAAGTCTTTGTTTTTCTCCATCTACAGTAGGAAAGGAACTCATGATGACAAGCACAGATGACTGCATTATAGGCATCTAAAAGTAGCTTATTCATTTTCTGTATCAAATGCCTTCAGAAGGATGATGGGCATTTTTTACTCCAGCTGAATATGTAGAAGCCGAGGAGATCAAAACTTTCTGATCAGCAGCATTAGATACCATCTTAAAAATATATTGAGACAGATTTTTAAATTTTCCTTTTACCTTTTTCTCAGTATAATGAAAACAAAAGCATCTGGATTCTGCAAAGGGCAACAATGATTCTGTATATTTTTATTGGTACTGCTAGTGAGGCTGAAGAGTCAGCATGGCAGTAACTGGAAGAAAAAAGAGTAGAAAAAAGTTCACACTGTTGCCATGATCAAGGTCTTTACCTAAAGTCCTGTTGATTTTCTTTTTTTTTGCAAAGTTACAGATGTCTTTAGATACATAAATGTAGATTACATACTTTTACAACTTATTAAAATGCATGGTCTAGTTCCAGTTACGTAAAACTAGAAGTTCTCATACTTCAAACAACATATGTATTTTTAATTTTTTTTCCTAATTTTTATTTTAGGTTTCAGAAGGACAATCTTTTTAAATTCTTAACTACCAGGGGCAAGAATTTAATAGGGGACACCATTTCTTATTTTCTTGTGTTAATATTTCTGGAGATTTTTTTAGATGTTCACAAAATCTAAAGTTCTTTTGTTATTTTTTTTAAGAAATAACAGACAGTATGATATATCAAAATATCAAAAACATCTTTGAAAAGCTGCAAGATTTTAAACATAGACATTAGGGAATAAGACTAATATTTATTAACTCTTCCCTCTTTCTTTCACATGTTGCTGGTCTGATTTCACTGGCAGTAATACTTAAGAGAATAAACACCTGATGTTTCTACAAGGAGAAATAAAATCTGAATATATTTTGGCTATTTACTCCACATTTTTAAAGGCAAAATTATTTATGAAATCTTTTCTAGCACTGTACTGTGACATGAACTCTTAGTTTACTTCCACAACCCATATTTTGAGTTAATACTTTTGTTGAAGCTGCAAAGAGTATGCAGCTCAGACTACTATTGTTGATTCATTACATTCAAAGGCTGGAGAGAAAGATAAACTCTTCTAAGAAACCCATATCTAAAATTCCACAAGTGCCAAAGTCTATATTCTTTAATATTTAAATGGAGATATAACATAAAATATTAATGACATTCACAGACAGGAACACCTGCTTGGATGTTTGTTTTCCCTTGGCTGCAATAACTTAATCTTATCCTGCTGTGTAGGCAGGGTTCATTTTACTGAAAGGTTTGCTTACAAGTACAGAGGCAGCAAGTGGAGCTGGGAATGTTGGATTATCAGATTTTATATTTCAGAATTTAGATATCTGTAGTATCACCTGAGAATTTGAAATAGTTGATGTTAAAATATTTAAAGTTCTCTAAGAATATACTATTTAACATTGCAGGAATTAACTCAGTCTAGCCTAAATCTGTATTACAGCAATCAGCCTCATTCAAAAACTTTCATAAGCTTTCTGATATGGCTATGCCAAGTTTTAGTACTCCCAGGAGTGGACTAATTATGCAGTAAGCCATAATTAAAGACATTTACTTCCTCTCCCATATCATATAAATGCTTTTATATGAGTTTAGGAAGGCCATATTAAGGAACACAGACATAAACACCATTAATTCAAAGCTTAGCTGAGGATTTTTTCTCCCCTAACCTCTGAAGTTAGTGTATATAGACATAAATGCAAAAGAGTTTGAGGTTAGACATTACAGCATGGGCAGGTCCTCTACTGTCAAAGCCTTTAGCTACCTTAAATAATGTACTTCCCTTTTTTTAGAAAATACTTGAAAAATATCAGAGAGGTACTATGCATTTGTCTCAATGGTATCCATTGTCAGATGGCAACAAAATGCTTTGCAATTAATTTATACCAGTGACAACAGAAATCACAGGAATAAAGCAAATTAATTTTATTCTTTAAGTAAAGTAATTTTAACTATAGAGCTAGTTAGAGAATGAGAAAATATTAATATACACTTGATTCAGCAAAAATATTTTAGAGACAAAATTTTCCATCTCTAAAATTTTCTGCAGAATTAAACCTTCAAATGTAGTAGTCTCCCCAGTGTTCAGCAGACCGATGCCAAGACTTACTTGCTATAGATCGACTACACTGACTTTAAATACCAAGCCTCAAGGACAAATTTCTAATTCCTCATCCAATCACAAAAATACAAAAGCTTATTCCCAGAGGTCTCTTGTTTTAAAGTGCACCATTGTGATGAGTTCTGAATGGGGTAGGTGAAGAAATTCTACATGCTCTTATAATTCAATGATATAACCAGATTTGAAAAATTAATGTTGTGGAAATGGAGCTCCATTATTATTTCTTTTAACAAAGCTAAAGTTTGTTAATAGTTTTCTGATAACCTAGAGAAGTAGGGAACTTATCTCATTTACTTCCAAGATTCAATTTGAAATTAATTCCATGGAACACCCCAGGGGTGTTTAGATTTTTTTGCACAAAAGGAGTTCCATCCATTCTCACTGCATCAGTTCTTCAAACTGCATTGCATAATTAACAATCTGTGAAATACATCTCCCCAAAAAGTTACAGATACCTGACTCTAAAGTGTATAAAGAACAAAAACAAAACTGAAATAAGACTGTTTCACTGCCCTCAATAATTCCAAGATATTTCGTTAACATTTGATACATGCTCTTTTATGATGGTATAGATGTCAATATACAGTCAGTTAGTGAGAGAAAATTAAAGCAAACAAACAAATAAACAAACAATTTTTTTTTTTTTAAATATCAGCCCCCCCATTTTTTTATCAGTGTTACCTTTCATATCCCTGCTTATAAAGCAGGGAAGTGCAGAAGTGTGGAACAACCAGGAGAAAAGATCTAATGGTTCTTAGATATATAGCATTTCTCTGTCTCCTTGCCAAGTCTCTATTAAAAATTTTTTAAAAACCTAAAAAATTAACCTTATCTTCTTCTAAAAGCCCTACTGACATTTACAGACTTTTCCTTACATATCTCTGTAGATGACACTAAAAATATGATAATTGCTTATTATAATAACATTCATACATATGTTAAGTAAAAAAAAATTGAAATAAATGCTGTATGCAAAAATCTTGAAGGAATGAATCGTATGGGTCTAAAAACATGTCTCTACTGTATTCACTAAGGTTTAAATTTTTATTCTTGATTCCTCATTTTACAACAGAGATTCACTGATACCGTCAGTGGAAAGCATTTTCTTCTTCCCTTGAGCCTGTAAGTGTAACCTTCTCTCGTGTCATACAGCAAAGTGGTAGACCCAGTCAACAAAGGTTTTGATCAAAATGGGGATGTGCCAAGAGCTTCAGCTCTTTTGGAGTGTTCCAGATATCTAGAACAGATAAATGTTCAGTACACTACCAGGCAGATTAAAAAAAAATCATTTTGTTCATATGTACAGTTAAGTGGAAAACTAATTGTTATTTCTGACACCTAAAATAAACATATATTTACAATAAAAGAAACAACAATCCTCACTTCCACTGAGAATACATATGAAAGCTCTCTTTCTCTCATACAGCTATCTTTTTATTTTTCCAGAAGAAAAAGGTCAGCATTTAATTCTTTTTGGTGACCTTTTTTTTGACAGGCTATGATGGTTATTATGGGCAAACTACACATTGTAAAATATCTGAACTGTCTAGAACACTCTATATAATTCTTTAGTCCAAGATATTAATCTTCCTAATTCATGTAATTTCCTTTATCAGAATAAAGGTTGTTTTCCTGCTGTGAATGGTACCATAGGTACTTAGGAAGCATTTTCTATGTTTACCTATCTAGAGAACAATTCTTTGCTGCAGAAAGTTGTCACCATGATATTTTCTGAAAAATCGTCTTTGCCCAGGATTCTTCTCCTGGGAAGATGAGAAGCCTCAGAGGAAAAGAAAAGCAATATTATCTGATCGCTTCTCCCTGTGTTTTGCTGCTTTGGAATGTGGTCTGGACATTTTTTACCCGCAGGTGCATCTTTGATTGATTCCATGTGAATTGTGTTGACTTAATGACCAATCCCAGTCCAGGTGTGGTGGGATTCAAGAGTCACGGGTTTTTATTATTCATTCTACTCTAGCCTTCTGATGTATCCTTTTCTCTATAGTTTAGTACAGTTTTAGTATAGCATTGCTTTTAATATAATATCATAAGATAATAAATCAGCCTTCTAAGAATATGGAGTCAGATTCATCTTTTCCCTCATCCTGGGACCCTCACAACCACAACAGAAAGTTGAAAAATTCTTCTTCTTCCCCTAGGTCTGTTCCCATAAGGAATACCTTGAACTAAGCTTTATAAATATTTTCCATTCATGTTTGCTTCAATCCTATGAAAAACCTAATTCATAGAACCACAGAAAAGTTTGTGTTGGAAGGGACCTTATGGGTCATTTAATTCCAACCTCACTGCCATGGGTAGGTACACTTTCCACTAGACCAAATTGCTCAAACACCCATCCAACCTGGACACTTCCAGGAACAGGCCACCCACAACTCCTCTGGGCAACCTGTTTCCTTGCCTCATCAGCCTCACAGTAAAAAATTTCTTTGTTATATCAAATCCAAACCTTCTGTCTTTCTGTTTGAAGCCCTTCCCCCTCCATCATGTCAACTGCACCACACAGCTTGGGTGTTGCCAGCTGCTGTTTATATTGTAGGGTTTTTTATTTGTCATTATTAAATTGTTTATATTTTATGATTAACTCTGTTTTGAAAGTTGGAGTTATCAACCTATTGGAGTGATAAGAGTTGATTTTTTTAGCCACAGCCTCCTCTTCTTTTGTATACCAGAACTCTGACCTTTATAGAAGGAATATTAAGCCTATTAAGCCTAATTTTCATGAAAGTACATTGCCTTGAAAGCCTCACGTTTACAAATATTTATTCAATTTAATAATAACCAAACTAACTAATAGTTACACAATGCTTTTCATGGGTACTTGGAATTTTGTTTACCTTACAATTAAAAGCAGGTAGGATCACCTCTACTTTTCCTACTAATCAGAATATTTCACCACAGATAGTTGATCATTTCAAATCAAAGCATAAGTTTCAATACTTCAATTACATAAAAGTGTGAAATTGCTCAGAATTATTTAATTTAATAAGATGCCCCAGAATTCTGAGGTCTGTAAACTTGTCTGCCTGCTAAAAAATGTAAATGGACAAACTTAAGTTTTGATATGAGTGGTTCAAGACAGCATTAAAAAAGTAATCTTTCCTCAGTACAGTCCGGAGCTAGTGTTATTCTATTAACCAACAGCACCCTAAAAGCAATTTTTCAGTTACATAGTTTAATGTATCTGAAAGGAAATTCCTTCAAAGCCATCACTCTTTCTATTAGGCATCCATCCAAGAATTATTTTTGCCATTCAGCAATAAACCCAGTAATATATTCTAGAGTGTTTAGTCATGGATTTTACCGAGTATAACAAATCAGATTTCTAACTGTGTAATATTATACTTGCCATTAGAAAATGATTCTCTTCTTTCTATTGATTTAGAATGATAATTAAAAAAACACATGCACAACACACCAACTTATTCTGCAAACAGATAGACATCTACATTGTAAACACAGAAATAATCAGTGTAGATCCTGAACTGGGCTTGTATTTAAACAAAATTTCCCTGGGATATAGAAGCCTTTGAAATAATATTCCTTGGCACACAACTGTACCTTATTAGCACACTTGTTGTAGATAAGTGACCTTATAATCAACTACTCTTTTTACCAAAATCTATTCATAGATCTTTACTGAATAAGACCAAGCTGCTAGCAAGTAGAAGTTAAGCAAGAAATTGCAACTTTCACTTTGTTGGTAATTTTAAAGAAGGTATTCTTAGACTATCTGAGTCTAAGCTCTATGACCATGCATTTTCTCACAAATAATTATAATTTCTCTTTCTTAACCTAGAATATTAAGGCAAATGCACATTCTTAAAAGGAAACAATATTACACGAGTTTCCAGTGTCATTCATCCATTAACTCTTTTTGTACCTCTTCAGGTCAAAGTCATTCAGATGACATTCTGAATAAGATAGCAGAAAATGTTTTATGTGATACTCATTTCATTTTCTATATAACCATTTCAGAATCCAAGCATGAACCTAATGAATGCAGAGATGATCTAGAAAACAGAAAACCAGATATCTGTGGTCACAGCACATCAACTAATTAAACTATCCTGTATATTTTAGATCAGTAGTGCATTTTAAATTAGTAACTGCATTTAAGATGTGTAGTTCTGTGAGATTATTATGGGAAGCACTGCTGATTAAATGTCATTGCACAGCTGAAGAACCAAATTATGCCATTAGGCACTCTATCCTGTTTAAAAAAAAATGATACTGTCTGTGTAGCATGACAACTACCTTCAACAAGATATCCAAAAAGGGCTTCCTAAAACTCACAGCACACACAGAAGATGTGTTACTTATTCTAGGCATTCCAAGTCTTTATTTCACCATCTGCTATACTGTGCCTGAGTTTAATAAGAAATTTTGCAGCTTGTTAAGTCCTATAATCCTGAGAAGTTGCTTATGTAAAGATTAACCTTTAAAATAAGCAATATGGAAAAGAAAGTGGCAGAAATTTGATAAAGGAAAGGAAAAGAAAGTGACTACATTTTTTGCTTATCAATGTCTTACTACAAAATTTCCATGAACAGAAAGGAAGATCTTAACTGGAAAGAATTCAACAAAAATTAGGAGATTTTACTGTAAATTGAAATAAATGATAGATATTATGCTTCATCCTACCTTTAGCCATCTGGGTAAGAGAACTCTAAGACAATGATTCTATGCATTGCCAATATATTTTTTTTAATAAAGATTTCATTAGTATCTAAAACTTCAGCCCAGGAAATCTATGAACTGTAAAATACAGGAGAGTCAGCAAGAGCACTTGAACTGGCAGTCAATATAATTTCTTACTTGTTAGCTTACTCCATTTGTCTCTGGGATTTCTCTATTTAGTTCTCTTCCGAATAAAGCTCTAAAGATTTAGCTAGCCTTCTGAGGACAGCTGTGACATAGTCAGGGCCATTTTACCTCAGTGCCATAGAGGTTTCTGGCCCCATTATTTATATTTTTAAATTAATGGCATAAAACCATTCTAAAGCGTCTTGCTAACGTAGCTGAGAGACTGAAACAGAAAAGGAAAACCAAAAAGCGGAACCTAACATTGGAGTGACTTATCCTTTGATTTTTTCCTATTAAACGAAATAATATTTATGTCTAATTTAATGGAATAAAATAATCTCTTTGATTTACATTTCTCATTTAATGATTAAGAGTCTGTGTGACATAAGTAACACTGGTTCTCCCTGTTCTGGGAGACTATGAAGCTACACTGCTTCAGTGCCACTTAGGTATAGGCTTAGGACTACTCAGGAGTTAGAGGATTCTTCAACAAAGCAGTGACTATGAAGCTACACTGCTTCAGTGCCACTTAGGTATAGGTTTAGGACTACTCAGGAGTCAGAGAAGGATTCTTCAACAAAGCAGACATTGTCTGGTATATCAGGATTGTGGAGAGGAGTATCCCACAGCAGATGTAAACCAGAATATCCTGGCAATCACTGCCTCCCAAATCTCTCCCTCCAGGTAATTTAGATTTAATGGATGTCCCCATGTAACAACAACTGCAAATTTGTTCTGTTCAGTTTATCAAAATGGTGAAAGATACTTGATTTTCTCCTGTTCTTCCTCCCCCAGAAATTTGAATTTTTAATAGTGAACCTAATGGGCAGAAGTCTTTTTTATCATTATTTTCTTCCCTTAGTGGGTTCTGCTAGAATAAGTTATATGACAAATACTCTAGGAAATTCTCTTGTCAAATCAGAATGAGACCCATATTTGAATATGGTAATTCTTTTGCATTGAACTTTACACTAAGAACAAGAAAGAAGGTAAAATCATTACTGCTGTGAATCTGTAGAAAGCATGTCTGTGGAGAGAGACAATACAAAGAACAGGATGTTGACCCCATGCTCACCAGGGAATCCACAGCTAAAAGCAAAATCAGCAGTAAGTCCAAACAGGAGAGTGGTTATTAAAAAGGGCAGGAGAAAATTTTGGCACCCACATGTCATTACTGGAAAAATTCATTCAAGGGCTTAAGTGTGTCCTGCAGCTTCCAAAGCTTTTCCTGTGAGAAGTCACAGCAGCATGCCAGCACACTGAGCAGAAAGGAGTGAGTGCATTACATATGGTCAGAAAAAAGACAAATCAAACTGAAAATTCAAGAGAGCACAGCAGGATGCACACGCCAGATTGCTCAGGGACTAAACAGTTATTTTAAGCAATGCTGAATGGTTCCAATATTTGGCAGGGTTATTTGCTGTGGCACATCTGCTTTTTGTTAACAAAACTGTGTAAAAGAATCCAGAGGAACTTTATGTCCATATATAATAAAATCTTACAGTTTTATAGCTTCTGATATGGTCTCAGGAGAGGATACTTTAAAAAGCAATACAGAGCGGTCATCTTATATGGGAAATTCAAGTGAAGGCAAAACTTCAGTGTAAGTTTTACCACTGACAAAACTTACAGCACACAAATCTCAGGGAATAAAGGTTTAATAATGTAATGTAATGTAAGTATACTTTGGTTCTGTGCCCAGACAAATTGAATTCTCTGTGTCCTTTCACTAGAAAATCTTGGCTTATCTTCAAATTTTAAATATATATATATATATATATATTAAGAACATTTTAGCTTCAATACCCAGTTTTTAAAGAATTTCATATTGAAATATGAAAATTGAATGCAATACTGAAAATATTGAAAATATTGAAATATTGAAATATTGAAATATTGAAATAAATGCATCTATTTCAAGTCTTCCCCTACCTTTTTTTCCAATACTGTGATTGAGGGCATACCATAATGAATAAATTTTGAACTTGGTCATAAGAACCAATGGTTTTTAGAGTGATTTGTCCTTGAGAAAAAAGACTGAAACCTAGGATATCTTTGCCCAAGTAAAACTCTAACCACAGAATATGCCAAGTTGGAAGAGTCCCACAATAATTATCAGGCTTAACTCCTGTCCCTGCACAAGACCAACCCCAGGATTCACTTCTTGAGCTCAGTCAGGATTGCTGCTGTGCCCCTTACCTGCGGAGCCTGTTCCAGTGCCCAACCACCCTCTGCAGGAAGAAACTTTTTCTTATATCCAACCTAAACCTCCCCTGACACAACCTCAGGCCATTCCATGGGGTCCTGTCACTGGTCACCACAGAGAAGAAATCCGTGTCTGTCCCTTGTCTTGCCCTCACTAGGGAGTTGTAGATTGTGATGAGATCTCCCCTATGTTCTACTGAGCTCCAATTTCTTCCAAATGCAATATGAGTGCTATTAGAAAAAAAAAAAAAAATTAAGCAGGAGCGATTTATTATATTGCCTACACAACAACTGAGATCCCACTCAGGCTTTATATAATATGTAGAAGGAAGCTTGAGTACTCTACTTTTAGAATTAGAGCATTATGTCATGGTAAACAATACTGACATGTACTGACTATATCATATCTACTTGCCAAGCTTTGATTAAAAAATAAAAGCAATTGTATCTTCATGACATTTGGAAAAAGAAGAAGGACTTGAGAAGCAAAATTAATTCATAATTAATGTTGCTTCTTTGAAATTGGGATGTAACATTACCATCTCTCTTCAAAATAATTCTGGTCTCACAATTTTCTGTGTCTTTTCTGATCTCTGCTTGTAACACTTATTCTTCACAAATGGTAGTAAAATTATACTGTCAGTCTAATTAGAACAAATTTACTTATGCTGTGTAAGATTGAATTTTATAATATCTGCTGTTTCTGAATTTTTTGTGGTTCACATTTGAGAGAGCAAGTAATGTCTGTAGCTCCTCAGGAAGTTCTAGTAAAAAGTTTAATAACTAATAATGGACTAGCTACATATAAAAAAGGGGGAAAATGTATTTTTTGAAAACTATGAAGAAAGAAACATAGTGTGTGTTTTTAACTGAGACAAAATTTGGCTTCTCTATTTGTAGAAATTTCCTAATCATCCTTCAGAATAACTTTTTAGTTGTTGGCAAAGTACAAAGCATCTCCCCATTTAAGGAGTAGCAATCCAGACAGTGTTTTGAAAATAGATTTTATTCCAAATGTCTGGTGATAGAAAAAAGCAATATCTAAACTAGCTTTAAACTTTATTTTTAAAATAGTATCTTTTGAGAAGTAGGTTATTTCAGTAGGTATAGTAAATTTTGAGAAATTAGTTATTTCAGTTTAAGTGTTTATTTTTTAAATTGATACATAGCACTTTAACACTTAGAGGATTCATGCCACAAGCAGGTCTGCAATATACATCACATGTTCTCCTCAGGAAAATAGGTAGATATAATGCAAAGTGTCAGAAGCAGTAGATGGTCAGTAATCTTATGGTATATTTTAATGAGGTATTTTCCTGAATACAATAAAATTTTAAAATTAAAACAAAAAAAAACCATTTGCTAATTCTCCATTTATGCTTAGGCTAAATGAAAGCACAGGACAGTGAAGAAATTTTAAAAAGAAGAAAAACAAGGATTTCAGTTAAGCAACTCACCGGCCCCTTTCTTGAGGCAGCACCTTTTATCTGGCCTGAAGGCTTTTTCTCCATAGAGATTTCCATGCTTCAGGATGGCAGGAGCCAAGTTCCTTATGTTTCAGTAATTACACAAAATTTCATCTTTTGGATGAACTGTATAAAGGCAATATCCTTCATAATGAAAATGTTATAATAGTATGTAAATTTTAAATATTATGGGATATTTTCCCTTAAGTTTCTGTTAAAACAATATGCTATAATATGATTTGTAGTACCACTGCTTTATCAGACCTTTTTTAATCTGATCTGTGAATCTCTTAAAAAAGCAATCCATCATGGAAGTGTGCACTAGGCGTCCACAAGCTATATCAGTAGAGCAGTAACATAACAGTAATGTTATAATTACGTGTCACACAGCATTGGCTGGCAAATATTATGGCATAAACTATGACTATAGATGACTAAAAGATACTACAATAAATGAAAGTCATTTTGGAAAATATATAGAGAGAACGGTAGTAGAATAGTTTAGGAAATCCATCAAAAGTTGTTTCCATTTAGAAATATCTCTCTGAAAAAAACGCACATGACAATTTAAACAATTATACTTTCCCTTTATTTTGGCCTGTACTCTTCTTGTATAGCATCTATGGAGATTTGCTTTCCAACAGAGATACCAAAAAAGAATATAAAATTAGGCAGTAAGCATAATCATTTGTCAATAAATTTAGAATTTATCAAAAGGGATTTTTCATTTAATTTATTTGACTTTGTCTAGGTTCGATCTGACTAAAAACTAATATAATTACATATATTTATCTTTAAAATACCAAAGCTACAGAAATGTTGACTTGAATATTCTTAAAACGAAAATGCCAAGTTATTAGTTCCTAGATGGAACATCGTCTTTTGTATAAAAAGCCTCTGAACTCCTACATCTGCGGAGCTATACTGAATGAACCATATGCTTATCTTATATAATCACAGTAGCATTCAGATGCTATTCTTGTGGAAGTAGTTGGTTCTTACAAGGACACATATATAAGTAATACCAGCAGTGAGGCATGCCTCTCCCCAACTAGAACTCTTTATTATGAAAACACATGAGATTTTTTGTGCAGTTTGAGTATGAGGACATCAAACCAAACTGGTGCTATCTGCACCTAGTTTTCTTACCTTAACTTTTACAATGACTTAAATTTAAAAATTTAAATTTCCAACTCTTACATATAAAATTTATGACATTTTACATAATGGAACTAGTTGTTGTTTTTTGAGGGTTTTCAAATAGACCTGTGATTCAATATGCAGGCATGACTGTATAGGAGTGTACATTATGCATGGATACACAGAGAGAGCAAAAATGTTTATTCACAGTGGTTTTCACAGTAATTAAATTTCATTAAGTGTCAAAAGATATCGAAAACAGAATAAACTTTGTTTTTAAATGGCTTGACATCTGGAAGTTTTATTTACTTAGGTGTGAAATGTATAATGTTGTACCTTGCTGAATGGTTAGTCTTCGTTGGCCATCCTGAAGCATATAGCAAGCAGAGAATTTTTTCTCTCTTCCATGGCCATAAATAATCTTCCTTTTCATAATTTATAGAAGATGAGTGATTCCAGCTTCTGTTTTGACAATCTCAGTAAATTTTTCTTGTGATGTCACTTGGAGTTGCATATATCATAAGACTCAGAAGCCATGACTATAGCTCCTAGAATTTTGATGTGTGACTGTGAGCAGAAATTGGTCATATTTATATCTCCATTTTCAATTCTGACCTCATAGACAGTCTGTGCAAAATTTGAGGAAGGATTCCTAAGGTTGTTTTCACATTGAACTAAAATCTTAAGTATGCTTTCCTCATACATATGCATGTATATTTATATATATATATATAAAAATATATACAAAAAAATAAATGTGTATTAAATAACTTGAATTTTTTCTATGTTTACATATGCACCAAACCTGAGCAACTTTTCTTCTCTTTGTTCATAAAAATTGACTAATGATGTTTCAAAGGTCTATTTACCTGAGCTAAAGACAGATAGTTCTTAAGTATTGCTTTTGCTTTGTTCTATTTATTTTGTTCTATTTGGTTTTTTTCCTCCTTCCCCCACCCCAGGGATGAGTACGATTTTTTAAAATTCTTTCATTTTAGTGTTTGACTTCACTATTCTAGCAAGAGAGCTGTGAATTCTAAAAATACAATCTGCTTTGTTGAACATATAGCTAATTTTCTTGGAGATATCAGATTAGAGTGGATTTTGGGTTTGAAGACCATCAAAATTTGAGGCATGAACCTGAGATTATGATCAAGCAAATGGAGGCAAATTCAAGTATAAAACATTTAGCCTTAGAATTAATGTATCATCAAAGGAGATCCCAATTTACCCTGAATAAGACTGAGAAACCATGAAGATATAATTCCAGAAAACCTTTCAGAGAAGAGAGACCAGAAAGTAGAATGAAAAAAGCTATAGATAATAAAAGCTCAGAAAGTTATGACAAGAAATGTTTATACATTTTCTGAATAGGTTAAGCAATGGAAACAAGAATGGATTTAGGAACTGGAGTCAAGTAGATGGCAAGAAGTAGAAAAAATCGCACAGGATTTTGAGCATCTGTAACCTTCAGATACTCCCATTATACCCAAGAGAATAGCAAATCCTGATTCTTCAAGGCTTGATAGCACATTGCATCAGATCTGGTCAGATTCTCACTGACATTTTGAAACAACAGCTGCAAGTGTTATGAGTAGGAAAATTTTTGTACCCTTGAGACCTTGAATTACTTATCCCTCATCTGCATATAGTGCAGAGTAAAAGCCCACTGTCCAAGAAGTCCTCTCACAAGGTGATAAGGGAAATTAGAAATATTGGGTAGAGAAACAAACAAAAAAACCCAAAAACACCTGAGGAACATTTATCTTTATTCATTTATTCAGCTTTGCTTTTTTGATATATGGGGTAAGAGTTGATGTTTTGTGTTCCTCTTACACTCTTCTTAACTGGTATTCTGTTATGTTTCTAGAAGAGATTTTAATTTTTTGTTTGCTTGTGGGTAAATAAATGATCAAGTGCTTAAACATTTTCTCCTTGAAATTTGATTACCTCCTTAGGAACACTCACACATGAATTTATGGTTTTCCCCTACCATTTCAGTGTTGGAATCCAAACATTCAAGTATGCATAAAATAGTGTTTTGGAAAAGCTGTTTTTCAAGCTGTTGCCTAAAAACTGGTTCCATCTACATCTGAGTGCTGGGAATCACTTTTGTTTTCCTCTACGTTCCGTCACAGATATTTTTTTCTTCATGAATATGGAAAAACAAATTTCAGATGCTTTGCTGGAAAAAACCTTTGTCAGCAAGGCTTGACAGCTCAACAACGTCACTTGTATCATGCTTAAGCTTTTCAGTAACAGAGGATCATGGAGCTCTGTGTTTATACAATTCCTGATGAGATTTATGTGGAACCATATAAGCACGTGGATGTGGGTGAATGCACATGTTTAATTTACCTATTTATGTATTGATATGTATCATGGTACTTTGACTTCTTCATAGCATTAAAGTTCCTAAACAGCTGAACTTGGATGTGATTGTGAAAAACATTTTTCTATATGAAAATTATAATTTATGTATCTGTGTGTGTGTTCATAAGTATAAAATTACCAAATAAGACATGAAAAATGAAAAATATTTTTCTTGTTCCCTCGTTATAGCACATTCATTTAACATACCCAGTGCTATCAATCTGTTGTTTTGGTCTTTGTTTGGGTTCTTGCACAACAGCTTGATTAATTTTTAATATATTGATCATCACAAATATCAGTATGCTCTGCAAGTGACTCTCACTGAATTCAGTTATTTAATGCAGTTTCTATTTAAATAATTCTGGTTTATTTTGAGCAAGATTATGCTCACAAAACTTTTCTGAAAAAAAAACCCGCCTCTGTGATATGTGCTTTCTTAAAAATTAGTAACTTTTCACAGATTTTCTGATGAGGTTACTCTCTGACTATACATATTTAGCATATAAGTTGTTTCTTAAAACAAATGAATTCTAGTAGTTCTAATAACAAGTCTCATTTTTCTAATAAAAATTCTAGCAATTGCAGAAGAAACAAAACTGGCATCAAGAGATTAAATCTTCTGCACAAGTGGAACTCCAGCTTAGCATAAATAATAATAAAGGTTTTATCCTTCATATTGTTCTTACCTGCACCAAGACTGTGCAGGCAGAGTTACTTTGTGCATCTTTATGCAGCTCAATTTAATAGTGAAATTACTTTTTTTTTTTGTAAATTATTGAATTACCTAGAACTATATTGGTCGTTTTAGATGCAAGCATATGCCTCTTAGTGGCTTTGATTTGTGTCCTTTTCACTTTTATAATTTCTTAATATAAATTCATCCTGCTTGAGTACACTGTGCAGGACAAGAGTTAAAAATGAGTATAAGCATGGTGGAGGAGAACTGATTTTTTTCTGTAACTGACAGGTTTTAACTGCATATATATATTTTAATATAACTCAATGTCCCTTTCCTAAGTAGTGCTACAGTTGCCGTTATGAATTCTATGAATAGTATTAAAGTAAAAATATCGTTACAATCACTGATAAGAAAATCTATCCTCAAAATCCAGCAAAATTAATGTTGCTCTTACAAGGTTCATTCTGAAAGGAAGTGGCCAATAATTTGCTAATAATTGACATTTATCAATAAATTGGGCTACAACTAAGGGTTTTTTTGCATGTGAAATGAGAACCAATATTCTCACTATCTTGCATGGGATATAGTTTGCTAAATCAATTACTTACGACAGATAAAATTTAAATAATTAGCTGCATT
Organism: Pyrgilauda ruficollis; assembly: GCF_017590135.1. NCBI lineage: Eukaryota > Metazoa > Chordata > Aves > Passeriformes > Passeridae > Pyrgilauda > Pyrgilauda ruficollis. Next base: position 4,682,335 of record NW_024525823.1, on the reverse strand, counting down.
AGATTTCTACAGGACATCTAGTTTTTTTTTTTTCCATTGGAACTTTCTTCTCACACATAAAACATAGAAATTCATTTTCTCACATGTATAATTTAATTAAGAGAAAAGAAAAAGTAAGATTACAGCATTTTATGATGTGAAAAAAAGAAAAAATTGAATCTATAATGCATGTGTCTCCAGGTCTGAGGTTCAGACCTTACAAAACTATAATACTTTTTTAGAAGTTACAAAATAGGTCATTAAGGGTCAGTGGCTTCTATGTTAACTACTTCCTGGGACAAAAGACTGAGTAAGCATGAATTTATTAATCTGTGGGAAGATTCTTTACAGCTTTAGTAGGTCCTTCATTGGGTCTCATCGTGGATTCATGTACAAAGTCTACATTCAGAAAATAAAAATTAGTAGCTCATTTTCTAGTGTCACTTGATTAATCTTTCTTTTGAATGTGAACTTTGGTGAGGAGATTAAAATACTAGTATCTTCATAGAATAAAAAACTTTCACCTAACTTGTGTAGGAATGGTGAAAATTTTAAAAGAAGCTTTTGAATTAACTGAATTATGTAAACAAAAAATGTAAATTACAAGAATTTTGGTTATATTTTTAATATTCTTGATTTCAAACATAATTAAAGGAGTATAGATAAAAATATAATTTAAAACGCACAGTTTCTATAGTGGATTTTTTTTTCAATGAAATTGACCTGAAATTATTACATAAAGCATTACTTATTATTCCTTGGACACAAATTTTGGATTTTTAGATCATTTTATGATGATTCTACACTGAATACTACTGTATTGACAGGTCATCAGTCCTTTCCTATCTAAAAGGAGATCTTTTCATGAACAGGATCTTTTCTACATATTGAACATTTTAACAAGGACTAGAACTTATTTATCCAGACTATAGTGATAACATTTTAAAAGTTTACATGATAATAAAAATATGAACACATAGAATGCATATCTAGATTAGGTTTTCCTGTTAAATATTTTTCTTTCAACTTATATTTAATCAGCTTCAATGGGATGAGATATCACATAGTAAATTTACATGCTACTATTGTAAAATCAAAAAAAACCCACCCAAAGTGGCCAGTTGATAGGATTTTTCATAGGCTGTCAGTTGTAAAGATAATTCCACTAAAGTTCCACTGAAAAACTTTGCACACTGTCAATAAAATGGCAGGATATAGGACATCTCTTAACTTTATTAATCACTAGGAAAGTAAAGATTGTCATTTGATGATCAATCAATGTCAGCTGATGATCAGTCAAGATGACCATTTTCATGCACTGGAGTACTGACAGGAAAAAGAAAGACAAACAATGGCTAAACAGCTGCTAAATATTCTTTCTATAGGTTCTAGAACAAATTTTAAGTAATTTACATGCAGAATGTGCAATATAGACCTCATTGAATATAGTGTTGCACTCAAGAGATTCTCAGTTAGAACATCTGTCTGGCCATCACACTTGCAGAGTTACTCTACATGTCTAGTCTTATATATTTTCTTTGTTCCTTTCCTATATCAGTCAGCACCTGCCTTATTCTAAAAGGTCTGGGAGGAAAAAAAGGCCTCAGATTGTTTCCCACAAGGTAATTCCATTGAATATAGCAATATTGAGTATAGCCCATATTGCTTGGTCAAAATTTTAACTTATGGTTAACACGAGGAACACTATCATCTAATGACCAGGATTTTCATTCCAGGGTTTTTGTAATTAAGACACATCTTTCAATAAATCACTTGGGACTTAAATACAAGGGTTTATTCATCCATTTGCAAATCAAAACCTGTGTTCCATTCCCAAGGAAGATATAAGAATTAATATTTGCAGAGAGATTCTTGTACATCAGATCCCATTTTGGTAAGAAATGACAACTATACCATTTGATTTTTTAAAAAGTGTTTTGCATTTCTCTTCACAATTTAAAAATCAATACATTTCCTTTTTTTTTTTTTCTAATTACAGATTGAAAACAAATTAGTCTCTGGTGTATCATGGATGAAAGATGTACAGAATTAAAGCATGTGCAGCAAAAATAAAATCTTCCCTCCCAATAGCTCTCTATTATTCTAATACATACTTCAGGTCATAACTGGTTGAGGCTCTGGAAGTATTTTCAGGTTGCAAGTAATATAGGGCTGATAATATCAGATTCTAATAAATAAACCACTGACATTTTGAGTGCAAGTTCCAGTGATACAAAGAGCTACCATTACATAATAAACACCTCTGGTGTTATTGTAAAGCTGGGAGCTATTTCTTCTTTGCAACATATACTAAATAGAAGCTTTATTTCTATTATGCCTAATAAATGAAGTGAAACAACAAGGAAATGTTTTAAATGAAGTGTATTATAGGGATAAAAAATAAAGAAGATCAACTAAGAAGAAAAAATCAGTATGATATTTTCCATGTAAAGTCAATTCATTCAGAAACAGTAGAAACTTGAAAGGTAGTGACTGTAAAAAACTCAAAGGTATTTTCTGTTCCCTAGGATATAATCTCTCTCCTTCCTTCCCAAAGAAAACAAACAAACAAAACCCTCTGTTATGACACTGAACTAAAACAGCATTTGAATTCACTAGGGTACCATAAATAATCTAATATTCACTCACAACAAAGCAGTGGATGCAGCTGTGTCTGTCACAACTGCCATTAATTTTGACAGGATATCTGCACAGAGTTGCTCACTATGTTGAGAGTCTAATGTTGGTAAACTGCAACTTGTTCATTTTAATTATATTTTTTCTAATTATATTTTTCCATGTTTCTCAATCCTATTTCTCCATTTTCTTTTGCAATGCCAGTTTCTATGGAAACTGCAATGACAAGCACATGAATGGATTTTAATGATGTCAACTAGTGCTGCCTGAAATCATTGTATGTAAGAGATCAAAATGTACATTATGATTTGCACAATATTTTTCTTTGTTAATATCAGTCCCTGCATCTTCCAGTTAACTTAAATGATGCTCTGTATGTACAGCTGACTAAATTCCATACATCACAGGTTGTAAACTGCAGATATCTGTTCCTGGGCAATCACAGCCACGTGCTGGGAATTTCTTTAATACTACATTATGCTGCAGCTGCTGCAGAAGCAACTTTACAGCACTCAGTCACTTCTGAAAGAGTTGCCTGTGCAATAACATTTTTCCTTCTCAGATCTGATGTTACAGAGGTGCTGCTCCCACCACTGATGGGCTCAGGCTTGAGGAGTGTGAGTTCATCTCGGAGCCCTCAGGCACTGCCTCTGCCAGATGTGGGGGAAGCTTCTGGCAGCTCCTAGCAAAAGCCACTCCTGTAATCTCTTTCTGCAACAGAATCTTGCCACACCACCCCAATACACTAAGGTAAATGAAAATCACGGCTTATTCCATAAAGTGTTGGGATTTTTTTAATCAAGATACATGTGAAGCACTGTGCAAAGTGGGTTCAAGAGTGTTAAAGCTTATATAAAGCTTATAAAAAGATAAATAAAAGGTGAATAAGGACATTAATAAATAAGAAGAAACTTTGTAACTTTTTTTTTTTTTTAATCACATACATAATGAGCATACTACAACAAAACTGTTAAAATACTATTTGGAATTTTGTATTATTGAGATATTTGTGGGTTTGCTTTTTCAGGATTTCTAGCCTCCTGGGTATATTTAGAAATGTTTTCCATCTGTTTTAAATGGCAATAATCCATTTAAGTTTCAAACTTGTTATCAAAAAACATTTTCTCATATCCTCCAAATCCTTAGTTATTTTTTACCTTTGGAAAGAACAAGAGGGGAATAAAAAAAAAAAAGCAAGAAAAAACAGGAGTCAGCTGAAAACCCATGGAGAATAAAAGAAGAGGTCTCATGGGCTGCTATGTTTAGCAAACTTGTATTAGAAGATTTCACTCATCTAACAGCAGAAATTTTATCTTAATTTCAGCCAAAAAAATTCTACCAAGTTTGTATGATTACTTTTCCTGTCCCAATTTTTGTCCTTCAATTTAAATATTTGTTTACTTTGTTTGTTTCTCTACATATATGTAAAAGAAATAAACCATATTAATTTTGACTTTTTTATCTTGCAAAATTAACTGAGTCCAAAGCTTTTATTATATTTATTTTAATGAATTAAAATATGTTTTCTAATAACCTTAAAAGACGGACTTTTTATTTGCTTGATTGGAATTCTTCTTGAGCATGGTTTGACAAAACTGCACACAGTACCCTGCAAAAGGTTTTACCAATGTTTTGTAAAATTATTTTGATACTTTCCTGTATCCTGGCCATAAATATGAGCTCTTTTCATATTTTTCACTGTTTTCACTCTTTTCTGTAAAATGATCAATAACTTCCACATATTTCTTCCTTGCTATGCTTTTTCAGTTAGGAAAGGACAATTGAATGCTGTGATATTTTCATGTAGTGTTTGGTCTTCCTATATGTCATTGACACCTCCTGACATTAAAAAGAGTTATTTTCTATGAGGTCAATATGATGGTGAGATTTCACCCTTTTCAGCATTGGGATACAAATTTTAAAACATGCACACTGTTATAACAAAAACTAAATAAATATGCACATATACCTAATGTTTTTTCATACTTCAGCTTTCCCAGAGTGAAGTAACTGAGCATATGTCCTTTCCTAAGGCTGTCTTTTAAACTCTCTTTATCTTGTTTGTTTGCATAATTCTACATGCTAAGATATATGGTGGGAGAGAAACAATTCTGAGAGGTAAAAAAAATATTTATTTTTACCTTTCAAAACTCTATATTAGGCCCCTATTTGCTTTTATAGTAAAAACTCTTAATCAGCATACATTATGGCAAAAGTTCACAACCTCCTTTCCTCCTTAAAAATTTTCTTTAAATCCTTTTTATTTGGGAAGGGATCCCAGTTGGTCACTCAATCACTGAAAACAACAGCTCTATAAAGACAAGTGTTTTACAGAAATAATATGAAGCAAAATATCTTTCACATAAATTTTGTAAATATAAGAACATAATTATATTATTTTCACTTTGATTAATTATTTACAAAATATTTTCAAGAATAACAACAAAAAATTTATGCTTGCGTGTATATTTATCTTTATTATATCTATTTTTAGAGTAATGTGTGAAGAATTAGACAAACACATCCAATAATATTTGTACTGAATGATTGCACAAGAGTAGTACACATTAAAGTCAAATTTGTCTAATACATGCTGTCTATCTAGTAAAGAAAGCTCCTCTTGAAACTGCAGTTTGAGATCCAGTACTACGTAAAGTGCAGCAAAATATAGCATGGCATTATGTTGACAGTGGCCTCTGTTTCTTAGGGAGAAAATGTTCTATTAGAAGCACAGTAAATAGAGGAATATAAGAGCAATTTTATTTTCTTTTTACAGAATCAATTTGTAAATGGCTCATCAAAAAATAATTATCTGCCTTTATCTTGTGGAAAAGTGTAATAACTCCTAAATCTGCAAAAGGATCTGACTAACAGATGCTGACTGAAAGCAGTCCTCCCTGCTAAAAATAGCTAAAGAAACTTTGAATGTTGTTGATAGGGGAGTTAGCACAACTTGCTTTCCATTTTGCATGATTTCTTAGGCAATAAAATATACTTGAAAGAGACTTTTTTTCCTTAATTACTTTTCTGCTCTTCTCACTAGGTGAAAACGCAGATCAACAAGTATATAACAGCTACAGAGCAAATTGATAAAAAATTAAACTGAAACAACTTTTGAAATGCTGAAATTGTCTTGCTCAAACTTAGTTTGATATTCAGTGCCACTGAGAAAGAACTACCTGCTTTGTGAGGCAGCAGCATGTGGTGGCTCCTCACCCTAGAAGAGAGATTACTTGGCAACTAAACCTAACTTAGTAAATGGAACAGACATATTGCACGTGGAGACTTCCCAAATCACTTCACTCTGCAATGACATACTGGAAGATAAAGGAGTTCCAGGGGAAATATTGCCTATTGCTATTAATACATCAGCTATCTGACCATATCTCACATATAGCTCTAATGTGTCTTTTTACAGTGGAAGATGAGTTCAGGTGTGAATTTCTATAGATAGGAAAGAAAGTGATAATTTCTGCTTTCTGTGGGTTTGTAGGCCTGCAGATGAACAGAGGAATGGTGGGGATTGGGATTTAACTAGAAGCCACAGATTTCAGCAAGATTATATTAAGACAGGACTGACAAACTTGAAAACCTATCTTTCTGTCCTAAATTTGAAAAACAAGTTTTGGCAAGTCAGACTAGATGAGGAATCATCCAAAGTGCACATTTTAGTGCACCCTGGGGCAGATATATGTTTTCCCATCTGCTTTTTAAAATAAATGAAGAATTGATCTTCATGATACATTAAAAAAAAAAAAAAAATCAATGAAACATTTGAAGATACTGAGATTTTCCACATAATTGCTGATGACATGCTTATACCAAAGGCAATTTGGGCAGATTACCATGAGATGCTAAAAAAGCTTAAGCCAAGACCCTAAGGATAAAACATCACTTTCAATTCTATTGATCCAGTTTTTGCTAAAAAATTATGTATAAAGAGAAAGCACGCACATGAAAGAAAGAAAATCTGCTGGCAGAAATGTTTGAATCACAAACTAATGGATATTACCATAGGCATCACACATAAACATTGGAATCTCAGAATAATTATGAAGTATGTCAGGTGTATCAAAGTTTCTATGAGAATGTAACAGCACAAACTACATTAGATGAACATGACAAGGTCCTAAATCAGAGATTGCATTGACATTCTCCTTTATTCTGCTTCTGTGATTCCAATAAACCAGCGTCAATTCAAGCAGATGTGTTGCATTTTCAAATGTTTATCAATATAACAGACACAAATATTACCTTTTTCATAAGCAGATGAGTTTATAAGTTCTAGTATAAAAAGAAGATTATGAAGAAACTACTGATCACAGGTATTATCATAGGAAATGTTGTTACTAGCTGATTCTAAGCAGATCTGAATCACAAGTAACTCAAAGACATTTTATTTTAATCTCTCAAAAAGTTTATTCCAAATTCAGATGTCAATCTGGTGTATTTATTATGGACAAATAAAAATGCACTATGAGGAGCTAGAGAATAAAGCTGTGAAAATGTGGCAGATGTGTATTCACTATATAGTTAGTAATTTTTTTTTTTAAAGAAATGTTTAAAAACATTTGAAAGTGTTCTGTGATGTAAAACTGTTCGGTGATCTCAGAGCAGAGAAAAAAATACAGATGTCTATGCAAACTATAGCAACAGTCAGCTAGAATTTTCAAAGATATAATTTCATTAAAATGTGACAATTATTTCTAACTGAAATTGGTGCAAAATGTTATATGGTTTTTATGGGACACATCAGAGTACTTACAGAATGAAAGCTAAAGACAAGAAAATAATATATTGGCTAGGTATGATTTGCATTCAGCTGAGCTTAGGTGTTCATATTCTATGTCAGAAACAGGGGCCAAAGTTGAATGTGCATTTCAAAATATGCATGAGGATTCATTTCCATGCCATAAGGTCATTTCAGGGTGTGCCAAAGGACATTATGGCCCCTTAAAGCAGAATGGTCAAGTGAGAATCAAACTAAGGTTTGTGATTTTTCTTGGCTTGGGGAGGGTACGAGGGAAAGGATAGGACATAAATTTGGATATAAAAAAAAGAATAATTGTAGGAAATTATGATGAATTCTAAAGGATAGATACTTCTAAGAATGCAGAAGCCCTTCTTATTTCTATGTCACCCTGATACCTACATGCCTTTCATGTTATAGTTAGCAGTCTGAGCAGCAGATACTTCCTCCACCGCAAAATATTCCTTACAAGGTCTCTCACATAAGCAGCTGGTGCAAGTCAACAGCTTATGGTATATAGAAAGTCAGGAGATAAACACATTAAAACAATGAATAATTATACAAATAATGTAATTTGTACAAAAATATATTATTAATGGATATTAAGATTATTTTCTGAATTCAGCCTTTTAAATTCAGCCTAAATTGAGACCATTTTTCAAAACAACAGACAAGCTAAAGGCTGGTACCCTTTCCCACCTCATTAAACTGTTTCTTTCCTCAGAGGTTTTTTGGCATAGATGGTGCTTATTCTCATTATTGTCTTCTCTGTCAATACTGTAAGAGAGATGTAGTAGCTCCTCCAAATATTAGAATTACTGGTTGGTGTACAGTATTTTTATTCTTGTTCATCTCTGTTTTTAAATTAACGTTGTACCACAGGAATTAGGTTGCATTTTCATATGATGGTGTTGGAAATACCTAATGCTGTTCACTACATGAAATTGTTTTATCATATTTCAGCCCCATAAAAGATGGAACATTGATTAAAACAAGATTTCAAAAATGTTTTTAATATTGCTTGATTAAAAAGGAGTATTGATTTTAAAAGTGCATGTATTTAATTAACTTATTTTAACAAGCTAATTTCAAATATCTAGATTAATTCTGATTTCTTTCCTTAAGTCAAAGAGCCAAAATTGTTACAAAGCACTAGCTTGCAATGAAGCAATAACCAGGTGGATTTGATGGTGTTTAAATTTATCACAACAAAAAAATCTAAGTTTAAGAGGTGCAATGCTTTTCATATTAATATATTAACAGATTAAATAGCTTTATACTTTACTATTGATATAAATGCAATGAAAAGAAAAAGGCAATACTTTGGGTTATCAGTAAGAGTTAGAACGTCTTTCCTATTTAATTTTTAAAGTAAAATCTTAAAAGAAAAGAACCCCTTACATTTCATATTTAATTATCCTGAGAAATGCATTAAGTTGAAAATTACACAATACTTTGAAAACTAGATAACTTTAAAAAAAACCCCCAAAATTTTACATATCCTTGTAACACACTGAAAGGAATTAAATGATGCTGTAGTAAAGGTAGTACGTAGATACATTGACATATAGAGATGAATTTTTAATTAACCACACTATCTACTTTCAGAATTATTAACTAAACTTGCTTTCAATTAATTTCAAATATATAACATTGTATTCTTTTCTGATTTTCACACCCTATTACAGCAGTCAAATTGGTGTGAAAGCTATGTCACAAGAATAATTTTGACCTATGGTATTTCCAAAGAGTACAGACATACAATATTGTGGTGGGTTGCACTTTTCTGGCTGTCAGATGCCCCCTAAGCCACTTTCTCACTCCCTCTTCTCTTCAGAAAAAGGGGAGAAAACAGAAAAAGGGTTGAAAAGTCTCAGAAAGAAAGCAAGGAAAAACACCCATTAATTACCATCACAGGCAAAAGATGCTTGAGTAGGGAAAAATTAATTTAATGCCAAATAGAAATGGCGTAGGATGGTGAGAAACAAAGACAGAAATAAAAACATCTTTCCCCTACCCTCCCCTTCTTCCCAGGGTCAACTTCACTTCTTTCTTCCTGCCACTTCTATCACCTCCCTGCCTGAAGAAGTGGAGGGGAATTAGGAAAGGAGGTTACAGTTAGTTCATAACATTTTGTCTCTGCTGCTCCTTCCTCCTTCTCACTTTTCCCTTGCTTCAGTGTCATGTCCCTCCCACGTGATGAAGTCTTTCACAAATTCCTCCTGTGTGTATCCTTCCCATGTGCTAGAAGCTGCTTCCCAGCTGCTCCAGCATGGCTTCTTTCCATGGGATACAGTCCTTCAGAAACAGACAGTTCCAATGTAGATCCCACAAGCTGTAGTTCCTGCCAGAAAACCTGCTCCTGCATGAGCTCCTCTGCACAGCCCAAGGATCCTGCCAGCAGCCTGCTACAGCGTGGGCTCTTCTTTTTCCAGGGCATATCCACCTGCTCCAGTGGGATTCTTCCATGGGCTGCAGAGAAATATTTGATTTGCACCTGGAGCGCTTCTTCTCTCTCCTCCTTCACTGACCTTAGTGTCTGCAGAGCTGTTTATCTCTCTGCTGTACACTGATTTTTACCTTTTTCTAAATGTTAGCACAGAGGCACCACGAGCATTCCTAGTGGGCTCAGCTTTGATCAGTAGTGGTTCTGTTGAAGAGCTTGCTGGAACTGGCAAAAGAAACTGCACAAAGAGAAAAAACTGACAAAACTGACAAAAAAGACAATAGCATAACATAACACATAACATTTATAAAAACAACCCACCATTTTCCTGCGTATTGCGCCTCTTGGCCTCCACTGCATAGTACGAGAGGTAGTATCTTCTAAAAGATATTTTAACTTTTGTGTTGTAAGGTGTCTGAAATACATACTTTTTGTTCTAAAAGACCATTACTAGAAGTTTCTACTTTTTAAATAGTAGACTAGGAATTTAACTGGGGAATTCCTAAGTGTAAGATTGGTTGATCTTTTTTTTTAGGAAATTGAAAGAAAAGAACATATATTTTCCAGATATCTTTATTTTCTTTCAAACTGAAAATATTCTTAGATATAGTAGAATACTATATCTAAGGGAAAGGGGAAAGGCAAATTAATTAAAGTTCAATATTGGTCAAGACTACTAGGCATCCTCTTCACTGGCACAAGAGATCACTCTCTGAGAGATTCAGAGACATTTGTAAAGTGGCCAACAGAATTGACAGCGAAACCTGAGAGCAGAAGCCACTGATAGAGAATTAATTTCTACAGCTTTTATTTTTGGCACTCAAAACCTGATGCAAGAAAAAGAAAGAGAAATGGTATGGCATAATCAACAGAATGCTAGTATCAAGACCATTGCAAAAAAGAGTGATTAGCCTTTGATTATATAGGCTTTTTTTTAAAGTTATGTTAAATCATGGAATCATAGAGAAGCCTAGGCTGGAAAGGACCTTAAAGATCATGTAGTTCCAGACCCTCTATTTGCCTTATATGTATGTGTATATATATATACATATATACACACATACACACATATATATATATGCATATATGTATATACATACACACACATATATAGGTGTATATATGTATATACATATATATATGCATATACCTATATATACACACACACATCTGTGTTCTGGCTGCAGTAGTACTTCACGCTGAGCAAAGTATTCTGATTAGGAACCAGTTTACTAATTTAGTGAACACATTGCACAACCGTGTCTCTATGGCTGAACTAACCTGTTGCTCTGGAAATGCAAGGATGAAAAACTTAACTTTCCCTTTCTCCAAAATATACTTCTTTATATTCTTTTTTTCCTTTGTAAAAGCATTATCAATCTTAGTCAATTGGCAATGAAATTCTTGCAGAGATGTTAGACTGCTTAATTTAGATAGAGAATCATTGATTTTAAGATCTATTACATGCCCTGAAAAGCAATAAGCTTAATGATAAACTATGGATATTGAAGAGTATGATTGCACTCATAATTTAGACTATGAGTACAGATACCATATGGGAAAGTTTTCACTTAGTGATAAAGCATCTGACACAGTGGTGTTGTTAGTTTTCTGAACTAACTCTGATTTCTGTTAGTATATGAAAAATAATTCATAAAATCGTAACAGAAAATAAAGAGGAGAAAAAAGTGTTGGAAAAATCAAAAAATATTTTAAAAGAGAATTAGAATGATTATGTGAGTATACAAAGGAAAGACATGGCAAAGAAATTTTATATGATTGTGTTTTTCCTAATTGACAGGTAGGTTTTGCTACTTTTATGTGAATGCTAAGATTTCTCCATAAGTTTCTAAAAGTGATTCAGAATAAAATAACCATATACTCCTTTTGTTGGTAAATCAGTTGAATGCTTGATTTACACCCCATGATTAAATACAATTTATATAATCACAAATATGATGTTTCATCAGAAAATGATAAAATTAAAAATAATAAATTAATTGAGAAACAGATGTGGTCTGAGCTTTTTTAGCTCAGTAATCTTTGTCTCCAAAACATAAATCACATGAATGGAAGTCAGAATCAAAGCCGATATATCAAGTTTCTAAAAGAAACATGGAAATAAAACCTTAGATATAATTCACGCTTCTGTTATTCTACTTTTATACTAATGGAATCCACAGGCTTTTTTCCTTGTAGATATTTGAAACCAGCTTAATTTATTAGCTATTCCAGAAGACAAAGCGTCAAAAACTACAGTCACCAGCAATTTCCCAGAATATCATTTCCCGGAATACATAAGAACCTAATGTTTTAATAGCAACTTTCTCAACTTCTGTATTTAAAAGGCAATGCACAGTCAAAAACTCCAACACAATGAAAATTCAAAATTGGTTGCCTGTGAATTATTTTTTATCAATTTTAAACCAAACATGAGATGAAATTTCACTTACTTATCTTTTATATTCTTTATTTTTATTACTTTGAAAAAAAATTTACAGTCTTCATAAAAGGTTTGGGTCACACCTGAATTACTGTTGCATCATTGCTTGTATATGAAAAGATCAAGCCATTGTGCCTTCCAAGTGCCTTGAACCCCATCCTAGTTTTATTGCACTCCTCACATTCACTTGTTGCATCACCAGCTACCTCCAGCAAGACTCCTGGTTTACTTCAGTTTAGCCAACAGAGAATGATTTTGTGCTCCTGCAAAATGTAAACTTCAGTACTTAATCCCCAGAAATCTAAGCAGTGAAACCATGTATTTTACCAAAGTCCTAAAATGCTTATGTATGTTAAGAATTTTATTTGTGATGTGTTCATTCTCAGCTGTCATCAGTGTCAGCTGTCAGCCAGGTAGACTGTAAGGATCTCTCAATGAAACTAGAAAAATCTCACCTTGATCTGCTAGAAGACACCTGCACTCATATTTGCCATTCTTTCTTCAAGTTAAACACAAATTTTATGCGCAGTCTTTTCCACTACTTTTCAAGTGAATTCAGGCCATTGCTATAAAAAGTTACTCAGTGGGTAAACTCATTATCATTTAAGCAAAGGACTGTATCAATTCTGTCAAAAGTATTAATTAGGCATATTATATTTTGGTTTGAAGACATGAATTTATGAAACATTGCAGTCTTATTAGAGCTGCAAAACTGATTCCACATGAAACATCAATTTAAGTCACATACAAAGTTTATTCTAATGCTTATCACAATGCATCTTATGTATACAAGAACCTTACTATTCAGAAGATGTAATGAGCATAACAATAATAGAGATGGTTTATTTACCCTTTTTGTAACTTCTTGTTTTGAAGGTGTCAAATCATGGATAAATTACAAAACAAAGATGTGGTGATGTGTACCCACCCACCCAAACCCAGCCCACCCTATCCAATCCCTCCTTTCTTTTTTCTCAGGCTTCTGTATGATCTTGAAGTTCCTGTCACCTTGAGATTTGTGTAATGAGTTGGGTGGTACAGTAAGGCAGGAATGGCACTGTCTGTACCAGGGCAGCACTGGCTGCATTTCTAAGGTGAAGAACAAGAGCTGGGATAATCAGTCGCTGCATGAAAATGTTGGAACATTCTGTACCTGAGCCACAGACCAAGAGTCATGGTATTATTGTTGCTGAAATTTTTGAAAGCAATTTCACTTGGTACTAGAAACAATTTCCAATTGTTTTGGAAGTCAGGTCTGTAACTACCGACCTGAGGCTGGAAAATTTATATATGATTGAAGCAATCATCTTGAGACCCTATAAACAGCAGCCTTAAGTGAAACCTTTTGAGCTCGTCTGGACCACAGTGGGCTGCACCAGCACTTTCCTCTGAGTGAGATGCCTCTCAGAACTTTTTGGAGAGTTTTTGGAGAGTGATACTCAGAGCACTGTTGACTGATGACAGAGCCTGAGGTGATATCCTCACTTCTCAAGGCTCAACCCTTCACCCACTGAGAAGAGCCAAAGCATTACATGTGAGCATTTCTCTGACTCTCAAGTAAAACTTTTCAAAATAATGCCTTTGTACCTACTCCTTCATGTCTGTCTGTGTGCATATGTAAATGGATGAAATATCTTATAATAGATGCATCATGAATATCACTATTTTGGATAGTGATTATAGTATAGTAGACCACAGTACAGTTGTAATAAGACTTGTTTTATCACTTTGTAAATCAGTCAGTGGTTAAGTGCTGTTCTTAAGGACACATATAATGGCACTAAATGACATTCAACACCTGTGTTTTTTGCCCTAAATTCGACTCATTTTTGTAGCATATTTCTGCAATATTAAAACTGACACACACCTCCCACTAACCACCCTGACAGTACAACAGTACAACAAACTTTACATCAAGGAGGGGAAAAATTCACTAGAGATATACAAGAAGTTATTTTAGTCATTAAGGCAGATCTTTCTGGGAGAAACACTTCATACAAGTTCAAGTTCAAACTATAGCATCCCTTTTGGAAAAAAAAAAAAAAACCAAATAAGAATAAATCTGTCATTGGGAATCGGAATATGAGCTGTAACAACACTCTCTTACGAATCTTTGCTTCTGAGCAAGACTTTTATAGTTCCACCATACCTCAAACTGCTGTGAGGTAATTTGACAAGTGATTTCCAAACTGTCAAGACTTTTAACAGGAGCATGGTAGGAGCAGATGCAGTCATAATACTTTGCAGGAAATTTAAGTATTTTAAGCAAGTGAATATCTGTAGGCAGGTGTTTTACAAGGACTCCATGAAGTTTAAGTGAGTATTGAAAGAGCCAAAATTCTACAAACTAGACATGGAATAAGAAGAACACTTCCATTTCAGAAGTCAATAGATTTTCTTTAAATGTTATATTAGATTTTTCTTTATTTACTTTATTTCGATATAGGCTTATGTAATATGGCCATTAATATCTAGTGACTTTCTACTTTACCTGTCTTATTTAGATCACTCAAAAAAAACCCACTTCTCTTTATTTGAAATGTAAAACAGATTAAAATCAAAATGGAATTCCAATTTTGGACATAGATTGAGAATGAACTTGGAGGACAATTCAAACTTGAAATGACATGAGGAAACATATCTATTCATAGAAAAAGGTAATGGCAGAATCTTTGGAAGAAAGAGACAAATGTAAAGAAAGGAATAAGAGACAAATTAAAGCAAATAGTTTTTGTTTTGGAAGGAGTTTTTCTGTCCTCTCCTGTCTTTCTTATCCCCTTCATCACCCCCTGATCACAACTTCTGAAAAGTCCTGCTTCCAAATTAAAAAAAAACAAAACAAAACAAAACAAAACAAAACACCAAAACAAAACAAAACAAAACAAAACCAAACAAAAACACCCCAACCCACCAAAACCCAAAAAACCTTTCCCTTCATCATCAAGAAGGCATATTATCCCCACATTTTTTCTTCTCTGTTTAACCATACTTACACGAACTTCCTCCCTTTAAAACAAAGTGAAGGTTTAGCATTTTCACAGTATTTGGAGCCTTTGGTCTTTTGGATGCAGGCTTCAAAATGGAAGTCATAATGGTTAAGACATGAAAAAGTCTTTTGAACTATGTTTGCTTGCTAATCCATCTCTTTGTGTACATACATAACCAACAGTGTCAGATGAGGATGGAGGGAAGCATCATGAAAAGATATAATTTTCACCTCCATTTGCAACTTTTCAAAAAATATCACTTAGCAGCATCTTAAAGAACAAGTGTTAGACAAGGAAATTAAAGAGATCAGAAACAAGCAATTAATAAGGGCATTTCAAGATAGTTTCTATGAAGTAGGAGAAATTTTATTTGAGGTTTTATTTTTTACCACAGAATCACAGAACTAAAGAATGGCTTGGGTAGGAAAAGTCAAAAGTTGAAAGGTTGCCAGTTTCAACTGCCCCTGGCATGAACAGAGACACCTTTCACTAGAAAGTTGTCAGGTTGCTCAGGGCTCCATCTAACCTGGCCTTGAACAGTGCCAGGGATGGGGCACCCACAGCTTCTCTGAGCAACCTGTTCCAGTGCCTCACCACCCTCGCAGTAAAGAATTTCTTCCTAATATCTAATATCTAAATTCACCCACTTTCAATTTGAAGCCATCTGTCCTTACCCTATCACTAGAAAGGGAATTTTTTTATAAGAAGTCTCTGCAGCTTTCTTGCAGGCCTCCTTTATGTATTATAGGTCCCTCTTAATTACTAGCATTCCTTTATGGCTGGGAGATCACTGAATATTACACTGTCTTTTTCAAAACTTCTAGCTCAGAAGCAGGTTGTGATATCTAGGGAAAATCTGTTCTAGTTGGTTTTTGAAATCAGAAACATGCATTGTTAGAAAATAAAAAATTACATTAATAATGTTTGCATTATTGGAAAACAAAACAAAACAAAAAACTATGTAAATTAGGATGTACTTAATAACTCTATAAAGGCAAGACAAAGGCAAAGGCAAAGGAAAAGGAAAAAGTAGTATTAAAAATGTAAATCTACCACTTGTTTCAGCCACAATTAGCTTTTAAAAATTGGCAATTCTACTATAAAGAAACAAAATTAAATGACAAAATAAAATAGTATTGTTACTTTCCAAGGACATCAACAGTGTGAAGAAGCACCTACCTGCCTCTTAAGATAAAGAGAAATCCCTGAGGGTATGAGGATTTGAAAACCATCTGATAATGCTTTTCTAAGCCTCTGAGATGTTTATGCATATTAAGGTGAGTTTTGGGCAAAGATATAAGTTTGAAACAGATACTTAAGCACAGTTTAACCACCACAAATATAAAAGAAATATTGATGATTATCCAATTCCAGTGGATATGCTAGGGAAAAGATAACTACACAGTATGTGGTACACAAGATAGGGCTCAGGCCATTGTTTGGGACAACAGCGTTCCAGGAACTTGTATGCCTGGAAGTGAGCAGTTTCAGGGTTCAAATGTCAACATATTCTGAGTGTAATCTTTTTATGAGTCCATATTATTGTGATCTAGTTGCATGAGGATTAACCTATTGAGGCAAATCCAGAACAAATTATTTGCTAATGAATTTCTGAGTGCTATATGTGTCAAGCTAGTGATGATTGACAACTACAGAAATAAAGATTTGCTGTGATGAACATTCCAAGCAGAAAAAAACCAAACACACAAACCAAAAAAGTACCCTCAAACCCTCACACACTTCTTAGCTATGTCATTCATTAAAATTATGAAAGAAATTAGAACTTTCTTTGACAGTGTTGGTTGTTTAGAAAACTCTACTGAAGATAATGTGTTAACATTGCCTTTATTTCAAAAGGCAGTAGTCAGTAAATAGAACCAGTCAATATTGTTGATACCATTACAAAGGAAAACTGTGAAGAGAATTTTTGAAGAGGTCCTTAATACTATTCTATCAGGTGAAGGTATTTAGGGTTCTTTTACTGAAGAAAACAGGTTGCTGGAAGGAATTTAAATATCTGCTGTGAGGGATACTCCCTTCTGTCACAGAAATTGCTTCTTTGTGGCATCAGTCTTCTGCATCGGGTTCATGTTCAAACAAAATAAAAGTATCTTTAATTGAAGAGGAAGGTCTCAGATTAGTATTCCAAGACGCTGAAATACAGGGCTCTGTGCAAAAGAGTGGAGAAGCACTTGGAGATCTGAATATAAATACCAAATACTTTAACCATACATCACTTAATTTACAATGCTTTCACTTAGCTATGCACTACATGAAAAGCACAGGCAAGTAGGTAGATGTCCTCTCCTGCAGGGCAGACTTCCAGCAACACAACAGAGAGGTTGAACAAAAAAATGGGATCTACATTCTGATAGATTCTATATTCTGATACATTCTGATCTAGATTTTTATATTAAAACCAAAGAGACACATAAGTAACTTTTGTTAAAGTTAATTATCTGCCATTAGAAGGCAGTAGCTCAGAAGAGCATCTAAACACACGGAGCAAACGAAATTTTAGAAATGTTCTTGCCCTCTCCTCTGACAGGAGCCTAAAGAGAAACAGATATGTTTGAAGAAATGTTTAACCCTGAGATGGGGTAAGAACCCAAGACAGGATGAACAGTAAAGAAAATAATAATGCCAGTCACTGTGTGAACAAAGTCAATGAAGATAAACACTACTTCTGAGATACCTGACAACAGATGTTATCTCAGAAATACCTTGGAAATATCCTGGAGCTGAAGCATATGCCAGGAAAGAAAGTGTTTCTTTAAATAAAACCTCCAATGTTGCTGACCTAGTTAGTATTTGCTCTCCAAATTTTATCACTTTTATCAAAGCAAAAAGAATAGTCCTCTACATATACATCAATATTCTTTTTAATAATTTATAAGTCTGTTTTTCCTGTGAAAATTGTCTTGTAATTTGGGGGGTGAGGACTGAGGGTGTCTCTGCTTTCCTTAGTATTGTTGTAGAATTTTCAATTGCCAATGCATCTTTGCCTTTTGATTTCCTTTTGCTGTAGTGAGTTTATGATAAGAATCGATATTTATTTCTGGCAAGCTATGTAATTTGATGACAGGTGGCTTTAGTATTCCTGGATCTATTTTCTGAATTCTGTGAAGCTGAGGTGTCATTTTTCTTCCTTGGGAGAGTGAAAGGAAGCAACACTTTTAATATGTGATTCTGGATTTTAACTGAAATTTTTATGCACAAAAAGAGGAAAACAAAAGTTTGTACTATATCTGTTTCAACTGGAGATAAACAATAATATACCAGGAATGGCCTAAATATAACTGGTCCTGATCCTGTGGCAGTGGAATGTTACCTGAAGGTCTCTTCCAATCTTCATGTCTATGATTCTAGAAAGATTTCCAGAATAAATAGATTAACTGCTGAATTATAAAATATCTGAGGAATAAACGTATGCTCTATCACAACTTGCAAAATTGGCCACTCAACAAGAAAAGTCATGTTTCAGAGGTCAGAGAATGCACTTACATTGTGAGATATAGAAAAATTCAAGCTGAGTTTGAAAATATCTTGTAATGCACTATTTCTGTAACCAGAGAGCAACAAATCACAGAATCACAAAACATCCTTAGTCAGAGGAGACCCTCATGGGTCATTGAAGTCCAACTCATGGCCCTATACAGGACAAATCCAAGAGTCATACCATGTGTCTGAGAGTGTTGTTCAAATGTTTCTGGAATCCAGTAAAATCTGTGAAACTGGGGCAGAGTTAGGCAGATTATTTCTTCCCATTACATTGTTGCATTTTACCCCATTTTATCCTGAACTTTCATTTTAATTTTTGAATGTGCTCACGAATGTAACTTATCAGGCATTTTGAAAGGATAACAGTAAAAGCTATTTGTATTAGAATTACTAAGTACATGTTTGGTTTAACACTTTGAAAATTTGGGTGCTGGAGGAGGTTATATTATTTTTCAGGCGATAATTACACAGTTTTTGACAAGTATTTTATAAACACAGGAATAAAGGCATCAATTTCTTGGCAGAAATGTTCTCTACTGCTTAAATAATAATTTTGAAATAATTTTAAATAATACTTTAAATAATAATTTTGAAAGCATTTCTGGTTTCCTGTATTCACTTGTGTGATAAAAACTCCTTAAAATTTGTCATCTTCCATTTCTGTACCCAGATCAGATAATTACATGTTTTTTAAATTATAAGTGTATAGATTGATAAATGCTCAATAATAGTATGGTATTAATTATAAACGTAGATTGGTAATTTTAGTGTAAAATAATATATGGATAAACATTCAAACTTCAGAGAATTTTCAAGATCACACTAACTAAACAGTCTGAACCTATTATGTGAACACATTAAAGACATCAACTGAGGTGCAGATGAAAGAGATGACATTGTCTTCCACTTTTGAACTTGTTTAAATCACTTGAAGCAGTGAAAGATTTCTGTGAGGTAAGAAAAGTATGTCAGGGAGAGGAAGAGAGGTAAAATGCAAATAAATATCTCCCTAATCTAGTAAGAGGTAGAAATTTGGATTATTCTATTTTATCCAGAAAATTACCCTTTTGGGAATATAAAGGTTTGTGATCTTTCCTCGTGCTTGCATTCAGTTATAAACTCTGGGTCAGTGACACAATGGCACCTTCCCATAACCCTTCTCCCCATTTATATTTCAACCGTTCATATACCATATATATTTAATATTCATGAGATAAAATATTTACATAAAAACTGACACAAATATTGCCACTACTTAAGTGGGCTCCATAACTCCTAGGCTTGTCCTAACCATAAAAATTAATATTTTTCTTATCCTCTCTCTCTGTCTTGGATGAGGCTTTCATGTGTTTCATACAAAGCAGAATAACAGAAAAGAGTAAGAAAAATTCTCTGATCTACTCCTAACCTCATAATTACAGGAATTGCTGAAACAGGTGCATTTGACTCCCCTCAGACCATATTGTCTCACACAGTATGGTTATTAGTTAACATTTTTTAAAAAATCTCTTTCTAAAGAAAAGAAAGGACAAACTGAATATCTCCATCACCATTGCATGTTTTGTCCCAAACATATCACCCTGCCTCCACCTGCTTCAAAAGGGAATTCTGCCTATGAGTGTTTGTCATGTGAGGTTCTTTGCCAGATGTCAACAGAATCTGAATTACAGGCTTCAAAAGAATTTTAACAATAAATTTTGATCATTTTACCTAAAAATAAGAAATTACTGTGGTAAAAGAAACCAAGTACCTTGTATCTCTTATTTCAGTTGCAGTTGCTTCTATACTGCCCTTCCTAGAGGTTTTCCAGTACCCATCTCATTGTAAAAGTGAGTATTCCTTGATATTGGCTTTCTGCTCCAGACAAGATAAATTTCAATGTATAATTTCAAAAATCAGTCTACACTTGCATCCCAATAACTCATAGTATGGTAAAGGAATTTTATGGACAATAACATGGTGAAATTTGAGAAATACTTCTGAGATTTATGTAAGAATTTAGGAAGCGAAGGTGGAGTTTCTGATACAGATGAGTGTTCTGTTGAATCTTACAAAACTGAAGGAAGCATTTAACTCAGGTACATCAAAAGGATATTCAAGAACTCTTAAGCCATGTAACTAATGCTGAGAATCTTCAATTCCTGAGTAAATTTCACCCTCATTTCTCTGTTTACTTAATCCTCCTTTTCAAAAATCTGACATCTAAATATGCAGAAAAATCTCTTCATAAATCATAAAAATATTTTAATATCAGCAAAATTGCATTTAAAGAAAGCAATATATCCTGTTTTATATTCTTAGTGCTTGAGAAAATGTCATTTAACAATGACAATGTGAGTCTGAAATAGATGGTTGATTCATTTGAAGTTATTTTGGAGATTCTTTCTGATTGCCCAGTTACTTGCTGAAAAGAAAGAACTGGGAATGGAGTTTCATAAGAGTGATGTGGGGAAAGTGCTGTTGAGTGTTGCCTTCCAAATCTGAGATGTGACCAGACAGTAGCTGCTTAGTTAATTGAGTGCCATTTTTGTACTAGCTAGCAATGAGAGAGACACATCTTTCAGGTTTCAATAATTTTCAATATCAGCTGCATTAATCTTTTCATTTTCTCAGCATAGTTTTCTGTAACACCCTTAGCTTATGAAATAAGTTAATTTCCCTCACCTTACAGATATAAAATCTGTTTATATAGAAGGAATAGAATTGTTGGGTTTTTTTGTGGTTTTTTTCCTCTTTTTTAGTAGGCGTACTGATTTTGCTCTCTTGACAGAAAAGTCACAGAAGTATTTTTGAAAACAGACCTTCAGTTTTTCACTCTTTATTTGACATTTTGAGATGTCGTGTTAGTTTCTTTTATGTTTGACAGACATTGAATTTCTATTTTAAATTGTTTTAAAGACCCTGAAATACTTTGGGATATTTCAGACTTGAAAAAAAATGTTAAATAGTTACTTTAAACGTTTGTGTCTCAGCGGTCTTTAAAAAAAAATGAATCTGTCTTTCTGACTGTGTCTGACAAGTTGCTTGAATCCTGCAGGGCATATAACCATTCCTACCCACATTGTCAATGACAGCAGCCTGTAATTAAACTATTTGTTTGCATTAATTGCAAAAACTTCACATGAGTTTATAATTCCCTGCTGAAAGGAATGGTTTTCCACAGACAAGATAATTAAGTTCTACATATCAGACAACTATGTAGCTATTTATTCTTTTCACATGCACCTTTGGCCTTTACTTCAGCTGAATACATTACAAGAGATTTCAAATGTGCTCAAACCACCCTAAGTGAAAGCTTTGTTTTGTGTTCCCAGTTGTCAAAGGATAGTTTTGGTAGGGTTGGCTTTTGTGTGTCAGTGTAAGCTGCAGGAGTGCCTTCTTTCAAAAGTGGGAATTTTACTATAGTATGCCCTTAGATGAAGGACCCAACCACTTCATTTACTCCTCAATTGCATTTTTATCACCATTCTCTTCCTGGTTGGTGTATTTTCTCTTTTACTGTTCATAGTTTCATAGTTTGCACATCTTATGCAACCCAATGAATTTCATGGTTTTTTTTGAAGCAATTTAGTGAAAGAGATTAAATTCTTTTAATGTGGTGATACATACAGTTATCTGATACCTACAGTAGAGACACTGAATTGTCACTCTGCAGACATTCATTCTTCTTGCCAATATAATATATTTCAAAAAATTTCTTCTTTGGATGATCAAAATTAATTTTATTTAATTGGATTGCATCAAATCACTTCAAAATAAGCAATTTATGCATCCAAGACAGCAAATAATCATTGCTGGTGATGTCAGCTGGAATATGAGATCTGGGTAGCATATTATTTCTGTTTTCTTGAGATAAATAAATACTAAGACTGAAATTTTCACTAGTTCGTGAGAAATTGTCCAAGAAGACTGGGAGAGCAATCTTCCAGTGGACAAGGATTTCTTGTAAATAACTACAACTGAAATGATAGTGAGGCTGTTCTTCAGAAGCCTAAAGTTAGAATTTGAGTGAGAAAAATGAGAATTTACCACTCATCCAAAAATAGAGGTATGTACATCCTTTTATCTGAGTAAGAAAAGGAAGGTGATATAAACTGAAATTAAAGCAGAACTCTAAATAAATTTCTTGTGAGAACAAAAAAATAATGAAAGTTACATAGTCATGAATCCCTTGTCTTTAAGAAGTAGGGTTAAATATAATTAGTATACTCTGTAACATTTGTATTATAAATTTCATTATTATTTTCTGATTTTTTTCTGTTACATTTCAAAATACTACCCATAAGAGTATATTTTAATATTTACTGACAAAATAAAATTGTATGTAGATTAGTGATATAATTATAAAAAATAATAAAAAAGTCCAGAAAATAACAGCACTTCTTTGAAGCATTAAAATAGATTAGAACAATTTCACTTGTAAGATAGCTACAATGATTATCTCATCCAATTTCCTGACCAGTTCAGGGCTCAACAAGTAAAAGTTATTAAGGGCATTGTCCAAATGCCTCTTAAACACTGACAGGCTTGGAGCACCAATGACCTATCTAGGAATTATGTTCCAGTGTTTGACCATCCTCATGGTAAAGAAATACTCCATAATATTCAGTCTAAACCTCCCCATTGCAGCTTTGAGCCATTTCCATGCCTGCTCACCTATGCTTTGTCATGATTCAGATTTGATGGTGTGATTCAGTGTGTCAAAGAAGCCAGATCATTCAATCATGGTGTGCAGCTAGAAAAGCCTTTTTCACCCACTAAAAAGCATACTGAGCAAGTCATAATTAACATTTCCTTATCTTTATCCCAGACAGGCTTACTAAAGTAAAATAATTAGCAAGATGATTGAAACATTTTGTAACACCATACTTATTTTTGTGGGATAGAGTTATTTTCCTTCATAGCAATTTATATGGGGTTGTGCTTTGGATTTGTGATGAAGACAACGTTGGTAACACAGTGGTGTTTTTTGTTATTGCTGAGCAGTGCTTGCACAGCCTCAAGGCCTCCCCTGCTCCTCACCCTACCTCACCCCAGCAGCAAGTAGGCTGCCATTGTGCATGGTCCACAAAACAGGACACAGCAGGGGCAGCTGACCCCAAATAAACCAAAGAGATATTCCATACCAAGTGGCATCAGGCTTGGCAATAAAAGCCGAGAGGAAGAAAGCAGAAGGAGGGGACAATCAGAGTGCTGGCATTTGTCTTTCCAAGTGACCATTATACTTGATGGAGCCCTGCTCTCCTGGGGAGGGCTGATCACCTGCCTACCAGTGGGAAGCGATGAATTAATTTCTTGTTGTGCTTTTCTTGCATGCACAGCCTTTGCTTTCCCTATTACACTGCTTTTATTTCAACCCAGTGTTACGATTCTATTTTTCTCCTGAAGTCCACTGTGTGAGGATTGAGCAAGAAGCTGTGTGGTACTTAGTTGGTTATGGGGGCTAAACCATGAAAAACAAAATTTAACATCATAACAGCAACAATATATGTTTTTATCACAACATAAATAGAGATTAAATATTTTATTAATCTGTAACTTCAAAAGTATAAATTTGGGATATTTGCACAAATGATGTACAGATCAACTTAGTAGCAATATCTTCAAAACAATATGTAAAGGATAAAGAATAGGTAGGAAAGCTGTTTGTGGAAACCAGGTTTTATCTTGCGGATCAATCAGGAAATATGTCTAGTGAAACCAGAACCATTTCTGATCCTAAAAATAGGATGAACAGTATAAGAGCAGATGAAACTACAATTTTATATTCTGGGGAGTGGGGAGAGGAACCCAGAGCACAGAGGGTGAGGAAGACCCCACTTGCAGTACTGCATCCAGCTCAAAGGCCCCAGAATAAGGCCTTGGACATATTTAAGCAAGTACAAAGGAGGCCACAGAGGTGATCCCAGTCCTCCAGCAAAAGTGCTCACCACAGGGAAAGGAAAAAAATCAGTCTGCATGTGAAGACTGATTGTTGAAGATCAGTGAAGATGTGAAGTTGTCGTTCAGTTTTCTCAGCATCTTAGATTAACTGCTGTCCCAAAGAGAAAAAAGATTAGAGAGAGCAGAAGATTGGATAACGAGTGTTCTGTATAAAAATATTTCTCTATTTCTCATGGATTTGTGAAGCAGAGGTAATGTATAAAAAATTCTATCTGGATTGGTGTTAGATGTTAAAATAACAGTGTTAGTTGCTTGAACAGAGGAAAGCAAGATTTTGTGCCATAAATAAATTAGAAAACATAAATTCTGTTTTGTCCCACCTTGATTTTTGCTAGGAAAGTGTCCTGCTTTTCACTCAGAGACAGAGAAATAATCCACCAACATCTGCAATCAATAAACAAATAGGAGTCCAGCCATATTGTGTAAAGTTTTCCTTAATAATATATGCTTCAAGTTGTTTGTCTGGGTCATGAATTATATTTCACTACTTCATATGATTACTCAGCACAGAGCCCTGAAAACAAACCTATCGCTCCCTTCTCTTGCCCTGATGAGCAATTAGCAATGCTCATCACAGTGGGCTGTAATGGAAATAACAAGGGATGAGGATGGCCTTTGTAACCCAGTGGGACATGAAGCATGAGTAAAGACAAAATGTTTTTTACAGGGGTTTTTCACATAATTCAATTAAAATGCAATTTTTTTAGTCTTCTGCTTCAAGTTCTCTCAGTTATCTTAGGGGAGAGGCATTCCCCAGTTGTCTTGAAGGAAAAATTGGGTAAAGGATTCTGTCTGTAAATTCAGCTCCTATTTTACAAAACTATATTAATTTCTCATTGCTGCATTTCTTTGTCATCCTTTAACCGTTTCCTTCCCATTGTTCTTTTCCACATACACATTTTCCCTTTTTGTCAAGAAAATTGAATGCCTACCTTTTGGGAATTGATATTAGAAAAGCTTACTTAAAGTATGTCATTCATAGAAACATTCAATTAAGAATTAATAATAGACCTTTTCTCTTAATTAAACATTGAATGTTTTTTAAAATACTTAATGAAGATCCAAAGATAAATGCAAGTCTTTGTCTGATTAATCTGAAGCCGCAAAAATTATGTATTATGCTGTAATAAATGTTAGTTTTAAGAAAATATTAACTATCTTTTCCATTAATGTTACATTCAGAGAAAACTGAGCTTAAACCACACAGACCTTAGTTAAAGAATTTCATCAGCACAAGCAAAACTTCAAGTTAACTGGTACAAAAAAATTCCATAAAATCTGCATTTGCTAGTGTCTTTGGATCGGTTGGAGGATCAGATGTGATATTGAACTAAGCATCTGAGATTTTATACTTCTAGAAGACCAAAAAATATCTGGTAATTTTCAAATTGTGTGGTCCCTTTTGTAAGTGTTCTATATAAGATGACACATGTATTATCTGCAGAAATTTGAGTAAAGAATTTTCAGTTTGAACATCTTGTACTCACTTTAAGGGCATATGTATTTGAGATCCCTTTTATTTTAAGAAACACATCCACTTTCCTATTTTAAATTGACTTTGGATATAAAATTTTTAGTTCCTTGTGTACACGTATTTTTACATTGGCTTTATATTACATGGTCAGTGTAAATGATAATCTCAAAATAGAGAGCGATACATCCCACTGTGTATGCACTCAAATTTATTTCTTATTTAACACAGTTTACCCTGCTTTTGTGGCTATAATAAAAGTACCACAAAGAACCCCATAAGCTAGTTATTAAATTGTCTCCTGAATGGTTAGAAAAAATAAAATCACCAGTCTTCTCTGCTTTACCAGATAAGAATCATAAATATTGTGATATGGTGAGAGCAAGTTCTTCTGTGTTAAAATAAGTGATTTTGTTTCATAAAATATTGCACATATATTAACAAAAAAGGAAACAATATCAAGAGAAGACACGAATCATCAGTTTATACCTGTAATGTAGATATCAACATATTCCCATAGAATAATTTAAATTAAATTTTTAGTATTCTTTTCTGCAGGTAAAGATTATGAAGTAAGAAAACTGAAAATTTGTTATCTCCTGTCCTGGTTTACTCCAAGTTAATGTGTGCACAAGAGTCACATTAGATTTGAATGGCAAGTGCTCTTTTTAATCATGATCAAACTCTGTAAGAGACATAAATGGCTACTCGTACTGCTGAATAAGATTTCAAGATTGCATCACTTGATGGGAACAAGACAAGTGGTATAGTCATTAATTCAGAAAAACACAACTAAATGCACTTAGAAGAATGAGAAACAAGGAAAATTTAGTCATAGAAATTAGTATCACAAAACAATGTTGCTACTCAAGCTGCAAATCAAACACATGGCTTTTCTTTCTGCTTGAACCTACATTTAATCTGTATAAAAATTTTACACTAAGTTCTCTGTGTCTCAGTAGAAAAGGTAGAAAAATCTTGTATTGACATTGCAGAACATTCAGCATGAAAAAAAATGGGTAAAAACAAGGTGCAACAGCAATGGAAATAATTTCAAAACTTTTCCATTTTCTGCTATATTTGAGCTGTTTTTTGTAGGAATGAAATGATCCTAAGGAAAGTTCAGCTGACATTATTCAAATATATATTTAGATTAAACTTAATATTTGGGTTATATTAGAATCAAATCAAGACTTAGAAACTGACTTAGGATGTTAAAAGTTAAAAGCATCTTAAATCCCTACGGAAGTCATTTGGGAATTAATATCTTTTCCTATTTAAAGATCGTATATTAGTCAACATCATCTATATTTTAAGTTAGAGTTATAACAGTGTGAGGGAGACTTCTACATTTTTTCAATAGTGTAGATTTTCTTTGAAAGAGTTGTATTTATTTTTGATTTTGACTCTACGTGTCACCAACAAATTTAATTTTTTGCTGTTGATGAGACTAAGAATTAACACCATTTGGCAAATATGTCTCTTAAACTTCACTGATGACATTTAAATTATGCTAACGAATAAATCATTTCACTTTTCAGTCTCACTAGAGACTATGCTTTATACACACATTTTGTATTATAAATCTTTTATCACTCTGACATCAATTGAGATGCAGCCCCTACTGAATGGTTAAATAGAAACTCTGAGTATGCAATGAAACTCTTTTATGTCTTCCAAGTTGCAGATCTTTTACCCTGCATTTATAAGAGTAAAGTGTCATCTTAACCTTCTATAATTCCACTGAGATATAGTTATATTCCATTTGCTAAATTTTTAAGTGACTGTGTTTAAAACATGGTAGAATTTTTGAGTAGGGTTCAGTGACACAATTTAATATAATTATAATTTCTAAAATAGGAATATTTAAATAATTCTATAACATAGCTTTTGTGATATACTGCTTTTGAATTTTCTCCACCTTACGACAATTTGACAACCTCCATCATATCTATCTACGTTTCCACTGAGTAAGCAAAATCCTATGCCACATGTCTATGAAAAACATGGAAGAGGCCTTTGTCTAAATTTAAATTTCAAGTGACTGTCAGTGCCACTAATTGGAGATAGGAATGCCTACACAGAATTTCAGGCTGCAGGGGAACATGCGTTCTTTCAGAATAGTTCTGTATCATAATTATCCTGAAGTGAGCAATTAAATCTAGCAATCTGGAAAACCATTCTACAAGAACAGGTGGGTGAGCTGTGAGATCAAAGTAAGAAACCATTGAATAGAGACAAGAAGTGTCTATTCCCACAGACTGATCCACAGAGTTTTGAAAGGTAATTTTATTTTCTGCCACTCAATGGTCTCAAAATAAAATTTACAGAAAGCAGAAGTGTTACCAAAGGCATTGTTTTGGAAGAGACACATCAATTTGAAAGCTCTTAGTGGTTTTGAAGGCAGACATAAAAACAGGATGAAAGGGTATTGAGGAAAAATAAAAGATATATTTAAAACAGTAGAAACCTGACAAGAAACAGTATGCAATATTTTAAAGCTTAAGAACTAGCAGTTTGTTTTGTTGCAAGAGTATAACAAGATGATTATGCTCAGTGACAATGGACCTGAGAGATTTCCTGCTCTATCACCTTGCAACATCAGGGATGTTTGCAGTGACACTTCTTGAAACACTGCAGAAGTGGTGGTGGTGTTGCTTAAATTAAGTCACTAATCTAACAGAGGAGCATATTAATTGCATCTGGCCCCATGAGCCAGGCTCCAGTATGGGATAAGCACATGGATTTGATTATCACAACAAGAGAACTGGTAATGTAAACAAGAAGGAATAATAGTGTCAGCTATGATGTGAGCTTTCCTGCAAGGTCTCTCTAGGTTCAGGCTCATTAACAGTAAAACACTGCCTTCTTCCTGGCCTTCCTGTGGGTCACAATCTTGGCAACTGCATTTGGAAGACAGACTGCAGCACAAGCCCACACATAAAATACAGAAAGACCACATCATGAGATATATTTTATAGGTTAGGCCAGCAGGTTCGGAGGTTTACAATCAGCCAAGCTTACACAGAGCCATCTGAACTACAAATAACTAAAAACAAATTGAAAGGCAGCAGTAACTGACAGGAGCAAGAAATCCAAAAAAACAGTGGCTGAAAATATTTTTTCCAGGTAATGTTTTTGTTGGGGAAATGCAATTCCTTAAACATGTAAATGTTCATAAAAGCTTATGGATTTTTTTTGTGGAAAAATTGTAAAAAGTATATTATTGATACTTTTTTGTTTCATTTCAACATTAAATAAATTTGCTTTAATAAGATAAGTAGATTTTATTTCATGTGTATTTATTCTGAATTCTTTTTTCAGATTATATTTTAAATTACATAATATTGTAGATACATTAAGTGTTTATATTAACTATAGCATTTCAGTGACATTGAAGAAATGCTTTTCTAAGATAAAAATTACTATTGAAAGTAGATGATTTAGCATTGTCAAAACTGTAGAGCAGAACATCATCAGATAAATGTTTATAATTTCTACTTTAGAAGTTTTATGTTCTAGTTTTTCTTTCTAGTTTTAAGAAGGGTAACCCAAAAATACCAAACTATCAAAATTTACAGCAAAATTGTATTTTCATTTTTTACTGAAATCTGTAGAAGGCAAACAGGGAAAAAATAAGTAAGAGATTTTACCTCTTCATGCTTGGAGCATCAATGTTGTCTGTATTTACATATATTGAACTGTCTTTTTAATCCTGGAGAAAACTTTTCGAATTAAAGGAAAGGTCAGCAAGTTTTATGGCAGATATCACATTGTTGTTGGGGGCACTCAATTCAGCTATATGGGGACTTCATAAATTCTTGAGAATCCATATGTATAAATTCTTGAGAATCCATATGTATAAAGAATTTTTTAGGTTTTTTTTTTTGTCAGAATGATTCTTCTCACTCTCCAGTCACCTTGCTGTCAAGCTTAACAGTGTTTATTTCAGGATTTTCTAAAGCAAAGTTTCTAAAAAGGTAGGAGTTAAGAATGCATATTTTTCAAAGTGATGTTTTTATCCTCGGAATGTGATCTTGTACACCTCAAGAATTTATTTTCTTAGCTTTTAAATAGAAGGTTTCATCACCAACAAACACTCTTCAGTTTATACTTGGGAGCCAGTTAGGTGTAAGTTTTTAAAGAAAAAGGCAGAGCCAGCTTTTCAGCAAGACTAGGTAGGCCACATACAATGACGTTTTTCTCAGGATATACAGATATCAAATGTCATTGTATGTGGCTTATCTATATTTAAAAGTGTTTATTCCGACATAAGCAGGATATGTTCACCTTCTTTTTTGACAAGCACCTCTTTCTAAATTTGAAATTTGTGAAAGTCAGAACATAAGTATTAAGCTAGAAATTGATGAAGCATAACTCCATAGTCAGGTTATCAGTAAATTAAATATTAAAGGAAAATATCTAACATTGGGTTAATTATTCTGCTCGGATGATAACAGAAAAATAAGGAACTCTGCTCTTGTTGAATAAAAGATCCTCATTATTAGCAGGAAGTGAGTTTCCAGAGCTTCTTAGCCAAGGCATGTATCTGGGCATAATGGTCAGACACACATCGTCTGTCCTTTTTCTGGAGTGTTTTGGTTGGTGAAGAAATAAAATCTGCACTTTCCTGAGAAATATTTTAAACAGTGCATTTTAATTAAAAGAAATATGGCCATTCATGCGTTGACCTTAACTGAATGTTGCCAGCATATGTATTGAGGATAAGATTGTCACAATACTCTATTCTTCTGTATTCCAAGATACAAGTACCACACTAGTAAATCTTCTAGACACATGCAAAGCTTAAGGTATATGTAAAAGTTTTGTAGCCAGAGTAGAGCCAGGGCTTCCCATCTTTGCGGTAATCTTTAATAACCAAATTACTGAGATATATTTGATCATGTTGATGGTCATTACTGGGGAATGTCTCTTTAGTTACATTCTGGAAATGCCATTTTTAAGGGTGTTGCATGTACTGAGATCTGGGGACTTCAGGCACAGAAACTTTGGTAGTCTCTGGTTCCAACAGATTAAATCAAACCTTGCCTAGATGCCTCTTCTGTGGAGGATATAGTTAGGACTTAAACAGATATGTCCAAGTCTTTATCTCATGATGGGATGCAGTGCACTGATCTTCAAGGTAACACTGTAATTTCCACATTATATAGTTCCACATCACATTGAAACTCTTGCTTAGCTGTGGAAGCAGTATGGATGGATCTGCAGCAACCATAAAATGCTGGAAAGACATCCTTACTAGCTAGAGTATTATCACAGCTAAGCTGTATGCTGAAGCAGTCTTTTCCAGGGACAGCTTGTGTTATTCTTTACAGCACTTCTCTGTAGACACATTCTACATCACTTAGATGTCCTGGAAAGGTAGCTTTAGCTTTGTAGCTTTATGTAGGAGTGAATAATTTATGTGTGAACTGTTTATGCTTGAATGTTTCAGTGGGAACACTTCTCTTTTATAAAATAATGTTCGCTAATTCAATTATAGAGCTCTACAAACAGTAGGATTACCTTCTCTTTTCACAGTTAAAATGCCAAGATGCCTGCAGGTAGATAGGTATGTCTGTCAGTGATCAGAGCACTCACTGTGCAGAAATGTGTTTCAGAATAAACATTTCAGATCTTGAAAGTCAACAGAGTTTAATAGCAAGATACAGACTATATGCTTTAGGCAGCTAGTTTTGGTATTGAAACACATGAAAATCCAGCATCTAGCTCTTTCTGGGCAGTACAGACCATCTTCTTTTATTATGTGGCCTATCTATTTAGTCAACGGCACAAGATTTCGTTCATCGAAGAGGCAATTTTAAATAGCTGAGTTCCCTGGTCTTTAAATTGACTGCACACAGAGCTTGAACTCTTTGACAGGAAAGGAAAAGTAGGAAGCTGCCTGCTCAGGGGCATATTCTGAGTCCCAGAGCACAGACCTGTAGCTAAAGAACAGGAGCCAGCCCGCAGAGACTCTGCTTCAGATTGCTTCGTCCTTAACTAAGACCAAGGAAAAAAATTCACTTTATTAAGGTGTACAAAGAACTTAAGGCAATGTTGCTGCTCTGTACAAAAGCTAGTTGACTGCACAAAACAACAAAAGAGTCGAGTTTCTCAGCATTAACTTTACCTCCCATTTACCAGCATTTGAGCATATTGTTCAAGCAACAGGCATGATATAGAAGACAGATATTGGGGTGCATGTTCCTCCTCCATATTCTTTCTCCTCCACCCATGTCTTGAAGCTGATATTATGTAATGAGAAACGCAAGTGACGTGGGGCTAGGCAAGCAGCAAGCAAAAGTGAAAAGGAGCATAAGACTGGTAATCTGAAATTGGAAGGTCCCATTCTGCTAAACAAAACAGAACATAGTTCTGCTTACAACACTGCTTGTGTATTTTCTATCAGAGTCATTGGACAAAACCCAGAAAAAATATGGAGTAGAAAGTGGCTTTGAATAGAGGTTGCTGTGCTTTATAAATAAATTGGTGTTGTCTTTTTAGACATACTTAAATAACCTTTGCCAGCTGGAGTCCCTCTGAGATTCAGGCTGAGGCTCAGCACCTCCCTTTCATAGATCTCCAGCACACAAAAGCTTTGTTGTCCACAGTGCAAGTGCTTACAGGGAGAGGCAGTGAAAGGAACTGCTTTAGGAATTTTTTTGAAACTTTATCTTTTCCATTGCACCTAAATTCAACTCAGGCAGTCTGATGGTTTTCAAAACTTTTATTGCTTTGTTAAAGTGTAACTCCATATTTTTTCTAAAAATGAAGTCTAAAGACACTGTTGAGAAAAAAAAACAACACCTTGCACACATTCCCTATATCTGCATGCTGGGCACATACTGTGCATTGGTATCAAGAGGAAGGATGCACTTCATTCATGCTTTCTTTGTAAGAGCAGAATTACAGTTTCTTTGTGCTCAGATGCTTGGGGATTATTCTCTGGTTAGCTGGATGAAGACAGTCTGGGACCCTTTATAGCAGCAGACTGCAGCAACATCAGGGCTGGACAGACCTTTGCTGAATGGAGCAGCTGTTTGTACAAGGGTGGCAGCACAATAAGGGAGGTATCCTGCTCTATCACCTGCAAAAGCAGGTGAGAACAATGTGAGCTGAAGTGAAAGCTGGGTTCTTTCAGCATTCCAAGAGGACCAGTCTGATTTTCTTATGTGGAAGCCTTTACAATTTTCATTGAGACATCTTTTTTATTTCATGTTTGCATTCATTCTCTCAGTCTGTGAGGGGAAATGTTGGATGCATCACTGTGTTACAATTTGCAGGTTATCCCTGGCAGTTAGACAGCTCATTGGTTCACATCATACTCTCTTTACCATGAGGAACCTGACCAGATCCACTACTAGCACATTAATAAGTAGGCAAGTATAATCTTTTAATCTTAAACAGCCAGTAAACTTTTTCATGATGCAGCCTTTATTTATCAGAACTCTAATACTGCCTCATAAGAAGCTGGAAAAGTAAATAGTCTGCCAGGTGTCACCAGACATGTCAGCAGCCATCAGGTCCCTAAACATTTGACCTCAAACAGAATGGGTTGAAGTATATACACAGCACAATATTCCCTTCTAAAGACTTTCCTGAGCTACTTTGCACAGAGCAATATTTTGCAGACACCTTATAGATACTCCACTTCTGATTAAGACTACATGTTATGCTGTGTATGCAACCAGGCTCAAAAAATCCGATTATGATGATGATATTTTGTTCATACTTAGCACCCACCTACGCATCAGAGATTAAAGCAATATTTAAAGTCCACTTACTTGTCTATTAAGAGGGACATCTTTCCTCAGTAGTGATGATGGACATGGATTGGAATGCCTGTCTTCCGGTTTTCTAGTATTTCTGGATATTTACTGGTATTTCTGTGATCACATATGATGTGTGTGGCAGAGTTACATAGCAGTGTATTGTCTGTAGTCTGGACAATCTTTATTGTTCTAATACAACTGCTAGAGGAACGGTTTTATTTTCTAGAGGAAGAGGGACAGGATAAGCACTTTTATATGAGTAACACTACCACAATATATGCAGTTTTGTCTGGAAGTGATTACAGTGTGGATGTAACATTTACAGAGGTCCAGCTATTACCAAACCAGACTGATAAATTTAGCAAGCATTATGGCAGCAGTTTGAGTCCTGAAGCTGTATATGACCATTTGCATAATGTTACATCAAAATAAAACCTCCTCTTTCTGAAAGTACTTTGCTAGGAAAAGAAAACACAAGGATAGTGAAACACACTTTAGCTAATTTACTATTTCCTTAGCTCATTTCAAATACACAAATGTGGTTCATAGAGAAAGAACAGTGAGAAAGATATTCTTCCAAGTGAAAGACTGACCTTGTTATATCCTTACAGTCTAGTGGAAACTTCCTTTATTCTTCCTGTCGGCAAATTCAAATATAGTCTGTATGCAAATTAAGAGAGAAATTAAGTACACAAGGTCATATTCCACTACCTTTCCCCTTTTGGAGCAATGCAGACATCATCAAAGTGTGATCTATCAAGAAGGTACTCTGCTATACTCTCATTTCTCTCTTTTGCTAGGTTATAGGCGGAGGAAACATTAACTGTGGAAAAGAAAAGGCCAGAATCAGCCCCAAATTTTTTAATATGGGTTTGCTTTCTTTGTTTTTGTGTAATTTTAAAAACAAATAATCTATATGACTCACAGCAATAAGCAGCTATTTGCAACATTTCAGCATTTCAAAGTTCTAATAAAAAAGGTTTGTCTATAAGTGTGTCTGAACTTAAGTCTCTTTCCCTTTTTAGTATGCAGTAGGTAATTCACATGTTAATCAGCTCTCTGCTTTCCAAAATTTTGATTCTGCTACAAAACTCAACTGTTTTCATGAAGACCAGAGGTGTGCAGATTTTGCACTCAGTATAGCCAAGGATCTGCTTGGTGACATTGTATTTGAGACTATTATCCTAAAAATGGAGATCTTTCATGACACAGCATCAGTTGTAAATCTGGTGGTTTATCTGTGAGACAACGGGTTATGCCAGGACACAATGTAAATTTAGTCTTTGTTTTGATTGACAAGGTTCCTTAAATGTGTTATTAACTTGTTCTTGAATAATCCAGTCTTTTCCAAGGACATAAAATTATTTAAAAGGATATGTTCTGTTAGGACATATAAACAAAAACAGGACCTTTTTTTTTTCATTTTATAATTTTTAATGAAAATAGAAATTGAGGAATAGAGAGCAGGCAATTGGCATGCAAAAGAGAATGAGTGCCTTGTTGTCTTTGAAAAATACCAAACCCACAAACCAAATAAAACCCCAAAATAGCTAATCAATTTTTGTAATTAAATGTTTATTTATTTTTCTCTATTGTTTTTATTCACAACCATATATTTGAATATTTTTCAAGAAAATAAATAGTGTGAAAGCAAAATCTATTTTAGCAATGTTTTTATATGACCTGTTTTTCAAGGGAATATGTGCTTGCAGGTACTGTAGTCAAATTTTGCCATTTGAAAGTCTAGGATGTTCTACTGAATTTCCTAAATGAGCTCTATTGTTTCAATTTTTAAAAATTATTATTTTCTAGTGGGAAAATAAAATTATTCTGTGACATGTCATTCCCTATGAGTTATGAGGTCCACATGTATAGGGGAAGGAAGGAAGGAAGGAAGGAAGGAAGGAAGGAAGGAAGGAAAGAAAAAGAAAGAAAGAAAGAAAGAAAGGTTATCCAGTTTTATTGTTCGGATGATATATTGGCATGAGTTGAAAAACATTTATATTTCAATGAAAAACACTCCTTCAGTAAGAAGGTCTGCTCCCTTTATCCCTCAAATATTTGCAAGAACTCTGATAATGTTAACAGCACTTCTGTCAGTCTTGTCAGCAGTGCTAAC
This sequence comes from Pyrgilauda ruficollis, assembly GCF_017590135.1. Lineage (NCBI taxonomy): Eukaryota > Metazoa > Chordata > Aves > Passeriformes > Passeridae > Pyrgilauda > Pyrgilauda ruficollis. Next base: position 4,646,284 of record NW_024525823.1, on the reverse strand, counting down.
CATGAGGAAGTCCCCAAACACCACTCCACTTAAGAAACGTGTACAAACACAACATGACTGCTAAGCCAGCTGCCCAGTAGCTAAGAGAAATCCATCTTGCCTGGATTTCTCTTTAAAGCTGAATTTCATTGCCCAGTTTCATGTAAGCTTACAGCACATGAAATAAAATATTGGTGCCATCTGTCTGGCATATGTTAAGCAGAAAACATTTCTCTTGTATTACACAAAAAACACCTTTTTGTTTTTTTTAAGTTTTATCCTTAGTACCAGATCTTGATAAATTTCTAGAGTTTATGATGTATCTTAGAAATGTTTTAAAATCTCTGTGTAACAGGGTTTTTTAAAGTAGTTTACTCAACATAGAGAAGAAACTAGGAGAAAGGAGGAGGTGGGGAGCACAAAGCATTTGAAAGAAAAAGAAAAGAAGATAAATCCAGAAGACATTTCCCTTTGCCAAAACAATGATTTAGTAAAAAAATATGGGCTAAAATGCTTCCAACACCTAGGGGTTTTGGGGTTTTTGGTGTTTTTTTTTTTTTATTTTCTAAAGCAGTATTTTAATTAAGAAACCAAATAGAATTCTAATTCATATCTAATGTAATTATATGAATTAGATAAAAAGGATAAAAAAGGGTAAAAAAACACAGGGAGACTGAATAACTGAATAGAGGATTCAGTTTCTTGTCTTACTGTTCTGTCTTCACAGGAAGAAAGATATTACTTCAGAATTATATAATGTCTAGTGGAAATATAAACAGTTCTGTATATTTAAATTATTAATATTCCCTTTTTAAACTATTTGGTTGTTTGACTTGGGGTTTTTTTTTGGGGAATTGTTTTTATCACAAGTTCAAATAAAGAAGTTTACTGAGAGCATAGCTGCTATGAGGAAATACTAACACTTAAGAGAAATCATCCAAGATGGAGAGTACATGAACAAAAAATTGTTTTTTAATTGCACATTTAAATCTTATTTTGTGTGTCTGTCACCATCTCAAAACTACATATGCCACTAACTAATTTTATTTAGCACACACTCAGTAACTACATTTGGTGTTTAAATCACCTAAGTCATCTAGCACAGAAAAATAGTGATTAGGTAGATATTGTGATGTATCTTTGGTTTCTTCATGGAAGACCACTAAAAAGGGTTATTTGCTACTAAGACATAGCCATCTAACCTTTGTTTGTAAATGTATGGAGTGATATGCTTCATCCCAACCAGCAGTTGGAGACACAAGCCCTCACTGTGTTGTCCTAGACACTTCTGTGGTCTCTGGAAATTACCCCCCTGTGGGCTTGGGTACTCATGCTCTCCAGGTAACATGGATGCATCTTGTTTCCGACTTATTCATTACTTCCTCAAGGACAGCAAATTCTAATTTTACCAGTTTCACACAATTTTTCGACTCTCTCTTCTAGATTTAATAGCAAAATCATAGATTTATTTCATAAATTTAGGGTTAGTCTAATATTACATTATAATTACACTTCTGTAAGCAGATTAAATATGTATGCTTATATATGTATATATATAAAAATTCAGTACTAATTTAACAGGACTTCCTCCTAGCATATGTGGTACTTTTCACCTGAACTTTCCTATGTATCTCAACTTCATCCTGCAGAATGCTGTAGTTCCTTTCTAATAAAATAGATACTTTAGAAAAATATCTGGTCCAAATCCATAGAATCTCCACAAAAATAAAAGCCAAGAAAAATCAGCAGTATATAGCAATATTACAATGCAATGACAAAGAAACTTTTCCATTTAATCCTCCAACAAAATAACATCCAATGTACTCCAACCCTTCCTCTTGCTGACAAATTTCTCAGGTGTAACCATGCTTAGCTATGAAAACAGCCTTGTAGTTTTTAGCTAAATAAATAGTAAAAGATAGCACCAATTTTGGACAGTTTCTGTCAGCTTGTTATTGTTATGAGTCTAAGAATTCATGAACTCCATCAAAAATAGTGAATCAGTAATTCTTCTGCTAACCCTCAGTCAGCAGCCTCAAGATAACAGGTGAAACCCAAACATGACCCTGAGATTAGTTCAGTTGGTTATAGCATGTTGTTAATAGTATCAGAGTGGTGTTTTGATCCCTGTATGTGCCATTCATTTAAGGGTGTGACTTCATTGAACTATAGTTTGAACAGATACAGTCACCCCATGTGGGAGAAGAGATTGTGGAAGATCAAGAACGGGGCTGCAGCTGAGCCTCATCCTTAATGGGGTGCAGCTGTATAAGACAGGTGGACAGCATTGAAGGAGAAACAGCATGAAATGCTGATGTACAATGACCAATAACAAAAGAGTAAAAGGGCATGCAGGTGTTATGCATGTAACATATGCATATGTTACATGCATAAAGGTATAAAGAGTTAGGAGGAGAGAGGTGGTGTTGGAGCTTGTAGGTTGTGATGTGAGAAGAAGGTGCTAACGGTGCGGTCTGTGGGATTGCAAAAGAGAAAAGGCAGAAGGCTTTAATAAACTGTTGATGCTTGCTGCCATCTTCAACACCAGACTTTTGAGCCCACTGTCAATCAGGGGAAAGTTTTTAGATAAGGGGCTGATGCTTGTGTCAGTTGAGAGTCCACCGTCAACTCAGTCAGTGTCCTGTGTAAGGAGCAAGCGACAGCAACCCTGATCAAGCAAAAATAACCCAGGCCATATCTATTTATTGTCTTGAAAAGATATGTTTCAGTAATTCTTCTCCTCCAGGAGTACTGTCATTAATAAGGCAGTGTCTTTTTTAGAGAATTTAGGAGTATCTTATAGACACGTCATTTCTTTGTACAATGAGGCAGAATTAGGATGAAAAGGTTCAGTGAAAGTTAGCATTAGTTTTATGAGATTTCTTTTAGTTTCTTCTCTTTCACTGACTAGAAAATAATATTTTACAATATATTGCTTTCTTCTATACTTGCATTTGAATACATTTTTAGAGCAGCTTTCAACACCGAAATTAACACAGAAATTATTTCTGGATGTATATTTTGAGAGCTTCATCTGTGACACTTTTCACTAATACACTGGAAAGTATGATATTTCTATATGATAATTAGTATGACAATTTATCTTTTGAAAATTTAGAAACAAAAATTTCTGTTAACACACCATCTCTACAAGCAGCTTTACTGAGTAAGGATGAGATCAGTGCAAAATGACAGGAACCATGAAGAGATGTAAGTAACACAATTATTGGTACTCTCTCATCTTTTTCCAGATCAGTAGTGGCTGGGCACCATGACTCTTCTTCCTGTTGGAGAGCTACAGTATAAAAAAATATTCTGTGAGCAAACTGGAAGAAAGCTAGAGCATTGCAAAGGTTTTGCATTGTTACTATGCCTATGATTCTGTGATTTCATGGAAATTCCTAACTTTCAGACTGGGACTTGTTTAAGAGAGAAAAGAATACTGGGAAGAGAGTGAAAGTTTCTTGCTTTGGCAATCATAAATAATTCTAACTGGGAATAAGTTTTTTCTGCTTCAGCATAAATAAAGACTATAGTTCAAATGCATAGGGTTTTATACCTTCACTCTATCTACTCTTAAAATAGTGCTTTGTACAAAGAGAGATCTGCCTTTTAACTCTAAAGGACTAATAACCTGTAATTTCTTCAAAATGTGTCATAAATTGGGTAAAAAGATTTTTTTTTTTACCTTTATTAATTTGGCTTGTCATCTCTTGGTATTGAATTCTATTTCATCTCTGAAACTGTCAGCCCAAATGACAAATGCCAAAACACAAAAAGGAGAACCTTCTAGAAAAATCTTCTGGATCAGAGAGTCTATACTTCCATTGTTACAAGTACTAATCATGTAATTTCCCTTTCTTAAATGTGTTGTGATCCTTTATTAGTTCCATTGGAATACAACTCAGAAAATCTCTTTCATAACTAGGAATCTTATAATTTTCACCTGGTTTATTTTGAATCATCATTGTGCAAACTATATTCCTTAGCTGCAATATCTTGATTCCTTCCCTGGCATTCACACTCTTTACAAATACAGATATCACATCTCAACTTTTTTTTTTTTTTTGGACTAAGTTGGTTTTTTTTTACGACCTCTGTTCCCTTCATAAACCATGAGTGTTTTGGTAGTTAATGAATTATCAAGAGAAAAGTGGGAGGGAAGATAGAAAACTCAGATTTGTAGTCAGGCTTTGCTTTCATTTAAAAAAAAATATTTCCATAATATTCTACTGAGTAGAATTCCAGTGTATAATTACTTTAAATCACGCTGAAATAAAATAGTTCATGTGAACAGCTGAAGCAAAAACCCAACGAGAACTATTAGAAAATATCATATATTTGCAGAAAGAAAAGCTCTTGACAGAATTCTGGATGCCCAGAGACATGGAAGTTCAAATTAAATAGTTCAAGGCTGAAGACCTGTACATCCAAAATGTGACCACCATTTTCTTGCTATCAGATCTATGACCAAAAAATAAAGCTCACAATATGATGTACCACGTCACATTCTGATTATATCTGCTGCTCAAAACCTAGTGTGATTAACTCTCATGTGACAAGAGCTTGAGAAATCAAATGTACATGTGTTAGAAGGGATATTTGTCAAGAGAAGTGTTAGTTTTATTACACAGGACACTGGACCTAATTTAAAGAAACTGAAAAGTCACTGAGTAACTATGAATAAAGACAGTTGGATTTATGAACAAGACAGAGGTCTTAAAAAGCAAAAAAATTAAGATTCTTAGTAAAAAACCCAAAAAAGATGAGAGGCGATTTTTGTACACAAACCTTTTTTGCCCATTAAATGCATGTAAAATTCAAAGTATGAATTCTTGGGTCCTCTTCCAGACAGATCTATTCTTGTCACAAATGAGGGCTTTGCATGTAAGTTCAGAGCCTGTAGTGTTTGTGTATGCTACTGGAGGCCACAGGCAACAGCCTAAAGAATTCCTGGTTTGATTTCTAATGAATCTTCATTAGCATACTTAAATAAATGTATTTGTTTTGGTTACCTTCTGTTCACCATCTATGTGTTCACCAGACAAGGTTATAGTGAAAGTCCTTTTACTTGTAACTCTAGAAATGAAAAAGCAAAAGGAATCTTTTTGATTTAATGTAGCTAATTATGATTATGCATTAAATCTATCTATAAGAAATTTATAGTTCTGAAAGCATCTCTCAGACCTTTTACTTGCTCAACTTACTTACCATCACCATTTTCCCTATAACAGGTTTGCTGTAGGTTCATAGAGCACTTCTATGTTTCTAACTGCCTCACGAATTCAAAAGTAAATTCAGCTTAATATTAAGCTGAATTAAGAACTGAAATATGATGCTGCGTGCATTCCTTAGTGTGCATTTATTCATTAAAAAAAAAAATCCTGCTGTCAGAAATTGCCTTCATATTTGACATGTATACAATCGAGTGAACCACCGGTGCTCAGCAGCCCAGATGGAGCAGCGGGAGGCGTTGTGTGAAACGTCTCACAGCAGATTACATTATTCTCTACATGGAGAACTGAGCAATCTGTCATGCCCCTTTAAGGCTTTTACTTAGCAGCTCTGTTGGCCGCTGCTTAACAGTGGCAGAAACGTTATTCTACCTACACTTTGGACAGAGGTTGCCAGCTGGGAACATATTTACAGCAAAATAGGGGACATGATTTTATAGAGTCCTTTTGCACACTCTTAGAAACAGACTCTCTTTATTACTTGCTTTCTTAACTGTGTTTGGGGATCGAGCTCCAAATACATTATTCATAAAATGGTTTATATGTGTGTGTTAAATCAAATGAAAATCTTCCCAGGAGAGGAAAGTGTCCTAATAATGTACACTTATTATGGGAAAGGACATTACTAAGGAAAAGTTACCATATCTACATCTTTTTACATTACTCTGAGAAGCTCAATAGAAACTGGAAGGTTGAGAAAAGTTAAGAGAAAAAAGAGATGACTGGAATTCTAACAATTTGTTAGTTAAGTGTCTTTGTAGCTCAGGTTTACGGAAGCTCCGGGTTTTCTCTATTGCAACTGCAATGAGAAAATTATGAACCCTTTTTGAGACACTAAATTAATGATCAGTGTTTATTGACACATTTGTAATGGAAGAGCACTAATCCACCTAAAATTCATAGTTTGTAATCTGCACAAATAATTGTTTATTATCTGTTTATGAGGAAAGATTTGCTGAATAGCCCCAAATAAAACACACACACTGCTTACATAGGATAAAACTAATATTTAAAATAAGCTAATAAACAAGAGGGATGCTGTTGCCAACAGCTTAAAAAGATCTTTGGATGTTTAAATTGATGGAATTCAAACAGTCCCTGACTTGCCATCCCTGACTTGCTAGTATACAATGGAAATAATATTCCAGTTTGTTTTGCAGCTAGTAGAATGATTTAGGAACTGCATAAAACTGTGCAATTTTCTGTACACATATACATTCAAGCTGTCAATGTTACCCATATATTTTACAAACACTATGTACATAAAGATGAATAGATTTTTACCAACCAGGTTTGAAAAATAGCAGACCTTATTAGTGTGATTTCTTCTGTGTTCAATGATTTCTTATAATTCTTAATAAAAATTTTAGGAGAACTACTGTGGACTGAAATTTATGTTAATTTTAAAATATGTCAAAATACATTTTTATTTAATTATGCTTTGACTAGAAAGAATTTGTGAATGAAAAATAAATTAACTATATTGTACAAGACAAAATACAGTCCTTGTAAGCACAGGCTTGGGCCTCTGTACTTTAAGAAGTAAAAAAGACTGTTGGGACAAAATAGGTTCTTTTGGACATTAATTTCTTCTGTAAGCATGAGTCAGATGTCAAAAATGTCTCATTTTTAAAAGTACAGATATATTAGAAAATTAATCTCCAATTCAATGCACATGTAAGTTCTACAGCTTGTTACCTGTGTGTGTCACAGTGATGCTTTCTATTAGAAAATTATTTGCATTATTTGTTCCACTCTTCAGAATGGGAAGAAAGGGCAAAACATCAGATTGATCATTTAAAATCTGGGGAAGTCTGAAGTAGAAAACAAATTTTGACCCAAATTGCCATCATGGCATTTTAGTACAGTAACCACTGGACAATCTGTCCTCTCCAGAAGTTCTTTCCTTACAATTTCAGTAATTTCCTCTTGCCTGAATTATGAAGGGCATTTGAAGTCTTCCAGCTTGTCTTTCCAAGACCAGATTTAGCAAGGAATGAAAGAAAGAAACACAGAGGCTGAAGGGTCTTCAGAGCCACTTCCACACAGAGCGTTAGCCTATCTGTTGCAGCTCTGCAGTGGCTGCAGTCTGCTTCACCCTCACACTTAATGTTGCATCCAAATTTGTCCTAAAAAGTTCTGTGCTAAAATTGCTTTCTCAGCTCACAATGGATGGAGCTTTTTCGTGTGTATCTGCCAGTGTGTGTGATCTTGTAAGGAAAAAAGAGCTAGGAGAAAGAATGTGGAAAATTTAAATTTTGGTAGAAGCAAAAGGAAGAGGAATACTGAATGAGGAGAGTTACCAGAATATATTTGCAATGTTCAGGAAGTAAAGTTTGAGTCCTTTTCAATCAGATGGTCGTAAAATGGCCTGGGTTGGAAGGGACCTTAAAGATCATGTAGTTCCAACCCTTCTACAATGGGCAAAGACACCTCTACCTAGGCCAGACTGCTCAAAGCTTCACCCAGGTTGATTTTTCACACTTAATGTTGCATCCAAATTTGTCCTAAAAAGTTCTGTGCTAAAATTGTTTTCTCAGCTCACAATGCATGGAGCTTTTTTGTGTGTATCTGCCAGCGTGTGTGATCTTGTAAGGAAAAAAGAGCTAGGAGAAAGAATGTGGAAAATTTAAATTTTGGTAGAAGCAAAAGGAAGAGGAATACTGAATGAGGAGAGTTACCAGAATATATTTGCAATGTTCAGGAAGTAAAGTTTGAGTCCTTTTCAATCAGATGGTCGTAAAATGGCCTGGGTTGGAAGGGACCTTAAAGATCATGTAGTTCCAACCCTTCTACAATGGGCAAAGACACCTCTACCTAGGCCAGACTGCTCAAAGCTTCACCCAGGTTGATTTTTAACACTTCAAGGGATGGGGCATCCACAGCTTCTCTGGAAAATCAGTTCCAGTGCCTCACCATCCTCACAATAAAGAATTTCTTCCTAATATCTAATCTGAACCTACTCTTTTTCAGTTTGAACTGATTCCTCCATGTCCTGTCTCTACATGCACTTGTAAATAGTCTCTCGCTACCTTTCTTGCGGGTGCTCTTCAGGTACTGGAAGGATGCAATTAGGTCACAATGAAGCTTTCTTTTCTCCAGGCTGAACACCCCCAATTCTTTCATCTTCTCTGCATAGGAGAGGTGTTCCATCCCTCTGATCATTTTGATGGCCCTTCTCTGGAATTGCTCCAACTGGACCATGTCCTTCCTGTGCTGAGGACCCTAGGGCTGGATGCAGCACTCAGGTGTGGTCTCACAAAAGCAGAGGGGTAGAATCATTCCCCTTAAGCTGCTGGCTATGTTTCTTTAGATCATATGTCAATAAAACAGTATCTCTGCATTCCCTTCAAGAGATATCTAACAGATACTTAATGGAGTGATTTTTATCAGTTGCAAAGCTGAAAGTCCAAATAAGGAACTCTCCTGTAGACTTTCTATTTTTATCAGAAAAAATCTGATGGTATACATGAATGTTTATGTCCTTTTTTTCTGCTTCTTGGCACTGTGGTCTTCCTTCTGCTGCTCTGGTAGAAAAATAAGTTCTTGTTCTTGTCACAAATGCATGGTGCCGTATTTCAAAGGACAAGCCAACATTAGGCTTGCAGGCTGTATTAATAAGGGCAAGGTTAAGTATGTTTAAAGAGATACTGTCTATCAGCCTGAAGTGAATTACCGTGGAGATGCTGGATTTCTGCCCAGAGATAAAAAGCAGTTAAGTTACCTATTCAGCTACACTGATTAATTATGTATTAGTCTTATTATTAATTGTGTGGGTTTGTTCATTTGGTAAAAATGGGAAGTTACAGACAATTATTTCATTTTTTAGTAAACAAATAAGTGAATATATGCTCCCAAGTCTACTGGGTAAACTCGATCTCTCAGATGACAGAAAATCTGTGACCAGCTATGGATTTTGGCCATCATCTGGTATGAATGTATTCCACCTAACAAAACATTACAAAGTTTTGTGATTTGATTTCAATAAGAAATAATGCAGAAAGATAACTGATGATATTTTTAGAATTATTTATCAGTTCTTAAAGGAAATTTTTAATGTGCTTTTGAGGACATATTAGTTCTCTTAAATGTCTGGTATGCCTAAGGTAATGATCTCTTCATTTCAGTGACATTTCAATTTGTTGGGTTATGATTTAATTTAATGCCTTCTTTTTTTCTTATAATGACAATTAGTGAATTATTTTTGTTAACCTACTCTATGCTAATTCATAATTTGTGTTGGAGCTGCACTGTCAGCAAGGCTATAGCGTATCCTCCTTGAGCTGATTATAAAGGGGTTGTCAAATTTCAGTGATCAAACAACAAGGTTATCCAGGCTGCTTAACATTTTTGATACAAATAATTTGAGAAGCATGTTAGGGCTTGACTCAGAATTTTGTTCAAGCTTCACTTTATTACTTTACAAAGTAATCTTTGGGACCAGATCCCTGTCCTTGTATTCAAGACTGCTATTTAAGTCAGGGAGCTGTCTAACTACAAATGGACAAGGACTTCAGAACCCGCTTACTTTGAAAGTGTGAATGTTTAGACATTTATAGTTATCCCTTTTGCCATGGAGTGGGTAACTTGGTAGCATACATTCTAGAATTGTGATAAAATAGAATGAACATAAGGAAGACAACATCCACACGCTTCCATGTCTCCAAAAGTGTCTAGCACCACCAGAATACTTACATTTATCTTCTTCATTAGTTCCTCACTTATTTTTTTCTCTTGCTTACTTGCACAACATATGGGAGAGGGTTGAATTTATCCTTGATTGCATAATCATTATAATTAGTCCCTCACCTCATCAGCCAAGAGGTTGTACAAATAACCTCCAATTTGCTATCAACAAAATGGATGATCTCAGTATTTTTCTTTATTCAAATGCTGCCATTATCATATTTCATTACAAAGTTGTCAGCCGCTTGTTTTAAATCCTGAACTCTTCCAAGTCCCGGCATTCAGGAGCAAGCAGTATTTGCTCTGAAGGGCTGTGCTGTACCATAGCACAGTGTAGCATCAAGTCATTCAGGGCAGTAGGATCAATAGCTTTGTTAGTGCTGAAATCTCTATATCTACATTTTACATTGTTTCAGTGTTTTACCTCAGACAAGATATATCCTGTCCCCAAGGATAAACAGTCCTCCCCATGTAACTGATTTGAAACTGTCTGAAGGACCTAACGTCTTAATGGGGTGGAAGTACATTTGTCCATCTGAAGCAGACATAATGGTACAGTTTCCTCTGCAAGATATCTTCTTTGCAATCTTTGAAGCAATTCTGGAAACCATCCAATTCTCACTAAGCATAATGATTTGCTTTAAGACAATTTGATTTGCTACTCAACCAAAACCCAGATGCAAATACATCCACAAGTTTACAGATTATGTTGCAACCCTTTTAGTGTTTATTGTAAAAGCACTAAACTTCTCAGTTATAAATACTAGAATCAGAATGTCTTACCTCTGAAATACCATATGTGTTTAAAAAAAATTTCAGTAATTGGTACAGACGTAGACTTCATTTTAAACTCTGATATTATGGTATATTTTTCTAAGGCTACAAAATATTTTAATCCCTGTATTCATCATCACATTGTATCTGTGTTGAAAGTTCACTCTTGAACAACTGGATAGAAACACTGCCTCCATGGAGAAAAGGTCTAAAAAAACCCGTTAATTTTTGACAATCAGGAAGAAATAACTACTCAATATTCTGTCCACACCGTACAACAAACAAACAACATATGTTCACAAGAAATAATGGTGTGAACCACTAGTCACAAAATAGTTCACACATTAAATATATTAATTTTCAAAGCTGAGATAGATTCTAAAATAAGATCATTAGTAATACCACCTACAGCAGTGAAAGAAAGTTCATGAAAGTTCCAGATAAGTGAAGCAACTGAGCAAGAGGAAGCCTTAAAAAGAATTCAGAAGACACCATGACCATGTGAAAGCTACACTAAAAAGTGTAATTACTGCCTTTTCTCACTAGAGGGGAGTAAGCCTTAATACTCCTGGCAAGATGCTCTGCAAGTGCATTGGTTGGAGAAAAGGTATCAAATGTTTATCAACACCTGAGTATGTTTTGCCGTGTTTTCAGGACTACTTGTGCACTAAATAATACTCCACACAGACATTAAAGATGCCACAGAGTTTAGTTAGAGGTCTGACACTAGTGGTGTCCCCCAAGGCTAAATACTGGGCCCAAGCCTTAATGACTTGGCGAAAGAGGCAGATGCCTCCTCAGCAAATTCACTGATGACACAAAACTGGGAGGAGTAGCAAATCCCCCAGGGTGCTGTGCAGCCCTTCAGAAGGACCTTGATGGGTTGGAAAAAAAGAGGAGAGGAACTGTCTGAAATTCAACAAAGGGATATGCAAGTCCTGCACCGATGGAGTAATAACTCCATGCACTACTAGAGGCTGGAGACTGACCTGCTGGAAAGCAGCTCTGTGGAGAAGGACCTGGAGGTCCTCATGGACCATGGACTCAAGATGTCTATGAGCCAGCAGCCAAGAAGGCCAATGGTGTCCTAGGGTCTTCAGGAAGATCATTGCCAGCAAATTGAAGGAGGTGATGCTGCCTCTCTGCTCAGCTCTTAGTGAGGCCACATCTGGAGTGCTGTGTCCAGTTCTGGGCTACTCAGGAAGAAAGAGACTTGGACCTCCTGAAGCAGGTCAAGTAGAGGGTAACAAAGATGAGTAAGGGACTGAATCATCTCTGCTACAAGGAAAAGCTGAGACAACTAAACCAGTTCAGCCTTGAAAAGAGATGACTGAGAGGGGACCCATCAACATCTATAAGTGTCTGAAGGAAGAGTGTCAAGAGGATGGAACGAGGCAATGGTGCGAGTTCCAAGCAATAGGAAAAGAGGCAAAGGCAGAAACTAATGCATGGGATGTTACAGCCCAGCATGAGGAGGAGTTTCTTTATTCTGCAGGTGACCAAGCACTGGAACAAATTGACCAAACAGATAGTAGAGTTTCCCTCACTGGAAATATTCAAGAACCATATGGACACAACTCCATGCAAAGTACTCCAGGATGACTCTGCTTGAGAAGTGATGTTGCACAAGGCACTGGGGTCCCCTTCCCATTCTGTGATTTTGTGATAACTAATCTGAGAGTGAAGTGGAGCAAAAAGCAAAAGAGAGCATGTTTAAGTTGAGCACTGAAGTGCACTGTCATTTGCACAAAGATTGAATGAGGCCTTGTGCAATAGCAGCCTCCTTGCTGTTATAGATTCTATTTCCTTATGATATAGATGTACAATAATCCACAAGGTCACTGCCAGCTCTGATTTTCTCATGGGGGAATGGGAGAACCTGTGACTGTGTACTTCCTTTAAAAGCATTTGGCTACAAATAACACTAAGAACGACAAGTTTAAAAAAAGAACAGAAGGGTTTTTTATGCAGTAAGTCACTCATGTTGAAATTTTCTGCATATTCCCACTAGCATTCTGCTGGGAAGAGAGAAAATAAAGGAATCCTTGCAAATAATTAAATATCATTAATTAATTATGGGGAAGGCATGGTAATGTACCTCCAGAGTGCAAGTGCATTGCATAGCTTGCTAATTTTGCTCCTCTCTTTTTGCTGGTTTTTCTTTGGTTTAGTTTTAAGGTTTTAGTTTGGGATTTGGGAGTGGGAGGGGGTGGGATTGTTTGTTTGGTTTGGTTGCTTCTTTTAGTTTTGGAATTTTTTTTTGTTTTAATTTTTTCATTTTGTGCTCAAGCCTGGATTGTCTTTTAGTTTTAATTTAATCAGTGTATTATGATTAAATGCCCCCCTAAATCTGGACTTGTTTCTTTGGTGAAAAAGTCACAATATTTAGGTATAGAAGAGAGTGGTATTTGCTACCATGAATCACCTTTTGTCCCTTCTTGTAATCAGCCTGAAAGGGGAATTCTCAGAATTCCCATAGCATGGCAGATATAGTTTTTATCACTATTTTCACACTGTTCTTACAAGAATTTTAATTGAATTTCATATCTAATCTCCATCAAAATGGAAGAACAACATTAATTTTTGTGCTTTGTCCACACAAATATGTATAATTAATAGTTTTAAAGCTTCATATGCTTAACCATTGGATTTCCAGAATAACACAAAAGCAAGCCTTTGTATCTGCAAATGAGGAATATTTTTTTCTTTACAGTCTTTGCAATCTAATCCACCTTTCTAGAAAAAACATTCCGTAATATCTCTACTTGAAAAATGTGATGAAAGAAAATAACTGGTGGCATGGCACAGCACAAAGAAATTCAGGTTTCTGTTAATAGGCTCTATATATCAGTTTGAAAGTGTGCAGATTGCACTGAAGTTCATTTCAGAGGAATCCTGTCTTGAAGTGGTATTCATACTGAGCAGCTGGAGAATGAAGAATGACAAATATGTGAATTTTGGGTTGCTCTATTTGTTGCTACAAGAACTTGGTTGATTTGGCAATCGGATAAAAGAAGAATACACAGAAGAATGTCTGAGGCCAAATCATATTCAGAAGCAGATATGAGAAAAATTACATTTCCTTTTACTCTGTCAAGTAAAAGGAAAGTAGCTTATTTGTAATGATACTAGAATGGTAAAACTTAAGCTATGATCAAACAGGCAAGTCACTCTTTTTAGAGTCCATTTTTCCTCTCAATAACAACGGAAGCAGGAACAGTATGGTAGCAATGTAAAGAGGCTTTTCCAGTCAGGCATGACTTTTTTAAAATAAAAAAGGACATCTTTTCAGAGGGCAAGAAATCAATTTATATATATATAAATTTAACCACCAATTTCAAAATTATCAAGTTATTTTATATTTTAATATCATAAACTCTGTTCACAGAAACTTCAGTGAGATGATTAACATACATCCAAGTGAGCAATGATCCAGAACAGAAGACACTGGTCAATATGAAAGTAACACCAATGTACCATTAGAAATCTTCAAGAAATTTTTGGATGAAAATAAATTTCTTGTCAATCTCAGATGAGACAGAAACCTTCAAATGAACATCACACAGGTTCCCAAAGAGATTATAGCCTCTTATAATCATTCCAGTGCAAGACTCAAGGTAAATTACAGATTAAATTTTGATATGAAGTATGAGTTAATTTCAAAAAGACTGTAATTTTCATTGTCAGTTCTTTTCTCAAAATTTTTGCCTACTTCATAAATATGGTTTTCCTCAAAGTATTCAATTCAGCTTCTCCTCAAACTATTCAAATCTTCTTTTCCATGTTTACATATTTACAGAGCAGAAACTGAAGTCCAAAAAGCCTCCATTTGAAATGGTTTTTCTTAGTAAAATGTAGAAGTTACTAACACAAATTCTGTATTTGTTTTCCCACTAATCCCCAAACATATACATAATGTCTGCAGTTTTAGAGCCAGACTTCAAATTTGGTGAGATCTCTAGAGATACTATTGATGTTTATGATCTTGTAGGTACATTCTGTATCTTTCAGAGTCTAATTGAAAAACTTGGTCAGTTACTTCCTTGCTATTTTTAATGGAGATGCTCTTTCCATGTTTGTATTAATCCTCCCAATGCTACTTTAACAAAAATAGAAAAAAAAATCCTTAATGCAGCAGCATATCTTGCAGTAACTCATGAATTTCAAAGCACCACATGCTTACAGATCTAGCTAATTAGGCACTCAGACAATGCTAAAGCAAATCTCAGTGTGCAAGGAAACAAACATGTGAAGTGAAACATATTTTCCTCTGTTCATCTATTTGTCTTGTTTTGCTCGTCTCCTTTTTCTACCCCTCTGACAAGCTGCTCTTTTTTCATTTTGTTTTTCATGCTTGACTGCAAGTGCCTACTTCACGTTGCTACTGTACTAGCCACACTTCTGTTATTATTGACAAAACATAAGCTCTTTTTACTGCCTTGTCTGTTTGGTTGTAGCTTAGCTTCTACCAGTCTAGTATCACTTCAGTTAAGCTGTCATGTTAGAACTGTCTGCACCTTCAGAAGCTGCTATATCCAGGGTATTAGCCAAACTACTATGTATTTGGATTTGAAACTTTTGCAACTTCTACCTGTTTTTTTTAACAGTAACAATATATCAACTCCATAAAAATATAAACTGTATAAAAAATATAAAAAATAGTTTGGTTTTTGAGGGTTCCCAGATTCCTCATGTCTAGTCAGTTTTTCTAAGTTCTTGTGTAATTTTTTTTTTTTTTCTGTATCACTGCTGCTTCCATATGCTAGAAATTATAGCAGAACAGAAACATTCACAACTTCAAGAATTCCCCAATTTAATAAAAGGGAGCCAGCAATTAAAAAAAAATCCATTTAAATTTAAATTTCCTGCTATCAACAGTACTGTTCTGAATTAATTTGATAATCCATATCCTCTTCCCATACAAACAGCTTCTCTTGGACTGCCATACACTTAGAGAAAACTTTGGTCCCTGAGAAGCTCTGGCCCATGACAACAGAACTTACTGTCATCATTTGTAAAATAAATTTCTGTATATAGTTAAAAACATGATGTATATTATCTTTCTTCCAGGGAGTCTTATGATCCTATTTCTTTCATAGTTCAAGATACAGTTTTGGATAATTAAATGGCATCAATCTAGATGTATCTAAATGGTAATCAATCAGCCAGGGCTGATTTTCAGGTCAGCTGCTGGGTTTGCCTTTCGTGGTACATACATTCTTCTCCCCCAACCGTGTTGATGTCTCGTCTCCCTAGACCTGAGATAATTGCACAATAGTGTTACCTTCATCCTAGCTCAAGTTGCCTTAGGCAGCTTAATTCACAGTCCAAAGTTCCCCCTCAGGAAGAATATGCAGGGAGGGGTGGGCTTTGGTGGTCATGGCTTCTTTATACAGTTTTACCATCACGGACAAAAGTCCTTCCTAACAATATTTAAGCCACTAACCATAACATTCCAGTCGCTCACAATGAATGATCTCCCTGTCTATCTCAACCCATGAGCTTCTCTATCATATTTTCTCTACCATTCTTCTGAGAAGACGGATAGGGCACCTTGGTAGGCACCTGGCAGACAGCAAAGGTCAATCCACCACAGTGCCAAACAAAGTTAACTGGATAATTTTACCACATGGAAAAGCTTTTATACTTTCTTCTCTTCAAAACTTTTCTTTCCCCTTGGATTTTAGATGAAATCCAAGTTTTTTATTTTCATTGAATGTCTAAAAATTGGTATTACTTATTTTTATACTTTAGCTAATTAAAATTCTGGACACCTGTTTGTTCTTTTTATTTCCAATTTGCACATTACCTGCATTGATTTAAATTGTGCTAACTATAAAATCCTTCCATAAAATTCTGTCATTAAGCAAATAAAAATGTGACATCTATAATTTCTGAAATGCAATTTGTGATTAGATTTAAATTTTTAAAAGTAAATTAGGTTGAGATACAGGTTATTCTTAAAGTATATGTAAATATTTTCATTTTATTATAAAAAGTAATTATGTTGACAAGCAATATGTTTGAAAGTGAAAGTGAGGTTATGAAAAATTAATGTAATCATTGAACTGCTTGATAACTCTTGAAAATGTGATAATAAAATAAATTAAGGAGATGTCATTTTGCAGAGCAGAAAAAGCAGGGTTTGGGCAAAAGTAAATGTTGTAAGAAAATCAAATGCTGCTATGGAAAAGAAAATGCTGACCTAATCAAATATAAACTTTAGATATTTATTTCTGGCAGACATATTACATACAATTCCCACACTTATAGGCCTGGAGCATTTTACCAAAATAAAATTGCTTCAAGGTGATTATCTGGAAATATCCATTGGCTTAAAACAGTCCATTAATGCTTCCTAAATGCATATTCTGTCATGAACCTGAGCTTTCTTAAGTGATCTTATCAATCAAATTTTTCATTCCTGCATGTCATGTTTCCAGACCTTAACTTCAAAAAAATCATAGAAACCCAAAATAGAACCAAAACCAAGCTCCTTCATAAAGTCCATATATATCTACAGGGAAGAGTTAAGAAAGGTCCAGCCCATGGTGGCAGAATTGTTCTCTACAAAAATGTAATTTCTTTTTAGTGGGCCTTTTCTTTTTGTTGAATCAAAGAATTATAGAATGGTTTGGGATGGAAGGGACCTTAAAAATGGGTGGGGATGTCTTCCACAAGACCAGATTAACTCAGAGACCTATCCAACCTGGCCTTGAACACCTCCAGGGATGGGGAGTCCACAACACTCTGGGCAACTTGTTCCAGTGCCTCATCAACCTCATAAATAAAGAATTTCTTCTTAATATATAATCTAAACCTGCCCTCTTTCAGCTTAACACCATTCCCCTTTGTCTTATCCCTACATGTCATTATGAAAAGTCCCTCTCCAGCTTTCTTGTAATCTCTCTTCAGGTACTGGAAGCCTGCTCTCAGGTCTCCCCCAAGCCTTCTCTTCTCTAGGCTAAACAGCCCAACTCTCTCAGGGTCTCTGCTCGTTAGGGCAGTTGTGTTCAGCTCTCCACACTTATGTTTGAGAAACTTTAATTCAATTATTTAGATTAAAATATAGGAATGGTGAGAGTGAAAGGAATGAAAGCACTACCTGTCCCTCTAAACAAACCCAGAGTGCTAAATAAGAATTGGCCTGCTCATGTCTTATACACCTTCTGCAGCAGCTCCTTTTCCATCAGGCTTACAAAACAAGACTAGAAGAGGTGCATCTATATAGCTATATTTAGAAAAGTAATCAGGAGCTTTGATTAAGAATCAGCTCTGCAGTTCTGAAGCCTAGAGTA
This sequence comes from Pyrgilauda ruficollis, assembly GCF_017590135.1. NCBI lineage: Eukaryota > Metazoa > Chordata > Aves > Passeriformes > Passeridae > Pyrgilauda > Pyrgilauda ruficollis. Next base: position 4,628,313 of record NW_024525823.1, on the reverse strand, counting down.
ATTATATTGTTTATTTTCACCATTAGACACCCCAGACCACAGACAAAGAGCTTCACATTTGATTGCAAGGAAACACACAGCACTGAGGAAGGGTGGGGCAGACAGGAAGCAGTCCAAGGTCTAAGGCCAGTCTGCAAACTCATCTGCCCTGCCTCCTGGCACTGGAAAACTGAGGGGAAATGGAAGGTAAAGGTGGAAGTAAATAATCTATGCTATTTTTTTTTTTTTTTGAGTAAGACTCACTGGATCAAAGACAGTGTGGTACAACCAATATGAGATAGTTTGTCCCTCAAATATGTGGCTAAGCTTCCCAAATGCATGATAACTGCCTACCATTTTTTATATATAGAGTGAAATGTAATTGCCCATAATAGAAAAAGAAGGCTTTTTCTGGTAGAGAGCCAAAAATTTTCATGGAGGTCAAGTCTTAGAGACAGCAGAGAATATGTAACATCAAACAGGCAAAAAAACATAATCTTCATTAATACTAGAACAGTGTAGAGAGTCATGCTATCACAGCTTAGGCTACAGCCTCAGTGTTACTAGAGAGAAAATTAAGTATTCTTTTCCTTGTAAATTGAAAGCATCCGTATCATATGGCATGTATTTAAAATATGTATGTGGTTATGCACTTTGATGGCAGCTCCAAATCTTGAAGTATGATAGAGTTTTTAATATTGTATATCTTAGTGTATGTATTATTTAATTGACTATAGATAGTCAGTGATTGATCACTGGTTGTATCTTAAGGTTGTATCTTACAGGCAAAACAATATTTAGTGTTACCTGCAGCTGAACTGTGCTGATCAGCATTTTATTCCAGACACTGTTTTTGGCAGAACAATTTTCAAAATGGAAAGAAAATGAAAGAAAATAAAAAGGTAACAAAGGGTAGAGTGGAGCTTGTGAGACATGGATGACAGGGAAGTAACTCTAAATTGTTTGAAGAAAATGTAATCAGAATATACATACAGAAAGAGCAAAGTTTGATCTTTCAAAGGATAAATGACAAAGGTACTATGCTTCAGTCCATGCATTGAATTAAGGACAAATCTTTGGAAAGATGAATATAGAAAAAGATGGAATACAGGATAAGAAGCATAGAATAAATAAATACTATAACAGTTACAAATGTTAGGGAATAGGATTTCTAAGATTTTATTGGCTCTATTTGAGATGTGACTGAATGTTAGTTATTACTTTGGAATCTCAGGAAAATGTTATAGTCAGTACAAATGAATGGGAAATGAAGTAAAACAGGAAAATAAAAATGTTCATTTAAATAATGCAAAAAAAAAAAGCAGAGGAAATAAAAATAAGTAGAGGTAAGGTAGATCAGAATCTGATACATAATGCAAAGGATGTAGTAGCAACCACTGTAATTATGAGCATATTAATAAGCCAACTCAACAACACTTATAGAATTGCGGAACCACAGAATCAGCTAGTTTGGAAAAGACCTTTGAGATCATTGAGTCTGACCTACAGCCGAACACCACCATGTCAGCTATGGCACATCCGCTCTTTTCTTAAACACCTCCAGGGGTGGTGATTCCACCACCTCCTTGGGCAGCCCATTCCAATGCCCAAGCACCCTTTCTGTGAAGAGCTCCTTCCTGATGGCCGAATTAATGATGTCCCTGGAGCAGCTTAAGACTGTGTCCTCTTGTCCTATTGTTGTTTGCCTGGGAGCAGAGACCAATACCCTCCTTTCAGGGAGTTGTAGAGAATGATAAGGTCACCCCCAAGCCTCCTCTTCTCCAGGCTGAATAACCTCTACCTCCCTCAGCTGCTCCTCACAGGACATGTGCTCTGGATCATTCATTAGCCTTGATGCCCTTCTTTGGACACATTCCAGCAGCTCAAAACCTTTCCTAAACTGAGAGACCCAGAACTGGACACAGCACTCATGGTGCAGCCTCACCAGTGCTGAGTACAGGAGAAGAATCACTTCCCTCATCCTGCTGGCCACACTGTTCCTGATACAGGCCAGGATGCTGGTGGCCTTCTTGGCCACCTGGGCATATCCTGGCTCATGTTCAGTCAATCAAGACCATCATCAGGAGGTTTTCCTTGCCTGTCCTTTTGCTATCAATATATAAAAACATTTTTTATTATCCTTTATGTAACTGGCCAGGCTAAGTTCTGAGTTTTTACCTCTCTAATTTTCTTTCTGCATGACCTAACAGCATTCTTAAATACCTCCTGAGTTGCCTACCCCTCTTTCCAAAGGTTATGCACCCTCTTTTTTTTTTCTTTTTCTTTTTCTTTTTTTTTTTTTTTCCACTGAGTTCCTGCAAATGTTCTCTTCAACAGGACAGTTGTTTTCCCCACCAGCTCATCTTTTGTCACATGAATTGATCTATGAGGTGATCTTGTTGCTATATGGACTTAAAATTTAAGAATTCCCTGTTCTGCCACAAGACACAGAATATTGCTATTCTACTACTTATTCATCATTTCTACTGCTTGTTTTTCAGAGTCAAGGTAACATTTTTGTTCGTTTTGTATAGCATTTTGAAAAAAAAAAAAAAAAAAAAAGGAGGACTTAAAAACATGGTATTGAAATACTATATCAAAAGTATATTCATCCTGGAACTGGACCTGGGAGCTGGAACTGACCAAATGAAATTCAGTCTTGGATATCATGATTCTTTCATTTTTCCCCTTTAATGGGAGGTGATTGAATGTCCTCTATGCTACCTACTGGGCGTCTTATACTGCATTTGACTCATATTTTTAATTAAGCAGTGTCTGTGGTAGCTCTATTATGAATTCATTAGCATGTCAATAATAATATTAAGCAGTTTTCCCTCCTGAGAGTTCAAAACACTTTGTTAAGAGGGTAATAAACACTAGTATTATTTTAAATATAGGTTAAATACTGCATAAAACATTGAACTGACACGCTGAATGTCAGAGTAATAGAGATACAGATAAATTCTGGATACACTAAACCTCAATTAAATCAGAAACACTGGTTCAGATTCCCTCCCAGGGCACACTATGTCATTTTATTATAGGGTTTCACTCTTTTAGAAGTTTTCCTTTGAAATTGAAAATGACTTGTCACTGGAATAATTAAAGAGGAAACTAATAGCTGAATACAAATATTAGAGCTAAATATTTCTGTATTGAAGGCTACTGATTTCTTTGCACTTTTTTGTGTTGCATATAAAATAATAATATAGGAAAATATATCTGTTCCACTGAATGAAAGTTGGCTTGTAGCTATGGAGAATGATTCCTTCTTCTTAAGGAATTTAATTTTATTTTGTATCTGCCACAAATATTCTGTGTGATCTAGAACTACCTTTTAGCCTCACTGAGATGCAACTGTTCTCTAAGTAAAAATTTCTAAATGTCTCTGAGACAGAAACAGAATGGCTAAAAATATTTTGGATCAATGGTTTAAAAGCTGTACAATATTTTTAGCAAAAGCACTACTTGTTTTGCTAAAACAAAAATGTTGCAGCAATGCTACCCTATCTGCCTCCATATTTATTGCATTGGTTAAAGGCCTTGCACCTGCCTTTATTTTTCTTGGTCTGTTTAATACAAACAGACATTATTAATATAGTTTTGTCAAGCATTATTTGGAAATATTTTTATTATGTGATTAGCAAATTTCAAACTGTATGTATGTATTAGGATTTATAGTAGATTTGTACAATAACTGTTGCTTGTTTTACAAATAAAGATCAGAGGCACAATCCATAACCCAACCAAATATAGCACAAAACCAAAAGTCACATTACAGAAAAATGAAAAAGAGTGATTGAGCAGAGAAAAAGAACACAACCATGCAGAATTATAACAATGAAGAAAAAAATATTAATACGGTAAAGTATAACCTTATTAGGCAGTCAATAATCCCCAAATATTTGCAAAGCATTTTCCCCATGAAAAGTTGATCTGAAAATGTTGTATTACGTAGCTCCTTTCTCTACAGCAGATTGACTACTGGCATAATTTGGTCCAGCAGTTCTTTATTCTGAATGCAAAATAACAAAGAATTATTATTTCTTTGCCAGGTGAGTATGAATGCCAACAACTATATGAATTCAGGTTTTTTCCAAGCTACAAGTTTATGTTAAAATTTATTTTTAGGAGTCTTTTGACTGAAAGCAAGGAAGGACTTAGAAAACAGTTTGAAGGAGTATTATGCATTCAATGAAAAATATTTTTAGGGGAAAGTTTAGTTTAGGCAATCTTGCCCTTATATATTTACTGGTGTTGAGAATACTGAACAAAAAAAAATGTATGTGATGTTGAAATTTTACATCTCTAAACCATATTTCTGACAAGTTGGCAAATTAGTTTAGAATTAATTAGGACAAATCAAAAACAACATTCCAAAAGTTTTGCGGCTTTTTTTTTTCATTTTTGTAGAGAACGTTGGAAGTTTAGAGTAACTGTTCTCAGGCCTAGAGAAAAAAACCAAGAAAATATTCAAGGTTACTGAATCTTTCTAAAGGAATACAAGCAAGTCCACCACATATTGTATTAAAAGATTCAAATTATTATTAGGTCTTAGTTGTTTGATCTAGTTTTGTTAAGAACTTGTGGGAAAAATACAAGCCTGATCATTTATGTGTACACAGTCAATATAACAAGAAGCCATAAAAATTTCAATAACATAATAAGTCTTATTAATATGCCTAGCATTAATACAACACCAGATAGGACATTTCCAACCCAAAACATCAAGAATACAACCAAACAAACTGAAAATATATTTGGATGTTTAAATTTGTGGTGGCTGTTGAAAGAGGTATTGAAATCTGATCTATATCAGGAGACAAGGAAAAGGGGAGAAGACTAGTTTCTTATCAGATAATTTTGTGTCATGTAAATTGTAACTTTCCTTCAAACGTTAAACTGAAGTATTGCTGTCTAAAGTTTCTTCATCATTTTTACAGTACTCAGATGAAAACTAGAAAGATAGATTCTATATGATTTTACAGCATTTTGTATACTGGCAGTGAGAACAGGAAGCTTCAAGAGTCAAAAGTTCTCTTGTATTTCAGCTGAGGGCTTTTGGATATAAATCTCCAAATACTAGTGGTGGATGCTTCGTTAGGCAGTAAAAATTGCTGCATTCAGTGCATCATGAATGGGAACACAGGCCATAACTCCAACAGGAGAATGCCAGTCAGGTACTTACAGATTTCCTCCCACTTGCCTCTGACAATCATCTAGGAGCAGCCCAAAGGAACCTGATGTTGTAAAAGCATGTTTTTTATACAACGAAAAAAGTCTTAGTATTTTTGGGGGGGGTGGATTTTTTTTCTACATCTTTTAAAATGCTTTTTGTCACTTTGGCAAGTGACTTTAGAAGGGATCAATAAGTAATGCTTGGACTCAATGGTCTCCTTTCTTTGATTCAGATTTTCTGGCCTATCTCCAGTTTGAATAAACATTTTTCATGCACCTACTAATTTTTCAAAGACCTTTAAGAGGATATTCACTCGCAGAGCAGCAAATGGTTACATGCAATTGTCCCCCAAAAACTTCTTCATGAAGCTCTAACCTTTCTGAACCCTATAAGATTTTCACAAGCCCAGAATATTTTCCTCAGTGTCAGTTTTCCCCATCAGAAACTCTGCATTCTGTTTATGAGAACACTGAATTTTTTGACCTTGACAGGATAAACAACAACAACAAAAAAAAAATCGTTTGATTAATCCCTGTGAGAATACTAAAAGGTACAGGCAGAAAATGTTAATATACACAATATGGGTTTGTTACTGATTCTGAAAATTATCTGGTCCATTGCAAATTAGAAAAAGTCCACAGAGTAATGAGAATAAAACCTGGTTGTTTCCTTTTTTAAAAATTAATGTCCTTATGACATGTTTCGTGAAAAACAGGGATCCAGCCATTACATTGGGCATTTGGAGTCATAGTCAGCTACATGAGGCTGAGCAGCATTGAAGAAAACACTTCCCAGTGGCTGCTTTGCACAGTGGAAGACTGAACCCACTGAACTAGACCAAACTCTCATGCCAAGCAATTTCAGTGACAATCTTAAAATAAAACCAAACCAAAACAAAACAAAAAACCGCTACACATCTTCTTAAGTTGTAACCACTGCAGGAATTTTCAAGGGAAAAAAATTCCCATTATTAAAGACAGTAGGCACAAGAAAATTGGACATAGAAGAAAGACACAAAATGTGGGGGTTTTGTTAAAGGCTTTAAAATGTTTAGCATTGCACAAATATTTCTATTCTCTCTATTAAAAAAAAAAAAAAGTCCTTTATTTTACAAAAAAATTACTGTCTTTGAAATTAGTATTTTTCAAGACAGAAGTAGTAGATTTTAGTGGTTTCAACTATGACTGGAAGCAGATGGATACACTTCCTAAAATTACTTCATAATTCATCACTGTCTCACATTGCACACAACAAACAAGTTACAATAGAGCATACATCAAGTTTGATAGGTTAAAAAGAGGGTCATCAGATAATACCTGCATGTTATGTGTAAATTCATTTAGAGATAGGAATAAAAAAAATTAAATAGTCATGTGTAAACACTGAAATTAAGTTTTCACAGGACAGAATGACATATAAGTTAAATTCTACCGAGAAAGCATTTCTAGTTCATTGGGGGAAAAAAAAAAAAAAAAAAAAAAAAAAAAAAAAAAAAAAAAAAGACATTCTGGTTTCTATTTCATTATATCAGTGACTGGATAAATAGAGGGAAAAATATCTGGTCTCAGCATAAATTTTTAGAAAAAAACCACAAGCAACTGCTAAGCTTTGTGTCTGAACTTTGTAATCAACCAAAAAGAACTTCTTAAAACTTTCAGTTTATAGGGGAACCATTGCTCAGGATTACAGGAAGAGATTATTTTTCCTCCGTTTGGAGTGAATTAGGTTTGGGAGCTGATCAGTCTGCATACAGTGAAGGAACATTATTGTAAAATGAAGTAAACTGTCTTTATAATTTGGAGGCAGTCACTGAGACTATGTGGACTTGGAGACAGCTTGATATGACATGCTTTCCTTTTACCTATCCTCAGGAAGGTTTATTAGCAATTGTCTCAATCTCTAGCTACAAAGCATGAGACCTCTATCTTAGATGCACGAGGTAATACATAAATAACTCCTGTCTGTCCTTAACATTTCCCAACCTGCCAAATACCAGGGATCAGTGATCGTGCTGGAAATCTGCCGTGAAGCGGAACAAGGTGTTTAAAACAAACAATTTCTTTTCATTACACTCACCTCTACAAATGGCCTCATATCTTCATTAGCAGCTCAGACAAGGTAGAAAACTAGTTTTGCTTTGGAGGAGAAAATAAACTATCATCTTACACCCTCTCAGCACCAATAGGAAATTCAGTCTCTTGGTTCATGGTTAGATATGCAAAATGAGCATAGACCCCAACACATTAGGAATGGTGGCACCATTAACCAAATCCAGAGTGTAGAATGGTGCCTGAACATGATTATGCTGTGGCTTTTTTATAATAAAGTTAAATGCACCTGAAATCTTTTTCAAAGATAACACCTAACCCTTGCTAGTAATAATTCTTTCAGTCACTCTTTTCTGATGAAAGCAGTAGCCCCATAACAGATAAAATGTCAGCTGTGCACATGATAATGTCTGACAGCCAGGACTCCATCAGAAAGTGTAGCACTTTTTTTTCTGGCCTAATTAACTGTAGAATGGAATCTTCATCCTCTTTGTCCACGTGTTTTGGAATATGGAAGATATGCTTTTGACTACTTCTGCAGGAGACTGAATGGTTCTTAGATCTTCCAGTTCCTAGGTGACTTCTGCAGACATTATGCTGTTGTATAAAAACTGGAATCTGATTTTTAATAAAAAACCCACAGAGGATCAGAACTTGGGACAAATTAAGGGGAAAAAAAACCCCAATCTGAATTCCCTAAATACTGTGATTTACAAGCATATTTATATATAATTAAAAGCATAAGATGAAAAAGCATTAACATATAATATTCTTTTTCTTATTATTTTTTCTCCATTCATCCTATTAAAAATTGACTTATTAGCCAATATTCTGACAAAGATGGTGATATCTCATAATTATTCCTAACTGGTACACACTTTTTAATGACAAAAAGGCAACTATTTTCCTTTCAAAACTAGACACTGTGTGTTATGATAAAAAGGAATTTTATAAGATTGTATTTGCCAATTTTTTATCAAAAACAAGAGAATGTTCTAAATAATCTCACTTTCTGTAATCAAAATGGAAAGATAACTCCAAAAAAATAAAATAAAACAAACATTCCCTAGCCTCCTTCAAAATGCACCAACAAATTTATGACATGTGTGAAATGTGTATTCCAGCACAACATAATCATGGTTCTCACTTTTGCTTCGTAACCAAGGTAAAAAAAAACACAGGAAAATTGTACTTCCAGTTTAAAAGTTTATTTCTCTTTAATAATAACTATTAGTTTAGGAATTATTTTAAAAATATGAAATACAGTTTAAAACAAATCAGGTAATAAAAATGAGATTTTTGGCTGGTGGAAATTAGTATAGTTCCACTGGAGACAAAGGAACCTATTTATATTAGCTGCAGATTTCATTATTATTTGATATTCAGCGAGCTCAGCGATGACAGAGCTGTAAGGCAAACAGTGAAACAGATGAGAGAAAGGGGGAAGTAAGGAATGAAAAGGCAAGCAGAATACATATTCATGCTGGTAAGGCAGCTCATCTGTCCCTCCAGAAATCCCAGCAAGCACAGAGAGGCCACATGTCCATTGGAAACACCTAACATGCCTGCTGAGAACTCACTCAATCTCATTATAGTCCTTCCTGAGGCTTGTCTGCCTCTCTCATCCCAAGTCATATAGCAGGACAATTATCCAAGCATATAACAGTGCAGGATCTCAGTCTCGCTTTGGGCCCTGCCAGCTGATACGGTTCAGACCACAGCAATTAAAGTAATCAAGAGTTAAAAACTGGGTTGGAGGTAAGCCTTAATTCTCTGAGTTTCTGCATTATCATGCCTGGAATTTTTATGCAAATTAGTCTTCTGAAAAAGCAATATCTGCTAATCCAGAGAAAAATGTGTGCAGCACTCTTCCTGTTGAAAAAAAAATAGAAAAAATTAATATCCCCATGCTTGTAAGAGATTACTTAAAATGTTTCAAATACTGATATGAAAGAACCCTGTTCAAAACCCATTAATATGCTTTACAGTATGTTTTTCTTTCCATTTACTGCAATGAGACGGTAGGATAGGACTTAACACACTAAGGGAAATTTCAGCGTGCCTACTGATGTCAAGGGCAAGTAATCATGTCAGCACTGCTCACAGCTGGAGCTGGCAGATGAGGCTTATTAGTACATCCCAGCTGTACATTAATGTTCCTGAATGCAGTTCAAAACGGAAACCATTTTATGACTACTGGTATAAAGCAGGTATGCTACCCTATGCCTGAGCATATCATGTTTTCCAGTGATCATTCCATGCACCTTTGAGTCCCACATAACCCAGTCAGCATGCTCCTACCTCAATTTAACACTCCAAGTAGCATCTTTAGTGTCAATTACTTGGTTTATATTGGGAATCTGCAGTTGTTGACTGTCACACAGCTGTTATTTCCATGGATGAATATGCTTTATTCTTCAAATATTTTTCTTTCATAAGATTCATAAGTTCATATGTCATGAAAAACTAAAATATATTACTAATTCTTATTTTAAAAATTAAAGTTTTTTCTATTCAAATTAGTTACTAAGTAGAGATGTCATACTTGGTATTACATGCTGCTAGGGAGCAAATTTTTCTCCTGTGAGTTCAATGCAGCTAAGAACTTCCCATTCTTGTGTATTAGTATCACTATTTCAGAACCACTAGGCTTTATCTAACACAAATCAGGCTTATACTTGTTCCTGTGTTTGGGGAACACAAACTGCCAAAACATTGTGCAACTGAACAAAACTTTTTGCTCTCCATAGTTTCTTTGTGAACAAAAGAAGTGGTTTGCCCGACAAAATCCTACTGGTGGTTCTCTTGGTAGAAGTCACAGCAGGTTGACACAGAATCTGCCTGCAGCTATACTTCATAAGAATCTATGATTATAGCTATTTTCATAATGGAAACAGTTCACTCACAGGTGTAAAATTAAGAATGTCGTATAAACCTTTAGAACAACATCAGAGATTGTAACACTCCTAAAAATCCAGGGTGTACTTGTGCTTACAATCTTCTCAACCTCTCATTGATATTATGAAGGACCTTCAGCAGTATTACTTCTCATTTCAAATTATCTCCCTGTAGCTCTTTCCCTAGCAGCCTCATGCATTCAAACCTGATACACAGAGACATTATTAAAGTCAAAATCATAAAGCAGAACTAAATAAAAACTCTGCAAATAAATATTTTAATTAATTGTTGAAGACTTTTATTTTTGTTCACTTACCAATTCTTAAGCTCAAACTTTTCTGTTTCCACAGGCTGTGTGGGTGGACCTGCATTTTTAAAAAAAAATCCTATATCATTTTTTTAGGTCAGTATGTCAATAGTTTAAAATCAAACCCCTCCGCTGTTTTGAAGCTGTTGTCAAGGTCTTCAGTGCATCAAAAGGCTTTGCAATCTGTCTTACCCCACTCTGCACTCTAGGTGTTTAACTAGTTCTCAGATGTGTTAAAATTCATGTTTTACATCATTCTTGGATTAGACTGATGTGAGCTTTACTCATTAAAAAAAAAAGAAGAAAAAAAAAGAAGAAAATATAAACACTCTTAAAAATAAATTTTAGGAAACTGTCCTCACAAACTCCAGCACTAACATTACAGAACTAACATTACAGGTTCAAAGGCTTTTAGGATATTTATATTTGTGTTTAAACTTCTTTATATTTTCAGTCATGAAGTTTATTTATCTCTAGCAAAGGCAGAAGCCTTCTTATATATACTTTCATAAAGTGTGAAAGATTTTACATCAGTGGCGTAGACAGATTTTTGTTCACACTGAATTCAAGAAAGGGTTGATTAGGGAAAAATGCTTCTTTTAAATAACCTATTCTTTTAAAGTTATTGAAATAAACTACAGTAAAATACCATGAGACTATTTCATTTTTACATTAATCTAATTTTGTGAATCCAAAGACAATAAATTAATTATTTCCTTAAGAAGTCTTCCCAAAGAGTGTCTGAGGCAGTTTGTTTTCTCGAACTCAAATAAATTTTGAGGTTTCATATTCACCTTCTTTTTTGACTTCTATCACTATCATTTTTTTTGCCTCTTAATTACCTCTTTTGCCATCAGCAATTCAACATAGTTTCAAAACCTAGACTCCTATGGTTCTTGGCAGCATTTTTAAAAGAATAATTTAAGAAAATGGAAAACAAAAGAACAGGTAGGAAAAATCAACCAACTAAAGAAAAATCCCTTCATCACCCCTAAAATTAAGGGGGAAAATTTTAAAAAACTCATATATTTTGAAAAACAATTATGTTTTAATTTGTATGAACTGCATATTGGCTTGAACTAGTCTGTTAAAGCCTTTAATTTGCTCTGAGTGTTCAAGGTGAGTGTAAATATTAATGTGTTAGGATGGCTGTCTTATGGCTTTTCCTTGATTTTAATAATAATTTTTTTAATATAACCTTTTTTTGTGACATTAATATTTAAAGAGCATTTTAAATTAAATGTAATGGAGCTAATTATAAGAGAAAAAGCATAGGTTAAATCTGTTATTTAAAAAGAAGACACACACTGGGAATTATATATTTCTTCCCTATGCATTTTTGATAAATTTTACCAGCTTGAACACTAAAAACATTTTGACAGAAAGCCTTGTAAAGTCACTTTCTTGTGCCAGATTCAGAACATGTACCTCAGATAAATATAAATAAAATAAAATCATTTATAAATAAATAAAATCAGCATAAAAGCAGTTTAGTATATTAATTCAATTTCTCATATTATTGTAGAATGTCTGTGTTAATAACATGGGAAGAGCTCTTTTGTCATATTAAATAGATAGGGACAAATGGATAGACAGACGGATGGATGGATGGATGGATGGGTGGATGGACGGATGGATGGATTGATGGATGGATGGAGAGATAGATAGATACTTACACACTTAAATGTAATGTATTTTTCCAATAATACTCTGTTCTTAACTGTGAAGGACAGAACTTCCACATACTTTATTCTGTTATCTTGAACTTGCCTCTTAGTCCATTATGTATTATAAAATCTGTGACTGACGTAATGTATTTCTTCAAATTAAAGAATTTTACCCATTGTAGCCAATAAAACCAAATATGTCTGCCAATTTCTCCATTAAAACCTTGCTGATAGGTTTTACTTAAATTATATCAAACTTCAAATTTTCTATAATGATTCCAAAAGCATGACTATGCATAGGAATAGAAATTACTAATAAAATATGAGTTTGAAATGACATAATGGTTGAATTCAAGAGATCACTGTAATATTCCAAACAATTACTTATTCCTTTTGAAGCTTCAAATGTCAATTTCCAAATGAGTTGCAACATTTTCTGTAACCATAGTCATAATTCTAAGTGCTGCTCCTTCCAGAGAACCCAGAAACTTAAACTAATTACTTAGCAAGTAAGAAATTTAACCCAAGCATATAGGAGCAGATGCTATGCTCATTTTGTTATGTCCTATTATGCCTGTTAGAAACCATAATGCTGAAGATGTATAAGATGGCTTTCATTTTCCAGATGATTAGGACTGCTAAAGGCCACTGAAAAAAAGAACTTTTATACTTTTCTATATTTCTGCATTTGTATGAGTTTACTTGATTTTGGAAGGAAGGAGAAGCCACATCATGAGTGCTAAAATTTGTCTATAAAAAGCATCCCACTGGAATTCTTAGCAAAGTCTTTATGTCAAGGACATGACATTTTGAGAACAGCATTTTGTTCTGAAGCCTGGGAAAGTTCAGATTGACTTGATATTAAAAACTAATCACCATTTCAAAATGGAATTGATCTAATTGAAGTGAGAGGCCTATTCCCTTCACACTATCCTTTAATCGGAATTATTCCCTAGAATTTTGAAGATCACGACGCTTGCCACTTTTAGCAGCATGAGTAAGGGAATTACTTGAAACCTAAGTGCAAACTGACCTATTTGACAGATTCAGAAGTCCTTGCAATCTATAGCTAAACTGATAGTGAGACAAGGTAGAGAACATTTAATAATTTAATAAGATTATATTTGTGGATTCAATTAGCAATGGATTAAAATATAGATATTTTCACTTTAGAGAATTACTAGGAAACACTATGATATGGTCATTCAATTTTTAAGTAAAGCTGTTAGAGAACATTTTGGTAGGAACACCTCTGGAAAACAAAAAAGTGTGTTTTGCTGGGAAGAGTGAGCAGGCTTCATTTCACAAATGCTTTTAAAATCTAACCTAGTAAAGCTGCCCAAAAGTAAGGGCCTGCAGGAATAGTCATTTTGCTAAGTTGGTTTAATACCAGTGCAGTTGTATCCCAGCTTTTTTTGAGAAGATATTTGCTAGAAAACCAGTGATCCGAGAGTTCCAGGCAATTAAAAGAATGTTAGAATACGCTCTTATCATTTAAGCCAAGAAAATAATTCTTGCAAAATGGAAATGTGAATAAGAGAACAGCTATTACTGATAATCAAATAGTCAAAGTAGAACAGATTTCTACCTGAAATAATTCAGGAAAAACAGTAACATACCATAAAATAAGTAAAGGATAAGAAGGAAGGTTATATACTGAAACCCGAACTACAGAAATATAAACCAAATTAAATCTGGTCTGAAAATAGAAATCTGACTGAGAATCTGTGTCAAACTGTCTCACAGCTATTGATATTAGAAAATTATAATCACTTCTAAATCAATAAAGCATGAATGCTACAGTGCACAAAGCTAGAAAATTAAGAGCTACAACAAGCAAGATTAATTTATGAACTAAAAATCAGAGAGGATTTTACAAGCATGTGACAGTCTTTTTAGTACATAAATTTGAAAATGTGATAAATACCAGAGTTTATATATTCTTTCTACCTTTCAATGACTAAAGGTTTAGCTCACAGGCCTGTTGTGTGGCATGAACTCATAGCATGGATTAAATGATAGTAAAGTTTACTTTGTCTTTGAAGGAGTAATAGTGACAACATAACACTGAAAAATATTACAGTTCTCCAGATTTTACAATTGACAAATACAGCATACCTTTTCATGCTTTACTACCAATAAGCACAGTACAGTGCATGGCACTGTCAATTTATTTTTTCTGATATTGAGAATATTCTTTATCTTAACAGACTTCTTACACATAGATTTTTTCTGGCTCTTGGGCTTTTTATGTATCATTGCAATCAATAGCAGCAAAATAAAATTTATCTGTCTTTTAACCTTTACTGTAAAAAAATTCAGAAACAAAAGCAAATGTAAATTAGAAAAACTAATTAGCTATCTAATTAGTTATCTGTGGAATATAATTTCATAATAAGTTATCCTGGACTTCCCATCAAGATCTATCAAGGCTTCAGGAGGTATTCACCTGGAGATTTTTATGTAATTTCTGTTTGCATAATCAAATTTGGCAATAAGGTAATTACCTTTAAGGTTATGCACTGTTGTAAAATTAAAGCCCATACTATCATGCAGAAACTATACAATATATTTTGATCTGAATTAAGCTCAAAGCAACTATTTTTGAAACTGTGATGTGAGAGTTTCAATTTTATTAGATTTATAAATATTTCAGATGTTGATAGATATGTTGGTTTGACCTGTTCACAAAATGTTATACCATGAGAACTTAAGACAGACGGTGAAAGAAAGTGCAGTTTTAACTGTGAGTTTCCACAGAAGGTGTTATAATTGAATGAACTACACTAACAAACAATTGTGCTTCACATTTGTACATCCCACACAGCTAAATGTGCCGTTCTTCAGATTGATGTCACCTGTGTCATCCTCCTTTATGCCACTTCTGTGTATAATTTTAACGAAATCTGAATACCTTCTCCAGAAGAGCTGGACATGACTAATGTGAGTCATTAATAATGCTCTTTCTTATCTCTTATCTTCCTAGAGAAGTGTGGTTGTCATAAGACATCTCCAATTTAGATGAGCTGGGTTTGTTGTTTTTTTTTTCTCTTGCATTTTAAGCATGCACACTACCATTTTGGTGTACTAACATTCATGTAATATTGTATAAATGTGACATACAACAAAACGAAACCTTCAGGTTTGAAAGCCATCTTATCCTATCCTACTTAATTTGTGAAAGGAAGTACTAGCACCATAGACTGTAGACTTTCATTAGTATATTGACCTCCTGTGAGCTGTCACTAGCAAAAATGAAGGTAAATGAAATAATTTTATAGTCTTAATAAGCAGAACAAACAAAATTTAGAAAACTTATATTAAATTAAATGTTAAAAATGGTTTGCAAATTAACAAGCTTTTGTCACTATTTTAGTCTTAACTTAAAAATACAAAGTTATTGGTTATTTAAAACTATATTTATATTATCTGATTATCTATGCATAAGTTCAGAGCTGAACAATGTGCAAATTATTTGCATCAGGGCAATCATACCTGCTCTAACATACAAAGAGAGACACAGAAAGATAATCATAAATAGCTAAGTAGGTAAAGACCAAAATTTGAACGCACAAATATGAACAACAGATTTGAATTACTCATTGTGAGACAAAATATGGGAAAAGATGAAGATAACAAAAGCATTAAATGGATTTTGACACTTATAATTCAGAGCTAAGCAACATGCAGACAAATATCTGCAGGATTTAAAACTCCCAGTCAATGTTCCATGGCTCTAGGAACACAAATAGTTGAATCAGGCTACATATTACAACTGAATTACACAGATGACCAAGACAGGGACACCAACTACAAAGCCATTAAGTTTGTTCATGGTAGAATAAATTAGTCAACAAACTGACCTCTGAAAAAAGAGATTGAATTACTAATACTAATACATAAGAGATGAATCTTGGGAATTTACACTCTACTGTGAGATTTTGTATTTTCTCTCTAGATATTCCAGAAAACATGAAATAACAAAAAGACTTTTAAAGCACTGCTTTAAACTAGGTAGAAGCTGTACGTATGTAATAGAGGTCCACATAGCTTAAGATTTATTAAAAAAAACCAAACCAACAACCAGAAGTAAGAAAATTCTCCTTGCTATATTATTTTTCTATAATTCTTCTAGCAAGACAAATTTCAAATAATTTAACTACTTTATTTACATTTACTAACATAGTTCAAGTTATAGAAGCAAGATGTTATGTACAGAGCTTTATCAGAACTAAGTAATTTGAGACCAGTTTTGTCTCCCAATACTGTAAAACAGCCCAACTACTAAAGTAAAATTTTACTGTAATGACATTTTCTGGAAGGGACATAGCTGAGACAGATGACCTAACCTGACACAAGGGATAATTCCTATCATGTGTTGTCACATTTAGCATAAAGATGGGAGAACAAAAAGGAAGGAGGGGACATTCAAAAGGATGACATTTGTCTTCCCAAATCACCATTACACTTGATGGAGCCCTGCTTTCCTGGAAATGGCTGAACACCTGCCTGGCCATAGGAACCGATAAATGAATTCCTTGTTTTGCTTTGCTTGTATGAGTGGCTTTTGCTTTACCTGTTAAACCATCTTTGTTCCAATCCAAGTTTTCTCACTTTACTCCAGGGATTCTCTCCCCCATCCCACTGCAGAGCAAAGTGAGCATTAAACCACGACATCGGGGAGCAATTTCTTGGATTATCTTTATGAAGGTATCTTTTCCCTTCTGGCAGTTCTCTGAGTAAACAAAGAGTCCTATGAGGAAAAGTTACTGCAGATGGGAGGCGCTGGTGACTGTTGGTAAAATGCCTTATTTGCCCCTCTCAGTCACAGGGACAGGCTGGAGGAGATCCCTACTCAACATCCCTTAGGCTACTCTTCCCTGTTATCTTGACCTTGAGACTCAAAACTGGTAAATCTCCTGATATAAACCTTATACTAGCACACACACGATACAAAAAAAAAAGTCCCTGAATAAAACATATGTCTGATATTTGCTACATTTACAAAAAGTTCAGTTTTCCACTACTGAATAATTTTATGAAGGAAAAAAGGCTGACAGAAATATTCATAAGCAGTAAAAGCATAAAAACCTTAGAAATGCAAGAAGTAAGCTACAGAATTTTATGTAGCTTGCTGTAAGCAAAGACAGACCTGATATTTATGCTGAATATTTCCATGGGAATAAAAATATCTGAAACCCAACAGAGAAATTATAGAATGCATCTCTCTCTTCAGTAAGTAATGAATATATAAATTGTTGAGCACACAGGTAAGTACTTTGGGGAAAGCTGTTCTCTCCACATGGAATATTGTCCTAAATTGCAAGTGCCCTGGAGTAGGGTTTTTTTTCTAACAGGTTATTGTATTTTCTGTTTAAATCACCAGTTGCATGTAGTTTATTTTAATAGTAATAAAGTTTTTTTTACTTTCTTTGCAAAGCTCTTTGAAATCTGTTGATAAAAAATACTATAGGAAATCAAGATGCTATTGTCATTGTTATTTTACATGTCATTTAAATGAGAGGAGTTCACAAGGAATTATATATTGTAATATATTAACAGTTAGAAGCAGAAAAATGAGGAACTTTTCAGGCACTTCTACTCCACATCTACAGAGAATTATTAGAGGAGAGAAGAAGGAGAAGGGAAATAAGAAAGCAACCCCTAGTGATTTTTCCACACTAGTTAAGAAACTAAGGGGTCTCTTAGAGAATTTTTCGTCTGCATATATGATAAGATAAATTATGTAAATTAAATAAACACTATGGTTTACAAGTCACTTGTAATTAGTTCATGTGAACACACTTCTATTGTAGCCATTTCAGAAGGGATTTAAAGAAAAAGGTCATTACAAATACAAAATGGTTTGGCAAATTCTGTTTAAACAAGATGGAATCAGTACAGCATTGCAATTTATAACCAAGAGATTTATCAAACAAAACCCTAACCTGAGGCAGGCAGCACCTTTTTTTTCCTTTTTTTTTTTTTTTTTTTTTACAATGCACCCCTATGGTTTTAATACTAGCAAAAATATTGTTGAAGGAATGGTTAACAATCAACCACAGTGAAAGGCAATGACAAATATAGATAGCAATTTTCTCTATTCAGAAATCTAATGTTTGGAGAAAGAGTATGGCAAGTATTACCGAGGTCCCTAACAGGAAAGAGCTGAATAGCAATTTCAGTTTAGCAAATTGTGGGCAAGGCATGTTCATGCTTCCAAGTGTTAGCAACAAGCTTCAGGTTAAAAAAAAAATAATTAACCATAATATACTGAATATACTGCAGAAGGGACCAAGTTTTTCTGGACTTGTTTGATCTCAAATATGTTTTAGCTTGATTTTATACATGTTTCCAAATAATTAAACAAAATCGTGATGGGGGACCAACTTTTTCTATTATGGGTTTGCAATTGTATAACTTGGTCTACTTGCTATGGTAAAATGGTCAGACCTATTGCTTCTGCTGGGATTTTGAAATTTAAAGGCATATTATTATCTAAATTCCTACTTTGTTTGGTTTATTTCTTTTGCAACTGTAGGGTTCTTATCCTAAAATAAAGCACACTCTATAAAGATAAAATAAAAATGATCTTACAGGTTCACATAACATTAGTACCTTAGTGTAAATAAGCCAGAGGTGAATACAGTGTGTAATTTGTTAGCAAGTATAGGTTGAAAAGTATAACCACAACCCTGAGCAATAACCCCCAAGAATGAGAAGGATAAAACCTCCTGTCAATGCAGTAGATGTCTCTGTAAAAAATAGGGGTGCTGACAATGTGCCTTAACTGTATGTAAGTAGGCTGGGACTTAGATAAAGAAATATGGGCTAGAAAGTCAGCGCAAAACAGTTTTAGTAGGATGGAAAGAAATTGCCTCAGGTTGTGCCAGAATAGGTTTAGATCAGCTATTAGGACAGTTTCTTCATGTAAAGGATTGTTAGGCTTTGAAACAGGCTGCCCAGAGAAAAGGTGGAGTCACCATCCCTGAAGGGATCTAAAAGATGCGTAGATGTGTCACTTGGAGAGGTGGTTTAATGGTGCACTTGGCAGTGTAATTTTAATGGTTGGACCTGAGTATCTTACAGGTCCTTTTCATCCTAAATGTTTTATTATTCTACTTTGCACAATGGCTTCTCTATCACAGTAACAGGGAAGATCCTGTTTAAATAGACTGACAGTATTTACCTGAATGATCAAGTAAAGACAGTTCCAAGACACAATCTTATCCTGATTGATGGTCAGCTCAGCACTTGGTGAAGAAAGTTAGCAACATAAATCACTGGGTTCAGTCTCAGGTAAGTAAATCGAAAATCTATCATCAAAATAATACAGTTATAAGGAAGTTTTGAATTAATTACACCAAATAACAGTCTTGAAAAATTAAGATGCAGTTTTTGTCCCAAAGACTTTATGTTTTATTTCAAGGCAAAGACATTTCCCCTTCTTCTGTGTCGATTACCTTCCTTAGTCCAGTGTTTCAGATGCCATAAATCTGATTTTTAAATTTTTTTTTCCCATACAAATTACAAGCCTTTGAATTAACTTTCTTCTTGATTTTATTTCCATCAAATTTATTTATGGTGTCTGTTTATTCTTTAGTAATGACAAAATTGTGATAAGGCTTTGATTGCAGACAAAATCAAATACATAGTTGAAACACAGTCTGAATCATTTCCAGCTGAATGATTTCTTCAATGTGTGATTCCATTGCACAGCAGATCCTGGCATGTTCATCAATAGGCCCCTGTTTGAAGTTGCCATTCCCCTGGGAAAAGGAAAATATCATATGAAATTGCTTGATTGAGCTCTTCTGTCTGTCTCTGTGTTTTCACAAACAGTCACGGAATAGTAATGTCAGGAATAAGAACACCATGCTTTATTAAGACAAAAACACCCACTCTGAGATGCAATGAGATGATTAGGTCAAATAAGCAGAAATGGAGTACGTATTTAAAAATAATGTATATTTTTTCCTGGCCCATTGTCTTCCTAATTTAGTATCATGACATTTTTCACAGTTACGAGTGATCATATTCACAGATTTAATTTGGTGAAATAGCTGCTATAAATGGTTTGTATATTCCATTCAACTAATCACAATTGTTATGTCTATATAAAAGAGCATTCTAAAAGTTGAAAAGTCAAGCAAAGAAAAGCTAATCTGAAAATTAAAATTAATTTTGTAGACTTATTTCAAAATTTCAAACATTTTCATCTATTTTATGATATTGTCATATATTTTTCTCTACTCTCTACTTCATTTGGTAGAAAATAAACATTGCTTACATGCACCGGACAATGCAAAAATATTTTATTTTTTAATTTAAAATATTTTTGCTCAAAGTATAGGTTTAGGATTTATTTACGGGACATTATTTCAACACTGTTCTTATGACAGATTATCAATTATCTCACAGGATGTTCTGAACTACTGTAAGCACTATAGTATCACAACTTTTTAAGATATGTTTGGTAGATGAAGGAGCAGTATCATTTCTTTTCATAGCTGGAGATCCAAAATAGAGGAAGATTGCTACATTTTGTGCAGGAGGCAGCTGGAACCTCTTATGACTAAGCAATTTTCATTATGCAGGCATTTGATATGTTCAAGGCACATGTCCCTTTGTTTTTAATTGCTACTGTGAATATACAGCATTTTCAGCAATTTGTTGTGAAAGATCTCACATTTGACAATTGTCAAAAATGGGTAACCATTTTCAAAGATTTTTTTTTTGTTACTCACTTTATATTTCATGAACTGTTATACACTCCAAATGAAAATTTGTCCCAATTTGCTTTTATAACACTGTAGAAGTAGAGTTCCTTCTATCAGAAGAGGACTTTAGTCATCGCATACTTCCCAGGTTCTTAGGGACTGTAGCAACTGCAACCTCCAACACTACTTTCTTGCTTTATCTACATCTGTCTTTTGCAATGAAATAAATGCAAAAAATATTGTTACACATTTAAAAACTTTTCATCATTTTAATGACACCCAAAGTACCTTATAATCTCAGGTTTCTCAAACTTTGATTTTTTCAGTATGTTCTTATGCAGTTTCCAACTTTAGATCTATCTTTTCTAACAATATTTCATGAAGATACCTGCCTATTACATTGAGTGTTGTCAAGTGAACAGGTTAATAACAGTAACATGTTATCTACTACGTGAATATTATTGAAGAATTTTGCCATTCTATTTCTCACCTATGTCTGATAAGTAAAATAATTTTAAAACAAATGGCAAATTTCAAGCTACTTTCTTCCATTGTTATAATTATTTGCATTTATGTTTATAAAAAATTTTAAATGTTCAGTTGAAATCAAATTCCATATTATTTCACCGGTGAGCAGAAAGATAAAAGCATTGCTTTTCTTTCTTTTCCCTTCTAAGGGTTTTTGGAATGTGTGGGAAAAAACTTAGAGATTCAAAGAGAGGTAAAGTTCTGTAATCATGTGGTTAATGACTCAACTGAAAGACTTGGGTGATTAGCACAGACTAAGCTAATGTTGCTCATTTCTTATATCAATATGCAGCTGACTCAGAACAAAGAACAGCCTTGAAACAGAAAAACAGTTTCCAAACTGACACAATTTAAGGCAGTCAAATATCCATCAAAACACTTCTATCTGCTCCAGTAAGACATACATTCTAACTTTTGTGTGTACCCATTAAGGTGAATATTTGTGTTACTCACTAAACCAAAATGATTTTTTCTCACTCAGTCTGCATTGTGAAATGAAGAAATATAATTTAATACTAAAATAGAAACGGAAATATAATGTAATATTAAAAATAGAATATTCACCATTTATCAATAGAAAAAAATCAGGAAAGTTTTATTTCCTAGCTCCTTGGAATAGCAGGTAGTCAAGAAGTATGAGACAGTTTTGTTTGTTCAAAAGAGATTATATATAAATCACATCAGCAAAGTGAAATGAAGTTCCAGCTGCCCAGTGTTTGGCAGAAACAAAGAATGAAACCAATAATTTTGTTACAATAAAGCTCAAAAAAAAAAAAAAAAAAACCAACCCAAAAAAAATCCCGAAACAAACCCAGAAAAAATAAAAAATATTTTTAAATGTATTTATTGGAGAAAAATTTATGATAATGACAAATTTGACTTAGTCACTACTTCAGAAAAAATAGACAAGAAGTAGAATATGCCTGAAAGAAGTTAAGAAAGTTAAAAAGTTTATGAATTTTTATTAAGTTGAGAAAATATAAGTTCTTCTACCAAAATGTATGAGTATTTTTATTACTTCTTTTGTTTTCCATAACATAGTTTATGCTTGCACCAGCTGTCAGAGCTTTTAAACGTTTTAGAATGTACAATGCAGCACACCCTGAGCTACAATTTTTATTTTTACTAAAGTTCCATTTGTAAAAAAGTAAAAAAAAAAAAAAAAAAGGAAGATGTGGAAAGAAAGGGAGGTGCATTATTTAACAGAAACGTCAAGTACAATTTATGTGGTAAATCTCCAAAATGATAGAAAATAATATATGATATGGAAATGATATTGTAACTTTAAAACACTTTTCTGAAATAACTAGCTATTTTTTTTTACTTTATTCTACTCAGCTGAAGTAGAGTATGTTTCATGAGTAATGTAAATACAAAACATGTATGGCAGGAGATATTGCAATTAAAATGCTTGCTATAAATTCTAATATGGTTATCACAACAAGCACAATTATGTGTAAGACATATTGATAATTTAATGTGAAAATTAAAAAGAAACGTACAATGAGATCAGACTTTTATATCTGATATTTTACTATTCCCTGTTGACTGTTCTGCTGCTGTTATAGTAGTGATCTCTCAAATCCTGATTACATGATAACTTCCCATTGCTATATGTTTTTTATTGTGCCAGCAGAAATAATTCTTGGATTTGGAAGAAAGACTACAGTTATATTTCAGGTTTCAATAAACAACAATTAGGAGTGGGCTTCCTTCAGTACTCAAGAATGTGGTTGGCATTTTATTCCTCACTTCAGCATCTCTAGATTCAGAATAGCCCCTTATTTACTCCCAAAACATTACATTGCTCTGCTGTTTTTCAGAGTGTTTAATTCTCTATAACCTATACTATATCTCAGAATAACCTTCACCTTATTTTGTTTCTTTTAATGTCTCATCTTACTATCAATTTATTATTTCTTGTAGTTGGTATGAAATTAAAAAGAAAAAAAAACTAGGTGATGACACTATTTAGAATTAGCAAAGGAATTGCATAATTTCAACTACTCTAACTGTTGCTAATAGTTTGTGACCACTAGAAAATGTTAACTTTCCAGTTGCTGCAAGCATGTTACTTAGGAAGCAAAAAAAGCAACAGTTCTTGTTCATTTTGGTTACATATAATTAAAAAATTATGGACAATTTATGCCTCATCCACAATTACTTTCTTCCACGTAGGTCAAATTAGCATTTCTGGAAGCAGAAATCCTAGGACTGCTTTTAATGTCACATTTAGTAGCTAAATGCATGGCTAGGAAAACATTTTTTTTTTTCAAGGATGATCTTAAATATTTAACAGCAGTACTGTATGAACAATGTCATGTGGGACTTTTTGGTTTATATGTTCAGATTTTTTGTGCTCAAGACAAAGAAATAGGTATTAGAATCCACAAGAGGACCCTCTGTAAACATCAAGGAATGGTTTTAATGTGCTCCAAACACAAATTTTATTGTAAAATATGGTAGAGGGTCTCTGCAGACATAGTGAACAAGATGTGCATATATAAAGAAGATATTTTGTCCTTCAGGAGAAATGTCATTTAAGACAATGATAAAAGCATATTTTTACTTCTCTTAGTTTTTTTCTTATCTGATCAATTATGCATGGATGAATGACCAAGAAATAACCATTGCACCTGTTTTTTTAAAAATGATTAATGAAGGTAATTCTAAGTTTCCACAATCCTTTGCATATACTTTTTTTCCATAAAGAACTGTTTGCCACTGACTGAAGAATATGAGATTTGCAGTTTTTGCTGAATGTTGGTATCTGTTTTCCTATTTAGTAACAAATTTTGGGTCTTGCAGGAAAAAAAATATAATAATATGTATGAATCCTCAAGCACACGGAATATGATATCTAACCATCAGCACTTCATAAAGTAGATATTTTACTTTTAGAAAAATAGAGTCAAAGCCACAGAGCAGGAAGCGAGCCATGGTCACCACTACAGCGTCCTTCAAGAGTTGACTCTTCCTAGAGAGAAGGGTCATTTATTAATATAGCATTTCACTTTGGTTCTAAATGGGAGAACATAAAGATGAATGAATGAATTAACATATTATAAGTAGTAGCTACCCTAGCAGAGCACTGGTGGGTTTTATTATGCATGGGTGTGGGCATGGAATGGATGGTTCTATACTGATATATTCCTAATAATAGCAGGTTCAAGACTCATGCAAAAATTTTAAACAGATCTTATGGTGAATGTCTGCTGTAAATGTCACACATGTGACACAGCATGTGTCTGGGAAAATAATTGTGAGAAAACACAGGTAAGTACTCCTAACATTCACAGAAGAATTACATGAGAAGGGTGAGTTTCTAAATTAATCAGAGCTATTTTAGTTCATAAGGAGTGAAATAGTTTAGCATTTTGAAGCTTCAAATAGATTCAGGTTTTAAGGATTTTTTTAACTATGAATGAATTGACTCAAAACATCATATTTTGGGTTTTTTTACATATTTTGTATTTTTTTCAAACCTTCCCAATACAAAACTTGCCTGTGTTTCTTTTTATATAGCATAAATATTGTTAGAGTAGCTTAATCGATTTTATGCCAAAACTTATCTAGGCTTTATGAATGCCTTCAACTGGAGTATTACATGTTCTTTGTTCTCTTGGAGCCTTGGATGAAGGGTTGGAATGACAGCATACAATTTCATACTTACAGCTCAGTCTTTTAATCAGCTGTACTTCAGAACTGTACAAGTAAAATAAAATTTTCTGCTGTTTTAAAACATCACAAATGCATATGAAGACAATTACATGCACAGCTATTAGGCAGTTTTAGTATCTTCTCTGCAGAGCTCTTTCTTGTCATAGCATAGTCCTGTCAAAGTTTAATGCTTCAAATTCAAGTATATAATTTTAATCTAAAGCACAGAAGAGCTAATATTTCAAACATTGTGATATGTGCAGTGAGACAGAAATGTGTAGCTTGTTTAACAAGCCATCTAGACTGACTAGGCTGCCTGCAATTATTTGACAATTTAAGTGAAAACTCTTAAATTTGTGTTATGTTTTTTTGTAGTAGATGTTTGGGTTTGTTTCTTTTTTATTTTTTTTTTAATTAAGCAGGGTGAACTAATTCAACAATACTCATCTTGGCTAAGGAAGATGCATGATTACCCAAACAATAATAAATGTTAAGAGAGAAGGATTTGAGGCATGGTTTTCTTTTCTCTTTGCTTTTTAAAATAGCCAGTTTATTAGGTGTGAATTTTAGCATTCAACCAGACAACCTCTGATTACGATATTGATTTTCTGTAAAAGCTTAGAGTGTGATCACAGAAAGCAATCATTTCCATGATTCTGATTATGAATATCCAGCTCCAAATATTACTCTTTTATAGGAATTCCCTGCCTTTACAGGACAGCTGTAATCTGCCTTGTCTTCACCCCTTAAGACTTATATCTACAGAAACAAATCCAGGCTAAGAGACATATTAAGTGTCAAGAAAGTATTTAACAACTTAAGTGCCTCTACTCATTACAGTATCAGTTTCTTTTCCCAAGCCCACATCTTAGTAATGGATAGAAAAACTGTAATAGATGTTTTTCTTGTACCAGACACAAAATAAGAATTTCAATAGAACTGAAAATTCCGTCCTTGCTAGGTCTTATCTTTCCCCTTTCTACACTGCAACTGAAGGTACAGATATAAGGAAAAAAATTAAACATGACAACCACGGTCTCCTCAAGTGGCATCCCTGAAAGCTGTTAGTTTTCTTCTGAGTTGCAGTCTTTCGTATTGATTGACATTCAGACAAGCATGTCAAAACCCTGCACATACATGGGCTAGATTCATTATGTTTTCCACCTTTTGCTTGTTGTCAGTTTGATCTGTACTGGAGGGATCATAGAAGCCAGTTATCATTCTTTTTACCAAAGGGCATCTGTGCTGTTCATTTACTTGGCCTTGCAGAGATAAATTCAACTTGCTACAATTAATAAAATAGCTGTTTTCTGGACGTCATTTGTGGAAATAAATGTAAGTTACATCACTTTGTGTTCAGGGACATGTATAGCTAGCAATATTGATCTAATACACAAGGCACTTTTCAGACAACTGACATAATCGGTATGTAAAGATTATCTTTTCAGACAGATTCCTCTTAATATATTTTGAAATCACTTAGAGACAGAGTCAAGAGGCAAAGTGGATTTCATGCAGGCTTTTACCAATTGTTTTTCTTCTATGACTGAGAATGAAAAAAAAAATGCAGTGAAAAGCACTAGAGTAATATTATTGAGCTTATGTTCCATAGAAGCAGGATATGAAAGCATTGAATGTATTTTCTTTTCTAAGAATATGTAGCCAGCCATATGTTCTTTGTCACATGGAAGGAAACAAACAGAATAGAAAAAAAGACAACAGCTTATTGCTGTGAACTCTCAAAACTATGGCTTTTAATAAAATTTTAAAAATATCACTATAGGGGCTATACTGTACATGGTGGCACAAATCCAGCACTAGATTTTGGAGGGTGGTTTTCCTTAATGAAGTAGTTAGGTGTTTCTTGTAAATTTTGACTTAAGTACTTCACGGGGTATAAAAAGCCTGAAAAACACCACTTCAGTATTTTAAGTATTACCTCAAGATGAATATTTCTTATTTAACTTTTCATATTGCATAAGTGGTTTTGAAGGGAAACAAAACATATTTCATTCAGAAAGCATTGAAACAGAATATTACAGTACCACTTATCATTTCTCATCTGAAACAAATTTTGTATAAATTCTCCATGGTGTTAAAGGCACATTTTTCTTTGCACTGATCTTTAATATTATCTATACAATGAGGGCTGTACACAAAAGAAGCTAAAATACATTTTGAATCACTAGTGCCTCAAAAGAAAAATGCTACTAAAATACAGCCCTGACTTGAGTACATCTTGATTTTACTATCACCTTAAAAAAACACTTCAGAGACGTCCAACTTTGAATCTTCAGACAATAACAAGAAAGTTTCCACATCAGCTGGTGGAAATGAAATTTTCCAGTTAAGCAACAACAAAGGACTTCTTTTGACAGTGTCAAAAAGCAGAATCATAGAATCATTTAATTTGGAAAGCAAGTTTATGGTCCAACCATTAAACTAACACTCTCAAGTCCAACCATTAAGCTAACACTGTCAAGCTCACCACTAAATGATTTATTTTTTTTAAGTAACACATCTATACGTTTTTAAAATCCTACAGGGTTGGTGACTCCACCACTTCCCTAAGTAGCCCATTCCAATGCTTGACAACCCTTTCAGTGAAAGACATTTTTATCCCAATATCCAATCTAAACTTACCCTGAAGAACTTGAGACCTTTATCTCTCATCCTATCACTTTTACTTGGCAGAAGAGAGCAACCCCCACCTCACTACAACCTCCTTTCAGGCAGTTGCAGAGAGGGATAAGGTCTCTCCTGAACTTCCTTTTCCAGGCTAAACAACTCCAGCTCCCTCAGCTGCTCCTCATAACACTTGTGCTCCTGACCCTTCACCAGCATTGTTGCCATTCTCTGAACCCTCTCCAGAAACTCAGGGTCACAGAACACAAGATTTGGTGCACAGTCTCACAATTCTGGGAACGATCACTGTCGTGGTCCTTCTGGCCAAACTATTTCAGACACGAGCCAGGAAGCCGTTGGCCTTCTTGGCCACCTGGTCACATGCTGACTCAGGTTCAGCTGACTGTCAGCCAACACCTGCAAGTCCTTTTCTACCAGGCAGCTTTCCAGCTACTCTTCTCCAAGCTTGTAGTGTTGCATGCAGTTCTCGTGACCCAAGTACAGGACCCAGCACTTGAGCCTCCTACAACTGACTTCAGTCCATTAATTAAATCACCAATTGTGAAATCCTGTTCCTTCAAAACAACAACAAGTTCCTTCAAGAACTTTCTGCAACTGAAACATTCAGCTCACACCAGAAGGGAAATTTGTAAATGCATTGGAGGGTCTAGTGAAGAGAGAAATTCAATATTTTTCTTAGAGAAAATGTGCAAGTTCAACTCTTTTAACTCATCAGACATTTATATACATACTTGTAAAAACATTGCTTTTTTCACCAAGAAGGATTTTTTAAATTCTTTTTATGACTTTGACACTTAATTCATTAATGTTATTTAAATGCAAATTTTATATGTGCAAGATGATTTTTGAAGCTTGGTTTTCTTCCAAGTTATTCCACTGAGCCATAATGTATGCTTTAAGACCAGTCTATTTAGACTGTTTTAGGTTATATGTAATCACACTGAATAATTCCAATACTATTTGTTTCCTTTGAGGTTTCTCAAACACTTTGATACATTCTACTTCTCTGTCTTTTCCTTCAAAGTCACAATGAATTCCCATTAGAGGCATTGTAAAAATATATCCTCAGGGTTATGATTTATTCCTAGGCAGATTGACTAAAACTTAGTTTTCTTCTTCTGCTATCTCACTATTATGCAATGGGGATTTCAAAATGCTAAGTCTCATTGGCTTAGTTTCCAAGGGTATTTAGGACCTAGCACATCTAAATACCCAATTTTTAAGCACTGGCCCCAGGGATGGAATCATAAAGATCCCTATATGATTCATTAGAGAAATTAGATATCTTAAAATATTCTCCATAAAAACGTGCATGCTAAATAAGAATCTATGCCCACATTTAGTTCCTTTTTCTCTATTTTAAGATACGGTCTATGACTCTCACTCATCCTGTGCCATCAAAACTATTCTATCTTGCTTGTTCTGAATGCAGGATTAACATATTAGATATGTATTGAAAATGTTTTTACTTTACATATAGTAAATAACATGTATCAGTCACCCAGAAAGAGGAAGCTGCTAGATTTTAATCTTTTAAAAAGTGTCTTCAAGAAAGGTGTGATAAAGACTAAAAGCTGTATTTTCAAATGTTTACCTCAGCATTTCATTGACTGACTTTCCTTTGGCTCACAGATGCTTTGTTTATGTTTATATCGGTGAACAAAATGGGTTAGGACTAAATTAGGCGTGACTAAATTGTCATTCTTCCTTCACACACACCTCATCCACACTGTTTGGCAGGTACACCAGGAATACTCTCAGCTCTCTTCAAAACTTTGTTTTTCTCCAGACTACTTGGCACAGCCTGGGAAGGCATTAGCCATAAGTGAACCTAACTATCAGGGATTACTTTAATGGTTAAAGACTCATCATGTACCCAAATACGTGCCCTGAACACTAAGTTTACTAGTGTGACCTTTATGATCTAGGATGAAAATGCAAGACCTCCTGATTCTCAGAGGAAGACATTACCCAACTAGGAAGAAGAGTTGCCTCCTATTTTCACCACAGCCTGGCAAGTTTACTCTCCTAGAATCAGAGGCAGATGGTGGGAAAGGGTCACACCACTCACT
This sequence comes from Pyrgilauda ruficollis, assembly GCF_017590135.1. Taxonomy (NCBI): domain Eukaryota; kingdom Metazoa; phylum Chordata; class Aves; order Passeriformes; family Passeridae; genus Pyrgilauda; species Pyrgilauda ruficollis. The sequence goes on along the minus strand of NW_024525823.1, from coordinate 4,598,609 downwards.
CTTACCTAGGAAATGGATGTGAAGTTGATTTCCTGTAAAGAAGAGCAAAAAAAAAAAAAAAAACAACCAAAAAAAAACCAATCAAGTAAGCAGCCAAAACAACCCAGCTTTCTCACATTTTAGATGAATGATGGAATGCAAAACAGAAATTTGAAAGCATGATTGCTTAAAAGTCTTGATGAGAAATAGTCTGAGAAATACTGATTTTATGAATCTTAATGATGCATGGGCAAGAGAATTAAATCAAATTATCGGGTTACAACTGATGAATTTTTGGCCATATGCAAAGTAGGAAGGTCAGTGCAGCAGATGAGGCTTTCAGCATCATAGGTCTGTGCAAATACCTCTTTTTCAGTGATCATAATTTTGTCCGTAACTTCAGGTTATTATAAACAAGGTCCACCTTCCCTATTTCAGATTAATCTGGACTTTAAGCAGATCTGATGAACCCTTCTGATATATGAACTCACCCAAGTAGGAGAAGGAAAAACATGCATTGTCGCGGACTCTCCGCGTGTGGTGACACGAGGCTTCACTCCATTTCAGAATGCTGATTTATTATGTAAAATATTATATTAAAATACTACATTAAAACTTTACTAAAGAACAGAGAGATCAGAAGGCTACAACAAGAATAGAACAGAATAACAAAATCCTGTGACTGCTCATAGCCTTGGCACAGGTGGCTGTGATTGGTCATCAATGGAAAACAATCCACATGGACCAATCACAGATGCACCTGTTGCATTCCACAGCAGCAGATAGTAATTGTTTACCTTTCTCTCCTGAGGCTCCTCAGCTTCTCAGGAGAGGAAAAATCCCAGCAAAGGATTTTTCATAATATCATGGCTACAATGCATACTTCTTGTGCTTTAATGCCATGATAGTTCAAGAAGAACTATCAGTTCAGGAAGAAGTTCAGGTGTCTGGGAAGAGTGAGTCAAATATAAATAATGTGTATATAAATAATGCGTCACAAACTGAACTGTCTCTGGTTGTCTTATAATGTGAATAACTTTGGTCTGGAAAGCATCTGCTTTTTTAAGGTACAGACAGGTTAAAAAGACACTGTGGAAAAAGTTATGTAGAGAGTGTTCTAAACAGCTGCACTGTGCATACTCCATTTCTGGAGGACACACACAGAACCTACCTATATGGGGGAAAAATGTAGGAAACATAAAGTACAAAGATTGCTGGTCAAAATGTGAAATGTTAAGTGCACTGAAAAACCTCTGACTTAACATTTACCAAAAAGCCCATTGTGATTAGAGTATAATGCTAAGGGAAACATGCATGTAATACATATTTATGACCTTAGTGAGAACCGGGTCTATTAACTCAAGTACAGATGACCCAACATTTCTGAGGAAAATATTTTCATTGAAAAACATTTCACTGAGTCTGATTGCTCTGATTGACTCATCTCAGGTTTGACTACATTTTGCCAAATCAAAGGCAAATCCTCTAGTCTTGCCAGGCTGCTTCAGAGCAATCAGTTTACTGCTGCCAAGTTTGGCAGGTCTGGGACCCATCACCGAGAATGCTTCCAGAGCACGGAATCTGAAAGTTTTGATTGTCAAAAGCTGGGACAGGTTCATACAGCTTATTTGTTCTGGGTCAGTCAACATGATGAATCTGCCCTGGAAGCAGTTGGCTGGTGCTCCCAGTTCTGGCACAGATTGTCTGACAACTGAACAATTACCAAGACCCTGTAGCTTGCTTGCTAGTGTACACACACCATGGGGCTGATGATCTTACTAAAACCTCCAGTCTGAGAGTCAGAGAGGCACAGCACCAAAAAGCTCTGAAGGGCTCAGGCGACCTCTTAGTCATTGCAAGCTCTGTGTAAAAAAGCCAGGACCTAAAAGCCCTCATGGGCTCCTCCATTCTTCATTTCAAGCTTATCAGAAGCATCCTGAAGGCTTCCAGAGCTGCTTAACAATGTTATTTGTCAATTCCTCTAGTCAATATTATCCAGTGTCTTATGCTCAAGTCCAGAACTTTCAGAAATTCTTGTTTTATAGATAGCTATATGTGCATATATATATATTTACATATACATGTATAATGTGACTATATATCGACATACAGATATGTATGTCTATATATGCATATGCAAAGGCCCACATGTAAAAAAGATATGTGTTTGTGTTTGTGTGTGTTTGTGTTTGAATTTAATTCCAGGAAGCAAGTCCAGTGACCAAGAAATAATTTAAAAGCATAATTTCCACAAATGTCGTCGAGAGCACCTAATGAATGCAGTAAAACACACAAAACACTTCATTCTATATAGCAATAGAGACACTGCTACACAGAGGATTTCTTTATTTGTAAGAAAGGTAAAAGATACAAAAGTAAAGAAAGCAATCCTGAATAAGAACCATGTTTTCATTCTTGTTCTCCACTACGTAAGTCTGCAAGGCCCAGTCTCTATTTTTAAAATATTTTTGATTGCTTTTTATTTTCTTGTTAGATTATTTTATTCTTGCATATTTTATTCTTGATTTCAAATCAAATTTTAAAGGAATAATTCTCTGGCTTTTTGGACACTTATCTCTGTTCACTGAACAGTCTTGCCAGGGTAGTTAATTTCTTAATTTAGCTTAATCAGCATGAATCCAGCTGTGAACTATGAAACAATTAAGAAAAAGCATCCACAATTCATTTCCATGTCTTTCCATCACTTGTTTAAATCAGCTTTTCTGAAGTACTTTCAGGCTTTTTACAACAAGCCTTCTGTTGCATTTATGGAAAAATAGAGATCTAGTTATTAATATAGTTGTGCTGATGGATAATAGAAGAGCGAAGATTAATAAATAAATGAATATCAGATGACTCAGCAGGTTGGTGCAAAGCCAAAGAAACTGAAAACCCTTTCTTTGATCTAGGTATGAGATCATTCTTTGAGAAATGCCAAAGGTACAGCATCTTTTGTATCTCAAGGTTTGGTCTCAAGAAAATGTGTAATGCTAATACAAAAGGCAAAGTACTGCAAGGAAAACAACACTGAAAAATAGAGATGGTACCCTTCTGGGCTTGTGGGATAGGAAAGAAAGGATGTAAAAATTTACCAAGAAATTATAAAAATTGATTGGTGGAATATATGTGAGGTGGTGGGATAACTTCTTGGAAATAAAAAAGCTAGGGATTAAAAAAATCTTAACTGTTGTGGAGTGTTTTGCTTTAGATAAAGAAGACATAAGAATTATATAGTTCCCATTTAAAACAATGGTAGAAGAATTATTTGAGAGAAATGGAGAATCGTCTGAAAATTTTGGCAAGGCTAAAACTCACGATTAGTCTTGCATTGTAATATTTTGCCTTCTCTAAAATCAGTCGAATAACTGAACACTTAAAAAATGTGAAAAGCTACTTATCGACCCTAAACTCTTACTGTGTGAAAAGTATCCACATTGATTACTGAAAGAAGACTTAAGAGCAAAAATAATCTGCAGATCAATGCATGTGTTCATACATTCTATTACTCTCCTATCTGCATGTCGCAGTGCCACGTGCACCAAAATGGGATCATGGAAACAAACGGCTTAGCTGATCTCATCCGGACTTGTGAAAGCTCGTACAGGCCTGACTTGTGGTAACAGACTGCACAATCTAAAAGAGATAGAGCCTACATACCAAACGCTGCATATAACTTTAGCTTCACATCTGAAGTTGGAGCCAATATATCTAAATTTTAAAAAGTGTCAGGAAGTTAATTGTTTGCACACTAAAGTTTTTTTTTCATTACTTCTTGCCTCGGTAGTGAAAATAATAGTTGGTTTAGATCTTATGTCAGTTCAGGTGCCAGCCAAATGACACAAAGTATTTCCCTATTTTCATTTTAGGAAAACTGAAAGAAGATCACATGCTGTGCAAGAGAGCATGAGGATTGTTTGATAAATTTCCGTTAAAGTGAGCTGATGACAAGATTAAAGTGAACTGGGAAAACCTCACCTGGCTGATATCTGGGAAAGAAACAATCAGTTTGACATTTCACATTACCAAAATGAAAGTCAAGTGTTCCTTTTTAAAGGCATTACAGCCAATACTGGGATCACTCTCACTCATTCTGGACTAAAGAAATAATTTTCTTCCTATGGTGACCATGACAGATCAAGAATTCTAAAATTACACTAAATATTATAAGAACTATTGCTGCAAGTGTGCTGTATCCTGCCTTGCTGTATGATGATATTCAAAGAGTGATCTAAGTGTTAAGCTAAGTCCATTTCTGATTGTTGTTGTTTTGTTTTTTTTTTTAATTTTAAATATTCTGTCACAGTCTTATTAGCATTCATTACTAAGAAGTTAGCTAAGGAAAGGACAAAGAAGGAAAATTAGATGCAACATTATAGGGCATATTTTCACCTTGATGAGCAAGTGAAACTCATTAAGGGTTAGTGAAAATCATACTCATGCTTCAGAGAAATAATGCCCTCAAGGTATTTTGCAATTATTAAAATGTTAAAGCAACAATATTTATATTTTATATAAAAGAGGAAATTGTCAATAGCAAGTAGGAATATATGTATGACAAAATCTATACAGATAAGAGAAATATAATTATGCACTTAAGGATTTATTTTTTTTTTTTTAATTATGGATAGAGAGAAAGGAATTGTAAGAATAAGATAACAGTGTAATTTGAAAGCTAAAATTGTTGAATGCATACATAAATTATTGAGTTTCTTCCCTGCTATGCAGGGACTTCTGAATATTGTCTTATATTCCTTTTTGGAGGGGGAGGACATGAGTTTTGAGGCAAATAGTTGAGAGCTGACTGAACACCAAGCAAAATGCATATTTGATCTAAGTGGGTACAAACTGAACGCCAGGTAAACTGAGCAGGGTAAGAGTAATGCATTAGACAGGAAAGGCACAGCCCCCGTGAGCCATGTTTGTCCTTCTGTGCTCTTCTGGAAGAGACAGAATGTGCAGTGTATGGCAGGATCAGCCCCTACTCCTATCACTCATATGCATGGAAAAGTTATTTCCTCTACATTTGTGTGTCATTGGCTTAGTTTTGGATTATGAAGTTGCTTCTTGTTTGCAAGTGACACACTGGCTCAAAACTAAAAATATCATCTAGACCAGAAAAGCACTGTCAGCAAAATGGCTTCTTTACACAAAGAAACTTTGTTTCCCCCTCACTGTCTCTAGCCTAACCTTGTAGAGGAACTAAAATCACTCTCATCAGCTTAAATTCATTACATGGGTAAGTTTCAAATAGCATTCAGAAACATATATCAGGACTCTGCTGAATGGTATTTTTATTCACACATACTTCTGGAATCTGAAACGTTTGTACGAAGGTTTTCTTAGCTCAAATTTACCAGAACTTTAGCAGTCATATTTATACAGAAAGTAACATAACCCATTCTGACCTTTCAGGAAACGTTCTTGAAAGAACCAGTACTTATGGATCAATTACCACAAGGTACACTGTACTTTTACAATGTCTTCCTAATATACATCTGTTTCCTTTCTGAACTGTATACTTCTTGACCAGACATGGGATTGCCCTGTAGTCCGTTTAGTAGTTTTCTTCTGTTCAGTTTGCTACTACATCATGGCTACAATGCATTTGTAGCAAATGCTGTCTTTTTCATCAAATTCAACTTGAAGGTTTAAATCTTCAAGACTGCAACTGGAAGTGCTCCTCAGCAGCAGCAGTGTGTGATTTAAAGACAAAATTATGTTCTATTCCTCCTGTGCAAATGTTAATGGTCATGACACAGAAGCGTGTAATGCCACCAAAAGCAAAGGCTGCTGAGAAAAGTTTTGGGGTATTAAAAGTAACAAGCTGGCAGCACTGGATTCCCTCTGTAATCAAAAAGGAGACTCTCTAGCTGCATTTGAAGTAGTAACAATTTGATGACCAGTCACATATTTGGATATTACTTTTGCCAAAGCTGTGCAGTTAGTGCAGCTGTCCTTCCACAGAGAGATCTCTAGGAACATTAAAGAATCAGTGTGCTAGAACATGAGAATAAAACTAAGCTAATATTTATTAATTAAATTTCAATTATACAAAAGTACGTACAATAGCTATATCAATTAGAGTGAACTGAGAAAAATACAAAAGCCAAATGTAATCACCATCATAAAGTATCACATTTTATAACTTCTATGTTCTATGTTTTTCAGACAATTCAAATAAAAACAGTGCAAAGTCAGAAATAGGAATAGAAATAAGCCACTGGAAACACATAGTAAATGTGTAGGTCAAACAGAGAAATGATACTCTGAGTCACCAAACCATCACTCTTGAAAAACAATGTTGCCATCTCATGCACCGTCTCAATAGCACCAACAACAAAATCGCTCCCACACTTTGCAATTCCACATTCACTTCATTATTCAAGCAAGTAAAATTCATGTCATTGATTGTGGAACCCTTCTGTACCTTCAAGAATTACCATTTAAAGTCTACAATATTGTAAAACATTATAGATTAGAGTTGGGTGCTGCTGGAATAGGGTTCTTCATTCTATCTCCTTGGTTAAAAGCAGAACCAATTAGACACAATGAAAATTAAGTCGCACTCTAAATCAAGTTTTGTAAATGGGAAATACATGTTTGTTCAGTCACTTTGATTTAGTAATCATTTTGATACCAACAGGAATCAATAAAATAACTCTTCATATAGGCAAATAATTTTTTTCACTAACGTGACTAAAGAAGACACTAATGCTGTCCACAGGAATAATGCAACTGACTGTGTGTAAAATGACAATAGTGACACTAGTGAAGTTTAGAAATAACAGGCTTGATATGAGCTAATTTTTGTGCCAGCTACAGATTACCGGCGTTCTATGCTTGCTTTTTTATATGAGAATCTGTGTGATGCCAAACCTGCATGGTTACCAGCACACTGCACATGGGTAGTCTCTAGTTTTCTCTGATGCTTCTACAGCCACTTAGAATTGCAATCACATTGCACAGAGGGCAGGCTGAGTGCAAAGAAAGGGCTTATGAGGATCCAGTACTTAAGTATGGTCTTCCTCATAGCTCTCTAAGATTTGTGGAGAATGTCTGAATCCAGGATGGGTAATGTTATTAAATAATTTATTTACACCCAACAATAGCTACTTCAGTGTGCACATTCATACAGAACACGTGAAAAAAATTCTGCAAGCAGCCTGCTCCCAAGAAAGTGCATGGCCTTAGGCTCCTGGCTGTCCTCTTCATACTTCAATGAGATTGAAGTCTACTCTTCATGTAAAGATCATTCACTGATCCTTTTCTAGTTCTTTCCCTGAGTGAATGGACTAGGATCCAATGTAAAAATATCTGCATTTCATGGATTTCTCATTTTATACAAAAAATGTATTCATCATTAATGATGGCTTAGAGAATATTTATAAATTCTCTATTTTAGAAGGATATCTTTAGCATCCATATTTTTCCATGTCTGTATACATGTATAAAAAAGAAAGGCAAAATCAGGAAGAAGGATTTTTTATTATTATTTTATTGGGAGATCTATAGGAGAGTACCATTATATATAAATCATGTCGTTACTATCTTTATGCCAAGCATAAGCTGATAAATGTCAAGTCATTAGTTTGAAAAGTTTAGAGTCAGCTCAATGCTGGTTCTTGGCCTGAGTATCTTTTCTTTTTCTATTTTTATTCTATGGATTATTGACAATTTGTGTCATACAAGGAGTAAGTAAAGGAGAACATAAAAAGAGCTGTCATTTGCAAAACACCTTGTTTTGAGAAGAGGGAATTCAATAATCTTTTTTTGGAAATGGAAAGGTGAAAAGAATTTAAAGCCTTCAACAAGGCCCAGTCTAAAATTATAATGGTTAGCACTAGGGAGTAAGTTAGAATATTACTTCTGTTATGCCAGTTGGCATGCAAGGCTCCACTTAGCAGTAAAGAATGTTGCTAATGTGCCTCAAGTGTTGCTAAATTCAAATTAAATACTTCCTCATTCTGTGTATGCTGGGACCATCCTTTCATGGCTTGAATAGATCAAACTATGTTACTCTGGCTGCTGTGCCGAGCTTGACGTAAGGACGAGAATAACTAGGATAATTTTAGAGGTTGTTTTTGACTCGGGGTTTTTTGAGCTTTAAAGTCTTACTTTAAGAAAGAACTTACAGCTGGAAACATGTATGTATTAACAGCAACAAGAACTGCATTTTCAGAATAAGTTAACAAGTCTTAAGCTCTAGGAAGTCCCACACTAACCAGTGTGGGATACATTAGAAATTGAAGTAAAGCCTTTATCTGTCTAGTAATCACTTGAGATCCTTATTTTCCATTACAAATTCCTTTTAATGCTGTATATTCATATTTCAGGTTTTTTAAAGCTGAAAATACTAATTTTCTCTATTTTGGACTGGTTTAAAAGCTATGATTTTCAGAACATACCGAGAACTTCCCACTCAGCAGTACTCAATTTTAAGTACAGAAAAAGATAGACATCCAGAATGACTACTGAAAACGTGGAAATAAATATCTAATATTCCCCTGAGTGTTTTTTGAGCATTTACTTTTGAAATAGTTTATAGTTATGAACTAAAATTCAAATCATATGACTTAATTAAATAGACAAATTTTGATCCTCTATCCAGCATCTAAACTGGACTGCTGCAGATTGTCTGTGAGAAAGTGTTAGCTCGGAAGAGGCTAGAAACCCTGATTATGCCATTTTGTGGTTGAGTCATGCAGAGAAAGTGTTTTTTTTAGTCTTCTCCTCTTTGAGTGCATGTAAAGTGGTATGGCAGACTGGCAGTAGGGAAATAATTTCTCTTTCTGTTTGCATAGTATGTAACATTTTGGTTTGCCATAAATTTGCACAAAACCTCATCTTTAAAAGCATCTCTGTTCACCTTTGTCACTGCTGTCTAAGACTTCAGCAGAGGGAGACACTGTGAAAAACTGATCTTGCTTTATTTGCAGTATGGCTTGAAGGTCAATGAAGATATTTTGTCTCATTTGACTAATTGAAATTCCTTTGAACAGCCCAAGTGCAAAAGTTTAACTCATAATTAAATGCTGAGATCACATTTCCTGTGTAAGACACGGTGGGTGGAGAGAAATATGAACAAGAGCAAAGGAAAAAACCAACCAGCTAAAAATACTTTAGAAGAGAAAGAATTTATTTTCGGTCCATCAAAGCCTAATATTATGCAAATATTTTTATTTATTTATTATTTATTTTTCATTATTTATTTCCCTGACTAATATAATTGTATGACTTTAACAGATCAGTATGAAATTTTGCAAGCTGACTGGCTGTTTTATACAGAATGTTTGGAAAGCAAAAGAGGTCCATGAAGGACATGAAAAACTGAGGGTTATATTCCCAAAGGTTTTTTCATTGTTTGTTTTCTCAGTCTTTACTGAGCATGCATTTATTCAGAGGCAAAACGGTTCATGAGTAATGCCAGGCACTGTAAGTAATATGCAGTTCCCTCATCACTCTGCAGACAAGTTCTCAAAGGACACAGGAACACTCAGGGAATCAGCACAGTGTCATCAGAAAATCTTTTTGAAAATCTCTCAAAAGAGGAAATAGGACATAGTAAAGTAAAAAGTGTGACAATAAACAAATGACGATAAGGAGAGACATAAGGTAAAAGTGACAGACCAACAAGCAAGGATAGAAATGTGACCCACATGTACCTCCATATATATTTCTGCTGTGCATATCATTCTCAAGGGACAGAGAAAGCACATGAAGATGTGACTATTTAAGTACATCCTGCCCATAGGACAAAAGTAAATACTTGAGTCCTCAATATCATCCTAGAAAAAATTATAAAACCAATGAAGAGGCTCTTTGCAAGCCTCTACAAAAGAAATCATCTTCCTGTGCCATTTTCTACTTAATCTTGTTCTACTGAGTTTAATAATCTATTAATATCATCATTTGCTCACTCAAGCTCATGGGGTGAAGGTATCTACTGTCTCTAAATGTCAGCATCATGTATCCGCATTTTCTACTGACTTCTATGGCATTAACATTTTCTTTTTCTTTGTCAGACTCCTAGGAAATCACACTTTTAGCATATCATCATTATTGAAGATTAAAAAAGTCAAGTTCTGGAGAGAAATTGCAAGATTAGACTTGCATATGTAACCCTTATTTTCTACACAGTTATATATGGAATATAAATAACTAAATATGTGATCACATGATTTTATGAACTGCATGAATATAAGATTTTTTTTCCAGTGATTTCTGTCTCATTTTGTTCAGAAAACTGATATGGCCTAAATTATAAGCATTTGCTTATGTTTTGCTTCTGATTTTTCAGCATTTTGTTTCTGATTTTCCATAATATTGTACCTGCAAAGATTTATTTGATTTGAATTTATTTTTCATCCTTGTGAGCAGACCATTTTAAAGCCAAATCTTCCTCACTGCCATACAACCATGTTTTTCTAGAATCATGATTTCACACCATTCTAGTTAATTTCTGTATAGACAGTGGTTTCTAAGCTGGAGGTAAACAATATTCTCCAGCACTATAAGAAAAAAAAAAACCACTTCAAAATTCACAAAACAAATGTTGGTGTCATAGATGCCTGAAAACATGCTGCAAGGAACATAACTTTCCTTACATATGCACCAGCAAACATAATATATAGTATAAGATTATACTCTAGGAAACTTCAGTGGTTTTTTTAATATGGAAATCAATAGATTTTTGTGATTAATTAGTTATAGCACCTACTAATATAATTAAAAAGTTTCTTTACTAATCCTGTATTTTCTCATGCCCAACTATCCAAAACACTCTCCATAAAAACCACAATCATCTGTATAGTGATGATTTTTTGTATTTTAAATTTTTTTTTCTGCAATAATTAGTTAGCAATTTAAACATTAAATGAGTAGGAAAATAAACTTTTTCTATCAATGTTATATTAAAAATAAATCACTCTCATAGCTATTTATTTTCCATGGGTTCTGTAGTCAAAAGAATTGAAGTTAATTTGAAAGATAAAGCTTTACAAAATAACCTTCACTGAGGAGCTGTGTCTTTCACTGTCCTATAGGAAATCTGTTTTGATTTGACAGAATGATAAGCCTTTGAAAACTGTGGACTGAAAATACACAGTAGACTTTTTGCTAAGCTCACAAAGTGCCCAGCTAAGAAAGGATTCATTGCACATGAATAAGAGCTAAATTAGCTGTGCATTGAAAAGTCTCATTATATGCAAGTCCGGAAGTCCTTGCAGAACTTGGGTCCTGGTGAACTGTTTCTGCACACTTTGTCACATACTCTGCAGAGATCACTATTCTGAGGTGGTAAAAGGTCTCTTCAACATTTTTTGGCTGATCTGAACTTTACACAGTATCTTTTAGTAAATCTAAAATATAGTTTTTTGTGGTTTTTTTTTTTTTTTGAGGGGAAGACTAATTTACTTAGTTTTCTCTCCTCGTATCTTTTTTTAAAGAGGAACTTTGTTACACAGAGAAGAAGGATTTGGAAGCAGCTGTACCCAGTTCTTTATTGGGTACAGAATTGTGCTGTGACTTTTGAATATATGGCAGTCATCCACAAGTTTGAAGAAGAGCAGATATGTTTTAATTCTATTTGTGTGGGAAAGGATAGTTGCTACTCCTATATAAAAGACAAGATGAAAAAGGTGCATGAAGTAATTAAACAGGCAGGTAACAGTGGACTCTAAAGAGTCTCACAAATATAACACTCTTTGTGTAGTTTCATATATGTGTATTGCTTCTGTGACAGAACAATGAACACTGCAAATCTTTTAAATTTTGATGGAATTTTACAGGAAGATTTTAAAGGAAAAACAAGCACATTCTGAAACGTCTCATGTGGTATATGCTTCCTGTCATTGTTGTCGTAAGAATTACAACGTATAATTATATACAGCATATATTATATATATTATATATAATATATATTATATATATTAATACGTAATTATTTTTTTTAAAATATAGAAGTACAAGAATAAATCTCAAACTGATATAATGAATACTGCAGAATCAATACACACTGAAGTAGTAAAATCCTATGGTAGAATTATTATTATTGAGTCATAAAAATATGAAAATTAAAAGAATCTCCTTACCCTGAGTGACCTGTAATCTGTTCATTGACAATTTTTACTCTGTCCTCCAGATTCCTATGCAACTTTCATACCTCTACTGCTAGTATTGAAAAACAATGTTCTAAATTTTTTGTATTCTGGAAATACATTTTTCTAATTTCCAGACTAAATTCTTGACAAGCTGAAAAACATGTTTCCTCTATCAACTTTACTTTAAAAATTTAATGTGGGGTTTCTTTTTCCCCACATGTTTAATACCTAGATTAATTTTTTTAAAGAAACACTTTTATTCTCTTTTGGTTTTTATTTTTCCTTGTTATACTGCATAAGATTTTCTACAGTATAAGAGTTTGAAGTTAGCTTTGCAATAGTTACTTCAGGTGCTGTTAGCAGCCTAGCAGTAGCTGCACTGAGATGACAGTTGCCTCATTTACTCTGTTGCTAAAAATGAAATCTATATTTACACTGATTTTTCTCTTTAGATGTCAGAGGAGAAAAATCTGTGAGGAATATGTGAAAGTTGTGTCTTGTCTCTCTCCTGATCAGACTATGTTGTTTGCACTAGGCTGAGAAGTTCTATGAAGAAACTTCAGCTTTGCTCATTCCTTGGGATCTCTTTAAAGCATTAACTTAGCATTTCATAATATAAGGAGTATAACCTTCTTATGCAAAGATGACTGTGTACATGTGTATGTGTCTATAAAATGGAAAATATTTCCAAAAGTTTTGAAAATACCTATTAGACAAGGTTTTATCTCTTTAGGAATCATGGATATAAAACTGGAGTGGTCTTCTCCCTTAATTTGAACTGATCAAGTAATTTCCAGATTAAAAAAATCAGTCATTTTTTCTCCAGGCTGATATACTGATTTTAATGAGAAAAGCTCTTACTTCATTTTCAGTTACATTGAAGCACAAACATATTTTCAAATACATTATTTTATAAGATTTCATGAAAACAAATGCAATAAAAACTATCACTTTCATAGGCATAGAAGAGCCAAACCAAGATAATGTTTATGATATATGCTTATCAATGATAGTGAAGTGCAGTCTTACACATTATTTTTGCATATGAGCTTGCCTTTAAACATATTCACTGATGTGAAGCTTCAGTAAATACAGTACCTTCATAAGGAGAGTAGCTTAGTTTCTAGCATTTGGCTGCCACAAACAAGTAAATATATCTATAACAATTACCTGAGTGAAATCCACACCTAACTGGTGAAGTTAGCCAGGCTTAACAAAATTTGTATGGGTAAGGTTTTTTTCTTTCCTCTGGGCAGCCAACAATTTGCACAATTTTAGGCTGTAGCAAATGGAATTAATTTTTTATCATATTATCAGCTTCATTTTCTGTTGTTCATGGGGAAATGCAATTTACACTAAATTGTGTTTTAAATAATGTCATACCAGTTTTACTTGTGGACTAGGTGGCACTGGCTTGAGAGGAGCTTTTATATCCGCTAGAGCCATGTGCTTGCAACCAAAGTAATGTGACAGATCTCCTGACATTTATGAATGTATAATCGCTGGAACATACAATACTTGACTTTTGTACTTTAATATCAATCTTTTGGCAGCATAGCTGCTGCAGATGAAAAAAGTGCATATCAGCTTTTATTCTTATTCATGTGTTGACCTTAAATTACCCCCTTTCCCAGATGGCCAGTCATCTCTAAGTTCTGAAATGCAAACTGGCACCATTACACTTGCCATACTATTGCAAACCTGTTCTCCCTAAGTTCTGTACCATATGAAGTGTTTTGTGACTATGTGCCAAAAATAAAAAAAAAAATAAAAAAATTAAAGAACAGAGATATTATTTGCTTGACAAAAACAGGAAAAAGAACATGAAATATTATTAATCAAGAGCTTTTCAGATATTATTCTCTCAACATTTGTTTTATTTAGATTTACTCAAATGCAATAAACTCTACTGTCATAGTGAAACAAGGCTGTGACTTACATTCTTCTCAGTACAATTCATCAATCATTTTATCAAAATTGAGGCTGACAGAAAAAAATCTAACTTGTTCCAAAAAAAAATTCTAGGACCATCTATCTTGGCCTTCTGGATTAACATAAATGTTCTATAATGCTTTAGAGAGGAAAAAGGATCATAGAGCAATTTAGAAAATGACACGGTGAACACATTATGCCAAAGGGCTTGACAACAGGAGGAAGTGTTTGCCTTCAGCAATATCACTATATTCTTCTCTGGGAAAACACCCTAATCCACAGTATAGCCAAGAAGCCTTTTCCACTCACAGAGAGGTAGCAAAATGGACAGAAATAGGGGGAGATGTTGATGGTAAGTTCTCATTAGTCTGAGCAAAGACACCACATGTGTCAGGTAACTCCTCTGCTTTTTTTTATGCAGGCACCTAAACTCAAGCAACCAGCCCAATATTTAAAGTCAAAAAGGATTGGCTAACAAGCCCTGAAATTTTACAATACATTACCACAAGTGGTGGCTAGCAAGCCTTAAATTTTACTAGGTTGAATATGATAGCAGTGCTTTTCCCAGGCAAAGCAAGGGAAGAGACAAATGAAGAGAGAATAGAGAAAAAGACAAAAAAATCCCGTCCTTAGATCCCATATTGATCCTGCCAGGTGGATATGGTCAGGATATGGGATAAACAGTGAGAATGAAAGAGAAAAAAGATAAGGAGAAGAAAGAGAAGAAATAAGAAAGATGGGGCATGGGGGGGGGGGGGGTGGGGGGGGGGGGGGGGGGGGGGCAAACAACTTAATTTTATAGTTAACCTGGTGAATGCCTCTTATGCAAACTAGACTTTTTACACCATTTCATTCACACATGCACAGACAAGCTTTCTGAAGGAGCTCTCCCCACCCCAGGAAATGAGTTAGAGGGATGGGACAGAATGGAACACTCTTTACTGGTGCATTTGGAAGTGTTGGGTCAACAGTTAGACTTGATGATCTTAAAGATCTTCTCCAACCTAAATGATTCTATGACTCTATGATTTATACTCAAATTATTTCACTGTTTATCCCTTTAGAAGGAAAGTTTAATTGCTTGAACATTTTTCCTCACCTAGTTCATCTTGGGCCCCGTGTCTGCCATTGGTTAATTGGGTTCATTCTCTTTGATCTCATTCAATACACCAGAGAGCTTCTTTCTCTTGTTATATTTATGAAATCAACATTGTCACCTTAAAAATATTCATTATCCCAAAGTGATTCTCAGTCCATATATACAGTAAGTCTTTCCTGTGTTCTTTTCAGATTTTCTTCTCTTTCCTAACTTTTTTTTCATTTTCTTTATCAAGAAACATTTTTTATCTCAAATCATCCTGTCTCAATCAAAATAATTATTCTCATTCTTAAGCTATGCAGGTACTGATGTCTCTCCTTTGTTTTCATCATAATTTCTTGGTTCCCATTCTATCAAATGAAATATAAGACATTTTTCCTTTTGCAATATGTATGACACACAGCTGAACCGATTTTTTTAAATTAAAGTACATTATTTTTTACTTGAAAATTCTTTTCCTTATTTTTAAATATTTCTGACTGCTCAGAAGAAAAGACAAATTTGCTGTCCTTGCAAGCGTCTTTCCAGGTAGACTGATCCTAGCAAGGTTTCAGAGTAAAGATTTTTATCAAGAAATTCTCACATCAGAATCTGCCATATTGCAACTTTTTTCCACTTATTCAGTCTGATCAGGACATTTTCTTTGCTTGTTACACTCCGTTCTTTTCTGATAAGATTCCCAAAGGAAATTAAAGCAGA
Source organism: Pyrgilauda ruficollis (assembly GCF_017590135.1). NCBI lineage: Eukaryota > Metazoa > Chordata > Aves > Passeriformes > Passeridae > Pyrgilauda > Pyrgilauda ruficollis. The sequence goes on along the minus strand of NW_024525823.1, from coordinate 4,582,802 downwards.
AACAATGGATAAAGTAAAACCAAGACCTCGAGTTATGAGAGTTGCCTACTAAACAACGCATCTGAATCCCTGTCTAAAAAGCACTGAATATAAGCATCTCAGTAACCTGATTCAAGACAGAGTATAAAGATGACATTTTCCATAAGCCTGAGTGCGCAGGAACACCTATCAATTTATGTGCCACAGTCTGACTGATTAGGACTCACAATTTGTATCTTGTAGGCATTTGTTTCTCAACTATTTATCATTTCTATAGATATAAGAAGGAATTAAGCAACTCTAAATCAAGTTTTAGATTTCTAGTTTAGGAAGAGATATGCATACCTTCATTCTTTTTATCACTGGCATCAAGATTGAAGGAAATATTTTTTTATAAAAATAAGAATACATTTCTGTTTAATATTGAAATAGTTTGAAATACTCTCAAATTATAAAAGTATAATCCTATTTGAAACACCCTCAACCAACAAATACTTACAGAGTTTAACCAAGAAGAAATACCTAGTTTGAAACCCACAAAAAATACACTCTGTAATATATATGAGGAAAAGTGCAAATACTAAAAACCCACAAAGCCATGTTTTTGATCATTTGATCAGGTCCATTTTCTTTTCAATCAGATATACACTCCAATGTGCTATACTGTTTCCCAGGGAGGAAAAAAAAAATGGCAACCAAACTCATTATTCTGCAAAAAAACTTAACTTCATGCTTTCTGATATTTCATCTAAATTTACCAGAACTGCTCACAGAGCATAAAGTTGAGGTCTGGTACCAATCTTCACAGTATCAAGGCAAACATCTGCAACCATGGACATTCTCCTAAGCTGATTCTGTGTCCTTTATTTCCCTTCCATCCTGTCAGTGGTTGTTTAGTACAGTCACACTGGCCTTTGCTGTGGACAGAAAAAGACTCTTGAGAACAAAATGTTCTTCTTTGGTATTTCCCAGGCAGCAAAGACACTGAATTACACATTCATTCAGTTTCTTTTTATGCAATCAATGAAAACACATACCACAAATCATGTGACTAACATTGGAAGCAATTAACTTTAAAATTAATTCTTTTTCACAGTTTCACTGGAGTCAAAAAGGAAGTAACACCATTCAAAATATTTTAAGTGTATTCTTCCATCTAATGTAGTTCTGATTCCTAAGGTGAATATTTTATCAGATATAGTCTGATAACTTTATTTTTTTCTCTTTAAAAATACTGCCAATAATTTAAACCTCAACAATTTGTGTGAACAAGAAATGTGTTTTCCCTTCTTTTACTCTATCCAGCCCCTCTTTAAAAAATCTCAGTGTGGTACATACAAGACTTTTTTTTCAGTATAACAACAGATATATTGATTAATATGCATAATTGGATGAAAAGCTTCTATTTTGGAAATTACTTATCAAATAGATAATATTAAACAAAGTACTAATTTTTATTATTGGCTGTTTTTAAATTTCAAACACACTTAGAATAATTTTTATATGCATACATAAGTGCTCCCCAGACTCATTCCTGAGGCCTTGCAGCACAGGACTGCAGGTGACACAAAGTGATGCAACAGACACTGAGTTTGCTGCAAGAGAAGGTGTCAAACTGACACCCCCTCCCCCAGGGGGAGGTACCTGGACATTCCTTCCTGGCCTAAACCTCTGTTACCCCACTGGATTCTATGCTTTTGGAGGGACCCTCACTACCAAGAAAACCAGCTGAAGGGGATCATCAGGATGACAGTGGGGTCCACAGAGTGGTGATATTTTCTTTAATCTGTCTCTGTCACTATCTTTCTGTCCACCCACTTCTTTTCTATTTCTTTTTCTTCATTTTTTCTCTCTCTGCCATATTTACTATTAAAAAAATCCATACCATTGACTTTGACCTATCATCCTGTTTACACCTTAATTTGGGCAGAAGCATTTTGAATATTTTTAAGAACCTGATCATAACACCCTCATAAAAAACTTCTTCTTTGTTTCAAGTTTGATTGTAATTTGTTTTTGCTTAAAACCTTTACCCCATATCCTGTGAGTACAAAAATGTCTTTTTAAAACTGTATCCAACATTTTAATGAAAATCTAGAGGTGTTTCAGCTAAAAAAAGACTCATACAAATCTTTGAAATAATCACAGTATTTGGGCAGTAATAATCTCCACACCATGCAACAGATTTGCTCACAACAAATATATATTAAAAAAAATCTTCACAAATATTTTCATTTTGGAAGTCTATTGAAACTGTGATATTTGCAATTAGTTTACTTCTGCTGGCCTTCTTTTGAGATATGACTGAAAGCTACGAATATATTTTTCCAGTATTGTGGCAGAATAAAATATTTATGTAACATTTTTTCTCCATTTTCTTTGTGTAAATTGGATTCTGGGTAGGCATTTGAGTCACTCTTTTCCATTGACTCATAGTGTTCAATATACTTGGAGGGTACAGATTGCCATTTCGAAGATAGGGCAATTAATTAAACTGCCATCACCATTTAACTTTTACCATCTCCTCCAAATTCCACTTTCCTCCACTTTTCTTCTTTTGAAAAGGATCATAGACAAGATCAAGGATTAAAGAGGAAATTATAAAATGCTGACACACTTTTCCTTGTTTGTTTGCCTTTCTTTTTACTTTGCAGGATTTTGCTCCAGTGTTTTGTCTCCACTCTACTCCACCTGGAATCACAGTCAGTCTGCCCTTTCTGAAGCAGAGCTCCCTTTCTCTCTCCAAAAACTCATCACAGGAGAATAACCTCCATTCAGGAGCAGAGACTTTAACAGTCCCCCCTGAATTCTAGCTCTGAGCAACGTCTTTTTCTTTTTTTCTTCCTTTTTTTTTCCACAACTGAGACTGTTCTTTGCTCTGAACTTGCAACATCCTGTGCATATCTATTTTTATTCACTCAGATCAGGAGACACAATGTAAATCCACATAATCAGCCAGTTCTCTCTAAATTCAAGCACATTGAGAATGACAACCATCTCAACAGTTGCTCCTTTCTATAATCCCTTTAAGACACAAAGAAAAGCTTGAGGAACTGGGACTCAACAAGTGTGTTTGTGTTGTATAAAGAGGCCATTTTTTAAAATTAGCATTTTACCCAGGAAATGAGCACTGATTATCTGCAAATTGTTTCTTCTATAAATGAATGAAGCATCACCACTGAACAAATCACTTTATTACATTACCACTATTGAGAAAAATTGTCTGCAAAAAGCATTGAAGAAGTTGTTTCAGAATGCTTCTTTGGACAATATGTAGTAACAGGCTGAAACGAATGATTCATTTACTCTCAATATCTGCTTTCTTCCTGTGATTTAAATAGTCTATGGACTAATACAATGCTTCACTTTCAAAATCTGAATCAGTCAGTGTAAAATCAATCTATCACAGCTTTTCTCACTGAAAAGAATTGTGCAGTGAATAATGTTTTCACAGGTATTTCATGGATTGTTAGGGCCAAACTCAGGAAATCACAAAACTTTATTTAATTTGTGGAGCAGATGTGCATCAATAAACTATGTCTAAGTGTTGACTATTGACACTAGATTTTTTACCGAGACACTGAGAAACAAATATTTGAAGGGCATCTGCCACCACCTTTCATTAACTATGCATTCTGAAATGTCAAATATTTTTAAATCTCAAAAATCAAGTATTATAGAAACACAATTAGGAATGAGCCTTTTAGATGGGAAAAATAAAACCAAAAACCAAAAACAAAAAAACCAAAAAAACACAAACAAAAAAAAACCAAACCCACAATCAGTCAAGTAAACAAGCAAATCAACCAAAACCGCCAGGCTCTAAAAGAGACAGAGTAGGCTTAGGAAACAAAACCAATACGTAGCATTAGCGTACAAGAATATCACCTCCCTTCTCCTTTCTTTGCTGTGTAGTGTTCTCTTTTCCAAGTTTCCTCCCATCTACCACTTATGAGATTTTTCTTGTTTGCAGCAAATTCTATAAACTACTTATTGAACCATGGGAAAAGTTTCTTTCTATATAAATTTTGTTATCTCTATATAATTGGTTGAAAAATGTTTAGAATTAATGGTTTAAAACTGCCAAACCTTTCCCTACTACTACACTTTGTTACTGTGCATCAATAAATCAGCTTAGGTACAAGGACTAGGCTAGGTTAATTAGCATCTAGTTTTATTAAGACTTGCTTAGAATTGTCTTTACAGCACATGAATGTATGGAACATTGATGTATTCCAAATCATATTCGATATTATTGACTGCTCTCTGATGCTTGTTAGTACTGCCAGAGTAGAAAGGAATGTCTGTTAAAAATGAAATTAAAATAAGAATTTTTTTAAAAAGTAGACATAAAGCTTGCATAAAATTAGATGAATTTGTTTCTCTTGCTCCACTTGTAATTATAATTTCATGCTGTTTGTTTGTGTGCAGAAGCAATGCCTGTTGGATCATATTAACTTACATGTAGAAGTGTGAGCAATCAAATCCTATTAATTTCAGAGAGGATTCTTAAAGGGGAATCTTCAGTTGATTAATTAAACATTTTATTATACAACACTATGATACAACAGTAGCAAAAATAGATGGCATTAAGACCAAAATTTGTAAGTGTAAGGAAAGAGAAAGGAGCAGGGCTAGTAGCAACAGTCTGTTACAATTTCAGGGCCTTTGCCTTCATCAGATGTTGTCAACTGCAAATTTAGTTGAAGAAGAAGAAGTAATCCTCTATCTCAAATTGTAGGAGCAACAAAGAATAATTCCACTGCAGAGCAGGAGGAAACCGTCTGGTACCCAAGCCAGTTCACCAGAGGATCTTATACCTCCGTGCTGCAAAACCAATTGTTCTTGCAACAACTGTTTTGTCATTCATTTAATTTCTACTAGAGATATAAGTCTGAAAACATCAACTTAAAGAAACAAAAACCTTGCATTATATTTACAGAGCTGAAGCAAATTTTCTTCTGATAATTCTGACTCACAAAATATAATAATTTTAACAGGGATAGAGGGTTTTTTTGGTTTTTTTAGCAGCTTGTATGTGTTATGCTGTGGTTTTGTGACCAAAACAGTGTTGATAACACATTAATTTTTTAGCTGCTGCTGAACAGTGCTAGCACAGCATCAGAGTCTTTTCTGCTTCTCACACTGCTCTGACAGTGAATTGGCTGAAGACACACAAGAATTTGAGGAGTATACAACTGGGAAAGCTGACCTAAACTGACCAAAGGGATATTCCACAACACATACGATACTCAGCAATAAAACTGCAGGGAAGATGGAGGAAGAGGGAGTGTTCAGAATTACTGAAAATGTCGGTTAATGCTGTGAAATCTATTTAACTTTTTGGTGTCAAAAGCTCATGACAAGTTTGTGTTTACACTGTTATATTCTTAAAAACAATTACATACTACAAAAATTGTATTTGGTGAGCATGAGCATTAAAAGATACATCAAACTCTATTGCTAGAGTTACTGGAATGGCAACAATTTCAGTTTTTAAAACGCTGCAAGTAATATTTTAAAAATTTTAAAAAAAAAGAGGCAAACAATACCCAAGATTATTTCACCAGTGTCAGAAGTCACTGTCAAATCATATTATAATAGACTTCAAATGCAAAAATAATTTTGTTCTTTATGCAAGCAGTATATCTAATAATTATTTTCCCTACTGAAATTTTGTACAGGAGGATAATACATGAGTCATTTGATTGTTTATTACAGGAAATAATAATGAGGAATGCAGACCATTACTTTTCAGTTCATGGTAGCTCAAATGTTCAAAATTGTTGTCCCGATATTTTTCTGAGAATACCCTTACTTGACAAGATAGGTGAGCCACATTTTCACTTAAAAGTTCAAATGTCAATTATCTAGTCTTTCTATCAGCATTTGCACAAATTGGACTAGGCAGCTTGAGTGATTTGGCTCCTAATGGACTGCAGTATCAGCACAGATGAAGCAGAAGAGTAGCAAAGGATTCATGGCCATAATTTTTCTTGCAATTTGTTTCACTCCACTTGCCAGTGTGTTAAAAAGCTTAACTTCTAGATATACACAACTGTCTGATTAAAATTTAGTCATCAAGAATATCCTGTGGCAACTGGGAATTGTTTCAAAGATTATTTATCACCCCTGCTAGCACATATTATCAGTAGCCCTATATGGTTAAGTTTAATTTCCAGTCTTTGAAAGGATATATTTCTTTATTTTATGCATAAGCAAGGCTTCCTTTTCCTCACAGGCAGGAACAAAATCATTCCCTAATCTTTGTACTACCTGCCTGCTTGAGAATTAGTTTTCAAACACAATGTGTTGTGATTGAATTTTCACACTTACTTACTAAGTAATTGTGGTGACAGATTTGTGTCCAACAGCCATCACTATCTCCACCGGCACAGCATCTCACCAGGAACATTCCCTGAGAATTATCTCGGTGACCAGGGAGTCATTGCTGAACTCCCCAGTTGCATCAGGGTCACTTTTTTCAGACCTCCTGTTCAAAGTTAGAATGCATCAGGCTAGAAAAGTTGTCTTGCAAAACAAAGCTAAGCTTCACCTTGGATGAATTTCTGGAAATTAAATTATTTGACCATAATTCAGAAACATAAAGAACACTTTGAGATAATTTTCTTCCTCATTTTTCCTATTACATTGGACTCAATTTTTGTGAAGTAATGCAAAATCTTTTCAGGATCTTTCCTATATTCTGCATTTTCTTACAGCTTTTGTATTGTTCTGGTATGAGTTTTAGTGGGGATTTTTTTGTTTAGTTTGTTTTTCTCAGAGGAAAAGTTCTGATCTCTAATTTTTTGTTTTAACTTGTTAATTCATCACTTTAGTTTTTAAATGCTGAAAAGATATCACAGATGCAAATTCAACTCTCAAGAAAATTTCTGGGAAAATTCTTCAGCACTGGTAAAATCATATCCTCTTCACTTTCAAAATGGTTATTCAGTAATTTATGTTTGGTTTGTTTTATTTTTTAATGACTACCTTATCCAGGGAAAGACTGTTAAATTTTCTTCCTTTTTTTTGAAGTAAATTACATTTAAAACAAAGATACTGTAGAAACAGTACAGTTTAAAGTTATGGTCAACTTCAGTTTACTCAGATTCTGACATCCACACAGGTACTTAATGTCATCATTCTGGTTATGACCTATTCAGTAATCAAACTGGGTTTTGACACAGTATCTCTTAAGGCACATTTTCCAATGCCTAATCGCTTTCACTGCTCGTCTCTGAAACCTTTTTAACTGTTTCAATATCCTTTCTTCAGTGCCATCATCTGAATTATAGGATTCAAGTAAATTAGATAACACACTAGCATCATAAGTTTTCTTGCTCCTATTAATTTTTCCCATTTATTTGTAAAACATGAAAAAAATAGAATAAATTATCTTTGGCTGCCATATCACTACACTAGATATTCATGATAAGAAGATTATCTGCCACCACTTTTTCAAAATTTGCTTCTGAAAATAGATTTCTAGATCCTTCTTATGCCCATACAGATCTTCTGTTCATATTTCTGTGACATTACTTCCTGTTTTACAATGGAAAATTTACTGTTAACTCACACATTGCCAGATCACAGCTAGTAGTTTTTGAGGTGATATAAGGAATAAAATATAATTGGGAGGGTGGGGAGCAGTAGCATGTATAGTGATTGCAATTCAAACACTTCTAATTTCTTGGCAAAATCTCCAGAACTGAGCCATAGAAATTTGCAACACAAACTGTAAAAAATATTTTATTTTACACATCTCATGGCTCTTTGATGTCTCAGTCCTTGGAAATTTTATGTTAAATGAATATTTACTTTTTCTGTCTTTTATTCCACTCTTGAATAGTTTACTAGTCCAGCACCTCAAACATGAGTCTTTGTTTCTACAGAAATTGAAGATATCTAAACAATTTTTTTTTCCCTTGGGGAGAAAAAAAAAAAAAAGTGTAATGGGTTAATGATCCATAAAATAATAATAATACAAAAGAAGTGGGGGAAAAAAAAAGCCAATTTCCTCCTCCTTAGTCTATAATTTTTTCTGATTCTTGGCAGCCAGATTCATACTCTCTTGTTTTTGGGATTATGTTGCTTTCTGAATCTACTTGAATTTTCCTCTGCAGAGCTAGCTTCCCTTTCAAGGTTTTATTTAAATAGAACTGACATAGAGCTGTAAAGTTCCTCTGTCTTTACCATAGCAGAAGATGTCAAAGATTCCGTTTTTCACAAGTGATTTTCAGTATTTGTTGCATATACCAAATCAATTCCTACCAAAAGAACATCACATATAACTAATTTCACATCGAAACAAACTAAAAATTAGACTTCATTTTTGGAACACTAATGCAGTACACAGATTTGTTAGGATGATTTTACAGCCATAAAATGATTTCAAAATTTATTGTGCACAGTTATGTATTAATGGGATTTTTCTGCATATCTATCATATATTTAAATAAGACTTCTCTCAATCAGTTCAGTACTGAAGGTTCAGTACTGAAACACAACTTACAAGTAACATATTCAGCAGTCATAGAGTGCACTAGGGATTTATTCAGAAATTCCAAATGCAGAAAATAATGATGTTATGGTTTATAGACTCTATTTGTCCATCTGAGTATTGAAATATTACACTGTAGACTAGACAAGTGAGTTGAAAAAAAAAAGTAATGAGAAGTCTCTACACCATTTCCATAAAATGAGCAAGCTCTTTCCAGCATGTTAGGTAGTGAAAATTGGTTTTGATTTGAAAATTTTAAATCAAATTTACCTGCCCAAATATGAATTTCTACATGTCTACCACTAAGTAAGAAAACCTATGGTTTTATCACCACAGGAGAGAATGTGCCAGTTTCAGGCTGTTATTAATGCTATCTTAGAGTAAATATCTAAAAACCTGCAGATAATAACATCACAAATGCCTTCTTTTTCTCCACTGGCATGGGAGACAAATATTTTTAAAGTAATATGAAGCAAAGCCCTCTACACTCTGGTAGAATAATTTTTATTATTTATTAACTTTTAAAATAATTTTAAAGTAACACATCCTATACAGAACATGGTTTTGCAGATTCACCTCACACAATGAATTCAGAATCTCAGTAGGAAGAAAAATGAAACTGCATCTTCTGACTAAGTCAAATATTAATTTCTTGAAGATGATGCCATTTAGCAAAGGAACATGCCTTTAAGAATTAGTTTTACACTTGAGTAAAACTGATGATCACATACTTAAATTTTCAAAGTACCACAGGAAGCTGAGCAATTAGAGATCTGTTAGGCCTTTCATTTTTTCCTGGATAAGGAATGGAATCCAGTTTCTTCTGCTCCTGGGACTCTAAATCAAAGATATTCTGTAGATGATGTTTTTATTACAATAATTCTTAGTTTGCCTTAAGATAGACAATTGTGAAACTTTTTTACAAAAATAAAAATACTTCAGCAGGAAGTGCTAAGAAAAACTTGCTAAAAATATCTGCTTGCTCTTGCAAAATTTTAGAAATACCAGATGAAATGTTGGGAAAACAAATACAAAAGTCTTTATTCTATGTCAACCTTCTGATTTTGGCTGTACTCATATTTTAGATGACCATGTACCTCTGGGAGTAAGATATGGAAATCAGGAGATGAACACCAATAATGTATCCTTTGCTTTTTGCAATGGATGCCAAAGTCTACAGAATGCTACTGCTTAGTTTGATATTTCTTATTCCATTTTGCAAAAGAAAAAACTCACAAAATTCTCTACTCATTTGCAGAATCATTGTATCACTGAGATGGCACAGGACTGCTGGAAATCACCTAAGTCCAATAGGCTGCTCAAGGAAAGCCAAGTACAGTTTACTTAAGACATTGTCCAGTTTTGGATGTGTCCAAGGATGTGTCCAAAGATGGAGGCCCCACAACCTCTTTTGATGAATAATTTCAGTATTTGGCCATTCTAACAGTGGAAAAGAATTTTCTTACATTTCCACTGAATTTCTTGTATTTCAGCTTGTGCCCAATTGTTGGAAGGGATGAAAGTTTGACAAGAAAGTCTCACAAATGTGTATGCTTGGCAGAAAGATTTTTTAATGTAGAATAAGGAATAGAAATGAAAGCAAGTTTTATATATAGAAGAAAATAATTGCCTAGCCAGTCTTAGTGGATAACTAAGAAGGCAAAGGGTACATTAGTTACAAGGGGTTTTTATGGCTTAGAGCAAAGGATAAGCCCACCTCAAACAGAAGATATTTTTATCAAGTAAAAAGATCCTACAGGCAAACAAGACTGATGATGTTGCAAGTAGAAAAATAGTCTCCGAATTTTCCACTGCAAGAAAACTGAACAACTTCAAGCCTAAACTGTAACATAGTAACTCTTAGTGATTGAAGAATAGTAGCATGAATATGGTAATTATAGTAGTTATAATAGGCTATGGGTAAAAGTAAAGGTATCCATTGGTTCTTATGTATTAAGATGCTCAGCAAAGAAACGTATATAATGCACTGTAACCAAAACTAAACGGTCTTCAGGCCTGTCTACAGCTGGAGCTGACAGCTGTGGGCACAGACCCTCTCACCCACAACCCTGGGCAGCTGTAACGTCTTAGAGGCAACAAACTGCATTTTGAAGAACCTCCTGAAGTCCCACATCTCTTGTTATGGCTCTTACACACAATGACTCTTGTTCATGTGCTGAACATCACTTAAAAAATCCTGGCTCCATCCCCTTTATTTTCTGTGATGAGGTACTTATAGAAATTGCTTATTTGTGCCTTAGCCTTCTCTTCTTCAGGCTGAACAAGCCCAGCTCTCTCAACCTTAAGCTGTATGACAGATACTCAAAGCCTTTATCTGGCCTTTTGGTAGGCTTTCTGCAGTATGTCCTTGTCTCACTTGTACTCAGGAGCCCAGAAATGCCATAGTGATCCAGATGTGGTCTTGGATAAAACATTTCAGACTAAATGAAATGCTCAGTTAAATTTATATATCAGTTCTCAATACTGTCACTGAGCCAAGAAGTAATAACTGACATCATGCTTTAAAGGAAACACTGTAACCACTAAGTAATTAGGAGAAGTTAATATCTTATGATGAGTAACTGAGACTCAAAAGCAGTGATCAGTCATATCCCAGAAGTCCTGCCTTGTAAAGTCTTATAAAAGCCAATAAAACCAACACTCAAGATTCACCTTTGGCCTTTTATATCAATATGCAAGCAACCCTATGATTTTGAGCTTGACAGCTGACAAAATATATTCCATCCTAAGGACTCTCTTCAGCATGGTGCATAAATGAGTCTGCCTTCAAGAGCAGCCATTAGCACATCACATGACAGATTTTCATGGTCTTGGGTAACACACACTTGTGAGGTGTAAAGATGCCCTTTATTTAAAGAAGGCCACTGATAACCTTGAGATGTCTGAAAAACTGATAAATTTGAAGACGTATCAAGGATTTGGCATTAGATGCAAATTAAGGAAAGGAAAATGTGTTATTTACAAAAAATAACAACACTAATGTTCAATTGATATGCTTTCAATCTACAACTATTGGGAAAAAAAGGAGGTTTATCATTGCAACTCTAAGCTACAGATTTTATACAAAGGACAATTAATAAGGCTATCATTATTTATTACTTTAGTCTTAAATGTTGCAGTTTTCTGCACTTCCAATTTAACACACTAGTATTCATTTACCACTGTAGGACACCACTGACAGCTGCAAAATGAAGATCCAACTAGATGTTGGCAGACATACACAGAAATGTAATGTTGCCCTTGGTTCAAGCTACAGTCTAATTTTGACTGATGAGTAAACACATGTGAGTTTGGTTGTTTGTTCTTTGATCATTATTGCTTGAAATTATTTAAAATAATATTGATATGAATCCTTTCATTATCATTTACCTTCTACATTTGTGTTTTACTTTTTATCCTACAGTAGTTTTGTCTCGCTATGAAGCTGTCATATATACCTTGCCTTTTGCATTTATCCAGGGCCACTTCCAATGTTTTTTTCCCAGAAAGACAATTGCTAGCTCTCACAGTGTCTATCACATTGCCCTGATCTTTTTTGCAAGCAAAAGCCAGAGACTTTCAAAAGTCTTCCTTTTTTGTTTTGCTACACTAGTAGTTTATGAACTGTTCTCTAGTATTTTACTTGTGTACGAGATCAACAGATCATGACCAGCAGCATGACTAGAAAAAGAGATTCAGTGGAGAATCTCTTGGCACAGCAACAATAATCCTAAAAATACGAATGATTTTGTAACTTCAAGTTTTATATCTTATTGACCTAAAAGAAAAAAATATTTTTATAACATAAATTATACTTAATGACTGTATTTGTCTATAAAAGATAAATAATATGCTGTTTCTGTTTAATACTGCTGAATTTTGGCATCCTGCTGATGATAAGAACTTAATTACCTGAGGAGACATTATGATACACATCATGTACTGCACAATTTACAAAAGTTATTCAAATTTTTGAACTCAGCCTCTAAAGGCTGAGCTTAACAGGTAAAACACTAATTCTGTAGCTGTTAAGGGACCAAATTTCTAATTTGAACTTACTGCCTTTATTAAGAAAATCAAAACAACTCTGCTTAGTTTTAAGGAAAAAAAGTTTATGAAAAGGATACTTATACCATATTTTAAAAAAAACATAACAAAACCAAAAAAACACCAGAGTTTGTTTAGGTAAACAAAAAGATCCCTATACATCTTTACACATCTCTTGTCTGGAGATCATCTGATGAATGTTAAAATTATTTCATTGGCAGTTATGTTTTTCCTCACTATTGATCAAAAGTTAGTTGAAATATATCATCCTGATGTCTGTGTTAAAACAATTATATAGTCCTTTAAAAAACAATATTTTCTTTCATCTTTTTGCCCATTCCAGATGAAAAGAATGTTATGAACAAATGGTGTGCCATTTTGTAAAGGACAGAAAATATATACCTATTTTCCTGAGTACTGGAGAGTTTGAAGAAAACCTAGAAGCTATACATATTCACATGAATTTTTTCTCTGAGTTTTTGCAGCAATATTCTGTTCAACAACAAAATGGATGGCAGTCTCTGTTGTAAGCTGCAGCATAAATGTTTTCCAGGGAAATTTCAATTTATTCATGAAAGCATATGACATTTTTTTGATGTCTTAGAGCAAATTATAGCCTAAGAGATACCAGAACAGTGACAAACATATGGTCCATCCTACCTAATAGAATATTTTAGGCAAATGCCTGTCCTAGACGTCTCTGATTCTCATAGGCATTAGCAGAGAAGTGTGTGGACATTTATGTTTCCAATCTAAATTAAATTTCTGCTTCCCTTCCCTTCCCTTCCCTTCCCTTCCCTTCCCTCATACAGAACAGAAACTATTCAGCTACAAGGGTTTGTCAAGAATTTAACTTTTAAAATATATCAGATCTTGTCCTGTTCAAACGTAATCTGCCAGACTGAAGTGAAAGAAGTTACAGGAAAGGAAGAAGCATAGGTTTGGGGAAGATCTATAAAAAACTAAAACAAATTTTAAAGCATTCAAAATCATCTAAGCCAATAAGCTTAAATTGTTCATAAAAATATTTTGGAAATCTGTGTAGAGCAACTGCCTGTTCAAAAGTATAAATGACTTTCTGATTCATCCAACTGCATGTCAGACTGCACTGACTTTCAGCTGATTTATCATTGCATCTAAATTTTGAATCATCTGAAGAATAGATTTAGACTATAATCCATTAGGTGACTTATGCCTTGACAGTAGATGAGATTAAAAGGTCAAGGCAAACCTGCAGTACATAGGACTGATCTCTCTGTCCTTAGATTTACACTAATAAATTCAATACAATGAGGTCTGCTTTTTAATGTTAAGGGCAACTGGAATGGAATGCCATGGACTTATCAGTATATTAGGCTCTCTAACCTCTTAGGATGTCTGCATTGTTATGGGACAATAAACAGTTTCAATCAAAAAAGGCAATTTTATAATATAGAAAACTAGAGTCTGATGCCTGAAAAATAGGTGAGGAAAGACTTCTTGTTACTTTCAATTAAACTCACTTGGTACATATCTGATATGTTCTTCTAGTTCAACACCTTGAAACACAGACTTTTCACCTGCTATGTGCTTCATTCACCACCACAGGAGTCCACTGTCTAATTATAGGAGCCCCTTCTGGAGAAGTCTTATTAGCAAAATTTAAACAAACAAAATAAATTTGTACTCCATTGAGATGTGCCTATGTACTTAATCCTAGAGGGAGTAGAAACATTATTTTGAAATTTGTCCTTTGAACCATCCTCTGTAAAATCCAAGTTATGAAGTTGTTCATCCCCATGGACATCCTATGAACAAATTTCCTACTTGACATTTTACAACTAATTTTATTTTCCTTGAGCTAAACATAAACAATCTGACAACTGGCTTATGCAAATTTCTTCTGAACTTCTTTGAAAAAGCTATTTTTAAAGGCAGATATCATCTCTGCTTGGGGCTGCACACTGGAATGATTTATATTTGTTTCAATAATGAAAAAAATGCTAGAAGTTATTTTCTACATGGTTCGTTCCATTAGATACATTTATTCTGACAGGAAGTGCTGAAATGCTAGCAATAAAGTGCTGGAATTACACATTTAAGTTTAGGATCAAAACTCAGCAGAAAATTCCAAGTGAGATAAGTCTTGTAACTTTGAACTAAACTGGGAGACATGTATTATTTAAACAGCCATACATTCAAACACAGCTTGCCCAAGTCAAAAGCTGTTCTTTAAAGGGTCATATGGAGAGGAAGATTGCAAGGAAAAAGTAGCTGGGACCGCATGAACTAAGGCTGTAACCTTGGTTCAGGAATGAAAAAATAAATGAAATTTGAAAAGGTCATAAAAAAGTTTTAACAGGGAGACCTCAGAGTGGATTTAGCATGGAACTAATTTCCAAGGCTCTGTGAAAACACATGAGTTTAGATATTATTACTCTATTTGTAGAATAGTTGGAAACAAATAGCATGCTTTGGAACATGCAAGTCCCTCTTCTGATTTCATAACTTGTCTTGATGTTTGTACTTGATGTGATGTTATTTGGATGGCAGAAAAGTCCTGTAATAGAGCAAAAGGAAGTGCAAACTCCTACAACTGGAGAGCAGCCACCCAATGCACATTCTGAGGTCTGGTATTCTGGGAAGCAGATTTGTGGTAAAGGATTTGGGGTCCCTGGTGGGCACCCAATCAAACAATCAGCAATTTCCCTGCACGGAAGGGAAGGATGGCATCCTAGGCTGGATACCATCCAGCCTAGGATATTGGGAGTGTTGAGAGCAGGTTGAAGAAGATGAACATTTCCTTCTACTCAGCACCAGTGAGGCCACATCTAGACCTCTGGGTCCAGCTCTTCGTTCTCAAGTACAAGACAGCTATGGGCATAGTACAGACAGTCCAGCAAACAATCATGAGGATGATTAAGGGACTGGAAATTCTCTTCTATCAGGAAAAACTGAGGGAGGTGGAACTGTTCAACCTGGAGAAAGGAATCCTCAAGGGGAACATATCAATATATATAAATACCTGAAGGAACGATGCAAAGGGTTCAGGTTCATTCCAGGAGAAAATATGCCTCAATGGCATTATTATAGATTTCCAAAGATCAAATTATCATTTGCTAATATGTGATTTTGATTTCAGAATTATCACTGGAGGGGTTTTATTTGGTTTTGTTTGGTTTGGTTTGGTTTGGTGTTTTTTTGCTTTTGTTTGTTTGTTTGATTGAGTGTTCATTTGTTTGTTTTGGGGATTTTTTTGTGTATTGTGACTGGCTTTTTACCCTTTAACTCTCATTTTTCAGCATCTGGTGATACCTGCAGTAGCATTTAAACAATAGAGGCACTCAAAAGCTGGGATGAGTGAAAAAGAAAGTACTTTTTTCTTTTCATGTTTTAAAGTGGAACAGCTACATAGCATTTCAGCTTGCTCATTGACTTCACAGTCTCTTCTTTGATTGTTTCTTTTAGATTTGGTTTGGAACTGAAAAAACAAAGTTTTAAAAATCTAAAGAATTAAGATTGGAATGAAAAGCAATCTTCTTTCCAGCTAAACTGGGCCACACAAAATTAAGCATCAGTCAATATTTTCTTAAAATAAAGGCTGGGAAAATACCTGTGAGTAGATTTAGTCGTAGTGTTCTCCACAGTGTAGATCTCACCACAATTTGCTTACTCTCCAAAATTTAAATAGCTTTCAAAATAAGCTTGATTAGTTTCCTGACACACTGTCAACACAGTTCCTCAGCAGCCAGACTGATCAGAACACTAAGAATATTTAGAATCTGCATTTGCTTCGAAGAATCTTTCTTTACAGAATTTTGACAGTCTATCACACTAAAGCCATTTCTTGCTTTCTGGATTATAATCTCTGTGAAATATTCCACCTGCCTACTACCTCCTTCTTCAATCTGCTCAGAGATGTAGATCTGTTTTGTCTCATTTTTACCTTATGTATTTTGATTTTACTGCCAGCTCTTTCTGCATGCAATGGTGTTGTTGAGCAATGCAGCACATTGTCTTTAAAATGACAAGAAGTAAAGAGTGCAGGAAAGCTTACTTGAAAGGAATTTTTTTCTTTATGCGATTGTAAAAGACACACCTATATACCTCAAACTGAAACTACTAAGTTTTCTCAGGCTTTGTATAAACAAACAAAATAAAATGTTAGGTTTTCCAAACAGAAATGGCATGTATATTTATGTAAATCTACTTGTTTTTCACCAGACAACAAAGAAATTGCAAATTCTAGTTGTCCATGAGAAAGGAATAGCAAATACCAGAGTTAATTTTTGCACTGGGGAACATCTAAAGTACTCAAGTACTATTTTCAGTGCTAAAGAAGAAAATAAACAAGCAAATAAAAACGAGTCATCATACCTTAAAAACACAGAACTAAAGAGTCACAGAAATTTAATTGCCATTGTCTAAAAGTCAAAGTTTCAAGTAAGACTTTGATATTCTCTATATCTTTAGATGTCCTGTAATTTTTTCTTATTTCTGTGGATTGTTCTTTGTCCCAAACTGTTATACCATGACATAATTGGCCCTTGAAGGAATAGCCAAACTCACATGCAGCTAATTTATCATGATTATCACTCTGGCTGTACTAGTTCTGAAACTTGATCCTTTGGAGTGATCTCAGCATGTCTGTGTAGTTCTCCCATTCAGCTATTCAGCTGTACTGTAAGAATTTTTGTTCAGCTTACTGTGCACCATCTGGAAAAATTATCTAAAATCATAAATCTAATGACAGCAGCCATCCTTCCCTCTTGCTGAGAAGTGGTGGAGTCAGTTGCAGGGATGGATTGAAGATGGACCAAGAATAACAGATTGAAGGATACAGTGAGTTTCACTATCCATGATGTCTTCTTGCTTGTATTTGACATATATCTTGTCTATCTCTATGCAGTTACAACATATGTTTGAGCTAGCTGTGGTCACGACAATACCATTTTCCCTAATTCTCAAAGTAGTCTCGACACAGGGTAGAGCCAGCAAGCTTGAATGAAAACAAATGTCCTTTTTTTTCACAATTACACTTTTATTTACGTACTAGTTATGGGGCAAGAGTTGATGGTTATATTACACAAACAAAAAGTAATCACAATGGTCTTGTCTGCCTTTTACATTCAGGAAAATAATGTGTGTTGTATGTTCAAGTTCACATTTTGTATTATTTGAGTAAATACAATTCCTAATGTTTTATATTATATATAGAAAATTCTAAGAAGCTATAGTATACTTGCATTAGCAAATTCATAACCTCCTTATATATGTCATAGCTTTAAAATTACTGTTTTTTTAAAACTAGCAGGAGTCAGTTAACAAATTTTGCATTGAAAAACAAAGCAGGATCTCTATAATGGTACACAGAGACTATTACATTCAAATCTATTTTATCCAGACCCACATGCACAGGAACAGAGATTCATTAAGGAGTGACAAGATGAATATTCACTTCCTTTCCTAACCCTACAAGCCTGTGTTTTTATAAGATGTTAGAGATGACAGAACTCAATATTGCAATTGAGTTATTTCTTTTTATTAGTGTCTTTTTCAGATCACAGCCAATCTTAAAAAGATTTGTCCAAAATCTTCTGGGTCTGTAATAGAATAAGAAATAGATCTTAAAGTCTTTGTTTCTTTTTTATTTTTTAATTTCTAATCATTTATACATCATTTGTACTTTTTCTAGAAGTTTTAGAGTATACTTCAGAATTATCTAATATTATTAATGATGATTGTATTGGTCACAATAAGATGATTTAGTCAGTTCTCATGTTCTTTTCTTTTTGTGTAGGCAATCACGATTCTTAACAGCCAAGGGTATATGTCTGTACTATAAAGAGACCTAAAAACAAATTGCATGAGATGGAAATGTCACAGGGCAGATAAAAACTTCACTCTGTGTTGCACAATGTCTGTTACATGGCATAGACTGTAATGATATGAGAATTACTTACAGCATGTTGGAACTGTGAATAGGTCTTACCTCTTCACTGTGAAAGTTTCCAGGAAAAAGGTTTATGTTTCACAGTTATGGAAAAGCATTCAAAGAAGCAAGTAAAAAATACAACAGAAGTTTTCATAAGTCTTTTTTTTTCTTTTTTTTTCTTAAATAAACAAGCCAGTCATAAAACAGACAGAGCTGTTGTACTACTCATTCCTTTCCAGACTTCTGAACTCTCTCACACACTTCTGGTGATGTGGCAGTGTATGACCATCGCTTAGATTCGCATGGTGAATATCATATGTCATCTTGTCACTTGAGGAGAAGATGCTATGACACCTCCAACCCCTTTGTCAATTAATTGCATGTTAGGGCTACTAGTCCTCTTCAGCATGTGGGGTCATGGAGCAGAGTATATACCAAGGTATATACTGAAGAAACATGAAGAACAAGCTTGGGAGCAGAATGGGGCTTGGCTTCTCCAGCTAATAGATGATGAAGTTAGTAAGAAACCAGAGACATCAAATAATATGCTATGTTTTACAGACCATTCTTGGTGCAAGATGACAAAAAAAATGTAATGTCTCAGACAGAGAAATTCTTACCCAAGACATACAATTTCAAAACGCCTGGTCAAGCTTAAAAGCTTAAATGATAGGAAGTTGGCCTATCAGCAAGCATTCTATTTTGATATGTGCTTTTTAATTTTTTTTTTTTTACAGTGGGCAGTTACAATAAACCTTATTAATCATTTATCTTCATATTTCTTTAAGTAATACCTTGAACTGGCTCTTTAAACACTGTTTTCCAGAAAAGGGCCCAAGCATCTTACCTCTAGGGGAAAAAAAATTAAAATTATATAAAATGGAGATTCTGGCATAAGCATGAGTGCATACCAAGAAGCTTAATACAGGAGCTAGAGTTGATTTTTTGAAAGCAAAAAAAAATATTTTTCTTAGCTTTTATAGAAACAATTGCTTCATCATACTGAAATGTTTTACTCTTTTTACCATTAATGAGTCTCCAAACCATGTGTCAGTCATGCATTAATGGGCCACGTATTCCACTCCTATATATCACGTGAACAAAAAAACAGAGAAGAGTCCCAGGCAATTACAGGAGCAGTTTTAGACCTAGATTCTTTTAAGTGTACATTTACTCATCATACATCTTATACCGTCTTCATGATTTAATAGCTACTAAACTTTCTGAAAAGATCTTTCCTGATGGAATATTGACAGTTGTCTCAGAAACCACTCAGAACTTCATGCCTTGAAAATGCAGTAATAGAATGAGCATACTCTTCAAAATGGATACTGTCAGCTTTTGATAATTTTAATGGAAAAATGAGTGGGAAAAGTTGCTCTCACAAAACTTGCAGCTGCATGAAAAATTCCTCCTCCCCTGCCCCCATCCCTGAGAAATAACATGGGTGTTTTCTTAGATATGAAATACACATTCTTTTCTACCTGTGCTATTCATAAGTAGCAGTAAATAAAGCAAATCCTTGACCAGTCAGTCTGATAGCCTATAAAACCACCATATCTCCTCCATGATTTATACTGTCCATTATTGCATTTTGATTTGGTGACACTTAAAAAAATCCCTCTTTATCTAAAAATATAAAGAGGAAATGAAGCATCATGGAATTGAGGTAAAACAAAAAATATGTTATAGCAACTGTGTTATTACTCTTCACAGTAATAGATCACCCCACAAGGCCTCTTTGTGTCAGTTGTTATTTGTCAGCAACATGGGAAACATTTATTCCTTCACAGTTCTCTTTTAAGATATAATTAATGATCTGCTAATAGTTCTGTTGTTTTCACAAGGGCACCAAAAAAACCCCAAAGTAGTGTATAGCAATGACTTTAAGCTTTGAAGAAGCATAAAACTGCAATTCTTAGGAAAAATATTTTCCCTTTTCCATATTTTTCGTAAAATCATTTGTCTTCACCACCAACAACAGTAGAAGAAAGCACAATTTCAAACTGAACATTCAGGAGTGAAAATGCTAAAAACAAGCAGAAAAAGACCCCTTAGTAAACTTCAGTCAGGAAGATTGGAACACTGTGGTCTCAAAATTTAAGCTGCTCGAATTGTCCAAAGACTGAAATATTAATGTCTAGTTTTCATTACAAATTTGGTAAGATTCCAAAGTCATTCTCTGTTCAAAACTAAATCTGAAAAATAGTTATTGCTCTGAGTTTTCCCTCAGAAATGCCCAGTATTTGAAATCATATATGCTACTTAGTTATTACTTGGATGAACAGATAGAGGGGAAATTATGAGTTTGTTTAGTCTCTAGACAGTAGACAAAGTCTACTACTGTGCTGTATGGAAAAGCAAGGTTCAAAAGTACTCCCCTCTAATGTTGAACAAAATGGCTGTGGAACAAGACAATTGAAAATAAAAAGCACAACATAGTAGAATTATCATTGTTGCAAATTCTAGAAGTCAGTTTGATAGGAAACAGATGCAATGTTTTATTGTTTTCCTATTACGAATTTCATGACCTCTCAGAGAAATAAGAAAACACAGTGAAGCATAGAACCAAAGTAATTCAATATAAAACTAATTTTTGTGTCTTGTTATAGTTTGGATTTATTCTATATACTGAGCTTAAAACAGAAAAGATGAATTGTCCTGAAATATTTAAAAGAATCTCTCAAACAATTTTCCCTAGAAAGAGAATTTATAAGGGTGAAAATTGCTGTGAATTGCTCAATGGGACATATTATTGGATGCTAACTTTATGTGAACTAATGAACTGTTTTATCTCAATATTATTATATGAATAACTTCTCAGTACTATAATTACCAATAATGACAAAAGAACATAATTTAACTGCTTATTAAAAAAAAAAAAAAGAATCCTATTAATAGGAGAAAATTATTTAATGGATGAAATGGCCTTAATCAACTTTGGCTTTAGAAGTCTATATATAATTTATTAATATGTTTCAACTCAGTGAGTTGATAAGGTTGTTCTTATCTTATCTATAATAGTTTGCTTGACCAGAATAATTTATGAGGTTTTATTCTGCTTGAAGAAAATTGATTTTCTTTTAATTTTTTACACAATTCTATTTATCTTTGCTATGCTGCTTAGAGTGTTAATACTACTAAAAGAATGGGGGTGGGTACAGACTTGATAAGTGCTTTTCTTATAGGTCTCTCTCTGGATTATAGTTTTTGCTATTTTTAGTACAGAAAAGTATATTGGTGTGTTTACTTTTGTATAGATCAGTTCTCCTGGACAAGAAGAACATCAAAGAGTAAACCTTTTATACATACACATATGTGTGTGTGTATGTGTGTGGTAAAATCAGGTAACTGAGAATAGGAAAACTGGATTAACCTCTGTCTTTGAAAACATAAAACCACTCTACTGCCCCATGAAAACCTAAAGATTGAACTCTGACGTTCTTTTAGTTTTCTCTCTGATGACAATTTACTTCAGGGCAGGTAGAGACTCTTACCACCTTCTGTGGAAAAGGTTCTCACACACACTTGAAGTAACTGGCATATTGTAGGGAGGAGACAAAACTGCCATCTCCCTATGTGCTCTCTCCTGTGAATCTTCACAAGTGTAATACTTCTGGTCCTCTGCATTGTGAAGCTTCCTGGAATAGGGAAATACAGAGGAGCTTCGTCCCTGCCCTGAGCTGCACTCTACTCCACAGAAAAGGCAAGCTACTGTTGTGATTTTTATTGTGAACAAAGAAGCCTACACTTGGGAGAGACACTAGAACACGGACTATTCCTATTTGTCAAGACCACTGAACAAAAATCTTGGTAAAACTTTATCGACTTTAATTTACAGATAAAGTTCATTCACAGTGCAATATTTTCCTACTTGTCTCTTCAGACCTGTTCTTGTGGAAAAGAATAATGTCCCTCACTGATAACAGTTAACAAATGGCAAAGGAACAATAAATACAAGTTCATTGTTATTTTATTTTTGAAGTATCTCATTTATTAAATAATAGGTAGGAAACAAACTATTCTAGATATCATCTTACTGTATAGAAAAGAGATCTACATGGGGAGCCAAAGTAATGAATGCAGCAGAAGTGATGAATACTATTTCTTGAGGTTTAAGTCATTACAGATGGATATGTCGTTTGAAAATGGAAAAGCTGGTGTTCATTGTAAAATTTTACTGTAGTATAAGGAGACTATATTTAGTAAACCCAAATAAAATGTAAGGAAGAATTTTCATTCTCATAGTGACAAAGGTATCACAATGCTGTTTCAAGGAGTAGGAGAAAAAAAAATAAACTTTGAAATCTCGCAAATGAAAATTTCTCCCAATAAATGCATAATGTCATTATGATTCAAGAGTTTAGGAATAATAGCATAAATGACAGAATACAGAATAGTGCACAGGTAACACTGAGGGGAAAAGAAGATTAATCTCTCCCCACACAATTTTGTTTCTCTATCTATCTAGCTTTGTCACTGGGCAGCTTGATGCAAGCCCTGGCAGCTCATGGTATGTCATTTCACATCCCTTTTTGTCAACTTTCCATCTCTAAAGTTAATATGTATTCTGCCAATACTAAAACTGACTTCTGGAAAAAAAGCTCCAGGAGACAAGGTCCTAATTTTCAAGTACGCTTTAATCCAAATTCCTTTGAAGATTTGAAAAAATGAATTAAAGACCTAAAGAATTAAAGCAAACATAAAGCAAACAAGTGAAAAGAGTGCCAAGAGCTCTTCTTATTAATGAAGTCCAGAGGTTTGGACTACCTGCTGCTATCAAAAAGAGTTCATCAGCAAAGGAAAGTAATTATTTCCTTTATTATAAAAGTAATTTTAAAAATCCAAAGCAAATCAAAACACAAGTTCAATTTTTTTTCAGAGTAGAATTTTCCAATAGTTTCAACAATTGCCAAAATTTACTAAATATTGTTGCTCAACCATCAGAGAAACTTTCTATTCTAAGATCTTAAAACATTGAGGAAATACAAGGCTTTGGGTAAATTACTTTTTCATAGCTATACCTGTGGAATACCCAGAGTATTTCTATATTATCTCTCTTTATTAACATTAGCAATGTAACGAGTCAAGGAAGTTTCTAAATACGACCTCTGCACTAAGTTTGATCCTATTCTTTTTCTTAGTATATATTAGTTATATATGAGGTCTCAGCACAACTGTTAGTGGTGCTTTGTTAGTTAATCTGCAGGTTTTCCATCTTGACAACATTTTCATTGCTCTCAGCTCCTGAAGGGCCATGTCATGAGGTTATTGAGGACCTGTTGCAGAAAATTGCCTTAAAGCTCTTTAATAAAAGCTGGGGAACTGGAATTTACTGTTATCATGGTATAGAGAGAAGGTGTTAACTGACAGTACAAAGTGAAACTGTGACAGGACTCTCACAATTAGAGCTCTATCTCTTGAATGTAAGCTTAGGATAACAACTTTGTTATTAAAGTTAGTCAATCAGTCATTTGTAGGAGTTAGCAATATTTTTACTAAAATGCTCAAAGACCTCTTTTGATAGAATTGAAAGTCATTCAGCTGTGGAAACAGCTTATTGTGCCTAGTAGCTCTTTGCTTTAAGGATCAGGGGAGAACAAATTAAACTGAAAATTTTATATTTTGCAATAAGCAAAAATTTTTTGTACACTATCTCCATGATGTAGACTAAGCCTAAGGCAAAGAATAGAATATCTTGTTTTTCAGCACTAAATTTACTAGAACATGTTAGGTATAACCCCTGGAGTTGTGACTTGTATTATATTTTTAGCTTTCCAGCATTATAATTTAAGACTGACAGAATCAGTAGAGTGGTTATGCAGTAACTCAAAGGTCTAACCTATGAGGATACTGAAGAATTTACCTTGCATATATTTTGTGTTGAAAAATCTCTACCTGTGTTTATGCTTACTCATCCCTGTGTGAAATGCTTCAGTCAAACTAATTTGATTTAGATCTCTATTTTGTATGTTTGTTTTATTTCCCATTTGTAAGACAAAGATAACTTCAGGCAGGAGAAAAAGTTACCAATCACGCTTTTTTAAAAAAAAATGTTTCTCCAAAATATTTGCTAAATTCTTGAATCCTGAAGAGTCTTTCACTTTATAAGAATGTCTGTCCAGTCCTATCCCAGGAGGAAAAAAGTAATTCCCACAGGCATGATGTATGCAAAAACATCAGACAATTTAATGTGGACTCCTTCTGAGATTTTTTAATTCATTGCATCAAAAGCAAAATATTGTCTCTACAGATACCATTATTTTGTATGAAATGGTCAAGCATTTTTGAAAAAAAATTAAGAATTCATCAGAATCCCTCATATATTTTGATTGTTGTTCTCACTAATTTCGATTTCATTTCACACATTTATGCCATTTTAAGATTGCAATTTGTTTTAAAAGACACAATATTTACACTGATCTGTAAACAGGACAGTACTCAGTCAGAGTACTCAAAGATCAGAGATGTTGAGATCTGTGATCTTAATCTATAAAAACTTGCCTACTGAATAGTTACTGTCCAGCCATTATAGATGACTTATTGTAATACGATAATAAGGGTCAGACCTTAAACTGAAGGGGTTTGTGTTGGTTGTGAGTTTCTTTAAAGTTGGATCAAATGATCTTTGGAGGTTTCTTTCAATTGGTGTTGATGTTCTATGATTTTTCACAAAGATGTAGAGAAGAAATCAAGAAAAATTAATGCACAAACATCCTCCAGATACCATTCATCACAAAACAAAAATAATAATTTTTTGAGGGGAGGGGGGAAACAGCATTTGGAGAACACTTAAGTGAAGTATGTGAGCTCTCAGAAAGTTTGAGGGTTATGGAAAAGACGCACTCAACCGAAAAGGTGACTGAGTCAGCCATGTCAGATAAAAGCCTCTCCAGCCTAGAAGAAACAAGAACATTAGTTACAGCAGCAGCTGTTTTCCTGCCTTCCCAAGTGGAAAAAAGCCTTTCTATTAAGTGCTCTGATAAAATATTAGTGTGCCTATAAGAAGATCAAGAATGGAAGTGCAAACTCAACAGCAACTGCTTTTCGAGTGCAGCGTTTACTTGGTTTTACCTGAATTGAAATCAAAATTTATTCACAGTTTTCACCTATTTTTCATGAAAATGGGAAGAAAGAAACAAGGAAAGGCATTCCTTTTCCAGCAAGCTTAAGAGACTCTCTTTCCTCTATTTGACAGATTCCACTATTTCCAAAGGTGTTTGGTTTTTATATGAAGAGCATTTCCCATAATAGTGCAAAATGCCAAAGACCAAAAGTGAGTGAAAAAGGATTTATCTTCAGTACCACTCCAGTTTTAAAACAATCACACGTCTTTCATTTTACCTCTAGACTACTTCAGAGAAGTAATTGAAATCCCTCAAAAGTAGTACCTGTACTTACAGTATAACACAATTAATTCCTGACTCCAGCTGGAGGCATTCCTATGTTAAATAATAATCATATGAGCTGTAACTAAGACCCGATGGAAATCTTTGGCTATTTTAAGCACACTTAAATTAGACTTTGCTTGCTGTCAGACTGTAAGGTACTCATAGCAGCTGTCTCCAGAAGAAAAAAAAGTAATTTTATTTTGCCTTATCACAGACTTTTCCCAAATATTCTCAAAGATAGTTTAATTAATATAACAGTTTCAGAAAGACTAAGTAATAAAAATAGACCAAGCAGTTTTCTGAAACTCTGTCAAATTTTGAAATACACAATGGACAATAGAAAACTAACTGTTTGCTAATTGATAGTCAAATAATTGATTAATGCACATAGTAGTTCTCTGGGTGTTGCATATGTACATGTGGTATTTCACATACAACTCTCTTTCCTATGAACATTTGGCTTTTTCTGTGTAAAACATGTCTATAAAGTTAACTGGGAACAAAGAAGAAGATTCATGCTAAAATATCTATTTCTAATTGTTATCATCAAAGTCAACTGAGAGTAAGAATTCATTCAGAGATAAAACCAACACATTGAAACCCTTCCTAAAATCTCTTCATACTCAGCTCCCCAAACCCATCTTCACTGTTAATTATTCACATCAGCCTATGCATATATAAGAAATTGTCACTAAAAGATCCCTTAAAAATGCAATGAGTCCTAGAAAGAGATTTATAAAAGCATTTATTGAATATTGTCTTAAAATAAGAAAATATGTTTCCTATATTTCAGCAGGGAAACTATGATGAAAATTTATGAAGCTTTCCTATACTGAAAGGCTTCAGTTCAGTAGGCCCTCAGACTTCTTCTGAAATTCAAGTAAATAATACAGATGACCCAGAGATAAATTTTTAACCCAAAATGCAATTATTTGGCTAAGGAATTGAAAGCTTCCCTTGGAGGACATCAGGTAGAAGCTAGAAATGTAATTTGATCTGAAAGCAACATAAGTCACTGTTGACTGATACTAAGCAAAGAGGTTAAATGAGACGAAAAGAAATAATTTTAAAGCAAAATAGCTAGAGGTTATTATAAAGAAATAACTTGCAGAAACTTTATGTTTTCAAACAAAGCATTTATTACCAGAGTGAAACCATAGCTTAAAACAGAGAACCTTAAATTATAATTTTTGACTAAAACAAATTTGAAATCCCACTAGAGAGATGTCACATGGTATAAGTTGTTACTTAAGTGCATCAGGATAAAAAAAAAAGGAAAGGAACAGAGAGGAAAATATCCAGAAATTTAATATCTATATATGTTCAAAAATGAAACATGTTTTGGAACTGTGAAGTTTACTATTGTTTACTGGGTTTAAAACTCTTTTTCAGATAAATGGTGCTTGCAGGTAAGAAGATAAAATTGTTTTGCAAGACTAGCACATGAAATCCTAGGTAATGTTGCTTAAGTACTTCAAACCTCTTAAATTTCTATTAAAAAAAATTAAATCAAAGCCACCTTTTTCCAAATATATTGCCCAGGTGAATAGGGCAAGGATAGAACAAGTATAAAAAAAAAAAATCTTTGATGTATCCTGTCTGCTCCTTTCCCCTAAAATTCAGGCTACAAATAAAAAAAAAGATTGTATTCTCTCTGCTCCCATCCAGTTCTTACTGGCTATTAAATCATAAATATTAGATTTTGTTGCCCAGTTTCTCTCTTTATAAAAAGCTCTTCAGTTTCCTCTTGCAGTTGCCTATGGCTTTTTCTAGCATCAGAGCTCAGTTTATCTAATTCTTTCAATACTGTGAAAATCATATTCCAAATTATGACCATAGCCCTGGAAGATGCAAGCCTGACTTAAAACTCTTTGATTTTTTTTTTCAAAAAATAAATAGATTTGTAAATGTTACTTCTATTTCATATGTGGGAAAGGTTGGTCACAACAAGCATGTTAAGGTTAAAGTAGTACATCCTGTGAAAATTTAGACATTTTATGTTGATGGTTTTGTTATGAGAACCATCAGTAAAAAGAAATGAGCCATTTTTCAATCTGTTGTTTCCAATCATTGTGACAAACTATGGATAAATCTGACCAGCACTTAGCCAGCTGCAAATTAGGAAAACCATGAACAGTAGCAAAGACAATGGATAGATTTTTCAGCACAGTGAGGAAGACAGTACCCCGGGCAAGATCCATATTTCTTTGCAGTTCTAATGAAAAGGTC
This sequence comes from Pyrgilauda ruficollis, assembly GCF_017590135.1. NCBI lineage: Eukaryota > Metazoa > Chordata > Aves > Passeriformes > Passeridae > Pyrgilauda > Pyrgilauda ruficollis. Next base: position 4,554,739 of record NW_024525823.1, on the reverse strand, counting down.
AAGGTCTATGAAAGCCAAGGGAAATATTTCAGGACTACTCCCTTATGAATAAAAATAATTTTTTATCTGTTGAACCATTTTTTTCAATCATATTGTTATTTTGCAGGAAGTCTGCAGAGTGCAGCACACAAAGTATGAACATTCGTAAAATAAATTAATTAAAATGACAGTAACATTCCACTAAAATGTAAGAATATGGGTCTTTCAAAAAGCCTTTCAAATGGTGGGTTGGGTTTTTTCCTTTTGGCCGGATTGATCAGAATTTTTTGAGGCTTCTTGCTGCTACAGCTGTCCATGAAGGACAGACCCTGGAGTATTTCCATTTCTAGAGATATTATTCAGATTTGAAAGCATATTGTCTACAGAGTTCACATCTCTTTATTTGAAGTCTTCATTTTCAAAACTTCCCTTCTTTTCCAAAATACATACTTCCATGTGCATTTTACTGTTCAAAAAAGAACTATGAAACAGTCACACCTAAAATGTTTTTGGTATTACAAAGTCATGAATTAATATTTTCAATGTGAATATCCATCCTGGCTTTGACACTAGAATTCATTCTGGCTTCTAAAATACTTTGTACTTTTTTTTAACAAGCACAGTGACAGATCTTATTTTATTGTAGTTTCAAAAAGAATAATTTTGTTCTGTAACAAGACAGGGATGTTGAAGGGCAAATTATGTTATTACCTCAACTAAATATATAAAAATTGAGATGTTAATATGTCTAGTCCTATTATTAATAGGAAAGAAATATGGTAATGGACAGTAAAGAAAGGGAGAAAAAAAACGTAGAAAACCACAATCATTTGATGCAGGAAAATGTTAAAGAAATTCTATTTTATTGCTGTCAGTTCCTTCAAAAACTTCCTGCTTCAGAACATGCAATGAATTCCAAATATGTTCTCCATTTCCAAGGGGAGAGGAGAGGTTTGTCTTCAATTAAATGCTTAATTTCAATTTTGATCACATATTTAAATCCATTTATCTATGAATGTGTATATTTAATGAAGAAGTCAGATTAATTTATTTTGTACTTGCACATGATTTAAAAATAAAACCAAAAAGCTTTAATAATTTAGTAGGTTGCTGAATAATTATTATTATTTAAAGACAAAATAAGTCTTTAAATACATAGGCGCTATTTTTGTATTGATTTAAATAGAAGACACAAACTTACCCTTTTGCACCACAAAACAAAAAAAAAAAAAAAAAAAAGAAAGTTGTTTCCTTTTTGGAGATGTAGCAAATGAGGAAATCAAATATAAGAGGGCACACTTGACTACTTGGCTACCCAAGCCTAAACCAATAATATATAGTCAAAATTTATTCATCATAAAAAATGCCTAATCATAAACATTTCAGACACTTCAGATCACTGACACTTTTATTAAGCATTATTGAAAATTATATTCTTCTGCATTGGCTTATTTTCATGTATTAGACTGAATGAAATACTTCAAAGTGCTGTTTTAGTTAAAAACCTTTTTTTTTCCTTTGAAAGAAGCCATTTAATCAATTCCTGAAAACAAGCAATCAATCAGTCAATCTAGGGTCAATAAATTACAGAAAATTTTTAATTAAAGAAATAATCTGTTATCATGTCGCTTTTCAAATGATCAGTTAGATTGCAAGGAAAAAAATATTTTGGACATAGAAATTTCAAACTCATCCAAAAAAACTGTCATGTCTAGCAAAACCTTGTCAGGTGTGAGGCACCAGAGAGTGATTAGAAAATATACTTTAACAAAAGAGGAAAATATATAACAATTGAGAAACAGAGTTTAAGAGTATATTTTAATAAATTGGTATTCTTCCAATCAGCATATTGTTCTTGCTTACAGTTGCTAGAGATTTAGCTGCTATTGGATTATTAAGCAGTGAGTAAGAGTCTGAACAACTACAAAGGCATGTATAGAAATCAAAATTTCTAATTTCAAAGCCTCATTTTTTGCTTCTGACACAAAACTAGGATATATTTTACATATTCATTAATACCAGTCAGAATTATATGCACAATTTCAGTCATTTTCTCTGTTCATTCAGTTATATGGATAAGTGGACTGAAACCAAAATATTCCCTTAAAGTCACTGCACTGGGCACCTCCATTAGTCATCTGTCATTCTAAGTAGACAGTTTGTGTACTGCAGTGCAGTTTCACAGTGATCTAGTATCTGATAATTTATTATTTTCAAAACATTTAATTCAGCGTGACTTCAGATAATAAACATACATTTAAACAACTTGGAGCCAGGACTGGAAGGGATACTGGGCAAGTTCGCAGACAATACAAAACTGGGAGGAGCTATGAGTCCCACATAGATGTGGAGGCCCTGCAGAGAGGCCTCGACAACAGAGGGCTGGGCAATCACCAACCACATGAAGTTCAAAGAAGGAAGGTGCTGGATTCTGCACCTGGGATGGGACAATCCTGGATGTACAGACAGACTGGGGAATGAGAGGCTGGAGAGCAGCACTGTGGAAAGGGACCTGGGGTCCTGGTCAATGGCAATGAACGTGAGCCAGCAGTGCCCTGGCAGCCTGGAGGGCCAACCATGCCCAGGGGGACATCAGGCTCAGCATCACAGCCGGGCAAGGGAGGGGATTGTCCTGCTCTGCTCTGCACTGGGGCAGCCTTGCCTTGAGTGCTGGGGGCAGTTCTGGGTACAATAATGTAAAAAAGACATTAAGCCATTAGAGAGCATCCAAAGGAGGGCCCACCAGGATGATGAAGGGCTTTGAAGGGAAGCCCTGTGAGGAGCAGCTGAGGTCACTCTGTCTGTTCAGCCTGGAGGAGACTGAGGGGAGACCTCATTGCAGTTCCAACTTCCTCATGAGGGGAAGAGCAGCGGCAGACAATGATCTCTGCTCTGTGGTGACCAGTGACAGGACCCAAGGGAATGGCCTGAAGCTATAATAGGGGAGGGTTAGATTGGGTATTAGAAAAGGTTCTTCACTCAGAGAGTGGTCAGGCACTGGAACAGGCTCCCTGGGGAAGTGGTCACAGCACCAAGCTGGACTGAGTTCAAGAAGCATTTGGACAATGCTCTTAGGCACTCTTCAGGTGTGACTCTTGGGGTGGTTCCGTGCAGGTTCAGGAGCTGGACTCAATGATCCTCATGGGTCCCTTCCAACTCAGCATATTCGTGATTTGATAGAGAAAAAAATTGCTATTAAGTGAAATTTCATATTGAGGAAAATTATATTCAGGGATTATTTGGACTTCAAAAACAAAATGCCAGCTTTTAATTTGCTTTATAAATCTTCTTTCTTTAATTTTTTTTTCAGTACATGAAATGGCAAGAACACTAATGTTTTAGTACTTAGCTTCTTTCCCAAAAGATGAAGATTTCTAATTTTATTTTTGTCTGGGTGCATGTAATTCTGGAGTGATTCCATAATAACTGTGCTGAATACACTGGCCCAATTACTGTAGCAATTCCATGAAGTTCTCTCTTAAACTGAGAGCTACTCTCATTAAATTACATGTTGTATGCAGTAAATCTTAAGTCTGGTAGAACTTGACCCATTCTTTTAATGTTAATAATTTATATCTGTGATTTTGTATGTCATACCTTAACTCAAATGATTAACACTGCCTTGGACTATTAAAATTGTCCACAAAAATACTCTTTAAATTATTACTTTTTCAACATGGCATATTGCTGAAAATCAATTGCTAATAAAAGCTGGCATCTTCTTTTGAATAATATGGTCTCTTATGCAGTTATATTTGGAATAAATTCTATGTATCTACATTATTATTTAAGCTGAATACAAACCAATCAGCTACCACTACTTTTCCACCTGAGTGCTTTAACCACCACTTATGGGACTCCATATATGAAGTGTGAGAAGTCCTAAACTGAGTACATGTTCTGAGCTATTTCTACTTTTTCAATATGCAATATTCCCAGTTTTTATGGCCAGAATACCAACAAAAGACAGAGCTTTTCTTATTTGGGCAATATATTGTTTAATTATGCATATAAGGATGTGTGTATATGTATGGGTGGTTAAACATAAAGTAAAAAAAAAGCCAGCAAAAGCCTGGGGCAAAAGGTTAGCTAAAAATCTCTGTACTTCTGAGGTTCTTTCTAAAGGCAATATGTTATAGATATGAAATCCAAAATCCTCTTATCATTTCAGTGACAATAATTTCCACAAATGTATGTAAGAATGTGAATACACTTTTAAATGCTTTACAATATGAGAGCTCTTGTGAGTGTGGTATTTAGTGAAATGGCAGGTTTGTACTTCTGAAGTTACTTGGATGAGAACACTTCTTAAGAGTGCAAAAATATTATACACAATCCACAGTCTTCTAACTCATAATCTAAATTTTTAATACTCAGCAGTTCCAGAACACTTTTAATATGTTTGTTTGACAAACCTTTTATTTTAATTTGTTACAATTTCTACCCTTTGCATGCAGTTTTTAGTTTGTGGGTTGGGGGTTTTTTTGTTTGTTTGGCTGGTTGTTTTTTTGGTTGGCTGGTTGGTTGGGATATTTTGGGAGCTTTGTTGTAGATAGGTGGATTTCTTTTGCTTTCTTCTTTCAATTAAAATCAAAAACTTCGGGATTGAAGAACAAAGTTGAATCTTCTATAATGTCTTGTCCAATTTATTTCTCTTGAGAAATAATGTTTAGTGCTGGTAAAAAGTATTTGCAGAATATTTTGTCCTAAAAGAGGAAGAAAGTGTCTTTTTACTGTCTGCCATGTTTGAGCTTGTCATGGTTGTTTCATTTATACTTAGATAAAACTTATAGAAAAGAAAGTGGCTAAATATTTTTTGCATGTTTAATATTCTTTTAGACATTTTTTTTTTTTGCTTTTGCCATGTTAAAAGTCAGACAATAAATTTGTTGTAGGTGGAAGTAAAAAGTATTAAGTGCCATAAAGGTCAGTGTTACAAAAATAAGTGAATAATAGGATTGATTGACACTAGGTGGGAGTTTTTGAGGCAAATGGCATATCCAAACCAGAGAGGGCGTTTTTCTTTGACCTCAATTAGGCTTAGTCATTCTGACTATGCAAAGCAGAGAACATTTGTAAATTAACAATTTCAGTACTTTTTGCACTGAAATACAATGTTGTTTATAAAAGCTGTGAAACAAATTCTCATTTGTGTGTGTGTCTATAAATTCTGGAATTAAAATCTCTGGGTCTACTTGATTCATGTCTGGATTAAGAGATGAACTAAATTAACTAAGAGGCCCTTATACATCTTTTATTCCCAGAGATTGTATAAAAACCCCTCATTAGTCACTGAATTTCAGAACACTGCAATATTTATTCAAAGAAAAAACCTTTAAAATTTGTATTTTTAGTAGATGACTCTCATGTTTCCTCTTTGTTGTTTTTTTTGTTTTGTTTTGGGCTTTTTTTTTCTGACTCAAGAAACTGAGTTGGTTTTTGGTTTTGTTTGTTTTTGTTTTTTTACCAGACTATGCCTACTTAAAAACAAACAAAAATTACATTCAAGAATCTCCTAAAGGTAGAAGAGGGTGAAGATAATAACTTTATATTTGTAAACACAAAAAGGTGCACTGTTTGAAAATGGGACTCTCATGACGAGTAAACATTAGTTACCAAAACTAGTGACATTTTCCTAGAAGTGTCAAAGGAAAATGATTTTGTTACATGCCAGCTACCTAGAAAATTCTATGTAGCACTTTGCACATCTTTATTTCTATAACAAGCTGGAATATAGCTGAAAAAAATAGACCACTTTTCAAAAATATAAATATTTCTTCAACATCTAACAAAAGAGAATCTCACATCTAACTTCCCTGACTTTCTTATAACCTTAAGATGTCATGTTATTGCAATACTTTTGCAGTATTAATTATTTGTTCTATAAAGAATTTGTTGCAGGTAGCCATAGGTGGCCGAAAACCTGCTAGATTCACAGACATTTAATACACTTTCATGATCAAAGTCTATAAGAAAACCCAATAAGTAGATCTTGTATATAAATTTATTCCATGATTATGAAGATATTTACATCTATGAAAAATACACAGTAGTCTCAGGCTGGAATTGTGAAATTTTACAAGAAAGTAAAGTGTGCACAAGAAAGCCAAATTTTACAAGAATTGCAAATAAATATCATTGCAAATAAATATCGTATTGAAATACACCCACTGTAAGGATGCTTAGCTCAATATGATTTTTAACATAAAATCTAGAGAAACAGTATAGGATAAAAAGCACAGTAATGATTCTCAAAAAGGACCATTTAGAAGTTAAATTGTACTAATTACAATATCAACATCAATAACTCTAATACTAATAACACTCTAATCCTAATTCTAATGCTACTACTTTGAAATTTAATTGTATAATTTAATGTCTGTATTACATAAATCAAATTGCACTTGTAGTAGTAATGTAAATGGTAAACAGTTAAGATGTCTTTTCTATTCAAGCTTTATGACTTCTTTAAAATAGTCATTATATAAAAATAAAGACAGAGGATGAATTTATTCATAATACGAATTATTACAGATTTACCTTTAGCTTTTGGGAGTTTATTATGGCATCTAACTAGCAAAAAAGAATAGTAGAAGGATACCACATCATCTCTTGAAAGCATTGTTTTTTCAAATATGCTATAATAAAATATATCTCCAACAGAACTACAAATCAGCGTAAGCACTTCAAATAACAAATTACACCTGCCTACATTTAGTGTGATGCCTGAATTTCATTGTTATAATTTTGTGAACCTAAATCCAGTAAAAAAGTTTGCCTATCATCCAGTGTTCCACTGATTTTTAGTGAAGCTTCAGCTACAGAGAGTTACATTAATAATAGTGTATAGTCAGCTAGACAGACTAATCCAGCAGGTATGATTCAGTTTTACCTTAACCATTTTAAATTTACAACACTACATACATATATATATATATATCTATATCTATTTTTTTTTTCTTTTTTGCTTATAGGACTAGATATTTGACAAGTATTTTTCAAATATATTTGTACAAATCTACTTCAATTTTTTCTGCACCACTTTATCCAGTGAAAGTGCCACTTTGTTAGGGTCTTAACATGGAATGTGGAGGACTTGTTTTTTTTGAAGCAGTGGTGTACATGACTAAAGCAGAATTTTTCCCATTCTCTCTCCTACTTCTGTCATTCATCCTGCCTCATCAGATTATTAACATTATGAAGTGGGAGTCAGTAGGCAGGGCATTCAGTGTGGTTCTAGTTATTACTATTATGGTAACTTCAACTGAAAAATTTCAAAACAGTACTCTCAGAGAACCCTAAGTTACCTATAACCTCATGGTTATTCTTGTCTAGGAAAACAAATCTTCAGGGGGAAGGGGTTTGTGAACATTTCTATCTCCTGCATTGCTTCTTAGATTAGGGAAAGGCATGGAAGGGAGCTCACTATGCAGTCTGTGCTTTCTTTCTGTGTAATTATATCCATGTAATAATATCCTCGACTGAAAGAACAGGATGCAATGAATGTGTTAGGAAAATCAACAGTTTAAGAGATTTTGTTCTAAACCTGTCAGTGTTTCAAGATTTTGATGGCTGTAATACAACTCTAACTTGCATTTCACATCACAGTGAATAATATTGTACAATGTAAAACTGCACACCACCGTAATTAATCCAATTAGTACCCAAGTCTCAGTATACTGGTAAATTAAACATGATGAGACAGGTTATGACACTAAGGCCATTCATTACAGAGAGCTATTTCCCATTAAAGAAAGACAATCCATCTAAACCACCTTGAGCCAGAACATATCTTTAGTCCTAAACCAAGACTAGATTTGTTTTTGGTTTCTGGTTTGTTTTGGGGTTTTTTTTGTAGGGGGAGAGGAAATGCCTAGAAAACCATGCAAATCACTATGAGGATTCAGGGAACTTTCTATTCTATTGTTTCCAAAAATAATATGTTTAACTTGCTGGTATGAATACAGCCAAAGGATTCAATTTTAACACAATTATCTTGAAATATCTGGAAACAAAATCTCTATCTATAAAGCCTACCATACATTCTAATAAAATGAAACAGTAACAAAATTCCTTAGCGACATTAAATGCTAGTTGTTTAATTAAGATGGCTATAAATAAATTCATTACAATGTGCAAAATATAATTTGAACTTTTGTTTTCTTTTTTTTTTTTAATATTTTGAGCAGTGAAATAACTCCTAGCTCTGGAGTTGTCAGTGAAACAAGCAACTACCAGAATCCTTTGAAAATATTAGTCACCTATTTGGTATTAAATCTTTTACAACATGTCAAGCAGGTTTTGAAATGTGCTCAACTCTTATCCAGTACTAGAATTTCCAATGTTCTTGAACAGCTACTGTATCAAGTATTATGATATCATACTTCGTCACAATACAGTGAATAACATGGATCTCCTTAAAATCTAGAACTATCTTTTATGTTTCAGACATTTAGTTGAATTACAAAGATATAACAAATTCAGTGTCGTAAAAAGTCTTGGAAAGATAATTAGATATGGAATTTAGTTCATTTTCTCAGATTAATTTTGACAACTCATGGCACAGTTGCATGTATTCCATGTAAATTGATATTTAATGTTTAATGTAAGATGTGTTGTTTGACCTCAGAATGTTACGTTGTTAGTATCGTGAAGTTGTCTCATTTGAGAGGAAAATACATATTAGTCAAGACATCCATACAGGTCTGATGAATGTGTCTATACACTTTAATTTGTGATGGGTTGTATTTTGTCTATTTATTTATTTTAATTGTCTGTTGGTGTCTTTCAGGGGACCAAAAAAAAGAGGCATAGAGTAACTCCAAAATAGTACAGTTCATCATGTCAGTACGTTTCTTCAGCATTATTGAACTTTCTTTTAAACTTTTACACAGAAAGATGGATAAAGTAACTTTTTTAATTTAACTATATTTAGTATTTAGAGTTTTTAAGAGTTAAGCTTCATCTTGCTTAAGTCTTCAGCATCATCTTCTTCTGCTTTCTGCATTTCCCTACTCTGTCATTTACCCTATCTGCTGAATTAGCTTGAGAATAGATTTCTTTTTCCTTTGTTTTTATTTCTTGCTCTTTGTTCCACAGCATGGCACATGGGTGCTATGAGGCATCATATGCTCTCATCTTGCACCATCAAGAAATGAGCGGTTACTATGAAAGTCACCTGGTGATCTGCTGTTGTTACTGACAGTGTGTAGAGTGCTTTGTGTGGACTAGTAAGCCTACTCTCCTTTTAAACCCTATTGCTCCTATGGAAAAATTGGTTTCAGAAGAGGATTGGATGACTGATTCAGGCATGGCTACCAATAGCACTGTCATGTAGTGTTAGTTGAAAATAAATCCTTCCTAAGGAAATATATTGCACCAGTAGCACTGCTGAACTTGTGAGATAATACTTCATCAGCAAAGTAACATTGTTGAATCAGGATAAAGTCCTTTGCAAATAAATTAAATTATGTTCCAATGAACAAGTCAAACCATCCATATATCAGAATAAAAATGAATAGGGAAAAAAATGGAAATATAAGTCATCTAAATGCACTAAGAAGAAAATCCTTTGGTCTCAGAGAAAGAACCAAAGAGGAGAGCCCTCATACCTCAAGGGATAAATATAAACCAGGTTATTATTATAGGCACTTAATATGAATGTCCTACAGGAAAACTGAATTTAACACACTCTTTAACTTATTAAATTCTGTTTCTAAATTTCTGATTAAAAAATGTAAGACAAAGACACACTTAATCCCTGATATAGTATAGTCTAGATGAAAAAATAGTGCAGTATGAAGGTAGGCTCCTTCAGCCTCTTTAGCCCCATCCCTTTTTTACTCAGCTGAAGCTCTACAGAGAAAAAAAAAAAGTCTAAAAAATCAAGATTATTCATTCAAATTAAACAGGAAGAATGAGGAAAAGAATGATGATATAATCTTTTTTTTCTGTGTACTGACAAATTCAGCACTTGTATTATCTCTTGGGAATGTAAAATAGTTTGCCTTTATCGATAGTATTGAAAGCACTGAGGTCAGCTCTTTACCAGGTAGGTGAAATCCTTCTGATTTGAAAACTAGAAATACTCAGAATGATGGCACAGGCTATGGGCTTTGCAACATTGTAACAATTATTCACTAGCATGTTCATATTCAAGCAAAACCATGTGAATTCTATATATCTAAGACAATTTAAATTCATAAAATTCTCAATTGGGGTTCAATTTCTGTCCTAACTGCTGTTCTTTTCTAAAGCAATCGAAGGGTTTGAACAATTTTCTGCATTTTCTTTACCATATTGTATGCATTTTTCTTACCACTGGTACTTTTTTCTCATTTCCCTGTTCATCTATATTTGTTATAAAGGAAAAAAAAAGGAACAGAATCATACTCACCTCTTACTATATTTATTACTAGGTGGCATACATAATCTCTGTGCCTAAGAAATTTATCTCTAAACACTTAAATTTTCTCTCCATTACTCAAAATCATTCAATTTCACCCATCATTTCCTGCATATTTCCAAAATTTGTTCTGCTGAAATTCAGTCTTAGGTCTCACTTCAGTACTAGATATAAACTAAAAGAGATTGCATTACAACATTCACGGTTACCTTTTCTCCCTATACTGTGGAGCAGTAGTGTACTCATACTTACAGAACCTCTGATATTTATTTCTTCACATGGTATGTCATAACTTATATCATTAGATATAGGCTCATATTTCTAAAAAAAAATTGTGTCACAATTAATATATTAGGTTTATAAATTACCAATTCTTTCTTCCAGCATTAACACAAATTAACATCCTACAGTGACTTGAATGTGAAAAATTTGTAGACATTCTTAAAATTCTCTACCAGTCTAAATTTCAACTTTTCTTCATTTATCCTTCAAGGATTTTCCAGACCATCCGAATGAGTGCAAATAGATGAAATAGAAAAGATAATTTACTTTCATCTGCAGGATGAAGTTTATTTCAGTTATTTTGAGGAGTTCTGTAAAATTTCTGTAATAAAGGGAGACCTTTATTATAAGTCTTTGTATAAGTAAAGGGATACCTATATAAATAGACTTCCCTTTCCCCTTGTCTCCTTCTAGATCTCATTTCTGTTTCTCCTCTAACCAGAGAGCAGATGGAGATGAGAAGTGAGGTCACAGACTGTCCACAGATGAGGATCCTCCCACCTGTACCGCCAGAAGACTCACAGAGCTCCTACAGCCCTAGGAGTAACAGGGTTTAATTTCTGCCTAACAGGATTGCCTCAGTTATCCTTGTGTCAGAAGAAAGAGCTAGAATTATTGCAGAAACAGAGCCCTCTCTGGCTAGCTGATACCTCAGGAAGACAGTGGCTTTAGGAGGAATACACTCCGTAGGGGGACATGTTGTGAGACCACCAACTGAAACAAAGTAGGAGAGTCTATAGCACTTGGCAGTGATTTTTACTATAGGACAGCATGGTTAGCCACACAGGTGAAGTAATTACTAGGAAATCCATCCACCTTTCACTCTGTTTGATGCATTTTGTATAAAAAATCAAAAAACCCTAAACAGAAATAAAAAAAGTGCCCACACCAATCCATGAAAATATTTCTGTTGTATAGTATGCCCTTACTGGGAGCAGCTGAAACTGTCTTTCTATACTATTTCTACAGCTATATAACCAATAGGCAGAGTTATTCTGTGTCTTGTTCCTCTTAAAGCAAGAGTTAAAATATATCCTTTATGTTTATTTTCCTTTGCTGCCTCATTGAGGGTTACAGAAGGAAAAGTTCCAACTGGATCATTGGACCCAATGCTTGACCGCCAGAGAGAAAATATGCAGCTCTAAAGAAGCAAATGTTCTCGTTCATTCTTTGCTGCAGATAGCAACAGTTTGCACTGTTTGTTGCAACACATCAAATGCTCAAATATTAACAAATATGCTCAAATATTAATAATAATATTATTAAATGTTTTAGTTATCTTGCCACATTTATACTATTCACAAGTGCATGGAAAGTCAGAACAGTTAGTAGGTTAGTGCTGGAGACCCGTACGTACAGTGAAGCTACAGAAGCCAAATTAGGAAAAGGGGTGTGTGGGGGTATGTGTGTGATGGTTCAGCTGCTGCCAACAATCTGCAAACATCAGAACGTGTTATTCATCCTCACAGAGGATACATCTTAAAACAGTCCAAATTACCACACTTGTGTTAAATACCATTCAGACAGTCTGTCTGCTTTTGTTTTCTCACCTTTTCTTTATTTCAAAGTGAGGGGAAACTGGAGCAAAGAGGATATCACATTGTGAGTCACATTTCTCGTTTAAGACATTGCAGCTTTAAGCCCATAATTAATAAGGCTGACGTTTTATGGTTTCATGAGTTCAGTGGGCTGTGTATGTCTTGTAAAGTCACTGACTGGTTCATGGTACCAAGCAGAAAAACATTCCAAGATGCCAACGCTCTTGTGGCACCCTCCAGTTTATTTTGTGTGTGTGTATGTCTATCTGCTTCCTTCAGAATATCCAAGAGTGACAATTAGCTGTGCCATTTCTTCTCTTATTTTTCAGATGACCTGGAAATTGTTTAGCCAATGTCCTTCACAGAAGGGAGCATTTAAACAGTACCTACACAAACAAAGTCACAAGAGCAGGTTGGGCTCTTTTGTGGTAGTTTTCTCAGCTTGCCTCTGTTAACAATGAAAGATAATAGCATGTTTTTGTGCAGCTACCTAAAAGGCTGTTCCCTAGGTTATGGTAATTGTTTCATTCAAGTCCACAAAAGGCATGATTGAATGTAAATGGAATAATTATAAAATGCAAATACCTGTGGTCAAAGCACGTGCATTTATATGCCTCACACAAAGGTAAATAAAACTTTTCAGCAAACAGGTGTCTTGCCTCTGACTGTTTAATTATTCTTCCAATGATTCTTTTATATACACTGGAATACACACTGGAATACTGAGATAGAAAAAATTTAGCAAATTTTGTCACATCTTCCTTGTCTAAAGCTCTTGTGACAATGATAGGCAAGGAAAATGGAGGGGGAGGATGCAGTAAGGGAAAATGTCATGTCTGTTAAATGGTCTTTAAAATACCTAGCAAAGGGTTGGTTCTGTAAACAACATAAATGTTTAATCCAAAAACTCTTTATATCATTGTTGCCAATTTCATTTTCAATTTACAGCTTCACTAGCATAGTTTATATTTAGGTTTGCTGCAGTGTTGACAGGATTTTCAGAGTCTATAGGATATCTTTAAAGCTCTAATAATCTCAGACACTCACAAAGATTGTATTCCCTCTTATTTCCCTGTTAAACTGCTTGTAGATTGATTCAGTGCTGTAGCTGTGATTTTTATATCTGACTCTGTAAACTCAGCTCCTCAGGCTCTTCTATTATAAAAGGTGTTTCTTTGTCAGGGACCCTCCCACCACTTCCCAGCCTTTTTATGAACATCAGCTAAGGAATTTCAAATAGAATGAAAGATTGGCAAAGTTGAGCCATATTTTCTCTTGCATCTACATAAAGGAATATTTAGGATAGTAAAATGGGTGTTTGGCTCCATCTTTAAATATGAACACAACTCATTTGTTCCATATTTATTCAGTTTCTGTTAAGATACATTTGTCAGGGAGATTATTATGGTGATACTGTCACTTTGCTGTCTTGGACAAATAAGAGGCCAAATCGCTTAGGAAAAGAACACAATTTATTCTACCCTTACATTCCTCAAAAATGCAAAGAGAATGAGTGAATGGAGGAACACGTGACTTCTGGGTGCTGGTTAGAGTAGAAAAACCTCTCTATACAAAGAGTGAGATAATTCTCACCAGTCTGGAAGGAAGGCAAGGTTATGGCCAGTCATCTATGTGTTCATGGAATACATCCACTTCTATGTAGTGTTTATTCTGGAAGGTTAAAAAACAACAACATAAGGTGAATTTGTGTTTCCTTTATTTTCTTTTTTTTTTTTTTTTCTATATTCTTATATATTTGGGAGTTAAATTTCTTACTGTTAAAAAAATTATTTTCTTCACTGAAATTTTGCCAGTTATCATCTCACTGCATCACAGTGCAGCATCATTCCCATAAAAGGTATCTGTTCTGCAACTTCAGTGGCACAATTTCATTAGCCTGTTCCTGTCTCGTTGGAATCTTCACAGAAGAAAACTGTCTTCTCAGAACAAGCATTATAAACAAAATTATCAACCCTTTCTTTTTAAAAGGAATACGCTAGAAATATTTCAGAGAGCGAAAAATGTCAATGACAAGGTAAACCTTGAATGATTTATACTCACAAGTATAATGCAAAATATCATCTTCATAACACTATATTGATTATGTTGTTAAATGCTATAAACAAAAGCAAAAGAAGTGTTTGATCTTAAGGGTAATCTTTAGTATTTTCCACAGCTCAAACAACAGATGGTCAAAAATGGGATTGAGAACATTTGAATAAATAGCACATTGAAAAGAACCTTCCTAATCTTTACCATTTTGCATTTGGGGAATGAAAGTTTAAAATATGTTTTTAAGTGCTGTTCATATCATTCAAGTCAGAGCTTAAATGCTTTCAGCATGTTTTGCTGTGGTAATTCTCTCACAAAGAGCAGTGTTGTCCACTGCAATCCAGGTTAAACCAGAACTCCCCATGTGGCAATCCTGTGTCCAACATCAGCTTCCTCTGCTGTTTGTGGTCATCACTTCAGTATACATCTAAAAGGTTCTTCAGGACCCCTGATTAGGAGGACCACATATTCAGCATCTGAAGGTCTTATAAGACAATCTCTAATACCTATTCCTACCTTGCTGAGCAAAATTAAAATGTAAAGCTACACCTAATGTGTAAGTTAGACTTCTCTAAAAATACCAGATGCAGTTCAGTGCTTTGATTGCCCCACAATAAAATGGGCAGAGTTTTAAAGTGCGGAAATAGCATGAAGCCAGCCTTATTCACTAATGAGCCTTTGATCATGTAATAACCCCTCCTGCAGGAAATCCCTTGATGGCATGTTTTCTCACTTATTACCTTCCCCAGACAATACTTACACAGAATTGAGCTAACAGAAGACAAAGACAGATTATTAGACGCTGATTCTAGTTTTCATTTTCTGCCTCCCTCTCTGCACAGCAGCTACACAAATCTCTCTTCACAGTCCAAAATAAATGTTCCGTGAATGTAATGTTCTTCACAGTAGAGGAAGCACAAGCAGCTCAGGCTAAAGAGGAAAAGCTAAAAATGACACCATAGAGCTTGCAAATAGACATCAATACAGACAGACTGATACACCGTAGAGAATTATACAGTCCTCCCATGCTAAATAACTTTCTTAAAGAAAACCAAACAAAAACAAATGAACAAACAAGCACCACCAACAACAAAAAATAGAAAGCAAAGGAAAAGAAAAAGGAAGTTAGACAATTAAACCATAATAAAATAAGAAAGATGAAAAGAGAACTCGTGGGGAAGGACTCAAGGTTGGTTTCTGTTCTATGGTGAAAATTGGTGTAAGCTGAGTCAACATCAGGAATTTTGAAGTAGAAAAGTACATGGCTGATCATACCATCAGGCAGACTTGGGTGGAGTGAACACAATTTTGGTCAGCATCTGACATATTTGTAACATAAGCAGAATTGCTTTATCTAATAATGTGTTTTGTTGAGATTTATCCTTATTATTAGTGGTTTCATTATTTCTGCACACAGAAACTGAACTACATTAACAGAGTAACACTCCCACTTTCTCATAAAGACAGCTGCAAAATGATTTTTATGTTTCTGTTTCAGAAGTTGTGACTATTTTGTCTCCTTTTTCTCCCAGAAATGAGATAATGTTATTTCTTTCTGTCTGGAAAATGAAATAATATTATGTGTTTTAGTATTGTCATGCATTAGCTCAGATATAGCTTCTGAGAAGCTAAGGCTATCCATGTTAGCATCCAGAGCTAATCTTGAAGCTGGGAGAGTAACAGTAGACAAAACAATTTAAACCCAAGAGAGGCATCTGGTCTGTACTGAAGAAAAATAAATAATGCTACATTTCTGTCCCAGAGAGTGTCTGAATATCAGAATCTGAAGATACCAAAAAAGAAGGGATATGGAATAAAAGTAAGCTTTCTACAACTCATAGTTCTCTCCTAAAATTATAAAGTAAGAGAACTAAATTATAAAGTTATAAAGTAAGAGAACTAAATATCAGGATAAAAGAGAGATAAAATCACAACAAAAAGTAAAGCAAGATCTAAAAAAAATGCGCCTGCAAGTCATTTAGCAACACACTTTTCTGGGACTTTACATTCTTCTTTATTGTCTCAATATCTGTACTTGTAGATAACCACATTTCACTATGCAAAATATGAATTAAGTTACTGATAAATAAACACTGCTTTGGAAAATAGCATTACATTTGAGATGTTTCATAGAAAGAAAATTCTGATTCAAAACATTCCAAAGTGGTGATGCTTTTCTGTCTCAACATCAAGTATGGTGGTTTCTCTATTCTATGCTGCAGTCTTCTCAGTTCACTTGCAGTGCTACAGCTGCAAATAATTCAGAGGGAGAGCTGAGCCCTCACACTGAATGGAGCTGGAAACTAGACCTTGGCTGGCTTGAACACCATCCAGGCAGTGAAAGTGTGCAGAGCAACTCCTTGCTAGCAGAGATGCTGGGGGTCACACCTGCTGCAGAAACCCCCTTCCCAAAAAAGAGCTGAAACCCATTAGATGGTTGGCAGCAACCAAGCTGAGTGTTACAGGCACCTCAGCCTGTAACAACAAGGCCAGGCCTCCTGTTACTGAAATTTTACTAGATCAGACACAGCCCAGCATTGCTTTCCAATTCCTTTCAAGTACTGAAATATTCTCTTGAACTATTTCTCTCTCAGCTTGGGGGAGAACGTAATTCTTATGTAAGGGAACACTAGATGGCTATAATTGCCTGCAGTTAGTTTAGTAAAGGTCCTTCTTATCATATGGTCAAAATACCTAAATAAATAAATAATGATGGCTGAAAGAAGTTAAAAGACTAGAAAACAGGGAGAGAAAAGAAAGAAAAGAATCTACCCTTTTGGCAGCAGCCTGGATTTATGCTGCATTTGAATGGTCACGAGACTGAAGACAGGGACCTTCATGTAATTTTAGGCAACTCTCTTTTCATTCTGTCATTTATGCCATTCTGTAAATTGGAAAGCAATATTCTTTCCTTATGAGGATGTAAATATTAATGTCTAATAGGAAATCAAACACTGTAATAAAGATCCCTACTGGAAATATATACTAAATAGATTTATTACAAGTGAAGTTCAACAAAGAATTTTGTTTACAGTCATTGAGGAACACAAAGAAAATATCTGCATCTCTAACAGATGGGGATATAAATATATAAGTAAATTTAACCACAAGCTGTTTTAACAGTCTCCAGGATGAAAAAAAAAAAAAAAAAGGACGTTGGATACATCTATGAGAAATTTTTAAAACACCCTTAATTTTAAGCAATTATTTCAGAATTATAACAAAAATTATCTATAATTTAGTTATCTGAAAATCTTTAAAGAAACTGACACACTGCTAAGATTTCATAATTAAGCTAGCAGACAAAAATGGAGTCAATTGTAACTATGAATCATCTAGATTATTGAAAAGAAATTTAGAGCATTAAATGATGAAATCTCTTATCAGTCATTTGCTGGTTATCTGTCAAATTTAAAGAGAGCCTGATACAAGTTTAGAAATAGAATTCAAGATTACTAATGAGAAGCAAAAAAAAGTTTCACTCAAGAATAGGCAATCTTATCTACTTTTTATACACGGAATTTTAAAGGATGTCTTAATGCTAACTCTTCAATGGATTAATTAATGTTTTCATTTTCATGCCATATTTAAAATTTTAAGATTCATTGCCTAATGTGTTTCAAAATAAATTACTTAGGCTGCATTTGCTTATTCTATTTATCTCGACGAAGCCATTTGTCACCTTAAAAAGAGGCAGCAAAATTGTAACATTGATGCGACTAAGAGGCCAAGAAATTAAGTTTCATGTATCATTCAGTGTGTCAATATACAGAGTTCATGAAAAAACCACCATATCTCATATAGGTAAGCCTTGAGGAACACTGGCAAGTGTGGGCTAATACATATGAATTCCCATATTTTACCAGTCCAAAATGTTCTGCAAAAGTTCCCATTAATTTCATTTGTGCTGGGCATGATTATAGCATACTCACCTTCATAATGAGTTGCTGTGAAAATGACTGATAAGGGACAGCATTCATATTAAAAACTAATCTGTACCATCAACGGGGTAAAAATCACTAGGCTCAGGATCAATTATCTAGTTCTCATAGCCTCTTCCTGAAAAGTGGGATAAATAAACTTGGAAAAATTCAAAGTTCTGTCAAATTTAGAACACTCAAGCAAAGGTCACACTGTTTGCTTTTTAGTGTCTAAGATGTAAATATTAATTATAATGCATTAAGAGCTTAATAGCCTAACAAACAGATGAAAAGTCGGGTCATTCAATTCTACTCTAGAACAAGACTCCGTGTAGTTCATGTAATGTGTATTAATCCATAGGTAACTTGTTGCAAAAGCTGTACTTCATTTAAGAGCCATATCTTCCATCTAAAATATTATGCCTCCTTGCAGTGTTTTTGACAAAGTCACAGTTTAAGAAAAGCTATTTGACTTTTAAAGTTGGTTTTCAGCAGCTTCCAAAGAAATCCTGGTAGGCCCATAGGCTAAGTGAAGGCCTAGAATTTCCATAATCTTATCTCACTAATTTTGTTCCATAATTAGAAAAAGACATATTGTTGATGTGGAGCATGGTGGAACTTGGTCTTGCTAAGATGATGCTAGTAGTATAGATTTTTTCATTATAGATAGTCCAAACACATTAAGAAGAGTTAAAGAACTTGTTTCCTGGAAGTGGATCCTTAGCTCAAGTTAATGTGACTTAATCGCATAAACATCTTGAACCAGAACTTCTTGGAGGCAAGATGGATACCAGTCTGAGAAACAATATTTTTAGTTCTTTTCCCATAACATAATATTTGCATTTTGAGAGAATTCTCTTTTTTCTTTTTCTTCTCACTTTACATAAATGCATAGGTTAAAACCAAAGCAAATCAACCAAACAAATCCGTTTATCGGGACTAAAACTAAAAGATAGATAGAATCCAATGACATTACAAGAAAAATGTAGTTGTTACCATAAAACTCAGTCTGCTAAGACAACCTCTCACAGTTCACAAGTAGAATCTGAGTTCGTCCACAGTTTTGCAGAAACTAAAAATATCTCTAGCTTCATCGGCAATTTCTGGAATATAATTTTAGATTAGTTTTTACTATAATGTGAACCTATGTAAAAATGGAATAAAGAAAAATGAAAAGAAAGTAACTCTAGTGATTGGAATACCTATTGCCTGGAAAGAAAGCTTTGAGTTGAAATGTGGACAACTGGCAGTACAGGTAGCCTGGTTATAATTGTGTTCCTTTGATTTTAAGGGCCATACTTTGTCTCCCTCAGACTAGATTCTAGCCAAAGATCATCTGTCTGGTAGAACTCTGTACTGAACTTAAAATATATAAAGAGAAGCAAGAGTCCAGAGCAAGTAATTAGTGGTAGATTTAGGTTAAGGATAAAAGTTAAATTGAAAAAGCATGAAAAACTTAACCAAATATAGGTAAATATTTGGATGTACTGCAGACATGCTTCTTGGACAATTTTTTCTGAATCTGAAGGACTGATTCAGACAGTGGTAGTTATATCACCTTCTGGAAATTTGAGAGCAATATATGCGCTTCTGAAGTTACCAAGTTAAGATGAGTCTGCGATTTAAAATTCTGTTATCTGAAAACTTACTAAGTTGTATTATAGCATTCTGGTCCAGAAATAACTCTTGAGTTTTTTCATAAACCTTGAACACAAATAGGTTTTTCTTTTTAAAGCTTGTTCTTTCTTTTTTTTTGTTTCTTTTTTTCCTCATTAGGCAACTTTGCTTCAAAACTTTCAGAGAGAAAGATGAAAACACGTCAATTAATAAGGAATGCTGAAAACATCTCTTCATTTTGAGGCAACTGAACTGTCTGATATGTTTCAAAACAGAAAAACAAACACTGCTTTCAGTCACCTTTCTGCTCATTCTAAGATAGTGAATGCTGTTCATCACATATGCAGAGATGATATTTTTTACAGCTAATCAGACCACTCACTAAAAATTGAAGTCCAATTGAAGAGATAAATAGTCATGGTTCTCTTGGCAATGCTCAGAAATATTCAGAAAAAAAAAATATTCAGAAAATAGCAATAATTCTGTAAAAAAAAAACCCTTATTTTTTTAATTTTCTAAACTGAGACTTTTTTTTTAATATTATTGAATAAGAATTCCAGGAGAATGAAGATAAAGCTACACAGCAAATGAAGATTAAAAGACATTTATAGCCTGATGTATAGTACAAATTTTTTCTTGCATATTGCAAATTATGTCTTCAGACAACTGGAAGAAGCTTCATGTTCCCAAAGTCTTCAAGTCCTTATGGGGACTTGAAGAAGCATGGTAACTGCTGAAGAGACAACAAACCAAAGGACAATCAACCCAGGAGATTTCTAGGGAGGTTTGACGAAAATTTCCTGACAGAGAGGCTTTGTCTGCTCAGTCTCAAAAACATGGAAGAATCAGTGTGAGAGACAGTATTGGCTGCAGGTGATCAGTTTCAGGATTATGAGGGAAGAGGATCAAGACAAAATGTTGGATCATAATCCTAGATTTTGTGAAAACCGAATTTGGTCTTTGGCATTCCAAGATCTGCTTGTAAGAATCCCAAGACAGTCTTGGAATGCAGTCATGGAATGTAATCATGGAATGCAGTCACAGTTCTACAAATGCCAGAACCCACCTGGACTGAGTCCAGCAAGCAATCCAATCCTTCCTTGTAAAAGGAAACAAAAGGGGTTTCTACAGATATATAAGCAGAAAAGAAGACTAGGGAAATCATGGGATGCTTGTAGGAGGCGGGGGTGGAGAACTGCTGACAAAGGACATGCAGAAGGCCAAGTACTCAATATCTTCTTCAATTTGGATCTTTATAGGTAAGCCCTCAGAAAAGGGGGGTTTCTGAGACCTGTGGGAAAGTCTGGAGAAAGAAGACTTATACTTGGTGGAAAAGGAACATGTTAGGGAACATTTAAACAAAATGGACATATATAAGTTAATGAGACTTGATGAGATGCACTTACAAAATATGGGGGAGCTGACTGATGTCATTGTGAGGTCATTCTTGATAATCTTTGAAAGCTTATGTTGCCTGGCAGAGATGCCTGAGGTTTAGAAGAAAACAAATGTCACTCCTCCCTTCATAAAGGGCAATGAGGAGCATGTGGAAAACTACAGATTTGTCAGCCTCATCTCCATCTCTGTGAAGATGATGGAGAAAATCCTTCTGGAAATTTTTTCCAAGTATTGAGGTCAAGAAAGTGCCTTATATTAGTCAGCAGGTATCTGCAAAGGGGATATAATCTTTGGCAACATAATAGCCTTCTATAATGACAAGACAAGCTTCATGGAAGAGGGAAGAACTGTGAATTTTATTTCTTTTTAGTTTAGCAAGGTTCTCAGCATAATTCTCCCATAACAGCCTCACAGACAGACTTACGATATATGAACTAGATTTGTGAAAAATAAGGTAAATCGAAAACTGGCTTACCTATCAGTTAAAAGGATTTTAACCAGTGGCAGCAAGTCCAGCCACAGGCCAATAACTAGAGATGTATCCAAAGGGTCTCATATTGTTTAATAATTTCATTAATTATGTGCATGATAGAATAGTGTGCAAGTCTGAACATTGCATAAAGGAGGAGTTCCAATAAAATAGAAATTTGTGCTGGCATTCAGAAAGACTTCAACAGGCTGGAGAGATAGGCTAACAGGAAGGACATGAAGCTGAAGAAAAGGACATGACAAGTCCTGCACCTGGGGAAGAATAGGTCCACCTATTCTTGGCTGGTAGCAAACCGAATAGAAAGCAGTTTTGCCGAGAAGGGCATGGGGGTTCTGGTGAACAGCAAACTGAACTTGAGCCAGTAGTGTGTCCTTTCAGTAAGAAAAGCAGCTCAGCCTTGATTGCATTAGGAAAAGCACTGCCAGCAGGTGAGGAATCTTTCCCCTTCTGGTGAAACACATCTAGAGTGCTGGTTCCAGTTCTGGTCTCCCCAGTATGAGAGACAAAGACTTAATAGAATACGGTCCCTATTTAATGGTCACAAAGATGATTAAGGGATTGAGCATCTGTCATATTGGGACAGGCTGAGACACCTGGGACCATCCAGATGGAGAAGAGAAAGCTTAGCAGAAACTGACAAGGATAAATGAAACTAGACTCCCAGTGGCAGCCAGTGAGGGGATAATAGGCTTTGAACACAAGCTAAAATGCAATATATTACTTTTAAATATGAGCAAAAAAGTATTCCTCACTGTAAGCATAATTTTACGCTGGAAACAGGGGAGCTAGGGAGTCTCCATCCCTGGACAAACTTCTCTAGTTTCCTCCTTTTTGTACAGGGGCATTGTACTCAAGAGTGTCCAGAAAGCCCTTTCACCTGAAGAAGGCCTTAGACTCAGCAATTCAAAACCTCAATGTTTCTGTGACATGATTCTTTTATGATAAGGCCACAGGCCAGTTGTACTTATGCCAAATTAACATTTTTAAGATAGATGTTAATGCATAAACTAGCTTAGCAGGTGTACATATCAGCAATTTCTGTTGATCTACCTGAGCCCAAATGGCCCAGCCAGTTAGTGTGGTTACAGTATAAAGAGAATGATAATGGTTACCATTGTGTTAGGCTGCTTCTCATTCCCTGGGCTTAACAGCCGTCAGTCTACTTGTGGGAAAATGTCACAAGACAATCTTTGACATAAATCCATCATAAGTTGAACTTGTATCTTCAAAACCAAATCACTACAGATTTGGTCTGTGGTGGTCAGTGTTGCACAAGGAACACTAATTACAGATCCTTCACCAGTTTTCAGTGTTTTCATGCAATTTTTTTCAGGTAAGTTTAGTGTAACATATCCTATTTCCACCAAGCAAAACTCCTACAGTCATGGAGAAAAAGAAAACTCTAAGATTTTGTCATATTTTTTTTAACTTAGGAGTAGATTTTGTAAGTATCTGGAAAAACAATACATTGTGTGGTCAGGAAGGAAAGGCATTCTTTTGGCTCTGAGAATTCATGAAAGACAGATCCGTGTATAATTGTCAGTATACACTTCAACATTCAGAAGAGCTAAGTTCAATGATACAGAATGTCACTCCTTGAAGAAGAAAAAGGTAAAAAGGAAAGCTGATATGTTTGTCCTCAAGACCATATATGTTGTTTCCTTTAATTTATATTTAATTTTTCTTGAATTCCCACTTTTTCCATCACAGCAGTTATAGAAAGATAGTATTCTTGAATAGAAGCAAGAGGAAGTACTTCTTTAATTTTGTCTAAAACTATATTTTGTAGAAAATTTCTAAATATATTCATAAAATTATTAGCAAAATAGGATCGCTATAGATTTCAGCAATGATAGGCTTGTTGACTAAGTGGGTTGAAACAATGAAGGAAGGAAAGGTTCCTGGTGTCTTAACCTTCCTTAACCAATCTCTTAATTATATCTTTTCCAAACTTTGACAAATCAAAATCCTCATTCCAAAGCACATCCTGTATATCTGTGTTAACCTACTTATTTTTTTAAAGAATTCTAACGTAGCTGATTAAATATTTAAGCCATTATAGAAGGTATGTGAACATGACATTCCATTCCTATACCCAGACCATGTAGGGAAAATTCCAGTAAGATGAGTCAGTGTGATAGCCCCTTTGTGTTGGTTTTATTATTTTTATTTTTTGATTATTCTATTGCTGCAGTGATTAGGAATTCAGGCAATGAGCTAAAACAATATATTACTAGACTGGCAGTCAATCAGATCACTATCACTTCAAACATTGTTTAAGAAGATCTACATTGTTTTATTATTTATATAGCTCCATAGTTCATGGTGCTACATAGAACAAATCAAAGACAGATTCCCTGCCCCCTAAGAGCTTACAGTCTAGGCAAGTACAAGAACAACAGGAGAAGATAACACAGGCAGGGGACAGAGAGGGGTAGTAAATGAAAATAAAGACAATTAGATTACAGTCACATGAAATGCTAATGTTTTTATCTTGGTGGATACAAACTGGGGAGATGAGGTGTTTGAGTAACTTTATTTTTAATTAGAACTATTTTTAAAGGAAGGCCAGAAGAAAAGGGCTTTGAAAATAAATTTCATACTTTCAGACGTGCTTGTAGGAAGGCAGAGAGGTAAGACTGGAAGAGAACAGGACACTAGCATGTTTGAGGTTGGAGAGCAATGATCTTCTAAGTAAGAGAAGCCAACCTCACCCACCCTTTGTTTTCCGATACATCCTTGAAATTCTGACAGAAACACGATCGCTTCTGTACACCTAGTTCTGCCTTAAATATTATATCTGTACATATTTGGGGCTGTATTGGATAAAACCTTGATTCCTCTTAAGTAGGAGTTCTCACACTTCTTTCAAAGGAGTATTTCAGTTATGTTTTGTGTTTGTTGATGTATTTGGAGACTAAGTGAAGTTGTGTCTGAAGTTCTGCCCATTTTTCTAATATCCTTAACCTCAAAACAATAAACCATTATTTTGTAGAATAATGTTTTACATCTTAGTATGATATTACCTCTGCTCATGATCCCTTTTCCCTGAAAATATTTTTATTTTGTAGAATATTAGGAATTTCTCCTATTGTGGCTTTGGATTTTGGCACAATATATTTTCTTCCCTGATAAAGTATGTTTTTTCAATTCTGAAATATTAGCAAGTTAGTGTAGTAGGACTAAACTGTTATTTTGGGGGTTGTGAACATTCTATGGATGAAATCAGGAAAGATTAATGAACAGAGCCTCAAGTAATAATAAAATGAAAGAAAATGTTATTTCAAATCTATACTGAATTCTTCAACTGAAAACTGAGACAGAAATTTCAGAAAGAAATAGCACATAAAAAATCTCCCAGATACTCCCTGTATATGTCTGTACTTCTGTTTATATAAAAGGAGAATACCATTAAAAAGGCCTGCTGATGTCTATAATTGGACAAATCCTCATCTACTGTAAAGCACCAGAGATCTCTTGATTTCATCCAACCATTTGACTCATTATTTTCACTACCAGTCCTCCACAAATTACATTTATCAACAACATAAAAGGGGTTTCATCCTTTTTTTCTACTTCTCTATTGCTATACAACCATGCTGAGGCAACCTGAAGATATAAATAGTGTGTCTTTTGTGTCTTAAGATGTCTATTTTCATTGAAACGAACATGGGGGAAAAACGTTCTGTTTAATTTTTACCTCCAATTATCATCCAACAGGCAGCACCATTTCACTGAGCTATAACTGCTTTAAAATTCTTCTCTAGAGTGACATTTAAGGTCAGTCAGAGAAGCACCCATCATCCTGTTCTGAGAAATCAGCAGACTAATTAAGCTGTTTTATGAGACCAGATAAAGCAATTATATATGGATTCTGAATCTTCATGGGCCAGATCCTCTCTTGATTTTTGCTGGCAAGTTCCATCAGTTTTAATGACAGTACAGAAATTTATACAGCATGAAAATTTTTGAATTTTGGGAAAAGCCTTTCAGAGGCCTATCCAAACAATGAATTTTTCTTCAGAATTCAGGACTTTTATTTTTTTTTTTTTCAGCAGTAAAAAGAAAATGAAGCTTTTGAAGAAATTTGAAGAAATTTAAAGGAATTTTGCCTTTTCAAGTACAAAACTATCAGTAGTATTTTCTACTCTTTTGGAGGTCAGGTCTTTATTAGTCAATTTTCTGTAAATGCCTTAATACAGAAATAATTACTAATGGAAAACAAAGTAACAACATGAGTTAGTGTATGACTGTTGAAAAAAACCCCATTATACTACTGTGAATCTGTGAAGCCATGCATTTCTAGTCTTGATCTTTAATAAAAATCTCCAGTTACTTTGCATGTTTCCCTCAATAATGGAAGGTTGAAATTCTGACTGAAATTTTAATTAAGCTACACTACCTCAGTGATAGAAGTTTTGTTCCTTGGGGAACTTTGACCCAATAAAATATTTGGGACATATTCTGCATTCACTGTTACTTTAGCTCACAAAAAGCTTAATGAGAATTAGTCTTGAGCATTAAGGTGAGAATGAAATCCTGCTTATTTCAACATCCTCAATGGAGAAAAGAACAGTGTGTTTGAATATAATACAGCATTTTATTACATGATTTTACAAATTTTATTGTAAATCATCAACCAAATGCAACAGCCAATTTTTTCCATTCCAAGCCATCATAATTAGAAGTTTTCATTGTGTTATGACAGTTACTCTTTTCCCCTTTGTGTTGCAAAGAATTAACTTAAATATAAATTTTGTATGTTTACTCATTTCCAGAAAAATTGCTTAAAATGTTTTTATCTTCTTTATACTTCCAACAAAGATAACCTGTTCTTTGTTATCACATAAATGGGGATGAAACTCACAAATATAAGAGAATTTGCTTTCTCAGTCCCTGCTCACAATGGAAATGGCCAGCTCAATCTCTGTGAAGATTTATGATAACTGGGTAGTAGACACAAACCTCCCATTTACCCCCAAATTTCATGATATAATTTCTACAGTTTGGATTATATATCTTCTATTTCTGTGCCACATCTTTACTCACCGATGACTTATTATCTATGACTATTTCAATGATTTGGGGGTGTATTTTAAAGTTTTGGGGGGTTAAAGTCAAATTTTTTCCATGTAACGACCATCTAAATAATCTTTTTTGGTTGACATAACATTCCTACATAGTCCATACTATACATTTCTTATTGAGATACAAATAAATTTACAGTAGACAGAGGTGCAAGATTCAGCATCTTTAGGGCAGTATTTCAAAATGTTATGTCCAGGACCTCACCATAGTCAGGACATATAAGTTAGCTTTGAAGCAGCTAAGAGCCAAATCCTGCAAATATTATCAAAATGTGATGTAATGGCTTCTGTCAGAAATCCCAGCGAACTCTCTCGTCACAAATTTAGTGGCAAGAATTATCAGGATAGGGCACTAAGCTGAAGCTAAGTAACAGTACTGACACAAAGTACTGCACATATGTTGCTCAAATCACGCAGCAAAACCAAACCAACTAAAACTGACATAAATGTAATGCTTTCTTTTTTTCTTTTTTTTTTTTTTTTAATTTTGTGCATTGGATTCAAACAGCAAACTGAGTGCATATTAACTTCTATCACAATGTGGTCAAGAGGTCTGTGTCTTTTACCATTTACACACAATTGTTCATGATAACATGTTATCAGCTTAGTGGAAGCCAGGGGTGTGGCATGGTAAGCAGTGGTGGTAGTGCACCTATTTTTTTTTATATTATATAACTTGAAAATATGTCTCTTCTAAGATTCCTTTTTCATGATAAAAATAGTTTTCACCAAACGTTGGTGGTGCGCACGCACTATCACTCATGCTTGGCATCACACCCCTGACGGAAACACATGTTCTTATTTTGTTGATAAAAAGTATTACAAAAATTTCCATACAAAAACTATTTTCATAGAAATCTTGCATTTCCACAAATAAACCTGAACATTTTTTTTTTTTTTGGAAAAAAAAAAAACTGCTCAAGAATATTGTTCATTTAGTACTGTGACTGTATTGAAAAATGCAGTCCTCCTTTAGGTTCTTGACATTCACTTCTTTTAGTGACCCATCCCTCTTCCAACATTAGCGAGAATCGCACAGGCTCCATTGAGTTCAATTAGTAGCAGGAACAAGTGTTTCAAAACCCATTCAGGCTAAAATGCAAGCCCTCTATGTGTGAAATGCACTGCTTCCCACCCCCCTCCCTCTTTTCACAATTATAGAAAAAAAAATCAATTGCTTATATCTAAAGTTTGTAAGATACATTCCTTTGTACTAAGGAAAGTTTCTTTCCTCTAAAATTGGGTCAAAATTCTGGAAATATTTTTGTTGGGTTTTAGATCAAAGTTCCAACCCAGCTAATTTTTTTTTGTAATTATTATTTATTTACTTAGTTCAGTGCCACAAACAATTAAAAAAAAAAAAAAAAGCAGGTGAGCATCCTCATATTTATTCTTGTATTCATGGGATTCATGTTTCTTCACTTTTAACATTTCTTCCATCCAGGATGATCCATTGCCTTGTCCACTTGGTAGTTTCAGTCTACCAGCAGTTACCAACTTTTCTGTGCTGGGAAGAACATATGGTTTCTTGTTCCACTACAGTTCTGAGACATTACTTTTACTAGACTCTGTCTGTGGTTTGTATCATCTCGGGCATTTATTCTCCCTTTTCTGGCAACTGTTGAACTTCAAAAGGAACCTGTAACTTCTCACTGAGACTGCATTTGAAACCAGCCACAAAACTCACATGGAACATTCATTCATTCAGAATGGTGAAAACCCATGACAAACAGTGTAACCCTGCATAACTTGGTTGATCCATGATGCTTGTGATTCGAGTCTGGCCATTGCAACTGCTGAGATCACAGAGTCTCTAGTTCATAGACACAGCGGCATGAGGTAACTCATTTTATTTTGCACTTCTTGCATATTTCCACAGGAAACATTCTCGCAAGGTTGTTTGGAAAAAAGACGACAGTTTGTGCTTGGGTTATTTGGCTTCCCAGCTCTATGCCATGGTTTCTTTGCCTGGCAACCTTCTGTCGTTAAATGTGTGCATGTTGATAACTTCTTCTGTTTTCACAATAACAGGGGCCTGTGGCTTGTGTTTTAATCGACGCTGACACTTCAGAGACATCCTTAGCTCCTCTACCATGGCACTACAGAAGGACCTCTACAGAAGGAAATAAAGGAACAAGAAAAGAAATAGCTGTAAGAAATTACTAACTGCAATGTCTAGAAACAGATTCACTGTACTGGCACACACTTGTCATTCTTTGCTTTGTCCCAGTCTGAAGCTCAAAACGAATTGCTGGCCTTATTATATGCATCACTGTATATGCATATTACTATTTAATAATAATTAAAATTACTTATCAAACTGTGATGACTCAGTGTAAAAATCACCTTATCTGTACAATTGTTTTTCTGGCAGGTACTAAATCTGGATGCATATGTTACATAAAACTACTTCAAGCAGATTTTCTGTCAACATGTCAGCTTTACAGTACAGTATCTGTATGTTACATATCTGTTAGGCATTCAGTAGAATCTCCTTAGCCATATTTCAAAATAATAATCACATTTCTGTGGGATAAAGTGAGAGTTCTTCCACAAAAAATGAAGTTTTAGTATAGGAAGTTTGCCTGAATTCATCTTTAAACAATGTTAAAATCTAGATGTATTACTGAAAACTGATATTTACTCCATAATTTATATCATTTGTATATAAACACTTTTACCGCTACTGATTATCGTTTAAGGAGTATGTGTTTGCAAAAAAAAAAAAAAAAAAAAAAAAAACCAAAACAAACAAACAAACAAACAAAAACAACAAAAAACCACAGCAATTCAGATTCATTGATCTTAATGAAAAGTGTATTAGTGTATTATTAAAAAATTTATTAATGTTTACATCAAATCCTCAAAGCTCTTTTTCTACTTTGCAGTGCAAGCAATTTTAAAAGTAAAATAAAAGCTCTATTCCCTCAGTCTGACTGAATTTTCAACTGCTAATGATGTGTTGAGCAATTAACCTTCTTCAGTGTGAGAACTGGAGTATCAAATGACATATGGCAGTAAGAAAAAAACTCACTTTTGGGCTTGGCATCATAGTTTAACTTAAGCATTTTCCAGGTAATGGAGAAATATACTGACTTAATAATCCCAGAAGATGAGATGTTAAAACAAGCCTCTGACAATTGCTCTCAGCCAAAGCAAATTTGAGGTGTGGTCTAACCCTTTGCATTTTTCTCTCTTAATAACTAATCTCCAGGCCAGGGACATGATCAGGAAAAAAAGGCAGATGAACAAATGAAAAACAAACAACCTATCGAACAAGAACCAAAAAGTCAAACCACCTAGAATTACTCTAACTATCTCATGACCATTTTTTGATTTTTTTTGATTAGTGGTAGTCAATATATAATTGTCTCCTTTGGCTTTCAAATAAAAACCCTGCTTCATTTCTGAACTGTTATATCTTCATTATTCATACAAACCTGAAGCTTGGTGATTAGATCCAGAAAATATTTAAACATCTCACCCTACCCAGTTCACTGAGAACCTAGATTGAAACTGCATTCATAAAATCTGCATTCAGCTTCCAGCCTACAGGGCTGAAAACAGTAAGGCACTCAGCTTTTCCCATTAAATTTTACAGCCTTGTCATTTGGCAATAGTAGAAATTCTGTGAAACACATTGGTGCTTGGCTTAGTTGTGGATCCTATTAGAATTCACATTCCAGTTCTCCATGCATGGTTATCAATCCAATAGGTATGCTCTGAAAGGACCAAACAAGGCAAGTTCCTTAAAAAGTGTGGCAACAGATAAAGAAGAATATGTGGCAGATACCCTTTTCTTCAGTGCAGCAAGCCATCAGCTGGAGAATTAGGGCTGAACACAAGTCACATTTAAGAATGTCAATATAATAGCATCTTCTGCCAGAGAGATTTAAGCTTGTGTCTCAGTAAACAGCTATAAATAACCTACAGGCATTAGACCATTCCAAGGTAAAGTCACTTGCAGTTGCTGCTTACTGATGTTCCAATTGGCATGGTAGCAGTTAACAGAGGCATAGAGAGAGAAAGGGAGACAGGGAAAACATGAGCTGTTCTGTAGATTAGGGATGAGACCACACAGCAGCAGAGGAAGGACTTCAGTAGTAGCTCCTGTTTCACTGAGAACTTCAATATTTTTACATAAAATTCCATTTTGTGCAGAAGAGTGCAAATATGAGTTATCTTAATTAGGAATTAGAACTGAGCATGAATCCAACAAAGCCTGAACAAATGTCCTCTTCCCTAACCCTTTGCATGAATAAGGAAATGGGCAGGTAGGAAGTGAAGGAAACTATAATCTCGCTCTGGGTGTGATACACTTCCTTTGAAGCATTTCTTTCTCCTGCTGAGTTTGAAATAAAGGAATAATGCCTACTCAACTTACAGCAGAAATGATTTTACCACCTACAACTAAGAAAAGTTTAAGTTGTGAATCCAAAGGAGAAGGTATATTTCTCTGGTTCAGAGCCAAGTACATGTCCTTCAGAGGCAAAAGTTTGGCATTTCTGGTGGAAGAGAGCTCTGCAATGTGCACTGGGTTGACAACCAAGACAGCTTTTTTTGTGTGAATGAGGTGGCTAAAATTCCTGATTG
This sequence comes from Pyrgilauda ruficollis, assembly GCF_017590135.1. NCBI lineage: Eukaryota > Metazoa > Chordata > Aves > Passeriformes > Passeridae > Pyrgilauda > Pyrgilauda ruficollis. The sequence continues at coordinate 4,523,378 of NW_024525823.1, read as the reverse complement.
AATGGTCTGAATGTAATATGTCAGATCTTAATGCATGAGGTATCTTTGCTGATCTTTGTGTAGAAAGTAGAAAACTGTACCTCCTTATCCTGCTATACTTTGAAAGAAAATATTCAATTCTCTTAAACTTTCCCTTTTTTCTAATAAAGTGCTGTTGCTTAAGATCAAAACTGCCATTATGATTCTGAAATTGAAATTAACCCTGAAATATTTTAAAAGGGCAAGATTTAATTTAGTATTCCCTAATGGCTTAAAGGCTAAATTGCTAAGGCTTGAAGATCTTGGCATTTCCACTATGTGAGGAACCTAGCATATAGCTCAGGAATTTCATAGAGAACACATTAAGAAGTAAATGGTGCAACTCAGCACTACACCACTTGTAGCCATGGTATGGCTCTCACCTCTGGAATTAAAGACCTAGCTAAAACATTCTGAGGAACAAAATCCTTCTAAATTTTAAAATGATGCATTAGCTCTTAAAACTTTAAAGATTGTGCTCTTTGTCTTTTTTTTTTTTTTGCCAAGGCATCTAAAAAGAGTGCCAAACTAGAACAAATCCTTTTCAAGTAGAATCAATCCACCAGAACCATTGCAAAAATCTGCATATGACATTAATTTTTAAGTAATATCAGCAAGAAATGGATTACAACCAACATCCAAGAGGTGAGAAGATACATGTCAACATTCTGAAATTCCCTGAAAATGATATCTCAAGAAACCTGACAACACATTTTACATGGATATGAAAACTCATTAAAAGGGAAATGTTTTAATGACTGACAGTCTTAATAAAGCAGATACCATAACTCTGAGAGTTATTTTATATATTCTTCCATTTTATGTTTTCAAATTATTTTTTATAAATTTTTATGTGATCTTGTATGCGCATATGGGAATAAAAATATTGGTTCTGATTAAGACTATTGTTATATATCTTCTATTTGTTTGCTTGTTTAAAATTTCACTTACTAAAATAGTCATGTATTTTAAAAATGCAATTTCAAGGCTATGTAAGAGTTTAAGATTCAGATATTTTTTTTTCTTTTCTATCTGAGAAATATAAGGAAGAGTTTTCACACATATTAATAAAGTAATATTCACTAAATTTTAGAAAGTATTTATGGTTAACTTTTTTAATTGAAATTAAAAACATTTTTGTCTAATTTCAATTCTGATCTCTGTAGTCTCTATTTTCTATACGGCTAAACTTTGTTTTCTTTCAATGTTAGGATAAAATTTTTTGAATAATAAGACATGAAAACTAGAATTTATTTTTTTGTGACAGATAGAAGACATTTTCAGGTGTGATTTTAGAAAAGATAATCCAATGTCTTGATCCTTTCTATTCAATTGCTAAGGGAAAAGAGCATAATGTTTACAGAACTGAAAGGCTACATTTCAAAACTGTTGTCCATCATGGAATTGAGCACTTTACTGTATATTACAAGACTCTCCACTTAATTCAAAGAAAATAACCTCTTGCTCCCAACTTACCTTCCACACTGCAGGCATGTTACAAGAACATCAGTTATTATCGATTTTTCACTAACCCTTACAAAATCTTAAGTTGTCTTCTTAAATGCTACCAGAAAGTAAATGCTGCCTCCAAGTCATCTTAGATATAATCAAATGCTACAAGAATTTAAGGACAGCATACAGCTCTCTAAACCATAGTGCACATAAGTGTTTCTGTTTTGTTGCAGCATATCATGATAAAACATTACAAAAAAAGTGTACAAAAGATCATTTTAATCAGAACTGTAGTTCTTAACCTGCAAACACAAAACAATTCTGAAAAAAGCTCATCTCCTTAAGATGAATAAAGAAGTAACTGACACCTCTGACAGTCTTTGCCACAGCTGACATCTCACAAGTCATGGAAAATCAAGATGAGAATTTTGCAGAATGTTACCACTGCTTACAAGCTTACAAGCTGGTTAGACAGCTTATGCATGGCTTTACTACATGAGACAAAAAACGTGGTTTTGCACACATATATTAATATGAAAGGTAGATAATACTTACACTGCTTTCATTATTTTGCTTTATGGGAATTTAGAAAGGTAATTAGAATTCACAATAACATTTGTTAGACACATAATTATGAGACTATCACCATAGATTTTTCTTTTAACAGTCTAAAAAGAACAACAGGAGGAGAGAACAGCATGCCTGCACCACTCTAAACATTCTGATTTAGGTGATTAGTACTATGCTTTAAATTTTAAAAAATCTCCAATTGCTGGTTTATATTTTTCCCTTCTTTGATGGAGATAATATAAAGATCACTGTCAGCATTCAATAAAAGGATCTAAGATTTACTGAGAAGTTCATTACTTCCAGTTTTGTCCATCAGACATTACTTGAAGATTTGTTTAATTATCTTAAAGCAGTAACAGCAGTAATCCTGTATTGTCTCTTTGTGTTATGGGTCATTGTTCTAGCATCCAGGAGGACATAGCAATCAAACTGCTTTTTGTCTTGAAGTTAGCTGAGAATGAATGCACAGTCCTACCCTGACTCTCCTTCCTAATCACTTTCTGATTCCCATGCCACTCCTTCAGGAATTTTAAATATGAATGTGGAAAACCTGTCAATCTTAAACCCTCTAGACAGAAAAACAAATTCTATCAAAATGTTGGCTTAGGATCACAAAGAGATGAAAAAATAAAGAGAAAATACCCTCAGAAAAAGTGAAAACATTTATCACAGTAATTGGAGTACAAGCATTTCGAAGTTGAAGTGTACTTGTAATGATCCAACTTTAAGGTTGTTTAGTTATATATGTATTCTTAAACATGATGGTAGATCAAAGGTTGCAGATGTGCATACTAAACATTTCTATATATGCATAATATAGTTGCATTAAAAATATTTTGCCACTGACTTTTCTGATGCAGTACAGTTTAAATCCATAGCAAGTATAATGCACAAGTACACTCCAGACTAAATTCACACCAATTACCTGAACACATCACCAGTATATTCTCAATTTTCAATAAAGCAATTATTTGGCATTTTTGTAAAAATGGAACAAGCAAACATTTTAGGAAGTTATTTACAGACCAAAATATATTATAGACCAAAATATATGTTACTTATATGAAACAGAAATTTCATTGCCCACTCAAATGAAGACAATAATATCAAGCAAAATGAAAATTTGAATTCCACAGATAAAGCTTTGTGTTCACTGTAGTATCTACAAAATCACCACCAGCAGAGTAGTTCCAGACAGCTTGATGAAGCATGAGGTGCTTTACCCTGTAAGTGAATGCTGGTTGTTTCAAGGACTTTTTAGTAGCTATTTGACAGAGAAGATCAACAAAAGTCTGATGGGACTGACCCTTCCTATAACAAAACAACACTGAAACAATTTTCTGCAGGCTGAGTTTCTTTCTCACTGAGTTTTAGAGTTATGAGATGAACTTAGATGACACACAGGACCTCACTTCAGGCGACATCTTGTGTTTATTGTAAGTGTCTCCCAGTGGGACAATAAAATTCCAGCTTTCCTTAAATAAATTATCAACTGGTGTCAAAAAAAACCCATATAAAACAAACAAGCAACAAAACCCCACCAAAGAACAATTCTGCCACTCTCAAATTCTAAAATTTATTTCTTAACAGAACAAAATGCACTCTGGTGGATGACAGACTTCCAGGAAAGAAACACTTGAGTTCATTTAAAGTCTTCTGAAACTATTTTCCTTGTTTCCAGCCTGACAACTACCCTTCTTCCTGTGGTTGATGGGGAGCTTCTATTAGTGCAGAAAGCTTTTTTCAAAGTGGTTTTGTTTGGCTCTGCCAGCAGCCTTTCTGGCCATCACACTGACCATGATGTTTTTCTGACTCACCTGTGGACCTAGGCTGGGGCAGAAGGGATTGCACTTGTGTGGTTCCACTCTTTCCTCTCAGAGAAATCCCAGAGGATGTCATAGGGCAATTGCTCATCAGCCCCGAGGGCTCTCTCTCATGCAGGATTCCACAAGGTTTCATCCTGTCATCTCTCCTTTCAACATGTATATGAGGCCACTGAGGAGATAATGAAATAATTTGGGCTGTGGTGTCATCGACACGCAGATGATACACAGTCCTACTCTATTGTCAGACCAGGACCGTGCAGTCATTTTGAGCTTCCAGTGCCTGGCTGAAATAGGGGAGTGATGGCAATTTAATCCCAGGGAGACAGGTGCTGTGCTGGACAGGCAAAGGCAAGCAGTCAGAAGATATCTTCTATCCTCATTTTTCCTCTTCGGGAAAAGGCTGACAGTCCCATATTTCTCCAGATTTGGGTCTGTGTTTTTAAACTCAGAGTGGCAATAAGTGCTATTTGTCATTAGTGTTTCAGTCAGAGGCAATAATTTCCACTCATGTAAACCTTGTGACACCAGTCCAGATCTTCTTCCAGAACGTGGTACTGCTGTCTCGTGTCCCTGGACAATTGCTACACAGGACTGGCAGGTCCTTGTTTAACAAGGACTGAGATCAATTAATAGTACTTCAGCCATGTAACTGTCACTGAGAAAATAAATAACAGAATAGATGGCATTGCCTAACTGGTTTAGAACAATAACCACTGCAATGTAAATGGGTGTGTATTTTGCAATCACATCTGTGCAGATATTTCTCTGCCTTTCAGCAGAGGTGATCCTGGTTGCACTGAGTCAGTCCCCAGAGATCTGGCATTCTCAGCCACAGGATGTGAAGGGTCATTCACCTGTTGAATCATCTTTGATCCATCATCATCCTTGTCAAAGGAATGTCAGGTTTCTTGATCACCAAGCATGGTGAAAGGAAGTGATGATGATATGTAATTAATGCTGTGTGATACCAATCTGTCTGGATTAAAATGCTTTGTATAACACGATTTGAAAATAAATAGTTAATTTTACAGAGATGTTTTAGAAAATAAATATAACCTTTCTTACCTGAATTCTAAACAGCCTTTTTTTTCAAAGTTTGCTCAGATTAAATCCTCTGTACTTTATTCACTGTAAAAATTTATACTAGTTTTATAGTCCAATGTGATAGTATGAACTCAGTGAGAAATTTAGCATGGCCTCAAATCATATTGAACAGAGAGAGACTGTTAGTATTAACTTAATGCCAAGGTTTTCTACTGTTTTGGAAACACTGTTACAGCCATGTGGCAGTACATAATGTCAAAATTTTAGCACCCATTTCTCAGCAATTATATGGTTTCATCTGACAGTCAAGGATATTTTCTCAATCTAAAAGGTAGTGAGAAATGCTTGTTGTTATTTTGCTGACCATACAAAAGTCAAAGTAAATAAGTCAGCTGAACTAAACTGTATTTGCTACTACATTTAATTGCAGCATAGCAGATCAACTAAAATCAAAAGTTTAATGTTTTATATTAAAATATTATATGCTAAAGTAATATTTAGAGGAAGACAATGAAAAATTATTAGAAAGACATGAATGCTTTATGATCTAACATTTTTTCCACTGGAATGAAAAAATGTTTTTAGAGGAGAAAATAATCATCTAATGTGTTTCTTTCTACTGATGAGTGAAAGTGAACCATATTTGCTATAACGGATGCAATGCTTCCATAACTCAGATCTACAATTTAATTCTGATCTTTGACTGAAGGAATATGGAACTTGTGTACTTGTGTACTTATGTATTTATGTATTGGTCAACTTTACATACGCTCCTATATTTTCAGTTGTTTTTTGAAAAACACAATTAAGACATTAAAAATAACTCAGAAAAAAGGTCCATTACCAAACAGATACTGGTTGAGCTGCAATCAAAAATCAAAATAGAGTTATTTGTTTTAGTATTTTATTGTTTGCAAATTACTTTAAAATGCCACAGTTGGTAACTTGCTTTTATCCTTTTTTTTTCTCCTGTTAAAATGTTTGGGGGTGTGGATTGGATTTTGGTTTTGGGCAGGGTTTGTTTTGATTTGTTGGGTTTTGTAACAATTCCTCCCCTTACAAAATATTCTCTAATATATAGTTACATGGTTTCCAGGAGGGTATTTAATTAAAATGAATACCTGAAATTCACGTAATCTCTACACTTACATACAAATTAACCATACAAGTTTGTACATACTCATACAGTGCTCAGGGGACTACAGGATGATAGAAGTTCCTACTTTTCCAACAGCATATCTGTAGAATGCAGTGTGCTAATGCTGGAAAAACATTTTCTTCCATGACCTGTCCCAACTGCTGCTTTTTGCAGCCGAAATTACAATTTCTGAGGTTACTCCATTAAAAAATGTGACACAAAAATACAGAACTACATCATTGACTGTGGTTCATAAAAAAGTTACTTGGGATATAAATCCCAATGCTTTTACTTCAATTTACCAAGAATGTCCACATTCTTTTGTTTCTTGTAGCCTGAGGAACAGGCTTTTCAACTTTAAAATCTTTTGAACATTTCTCCCCCTGGAAAAAAAATCACTAGGCTGAGATTTACTTTGGTACTGTTCCAAAACTATTATAAATTACTGTCCCAAATTCAAAGGTTTTTAATATTAAACTATTAGGAATATTTTTGAACTCCAGCAAAACTGGTAAAACTGAATTTTTTGAGAAAGTACAGAAAATTAATTTAGTGAGAACTAATTTTGTAATTTCGTAAAATTTCAAATAATAACCCAAACCACAACACCATAAAATACCATGGTAAAAAAGAAGGATTCTAAAACCTTTTAAGTTTTTTATATAAAACAATTGAAATATGATTTTGCACTGTTGGTGAGATAACAATTTAAACAAAGATTAGAATACTGACTTTCTATACGTCCTGCTGACAAAGAAGCATCACAATATTTCAGCAATTATTAAATTTTCCCTGTAAGTCTTTTTCGTATAGGAAAAGGTGTAAATTTGCACTTGGCTGACATGAGCTCTAAAAAGCAGCATTGTAAGACATAATGAATGAAACTTATCCTAGTACAAACAGATTGTAAAGGGACCTTGGAAAATAAACTCTTGTTAGCATTTACACTGACTCCATGTAAACAAACTGAGAACCAGAAGTTTTTGAGAGAAGCAAAATCAGGATGACGAGTAACTGCATATGGGCACAGTGCAGCAGCTGTTTCAACCTCTCAGCTCTTGGCCCCTCCTTGCCTCTTGAGAAGGGTGTGGGACAACTACATCAATAAAACCAGGTTTGCAGATAACTTCTCCAGCCAATGTCACCCTCTCCAAAGAAACCCTGAGCAGGATAGGCAGAAGGACAACAATTTACAATGGTGACAACAAGCAATGGTCTATATATCCATGGCACTGCCTTCATCGATATTGTGAATTTCATCCTAATGTTTTCAGCAGTGCACATGTAGTTTCTATCACACAGCTGACTCTTAGAGTAGTATCTAATCTCTGTCTAAGGGTGGTATGAAATTGAAAATAATCTCAGAGGATACTTTAAAAAAAAAAAAACTCTGAACACACAAAATCAAAGGAAAGGTCAATAAATTCTCAAACTGAGAATCATCAATATAGTATGCTAAATATTAGTGGTCTTCAAGATCAATGTTTTCCCTGGTATTTCCTATAATAATATGAGCTATACAAAACTAAATATGTGAAATGGACATAAACCCATAATGCATTGATGTACATCAATTAAAAAAAAAAAAAAGGAAAGACAGAGTAATTGTTTTAAATGGCTTCTGTTTCTAACCTTGCTTACTCACTGCCCTCTGAGTGCCTGTTATAATAAGGGAGAAGGTCATTCAGCAGCAAAAGCAATTACAAAATGCAAATGACTGAGCATTTATTGTCAAGATTGGCTAGATAAAAAAGGTCTGATAATAACATGTTTCCAAGTAGATTACATAATTAGATGTTTTTATCATAAACAATGGGAAATAATCCAAGCCTTTAACACTTTCAGAAAGGCTGCAATTAAACAATAGGTAAGCATTGCGATGTAAATTTTATTTAAAAGTGACAATTAAATTTCCCTCTCAGAAATTAGAAAGCACCATCTTGTGGTTGCTCTGCAGGAATGCAGTCAGGTCAGCCTCTGACCTACCATCTCCTTCTGCCCTTTCCCATGGCACTAACTGGAATATCAACACTCTGCCATAGACAAGAATATGTGCCCTTGTCATTCCCAGCACTTTCTCTGAAGGCAACAGTGAGACTATGGATCAGGCAAGACTAGAAGGGTTATCCAGTCTAAAACACACCAGGTTACAGCATTATTAAAACATGTGTGTGAGGTAGAAAATTCAGGATTCTTAGAAATCACAGCAAAACCACATTTAATTTCTAGTAAGACCAAATTGTACCATAACCTAAAGACTCTGCAATTCATTAAAGCTGCATCAATTTTTGAGCCAGTTAGGATCAGAAAGTCTTATTCCTGCTATCCTTACATTATAAAAACATGTTTTGAGCATTTTGCAGAAAGTGTTTTAAATTATTGTATTCAATTCATTTCAGGCAAGAGTCATCCAGATAAATTTGTGCCATCTCCAAAGACATAGTTAGTCTCATATACAGGTCACAGCTCAGCATTCAGAATTTCTTGTTCTGTGGAAACTGCAGTTGTAAGTAAAACAGTTCTGTCTCTAACACACGTACATTCCTAGCTACTGATCTCTGCTTTGGGCCCAGTTCTTCCAAGAGCTCAGTCATTGTGTCTTGTGAGATAAATTATCCACACTGATCTTTCTCAACTCAATTGTGCAGCTGAGCAGTGAATTATTTAACATGGAATGTTCAATAGTTTTTGTCTTCCCTGTAAATGTATTTGAAATATAAACAAGTATTAATGTACTTATTGTTTTTATTGCTTTTATAATAAATTATAAATAAATAACTGTTTCAGAGAGATTAATTTAATTGATGTTTATGTTATGGTTTGATTGTATAACTCCAGATATACTTTGTTGACATTACTGTTTCAGTACATGTTGAGACTGAATCTAGTACTTTTTACTACAGGAAGCATATGAACTCATATTTTAACTAATAGTTAAGGTATGAGTCTCAATTCACATTATTTGAAGTACATAACAGTTCAAAATTAATAAAATTTACATCTGCTATTTTTACACAAGCATACCTAGTTCCACCCTGCTGAAGGCTCAATGAGTTTTGAATGGCTAGAAATGGTAGCAGAACTTAATCCATATATAGCTGTTTTCATATTCATAATGACTGGATTTTCTGGAAAATAATTAGTAATTTAAGATACGTATTTTTCAAGCAAGCTAGCTTTAGTAAGTGCCAGTGACTGGCAGTCTAACTTTGATAACATCCAGGCTTATCTTTGCTTTTGATAGGTGTCAATAAGAGTGGAATTTCCCTCTGTCTGGAAAGTGTTGTGGTGGCATAAAATCATCTGTTTCACAGACAGTCTCAGGAGTGTCATACATTTCCTTCTGACTTTTAAACACATCAGGGGCATGGATGTTTTGAGCCATCTTTTCTTACAAGATGCAACATTTTTTATTTTAGTGAATAACTCCATTTTATCTGTTGTTTGTCTGAGCTTGATTCCTTTCAAAATTTCATTTAGACACCAGACAATATCTCTGTTTCTGCGTAAGCTCCAAGAGCAGGGTGACATAAAAAATTATAAAACTCCATATCTATATTATACAATTCCAATCTGCATTGCCTCCCCACTGGAAGTAAAAATGAATATTTGGTACACATTAAAAACCACTCATGCCCACTTATATCTCAGGATACTCCATATACTCAGCAGCTGAAGTTTTCTGATTCATTTTGCTTCCTTGTCTCTTAATATGACCTTTTATCTTCCCTCTTTCCAAATACTGACAAACACTATGCCAGAAGGATACTCTGATTCCTAAGGGATGAAACCACCAAAAACAGGTGCCTCTTCTGTCCCCACAGGATATCCAGAGCAGCACCATTTGCATTGTTTACTCATTTCAGCAGGACTTGTAGAGACTGGTTTCCTCATCTCACCCTAGGCTACAGATGCTCCCTCTCCTAGGCAAAGGGGATCTGCTATACGTGGAGAGGTTGAAAGAAAATGTTTTCTGAAAGTCTTCAGGTGCTGCAAGAAGGGTGGTTGAGGGGATGCTGGGGTAGGCCATGTGTAGGGATGCAAGCATCAGCTTCCTCTTATGTTCATTCCATAAGTAAAACTGCAGTGAAATTTCAGTGGTCTGCTGATATCAGGGTATGTGGGAGCAGCAGGGAGGAGATGGAAGGTAAATGATTGGAGGCAAGGAGGAGAGAAAGGAGAGAAGCCTGACTTAACTCAGCTGCTTCAAATTTATTCCTAACTTTTAAAAGTATCTAAATGCTTGATGATGAAACCTTTCTGGTACAAATGCTTTTGAAAGTCACATTCCTCCAGTTACTGCTATCTCTATCCAACACTAATGAACAAACAAGTGAGAAAAACCAAACATAAAGGAAAAATTAAAAAAAAAAAAAAAAAACAAACCCAAACCAAACAAAAATAAACAAACTCTTCCCCCTCCCCCTCCCCAAACTAAAGGACTTAAAGGAAACAAATCCTTAATTAGAAAGTTGCTGTTTGCTTCCCCTCACAACTTCCAACATGCTGCTATTGTCACATAAGTATTTACAACCTGTAAAATACTGAACTCATGTAACAAAATTATTATCAAAGCAGTCCTATTTTTCTAATGGAGTGCGTGCTAAAAGTCTAGAAAAGCTAAACCAAATTTTACTGCTGTTCATATGAAACTCATATCCATTTTAGGAGTGGATAAAAATTATTGATATTTACATGGGTTTCTTAAGTAACCAGTATTATTTTTCCTTACAAATTAATTTCAGAAACATAACATTCCAATAGTATGTTAACAGAAGGAATTAGCCTGCAGTATTGTAAAGAAGAGGACCTAAAGGGTCCTTCAACAATTAAATGAATGTACCCATGTTCAAACAGTGTTTAGGACCTTGAAACCTCACACTGCCTTAGTGTGTGTTAGAAAAAAATTCTTAACAATATATTTATAACAGGAAACTTGAGTACCAAAATGTTGCCTCAAAAGAAGCAAAACAAATAGTAAATTTTCTGAGTAATGATTCAAGTTACAAAAGCTCACTAGCATCATCTGGAAAAATACCAATATAAATATGTCTTTTGGATTTACTACTGATTGTATTAAATTACGTTTCTAAACATGAATTTTAAAATTGTCATAGGTCACAATCTCCTCAAAAGTAAAAATCAAAAAGACCTAGCAAAATCCAATAATTTCCTTAATATTTAAAATTCAGATTTTGCCACAGCAAAAAAATAAACTATTTTATTTTAGGTTTAGACATGGGCACATACATATATAAAGATTTATTTAATTATTATGCAAAAAATGATAATTTCAGCTACAAGTTTTTTCAATATATTATTAGTCTTAGCACATTTACAGTATTCTGGTTGTATAAACTGCAAGTACACAACAAGTTAACAATAGGATTTTCAATATTGGGTCAGTTTGAAATTACAGGACATTATATCAGTAGTAAACCCACCAAAAAAGGAATCATGCTGATGTAATCTTTTCCAGATGTTACCAGGACAACTTTGCAAGTATAAATTCCTATAAAGAACATTTCTATAGAGACATTTTTAGACTTTGACTTTGAGCTACAGAGAGTTTGTCTTTTGCAAATCAGAATTATCTGTAGGAGATTAATTTGTTTCCCATTACAGTTTCAGATTTCTTCTTCATCCATAAAATTAACTGCAGTGAACTTCCAGGAGTAAAAAGCTGTCTTTTTTCAGGCTTGAATAAGAGGAGAAATAGTCACTTGTCCTGAAATCTGGCTACAATTAAACACATTGAAGAAAAATTAAAAGCTGTAAATGTAAAACTTTGGATATTTTGTTGTCATCCTTTGTTATACAAATACTTTACTATAAGAATAAACAATAAGTATGCATCACCTACATTTCACTAAATGTCACAAAATGTTTAAAGTATTATATAAATAGACCACAAATATAAAATAAACAGGTAATGACAATATTTACCTTTTCCAACTGGGCATTTTTTTTTGATTTATACAAAAACTCCCCAACTGCCACAAAGACAGAAAGCACCAATCCTGCTGCCAGCACGATGAAGATTCCTCCAATATTCTGAACTCCCAAAGCACTGGCCTCTTTACTTTCCTCTTCTGGGCAACCATTGCCTCTCCACCACTTCTCTTTCATCATGTGGAGCTTGCCTTCTTCCTGCAGCTGAAGAATTGCTATAGTGATCTTATCTCTATATGGAGAACCTGAAGAGAACACAGAGGAGAAATATCGCATGGTATATATTACATGAAATGTTATTTATTCCAAACAAGAATAAATAATAGCTCATGAAAAACTATATCTTTCACAGCCATAATAGTCAAAAAGTCATTTGCTTCTTGACACAATCACACTGGTCACATAAATACAAACCTGTTTGCTCACACAATTATATATCCTGAAAACTTGATCCAGCTGGTGTTGCCAGTAAGCCAGGCCACTAGATGCAACAATTCCTATCACATTTAGTCCCATGGTCTCAAACTTCTTCGTGCCCAAATATTATACTCAGTCAAAGAGCATTCTTCTTTCAATTTTTTCAATTTTTCGCAATAAGTTTTTAAATGAGCTTCATTAGATTTAGTCTAATATACGTAAATCTACAGGCCGTTGCTTCATAGCTTGCTAATATAAAGCTAATAAAAGTTCTAATATTTAATTAACACTTCATCCTGCCACTTTATTAAACAGGGGAGAAACAATTTATGCTTCAGGACAAACCCACAAAAGTCCTTATTTGATAGATTTTCAGGCACTTAAAACACCTTTCACCAAGCACTTATTAAGTTTCAGTACCAGGTATCAAGAAATTCAGAAGGATAAGATTCAGTGTGTCTGGATAACAAGGATGTAAATTCTCATATTTTGATATATTTCTTTCTCATAATTCATTATTTTAAAATGACATGATAATTTTGTAGCTTTTGAACATTTCAGTATTTCAAAGGCTGGTGTCATATCTTTGCATGTAATCTTTTTTTCTTTACATTGTGCATAAGGGCTTCTCGATGGGTATTTTAAAATGTACATTGATAATTGAATAATGACAATGAAGAAAGTTCTTATTTTCTGAATGTTAGAGAGTAAATCATGTCAGTTAGAAGTGCTTTCTCTATTAAGACTTGTGCAATGTTTAAGTAGAGAACAAAGCCATCATTTTTCTTGTCCTTTGAAAACAGGAACAAAAGACTCTTCATTAAAGTGGTTAAGAAATCTCAGGAAAGGAAGAAAAAGAGTAGATGAAAAGGCATGGCATCCCCTCTTTTGGTTGATATGAATGCAATTCTATAATGCATCCCTCCTCTTTTTCTCTCTATCATAATAATGCTACTTACTGGCTATAGATTTTAGGGTTTCTTTCAGCTGAGTAATAAAATACATTTTCATTAACTTTTTACCTTTGGAAAAAATCCTCTGTATCTGCTAGAGAGATGCTGCCTGTTTAACTATTTAATGCACTATGATCAGCTGTGAGGAGCTGAAGAAATGCATGGATAAGATGTTTTATAGTATTAAAACTGTTGGAAAACATGAATATTTTTTTTAAAATTTCTTTTAACTTATTCTATATTTCTTCAAATTCTTTTTACATATCTAGAACTTATCCTGAGAAGAAAGCTTATAACAAAGAGCTGCTGTTCCAGTACAGAACATAGAAAGAACTGCTAATTACAAAATACAAAAGCACCTTTTCCTTCACTCAAGAATAAAAGATGTGAAGAGCCATCCTCAAAGTATTTAAATTGCAAGGACTTGTGCATTTATCATCTATTCTTAGAAAAGGATGATGTTTTGTGCTAGGAGGTAAACTGTGTTTGCACTGGACCATACAGGAAGCATAAAAAAGGAAAAGAAACTCTTTCTACTCTCTTGTGCATTCAGGGGCCTAAGTCACACCATTTCAGACCATCCTGATTATGCTGGAATTCTGCAAAACCCTATACTTGACATGTTGCTTCAGTCAGAGGGAAGAAGGAAGTGATTAGTCCACAAGAGCCTGGGGAAATATAAGTGCATTCTGTAATCTTTTGGGGATATTTTCAACATTACACTGCATATAAATATTTAACAACAACAACTTAAATAACATTAGATTCAGAGAAATAGTCTTGGACTTAGTTTAAGCTGTCTTCTGATCTGACAGGCTGCTTTCTAATTAAACTGATTTGCATTTTGTTTCTACACTCTCTGTTGGTCTAAATATAGTGAGTACCATCTATTCTTCATGTATTATTTATATTTTCTGGGGATCAGATTTTTACACTTACAATTCTAATCTATTTGAAGCAGTTAAAAAATTAATTAACTGAGGAATTCGTGGACAGAAACAATAAAGCATGGCCTAATACAGGCTACAATTGCTTAAGTTTATGAAGGTTGCATTAGAAGCACACAGCTAATAGTGTTTAAGTTCAATAGTATTTGTATTACTGTTGGTGGTTTGCAAAATTTACACAAATAATTCTGGAATGGATTACAGGGCCTTTCTATTGCAATGTTTATATTTGTTATACCTTATTATCCTGTTTAAGAAGTGATCCTGTCACAAGTAAGGATCGATATATGACTGCTGTTAAATCAAGCATTTAAAAATTTATACCCATGTAAAAGCTAGCATTGAATGCTGTAGTTCTATTCCAGTTCTGAAGGACTTAGAATGTTCTAAATTCATAGGTTTTCATTTTGCAGCAAATATTGAGTACACCTAATGATCTGATACTTTGAGAAAAGGAATTTTTAATTCTGTTTATACTGACTCAAGTAGACAATTCAGACAATTCTATTTATACTGACTTAAGAGAACAAAGGAAGCATATGAACAGTATTCTTTTCTCTGACTAGATTTTCTCCTAGCCTTTTTTTCTCTTACAAACAGGACTGCAAGTCCCAGCAATGGAAAATCCACCCAGAAGCGCCTGAAGTGGCTAAAAGTATCACAGACACTGTGAATGACAAAGGCAACATAAAAAGTAAGAATCAATAAATAGAGAATGTGATCAAGGCACCCAGATTACACTCTGGATGCAACAGCTGTTTTTCCTGCAGAACTGAAAAATGTTAGCAAGTAAATGCAAAAGATTTCTGACATTTTCAGGTAATTTTCCCTATCACTCTCATCACATGAATGAAAGATGACTCAAGCCCTAAAATGAGGTGTTGTAAGAAGCCCATGTCCTGCTTTTTATACTTTTAAATCTAGAGTGTTTAATATAATTTTGTTTAAATCCTCATTAAAGAGAATTTAGTGTTCAAAACAAAAGCAAAAAAGCCATAAAAGTGAAATAGAAACTCTAATACTCACAGACAATAGATATGAATTTGCAAAATACCTACCTATATATGAATTTGCAAAATTCATACCTAGTATGAATAAGAGTGGAGTAAAAAAGCATAAGGAAAAAAGAAAGAAAAATAAAAGAAAAAGAGAATAAAGCTCTGAAACATGAAGAAATAGAAACTTCACATCTCAACCTTCAATGCAAAGAAAAAGCAGTTGAAAAAAAACCCCCATATTTCAAGTCTGTGCAGGGGGGGAAAACAGGGAGGGAACAGAGACTGATTTTTAACATGCTCTTCCAAAATCAGAGGAAAAAACTGAGTGCATAGTATTCCAGTGAGTGAAGAGAAAGGCAAAAGACCAGTATGGAAATATCTGAATTTTTCTTCCCTCTTTTTTGTTGGTTTCTACCTCTTTTATTTCCCTATCAACTGATTATTTATTACCATGACAAACTGAGACTGGAGGATCTACAGAATATAATCTATAAGTTATTTGTTAATCCTCTTCTAACTTCTGTTTACAGGAATGAGAATTTCTGCCAGAATAATTTTAAACCCTTCTGTTATAGATTATAGAGATGTTTCTTCCTTCCTGCACAAGTTCAACAACCTCAAGAGAGGAAGCAATAATTTCTAGTTGCAGTTACCTGCTTACAAAAGTTTACAATAAAAATGAATATTTGCATAAAACACCTTTTTCTAAAGCATCTCTACAAAACTAACAGTCTCCCAGAGTTACTGCAGAAGCTATACATAGATATGTTTTCTGCCCTTAAGTCTCAGTATGTAAAGATTTATGCACATAATGATATGTTTAAACATAAATTATGAACACATAAGCTTTTTATATTGAGGCTTCACTGCATACAGATTAGTATTTTGGAATTCTGCTGATCTAACTGGTCTTGAAAATGCTTCCTACTAGATTTTAACTTAGTAAAATCTCCTGCCTGGTTACTTTCAGTCTGTTTTACTCATTCTATCATATGAAAGCAGCTGGAGCATATTGGGACATACAGAACAGATTTTGACTTTAAGTAAATCAAAAGGAAGAGCAGCATTCTGTTAACTCCTTTGATAAGAAAATTTTGAGCCAGGAAATTTTTGCTCCATCATGCCAGGGCCATTTTACCAAAAGGAATGACTATGAATTGCCTAATGTTTTTAAATATGTCCACAAAACATACTTATATGTTACTTTTGATTTTCTAGATAAGAAAAATACATTATGACTACACAGAGACCATCTTTTATTTCTGGGATTTTTTTTTTCTTTTGTTATTCAAAATCCCAAGACAGTTCTATTTATCTGGCAACATTATTTCATATTCTGTGTACTTGGTCTAAGCAAAAGACAAAGATTGTTAGGAATACACCAATATATTCAGAACCTAGGTACAAAATTTAGATAATTTAGAACTTCTTTCAGTAGTAAAATATTTGTGGGAAGGATAAAGCCACATATAACAGGAAAGATATCTAGGTTTGAGGTGGTATGTGACTAGTATGCAATGAACAAAACAACCAGTTCAAGTTCTAGTTTTACCAGTTGAAAGGAAAAAGCACCAAACTCAGAATGGAAGCATTCTGTCTTATTTGTTTTGAGTTCGTTTTTCAGCATGAACCCATTCCTGTTGTGATTATGCCACCTTGATCTATCTATCCTAAAGGTGGTTTGTGTGTAAATGCAATATACTGCCATCACAGTCTCACTCCAGTGTAAGCATGCCTGAAATTTCCATAAGAATGCTGATTAACACCATTTATACTACTGGGAATGGGTGAATCATTTAAGCTTACCATAACAACATCTCTCTTATCCAATCACTTAGCTCTGTCAAGAACCACAATCTAAATGGTCTGCCACCAAACTGCTTGCATGCTTAGTGATATCATGCTTGAAAGTTTTGAGGTTTTTATTGTTCTACTATCCCTGCCCATCTGTTACTATGGCAAAGGCTTCCTTTTACTTTTACAAGACAAAATTCAGCTCAGTCCTTTGGAACAGACATTCCTTCCTAGGAGATAGCTGTCACACACTCTGTGGAGTTCAGTTTCTTACAAGTGTCATGCATACTGCACTCATAGGCATGGCAGAAACAGCATGGGAGGTTTACACCTAACTGTGGAGTAGATGTTCAGATTATGAGGAACCATGGAAAACTATTTCCTACAGCCTCATACATCACAGGGACTGAAAAACCTTCCAGGAATCTAGAATATAGTCAGCACTCAGTAATAAAGACTGACAGTCACAGTTATTACATGCTGTAGGAAAGTATTAGGTGCTAGCTATAGGAGAAGCACTTATTTTATCACCACAGAAATGTTTTTGTTTTAAAAGTTACAGCCACCTCAGCTCCCTAACCCTCTTTATCTTCTCTAAGCAGGATGGGGAGGAGGCAACAGAAAGAAGGGTCAATGTAGCTTGGTTCATTCTTCCTATCTGTGGGTTCTAAAAACTCCAAGAAGTATATGAAGAAAGAAAAGGAATACTATCAGTTCCCATTCCCTGGCTCCATTTTCAAAATCAACTTTTTGATGAAAAAAATAATTGTTTGTAGGTTCTTATTTTTAACCCAGACACTTTCTGCTACATTAGGATTATAATATTTTAATACTAGACATGGAGTAAACAGAAAATATTCATTAAGTTGCTGTTATTTTAATGGAAAATCCTCAGTAGATGTTTACTGTCTAACTAGATGTTTAGCAGTCTAAACTACCCCATATCTAAATTAAAACTGCAAACATTCAAAACAAAATCCAAACCAAACCTGCTCACTACACCTTTACTTACACACATACATACATACACATATATATGCATGTCTGTATATACATATCAATGTATTAATCTTTGAGCTACATGTATAGCTTGGAAAAGACAAGTTTCTGGTAAGTCAGGGAACACTTAAAATCAGTATTTTATGCTAAATGTAATCAAGACACTTTCTCAGGTGGTGTGTTCTCTAATTGTTTTCACTTCTTCACACTCATAACCATTCCCAACTGAGGCTAATTTCTGGTCATTTCTTCATGGAACCATTGTTTTAAAGCTCATGTAGGTATATAAAGCTGAAATGTAACCAAGATGGATATATATATAGCTAAGATTTGTTACATATTATTTTCCAAGACATAAATATACAAAATAATTGATATCAAAGTTAGATGAATATTTGGGAGTTGGAAGTACAGTAGCCATTAAGTAATTCTCAGTCCATAAGTACTTATTGTTTTAGGACAGGGAAAAGAACATACTTAAAAATATTAATTTGCAACTAGATTAAAACATATCAATCCTCCACAGTGAGTATATTATAAAACAAAACAAAACAGGATAATTGTTGCCTATAATGAATAATTAAAATAAGACATGAAAATAACAACTGTAATACTAAAAACAAAGTCTCTTTTTGTAGTACCAAGATAACCTGAACAAAATGAAGATGTTTATGGATTTTTTACTGTTTTAAATACGCAGATCATGATTAAATTATTTTATTAGCCTGCCAGCTATACCTTTTTTTTGACACAGGTTAGTTTTTTTTCAGACACTCCTCAAACTATCATTATAAACGGCTTTAAAGTGCATCTCTTAGATTTAACAAATGAGTGACAGTAACATTTTTCATAGACACTTCATGATTTTTAAAATCAAAAAAAATTTGAAAATGTCATTATCATAATACATTATTATCTCTCTACCCCTGTTGAATTGCACAGCTGTAGAATGGAAAGATATCTTTGTTGAAACTCCTAGTGAGAAAATCAATGATATCATTTTTTGCCACAGATAATAGTATTTGATATTTGTACAGTGCTTTCTTTTTTCAATTCACCTTGCAAATCTGTGACATTCACATATGAATGTGCATATGAATTTGCAAATATAGCCTCCTTTGAAAGAAATATTTGTCTAACACTATCCAACAATAAACAGATGAATTAACAAAGCCTAATGAAATTCTACAAGTGTTTCTGGAATATGTGAAGATTTTGGTCAGGCAGATAAGATTAGGTTGAAAGACAAGTGTAAGGTCATGACAAAACTGTCCCACCCGAAAACTCATTTCACACTTTTGCAGAACACCCCAATCCTTTGGCAAGCTATAAGGGAAATTCTCTAAACAATTAATGTCTTGCTATTAACTGTTTCATCATGGGTATGAGCTGAGGTGTGAAGTGGCCTTGCATGCATCTAACTGCAAACCATGGAAACACCATGTGCTGGGATATTATACACCAATTTTTTTTTTTAATTAAGGGCAATGTATCAGGCCAGAGAAATTTTAAATTTGTAGATGAGTCTTTGTCAATCCAATCCGTAGACTCATGGAATCATAGAATCATGAATTTTGGAAAAGACCTCCAAGATCATCAAGTCCAGCATTTGACCAAACACCACCTTGTCAACCAAAACATGACAAAAAGTACAACATCCTGTTGTTCTGTGAACACTTTCAGGGATGGTGATTCCACAACTTCCCTGGACACCTCATTCCAGTACTTGCCACTACTTCCAGCAAAGAAATTCTTCCTCATGTCAAGCCTGAAACTCTCTTGGAGAAGCTTGAGGCCATTTCCCCTTGTCCTGTTAGTTGCCTGGGAAAAAAGGCTGACCCTCTTGAAGGTCTCCCCTAAGCCTCATTTTATCCAGGCTAAACAACCCCAGCTGCCCCAGCTGCTTCTCATATGACTTACTCCTAGACCATTTACACAACATATGTGAATACCATACGTTATGGTCCTAGGCACAACAACATCAACATGAAGTTTGAATAATGTCTTTGCTTTGGTCATATCTGTTTGGTAAGTTCCTACTAGAAGCCCCTCCTCTAAGGCAGAGTCAGCTCACAAACACTACAGGATGTTAAGTGTTTTGGCAATTCCTTGTTGATACAAAGCTCAGTCTCAGCATGGCTCCCAGAAGTGATTCAATATGCTGGTAATCCTGAGGCAACTATAAAAAACAGTTCTTTCATCAAATATGCTAGTTACATATTCTTACATTTCAGAAATAATAAATTAACTGCTCAGGCAGTTGAAATTCTCAAATTAGTTTCAATACATGGATTGACCTACATAAAAATAAATAATTTGTATCTTTTTTTTTTCACTGTGTTCAACAAATGAAGACAAATGTATTAATTTGTTTTAGTTATAAGAGAACTGAAGCTCAGCACTTTTATGCATGTATAAGTGATGGATATTACAGTTCATATTGTATGAAGGATTACAGACTAAGTGCAGGAAAGCATAAGAAAAAGGCATTCTGTCTTGGTACATGGCTTCCTATTTATTTCTGCAGAGATGGATTTGTTTATACGTCTCATCTCCAAGGACCGGTAAAAAATTCTCATATTATGTAATATATGTGGTCTGATGGTAACAAGTAGCTTCAAAACATCTAGGGTGTCTTAACCATAAAAACAAATTATTGCATAGAATTATTATTATTATTATTATTATTACTACTACTTTTGTTCTTGGAAACTATAGGCAGTGGGAAGATGTTTGCATGTCATGTATTCATATTCAAAGTGATTTTTTTTTTATTAACTAGGGGTATATCTATACATATACATAAGAAAATATGCACAGTTTTTAAGTAGAGTTCTGGACTATGAGTTGGAAACTTTTCTGCAGGAGCAGTACCTTACAACAGCTAACAAAAGTAGCTCAGATATCTTGTGTCCCACACAGTATCAGCAGGAAATAGCTACAGATTCTGAAATCACAACAGTGATTAAATCGACTGCCAATGTTGATTGGGTTTCATACTTTACAGAAGAAATCTGGGAATATGTTAGTAAAAATGAAAATTTTAAACTTCCAAACTGTTCACTATTTTCAGATATGCAGAATTTTGTTTCAGATACATCAACCAAGTGTATTTTTAACAATTTCGGGGACTAACTTGATATATAATTTACCTGTTATTCCTTTCAGTTTTGAAACTACTTTTTCAAAGGTTTCTGTATCATTCCTACCTGTGACTATGCTGGTTTTACATAAATATATTTAATCATAGATGTGTAAAAATAATAGACCTTCTGTTTACCCACCAGTGTCAGACACAACAGAGTTACTGGAAGAGTAGAAGCAAATCTCACTAACTGTGTCTCTGTGGAGCCTGGGGTGTTCTTTTTCTTTTATTTCTTCAAACAAGACAACATAGAATTCTGATTTTAGAACATTGTTTAATGATTAAGAGAGGTAACAAAAATATTTAAGAAAAAAAAAATCCTGCCTGTGTCTTCTGGAAAAAAAATCTAAAATTAAGATCTGCATTGATCACTGACTGCCAAATGTACGCATTAGTGGAAATAAATGTGCCAGTAATGTTCAGTGCCAGTCATTGTGCTCACTAGCATTGTTTTCTAGTCTTGCCGGAGATTTAAGGAAAGTTTTCAAAACGACTCTTCAAAATATGTCACCTTTTAAGTTTGGTGGAGGTGTGTAAAGAAAATTATGTCAGGATACGGAAAGCAGCCTTAGCTACAGTAAGGACTTAACTTCAAAGAGTAAGGAATATTTATAAACGCCAAACAGTTACTTTTGAAAGGATCCATGGGATCCTTTTTTTTTTTCTTTTAATGTTTTTAATATTAGCCAGTATTATAATTTCTTGTGGCTCTCTTGCTTCCATAATGTTCTTTGATTTTTAGCCTAGACATCCAGGAGGGAAAAAAAAAAAAAAAAGGATAAAAAAAGAAGCACCAATGTGAAGGGGATGATGCCCAAGTTTTGCAAACTTTGAGACAGAATGAATGCAAATTATTGGGAAAATAACAATTTTAAACATATGGAAAAGTCATTTAGCTCTCTTCTGCGCTGTATCCACTCACATCTGTTAAATTACGACTGTTTTGTTTCTGCTACTGAGAGATACATTAGACCTTTTTGAAACTACAAGAAAGCAGGGAAGGCTCTCAGGATGTCTTCAGACTCAGCCTAACAACTGCCTGTGGACAAATCCCATTTTCTCTTCCACATCCCTGTTTGTCTACTATCACTGTTTCCTTCATACTATGAATACTTCTGGCCTCATTAGCAGCTATGTAGACAAATATGAAGCAAAATAATTTCATGAAAAAAAAAGATGAGCATTATTCTGCTGGCTTAGTTCACAAAAGCAGCTCAAATAGCTGTCAGTTTTTGCAAAGTGCAGCAACCCTATGGCAGTTTGACATGACAGTGAAACTTCAGTCTTATTTTTGTATTCACATATGTTAGAGATAGAACTGTTATGCCTGGGGAGATTTGTTTTATTTGGTTGGTTGGTTTGGGGTTTTCTTGTTAGTTTTTTTTTTTTAATTTAATAAATAATGTGGTTCACAAAATCAATCTTTAAATCCTTCCTATCTCTGTTGTTTCTAACAGAAGTATATTACAATCAGAGGAACAGGCTGAAAATGTGCAGGAATGTTTGTGCAAATGTGCTGGAACGGAGAAAAGCACCATAGAATGGAAGCAGTAGGCATGTAAAAGTCTCTTGTCAAACACTTCTCTAGGTAAAAAAGTCTTTCCTTCAAATCTGTCCTCAAAAAGCAGTTGGAAAAGCAACAAAGATCTTCATCTTCTTACCAATAAGAAAACACTTTGCCAGAACTGAACACTGTAAGAATTGAAGTAAAGTAATTGGTCTGATTATCTACATTAAAACATACTGGGAATACTGAAGTAAGTTGAAAGCACTCAGTGATTAAAATCTAACACCCCAACCCAATCCTTTTGGTGTATCTAGCAACCTTCTCTAAGTGTAAAAGCAAACAGAAATAAAATGAGAAAAAAAAAAAAAAAAAAAGGACACGGGAAAAAAGGAAAAGCGAAAGGGAAAGAAAAAAAAGAAAAATAAATGAACTGTATAAAAATGGCATCAAAGGAACAAAAGAGAACAGAACAGAATATTTCAGTTTAAAGGGACCTACAACAATAATTTTGTCCAGCTACCTGACCAATCCAGGGCTGACCAAGTAAAAGCACATTGGTAAGGGCATTGTCCAAATGTCTTCTGGAAAATGATAGGCTTGGGGTATCAACCACCTTTCTAGAAAATACATTTCAGTGTTTGACCCCCGCCTCTGGATAAAGAAATGGTTCTTAATATCCAGTCTAAACCTCTCCTGGTGCAGCTTTAAACCATTCCCACACATCCTGTTCATATATGCTGTTGGTCTGGTCTTTTAAAAGCTAGACAAAACATAGGGGACAACATCCTACACATCTATAGGATCATGAAGTGCTAGTCATACATTTACAGGGTATTTACTCTTATTTTACCTACTTTTTATTTTGCAGGCAAGCGCCAAAAGTAAACTAATTTTTATACATTTACAAAAAAAAAAAAAAAAAAAAAAAAAAAAAAAACCCAAAAAAAAAAAAAAAAAAAAAAAAAAAAAAAAAAAAAAAAAACAAAAAAAAAAAAAAAAAAAAAAAAAAAAACAAAGGAAACAAAAAAATTAATTCTAAATATAAAAAAAAAAAAAAAAAAAAAAAAAAAAAAAAACCCAAAAAAAAAAACAAAAGAAAGAAACACAAAAAAAAACAAAAACAAAAAACAAAAACAAAAACAAAAAAACAACCAAACAAAAAAAAACACCAAAAAAACAGCAACAACAACAACAACAACAACAACAAAAAAAACCTAAAAAAAACCCCAGTCTGAAAAATCCATCTGGAATAATAAACACAGCAGAGATGGAGGCTGGCTAAACTCTAAGGGGAGAGTTAAAACTATTCTTTTCACTTGCCGTTGCATATTTAGGAAATTAATAATTTGTTTGTTTGTATTTTTAATACATTAAGCTATAGTATTTGAAATTACAAGCATCTATTAAAAGATCTGTCTTGAGTAATTTATATGCCCCACTGTGCCTGATTTAAAATTTTCTACATTTGGAAACATGCCCTTAAAAAAAGGCAGAAAGTGAAATATTTTGTAAAATGCCTGCATTAAGAACAAGGTCAGGTCAGCTAAAAAATTCCATATTGTAATATAAATACTTTTACTGTGAATACTTCTTATAGGTCACTCCCCAGAGACAGAACAGGTAATATAAATCAGCTGAATATATACATAGTTACAGGATACAACATGAGAATTAACTATTACACATTCACTGATTAAACAATTTATTTGTTTAAATTCTCTTTGAATCCAACAGCCTATCTCTGAGGTAGGAATAATTCTATTTTATTTAATTTATTAATGGCTTAGATAAATATAAATAATTAATTAAGCCATATTCCTAGAGAAGATATCAAGTAGCAGATCATAAATTATTGTCTGAAATTCTTTTTTTTCTGCAGTGGAATCTTTAATTTAAGTGAATGGAGTGTGAAATACTCTTTCTAGATTCTGTGACTGATGAAATTATATGAATTATACTGTCTTCAAACAGCATTTTAATTACATGCTACACAGCTGACTGAAATCTCAAAAAATTACAAAAGAAAAGGAACTAACCCCACTCTTGGGTCTGATTTTGCAAAAATAAAATTTTTAAATGTTAAGATTGGTTACATTATGCAAAAATCTATAAAGAAATTTCTACACATAAGTGATGTGCATATTACATTAGTTGGCCAAAGAGATTTTTTAAAATTCATATGTGAGTAGGCACAATTTTGAGAATATCTTAGAACAATGTACTGTGAAAACTGACGTTTTTGTGAGAGGTAAAAATATCTGTAAGAAAAGACATTTTATTTGATATTTCATTTGAATTTACAGAAAAGAAAACTTCGCTGAAAAAGGCACCTGTGAATCAATAGAACATGAGAACCTTGAAGTTTTGTGTCATGCTTTGGATTTAAGTGACTGTGCTGATATCTGGGGCCAGCAGCCAATGTGTTTCTGCTGGAATACTGTTGATTTTACTCATACATTTTTCTTTTTGACATGTGAGGTATAACTTGCTTGCAACACAGTAGTTGCCAACTTTCTATTGTGAATTTATAAATATCCCCCATGCAGATCTATTTTATGCACTTATAGAAATTAATTTTCATAACTGTATCCGTGTTACTATGCAAGTTATTGTAACTTTTTGTAATGGGTATTTATGTAAGACCAATCTTGGCAATGAAATGCTGGAAATGTTGACCCCAAAACACATCACTTTACATCATTCGCATCCTGAGAGATGTATTTTTTGCCCATGCACAGTGAAGAGTCTATATAGCCAGGGGAGTGAAGTTTTTGGGGGTTTTTTTAAACAATTTTTGAGTTACCAATTAGCTTTCAAAGATCTAAATGTTAAACCCTTTCTCAGGGTATCTTGGTAGTCCATCAATGTGGAAGTGCCAGGGACACAAAGAGTGATATGCTCTAGAAGAGTCATAGTTTGATCTGCTTTACCACAGCTAGTGAAGAGTTACTCAAAAAACCTTGCAAAAGTTAAGAAAATCATGTAATATATTCAAAGATTCTTATCATTATAT
Source organism: Pyrgilauda ruficollis (assembly GCF_017590135.1). NCBI lineage: Eukaryota > Metazoa > Chordata > Aves > Passeriformes > Passeridae > Pyrgilauda > Pyrgilauda ruficollis. The sequence goes on along the minus strand of NW_024525823.1, from coordinate 4,497,605 downwards.
TTTGCAACTGAGGCATTATTGATATTAATAGCAGAATTTGATTGTATTAACTGCAATGGAATAAAGGATAAATAAGTGGATATTTCTCCTTTTTCTCAATTTTTTTTTTGCCTCACCATTGTCAGGTGTTTTAGGAACATCACTGCTACACCACTACAGCCCCTCTTAATCTAATTCTGCAATTTCCTGTAGCTCAGCAACAGATAAACATTACAGAAATGACTAGCTCTAATTTCTTCTGTGCACCATATCTATACACTGCTTTCCATTTTGTATTTCTTAAGAGCTAGAAGAAATTTATGCAATTTTAAAGATTACTTACACACACCATTTGTCATTTTCAAAATGTCAAAGGCATTACTTTGCATATATCTCCACACACACAGAGTTCGTCTGGCATATACCGACAGGATACTCCGCATCTGCCACTTAAAGGCAGATGATCTGAAAGGTGCATGCTCAGTAGATCTATTCATGTGGAATCAGTTCCAAATATTCACTTGTCAGCCATCTATGTGCTCCAGGTTCAACACTGAAGCAAATGGCAATTCAGAAGAAAATCTGCCCAAGCCAGATGGGAAGTAGCCTGCTGTCAAACATGCTGAAGAGAAAGAGGAACTTATAAAAGAAATAAGAACCTGAAACACCATCCCAGAGAGATGAAGTATGATTTTTCCAAAAGATTATTTCAACTATGTTCCTTCCAACTGGAAAGCAGAAAACTGAAAGGGAAAAAAAAAACAAAAAACAAAAAAAAAAAAAAAAAAACACCACAAACAAAACAAAACAAAACAAAACAAAAAAATACCCAAGAAAAGGAGAAAGTAGCTTCACAGAGTATTAAGGCTTTAAAATAAAGTGTATAAAAGCTACATTTTTAACCTTCCATGTGGCTCACATTAGCAAATATGTTAATAAATATTCATTATAAGACAGCATTTGTCACTTAATATTACTGTGTTTTACACATGTTGACCATAGGAAATTCACATTAACAGTGTTTCAGTATGACATAAAAAGTAGATTGCTGGATGGTCCAGGTTGTCTTGAAAATAATGCTATAATACATTTGATAGGATGACCATAAGCATTTGGATGTATCATAAACATTTAGGAACTCACTGCAATTGTAAATTTAGGCCCAACAATTTACCCAATTGTAAACTTGGGCCCAAGAACCCAAATTTTAAACAAGCATGATGATGAAATGGGAAATTGAAACTACTGGAAATGATAATAAACACTTTAGATTATCTGTAATGGAAAGCATAAGGTATCCTGCATACCCAAAGTGTTTGTTCTCCCTCCCTCCTCCTCTCCCACTCCCCCTTTGTTAATTGTCTTTTTGTGTCTTTTTACTCTCTTTCTTTTTCCCTCCTTCCCACCCCTCATTCCTCCCTTGAACATCAATATTGGATGATGAGGTGAATGTCTCCACAAAGACAAATTCCAACCACTAAAAGACACTCATGTGCATTTCTAATAGATAACTGTGGGTAATATCAATACATATTATTATCATATGATAGAAATTAGAAAGCAACTATACACCATGTTGACAAAAATATGCAAATGATTTTCCTCTCTCTCACATTCACCAATGAAAAACACACACCTGGCAAAATAGTGCCTCCTGATAAAACATGCCAGAATAAAGCAAATAAAAACCCCTTGCATGTGGATCTTCAAACTGGAAGATTAAAAAAAAAAAATCAAAAGAAATGTTCTTTAGCAGAGTAACTATTATACTCTTCATTACAATGCTATAAACAATGTTGTAAAGATAGACAACAAAACAACCCATTACAAGGTTCTCCCTTATCTGCTCCAAAATATCAGCTGCTATAAGACATTTCATCCCAGGTCTGTTGTTCTCTTTTCCTTACAAATCAAGGTTTTTTTAGCCTAGCATCAGAAGTGGCTGAGTGAAAATGCATTCTGGTGCATACAAAACTTTAATTTAAAAACTTATACCATGAGAACCAGTCATTGTATGCACAATTTGCCAGATTGGCTCTCCCTAGTTTATATTTCACTGCTGCAAATATACCACAAAGAATTCTGCTTTGCATCTCAAGTATCACTGTATCTTGTTGATTTTAAACGTGTGCTGATTCTGACAATCCTATTTTGAGCCAAAAGTACATTGTTTCCAATTTCCTTCCTCAAAGTTGCATTTTAGCAATCTAAACTTTCTTTACTTCACTAATGCTTTTAGAGGAAATAAAATAATAATGTAAAGTCTTAATTTGCTTCTTCAGTTTTTTGGGGTAGGAATTGATACCCATGTACTTCCTGATCCACTCACTGGTTTTTGGGGGTTTTTTGTTGTCTTTTTTTTCTTCCTAATCTTGTGCAACTTTCTTCCTCAAAATTTAAAATATTAACACCATGAGCAGAGAACCTTTACTGCACTACTCTAAACTGGTGCTATATTTGCTTGGTTGCATTTTCCAAGTGATTATCTTGTCATAAACTGATAGAATACTTTTCTGCTGGAAAAGCTTTTAGATTTTTTTCTTGTAGCTGCTTAAACTCAAGCAAATTATTTTCTCACTAATTATTATTATATTGTCTTTAAAATAATCAAGATATGTTGCACCTACTTCCTTTGGTGCTGCTCTCCAAAAGTAACCATATCCTTTCTACTGCAGTCAACATAAGGTCTGTAACAGATTTGCTTCCTGCAAATTTAACCTTATGTGCAAAGACTTCTGCAATTTCAACCACTGTTCCTGGTGATAAACTGGATTTTTTGTAAATTTTGCAGATGACATCTATATCTTCCCAGCACCATGCCTGTAACACCATATGAAGTTTAAAAATGGCAGACTGCACCTGAGCCACCCTGGTTGTGTATAGGGAAAAAGAGGCTGGAGAGCAGCACTGTGGAAAGGGACCTGGGAGTCCTGGTCAATGACAAGTTGAACACGAGCTAGCAGTGCCCTGGCAGCCAGGAGGGCCAGTGGTGCCCTGGTGGGCATCAGGGCATCACAGCTGGGCAAGGGAGGGGATTGTCCTGCTCTGCTCCGCACTGGGCAGCCTCGCCTCGAGTGCTGGGGGCAGTTTTGGGCACCACAATATAAGACAATATAAACTACTGGAGAGCATCCAAATGAGGGCCACAAAGGTGGTGAAGAGTCTGGAGGAGAAGCTTTATGAGGAGCAGCTGAGGTCACTTGGTCTGTTCAGCCTGGAGGAGACAAAGGGGAGACCCCATTGCAGTTACAGCTTCCTCATGAGGGGAAGAGACAGGGCAGGTACATATCACTTCACTGTGGTGACCAGTGACAAGTCTAGAAACAACATGAAACTGAGTCAGGGGATGTTTAGGTTTGATATTAGGAAATGGTTCTTTAACCAGAGGGTGGTTGGACCCTGGCTCCCCAAGGAAGTGGCCACAGCATCTAGTCTGTCTGAGTTCAAGTGTTGGGACAACTGTCAGGTAGATGGTGTGATTTTTAGAGTGTCCTGTTGAGGGTCGTGAGTTGGACTCAATGATCCTGATGGGTCCCTTCCAACACAGCATATTCTGTGATCCTATGATTCTATAAACACAAGTAGTTCTGTATTGTTCTTGGAGACAAGTGGCCTCTCAAACAAGCAAAAGCAGTAGCATATACTTTGTATGTGAAGCCATCACACTGCAGTTTTCCAAGCACTTGACAAGTTACTTGTAGGATTATTAACTCTAAAAAGATATTACTCAGTTACATGTCTATAAACTTCTTTCATAGTCATTAAATAATGATTTAATCTACTTCTATAGATAGAACCATGTCATTAGTTCTTTTAAAGTCTCCAGAATTATTTTTTTCCTGTAGAAATGAGATTAGCTATAATGCATGAGAATATTTTGCATTATCCACTGCACTGTAATACTTTTTAGCTCCAATAAAGCAAAATATTTAACAAAACTATTCTGTCAGACATCATGGAAATGCCTCTTCATAAGGATTCCTTTCAAATGTATATGCAAACTATGCATCATTCTAGCAGAGGTTGCACAATCCTTTTCCTCTGAGACTGTGCACCTAATACATAGGATATAAACCCATTATAAATGTCAGCTCTCTCAACAGCATTTCATAGATACTGCCGAAATATTGGATTACTCTCTTATTCTTAGCTGTTCTGGGAAAGCCCCAGATGCTGTTTTGTTCTACCTTCATTTCTTTTGTGAAAAATTTTACATTACGTCCTGTTTTACATTCTGTTCTATTTCCCCTTATGAAGCTGTCATCTTTTTTTCAGATCTTTCTTCAACTGCTTTTGTTAAGTTTAAAACTTTTTTAACTCTTATTTTACCTCCTTTGGTGACTGCTGATTCCTGATGGTATGTTCTCTATTTGTTTCATCTTGATTCAAGACAACTGCCAACTCACATATCCCCTTGTACAACACTAGTATTTCTCTTGACATGGATGATTTGTTGTTACTTGGAATTTTCAGGATGAATAAGAGCTAAATAATGCCTCTGATATGACTCAAAATTAGTGAAGGAATAGTGCCTTCTGTCCCCATATAAAGAAGGGAAGAAAGACCAACAGAAAGTTTACTCAACTGACTTGTCTCTTTACATTCAACATTTCTTCCCCTAAACTTAAACTCCAGAATTCTGTTCCTGGATTTATCATTGTTTTAAATCTGTTTTCTCTGGTGTTTATGATGCTTCTCTGACTTACACATAAACAGAACAATTTCTAGACTATTTTGGTCTCTCTAATTCCTATCAGTTTGGCATTTCAATGTTCACTTAAATTTCTGGGGCATGCCTCAGATGCTTCACAAGTTTGCATGCAGATTATTTAAAGATTATAAAATATTCCTAAGATTTTACTTTTTCCATACTAAACCTAAATGGAAGGTGGGTTTTATCCTCAAAATAACAAAAAGGTTTATAAATAAGAAAATATAAGATGCCAAAAAGGCCAGCAGGTCTGAAGTTCAGTCTATTCTGTCACTTGCACATCTGTAGAATATATTCAGCAACACAGAGCCACAATAGAACATACTGGAAAAATTGGTATGAATCAAAACTAGATTCCTAACAACTAACTGTTCAAAGACGGAGTGAACAGAATCATAATTTCTTCAGCAGGTGTCCATTACACAGAAAATTACTGAAATAATGAACATTTCAGAGATGTTATTTAAGTAGCAGTAAATAGATCCAATACATAGGTGAATCTGTATTTGATAATACTAGGTACCTCTTTAATCCAAGATATTCCACTAAACTTTATTTCTTAAAATTCCTTTCCGTGTGCTTGAATTATAGTACTGGACACAACTTTCCCAGTGCAATGATTTAACATATGTTATTAACACAGATAAAAACAGTACCAAACTTAAGACCTACCTGAGAAAAAATAAAAATATATCCACATCAATGAAAAAAAGATAAATTCTTGTTCAAAATGAAGTTTAAATAAATATTTCCCTGAGAAATAAGTCAGTAGAACCACCTTACAATATTAAGTAGAATTATTGTGCAGTACTCACAGTCTTTGTGTGACACCATTTTCATTCCCATCTATCCTGAAATCTAATGCTGGATCTTCACTTCATTTCCTTGGAAAAAATCACTGCACTCAGTGTGTACTCAGTTCTTGCTGAATCCCCTTCTGTGGATTCTAGGAGCCAAGCTACAACCAAGCTAATACCTGTAGTTGGCTTTTAGTCTTGCAGCTGAAGTTTTGTACTTAGTAAAAAGCAGCTGACCTGGAAAACACTTAAGTGATTGGAATTTCCAAGCCAATATGCAAACCCATATTCCACAAGGGTAAATCAATATTTGTTTTGTCTGTTGCATGGTATGGAATCTTTTCCTCCTCTTTTAGCAATCTCAGCAATTAGCCCTCTCACTTTAAAAGAATCAACCCCACTTGCTAGTATAAGCCTTCCACTACTAGGACTTCATTCTCTAAACACAGAGATTTTAAACATATTTAAAACCTTTTTTTTTTATAAAATAATGTGCTGTGTACAGTACTGTTGTTGTTGTTGAACATATAGAAGGCACCACTAAAGACAAATTTATCATATGAAAATATACAACTATTTATAAAGTAACAACTGTTTTCTTTTTGGAAAATACAATAAAATCCATAAACTTTGACAAAATATATATTGTACCTGCTTGAGAAAATTAAAATAAAGGTAAATTTTAGCACTGTAGAGAAAGGAACAGTGTATGGGATGTTTCCTATGCTATAGCAGCAACTAAGATTAATGAACAGAGAACAAGTGGTTGACATATCACCTACCCATGGGAGTTCCAACGCCATAACCTTTGGAGTCTATCAGGCCTCCAATCTGTGTTAGGTTACAGTTCCTCTGTGTGACAAACTCAATGGTTGTCGACTCCATTAGAAATGCGTAATCAGAGGTAAGCACGCGTTGGATGCCTTCTTCATTACTTTTGACAAGTACTGACTGCCTTCTGCTGCTCATGAAGGCCCACATCTTGTCATAAGTGGAGATTTTGGATTTCTGAAAGACAAATATTAAATGCAATATGAGTAAGAATAATAGGCTTCTACGAGTGAAAGCAAGCTCTCAATTTGCACATTGCTCTCCTCTTGGACTTTACCACATCAGGTTTTACCAAGGCAATTTTCTAAGGATATCCATGTCTTTCATCTCATTTGTACTTCTCATCTTCTCCATTTAAAAACAAACAACTGGACAGATTGTCCAATGGGAAATATCTATTGTTGATGTGGTTTTTATTGTTTATATGTTTTTATGCAGGAAGAAGGCCTACAAGTACTTCAGGTCAGTGGAAAACTATTAAGTATTTCACTCTAGCAAAGATAATAAACAATGTTGTTAAGTTTTGTAGGAGAATCTGGCATTCTGGCACAAGTGAAATTTTGCTCTTATTTCAATCACTGAGCTGAACAGTTCTGAAAACCTAATGCACAGCATAGCAATCTGAAGTAATCAAACAGCTCACAGATGGCAGTATATGGAGAAAACACTTGTGAATGAGAGGTCAGATAACATTTTATCTAACTTACATGAGAAAAATACTTGGAGAAAGATTTTAGGTGAGAGATAATATCACTGTCAGGTCATAGTAAGGCTAGCTTGCCTTACAGAAATGGACTACTGGAAGTCCTAAAAATTAATATGTGTTTTCTGATATAATATTTTCACAATACAAAGAACTGTTGTGGTAGGAAGGGAGTCAGTAATTTGGGACAAAGGAGTCAGTAGTTTGGAAGAAACTGATGCTGTGAAACTACAGAGGAGTTGCTTCCTTTTTTCACCTGAGTTGGTTTAAAAAGAAGGTAATTACCTTCTCTCATTTTTGTAAAACACAGTGCTTAAGAGATTATAATGACTGGATAAACTGAAGTTATTAGAAATACTGAACATTTTATACCCATCTGTTTAATAACACTGCAAACTCAAAATGTATCAGAAAATGTTCTGTAATATTAAATTTTGCCTTGTAAAAAAAATTAGAAATACCATACTAGTAAACACTAGTACTATCAAACTCTCTAAGATGTCTTTCCTCTTTTGATGTCACCCTTAAACATATTTCTGCCATTAGGTCTGGAAGAAATTGAAAATATAAATAATATAATATAAATAGAAAAACTACAAACATTTCTGAAGTTCAGATGATTGACATCCAGAAATTCTGACCCAAAAGAAAATTAACAGTGTATGTGGAATGAAAATAGCATTTATTTAGAAAAAAGAGATTACTCTGTCCCCCTTCTGAAATACAATCCAATAGTTCTTTCACTATGTCTGGGGACAGAAATCAAGCATTTGAGCTAAGTCTAGTGTCAATGCTAACAAAACTGAAGACTTTTAGGGCTCTGAATTTTGCACTGTTATTGTACTGAACATAATCTGGGCCTGATTGCAAAAGATTTTAGTAACAATGAAAAAGGAAAGCATGTCTCTTCAGAATATTCTGTGAACACATAGAATAGAGGCAACCAAACAGATAGGGTCTCTCCTCATAGTGTTTGTTTTTTGGTTTTTTTTTAAAATCAAATAACTCTTGCAAGCATTTAATATTGTGTTGTAGCATAATATACTTCAAGAAATGCATATCAACTCTGTAGGAATTGAAGCTAATGTATAATGCAGCTAGGGTGGAAATAAATGTTTTTCAATATTTGCAAAATTTTACCAAGAACCATTATTTAATTCTTTTATCATACAGTCTTTACCCCAGTAAATTTTTAAACTGCTATAAATAATCTGAGCAATATATAGCATTGGCAGAGAAAAAAATTTTAGCAATTGGTTAGATGCACGTTGTTGACACATGTTGGGGGGCAGGAAGGAAAAGCCAAATGAGATGCAACCAAAAAAAAAAAAAAAAAAAGGAACTGTAATACATATGTTACGTTTTTTTCTATTTTTGTTAAGAAAAAAATAAGCTCCAGGATGAAAAAATATTAGCAAGGGGAATTGTTGCTTTCTACTCAATCATCAGAACATGTGAAAAAAAATACAATATCCTTTAAAGGACAGAGTGTTTATATTATGATGACTGATTTAATCAGCTAGGATGAACCCACTGCTACTATTGAAAAGAAGAGAAAAAAAGTTGTCAACAAAATCAGAGAAAGCTCCTGCACTGGAATAATTAAAATGAAATGAAAACATTAAAACAGTCTACACATGATTAATAAAGAGAACACAAAACCTAGACTACCAGGGCACATGGCTCACCACTGTAAAGTTGTCAAGGATGATAGAAAGTGCACAAAAGTGAATGCTTTTGCACTACTTTCTTCCACCTCTAGAAGCTGAAATTATGCCAGGGAATAAGGCCATTCTAATTTTGAACTCTGTGTTTGGGGTTTTTTTAACGCACAAGACATTTTTTTTTCCAATCTTAAATTAAAAAACCTTCTTTATTTGATTTAGGAAAATATAACCACAAATAGTAATCCTGTGTTTGCCAAAATACTCAGCAGACTCATTGATGAAAATCAAGAAGTCAGAACAATGAAAAGCATCAGGGGCCCATTTGACATTGGATTAAAGATAATGACACTCCAACATGTTTCCTGTGGTTATGACTGTATCATTCATACTGTTAGAAGCAGATGCTACAATTTACATTATCTTTCCACCGTCTTTCACTGTGTGCAAATCAATTTGGTTAATCAATCTATATACTCCATCAATGAAGTGTGTTATTTTATCTGGGTTAGTTCACAATATTGTTTCATCTAACTGGAAATCCCTGACGGGAAATCCAACCTAACTTGAAATCAACCAGAAATGATATTTGCATAAGATAACTTGTGATGACATGATTTACCATGCTTGTGCTCCCTCAGGAATGCTGAAGACATAAGAAAGCTGCCTATGCCTTGAATTTCACTGGAAGAAAAAAGAGAACTATCTAATAGGAAAGCTGGAAATGAAAAGATTAAGCAAATCTCGAAACTCATCTCAGCATCGAACTGATGCATAAAAGTTAGCTCTCACAGTGACATTCAGAGGATACTGTCAGTGTCATACTCAGCATTCATGAATTAAACATCATTGGAAGATAACTGTGCTTGTCAGGGACCACAAATGGAACCGTGGCAAAAGCTCTAAGTTAGTCATAGTCTAATGCTATGTATAAATTTGAGTCTGGAAACAGAATGAGTCATTGTCAGTAATGTGTTACTTACTGCTCCATCCTGGAGCACTGGCTTGGAAAGAAATATCTGAGCAGCGGGACTGGACCACAAGGTTAGAAAAATATCAGAATGTTGAAAATATGACAGAATAAACAAGGATCAAAGTACATGGAAGCAGACTTCATAATACAAGTCAAGAGCAGATAAATGCATAGTAAAAACGTGCCAAGCTAATTCTGACATTTCTCTATGAAGGAAAAATTACAGATCCATTAATGGAGATTTTTATTTTAATGATAGCTTACAACTTCTTTCCTGGCTTCTAAAAGCATTTAGCTACCACAGAAAATGCTTCAGCTTTGCTTTCACCCATGCTATATTTCAGCTCAAAAGAGTCTGTAGTAACTAAGGAAAGATTGAGGGTAATTAAGATTAAATTTTGAGAAAAAAATAAAAAAAGTCAGCAACCCAGTATGGATATATTTTATGAAAGCATTCTCCACCACGTGAGAATTAAATCATCACAATCATTATGTGAGGGAAAAACCCCACAGATTCCCAATCCTACTACAATATTTTTTATTTAAGAGTGTGAGTATAACAGCTTTGTGACTTTTGTTTTCTTGAGCATTGCATTCTTAGTGGACACAAGTCACTTTGCTTAAAGTTGATTCATGGATTTTTTTTAAAGCTAAAGGAACTATGCCCATTCATGCTGATCTTATGTAATGGGCAAACTATGAAATATCACTTCTGAATGACTTTACCAAGCTCATCACTTACACATTTGCACTGACAAAAAGAATGACATACGAAGAGAGATTTCAAAAAAACCAATATATATGAGCCTTATCAAGGTGTTGAAAATGGTCTCTCAAAACATCTTTGATGACTACTTGGAAGGACAAGCACTGGACAGATGGCGCAGCTGCAGGTAGAGAAATGGCAAAGAAAGTCACGATTAACATCTCAAACCAGATTAGCATTTTGTCAAGATTTGACTACCTCAAAGATCAGTCCTAGACCTGATACTACTCAGTATCTTTACAAGCAGTTGGGAAAATGGTACTGAAAGCACCCTCATCAAGTTTGTAGATGACATGAAACAGAGAGGAGAGGTAGAAATATTGAAAGAAAGAGCTACGATGCAGATAGGTCACAAAAGGCTTGGAAATTAGTATAACAAGAAATGTATGAGATTTAAGAAAGATAAATTCAAAGTCTGTGCTGGGAAAAAGTAACCCCAAGCATCCATATTGGTTGGGAATTGGCTGGTGGGAGTGAATCTTGGCTGAAAAGGATTTATGGTGCCAAGATAGCTAGCAGAACATAACTAAGCAGCCCATCTCTGCAGCAGGAAAGCAGACTGCAGGCAGTATCAGCAGACTATAGCCAAATCCAGAACAAGGGAAGTGATTAATCCACAATACTTGGCATTTTTCAAGCCACACAAAGACCGCTCTGCTCAGTTCTTGTTCTCTGAGTTCAAAGAAATTGTAAAATTAGACAGGGCCCGCCAAAGTGATCAGAAGATTAGAGATCTTAACTTACATAGAAAAATTTATATAAAATGGTGTTTTTCCTAGAATGGAAGGCTTACAGAGAATCTAATCACCTTCTTCCATTATCTAAAGAGAATGTTAGAGAAAAGCTGAAGGTACTCTCTTCGTTAGGATGTGCGGGGACAGCATAAGAGGCAAGGCACAGTATTGTTAATGGGAAATTCTCTGAGAATTTAAGGAAAAAATTCTTCACGGTGAAAAAAACTAAGTACTGGAACATGTGGCTCAGAGAAGTCAAAGAATCAGCTTACTGGAAATATTTGAGACAGCTTAATGTAATTCTGAATAAATAAATCTAGCACCAGACCCCCTGAATAAGTTAATCTCACACTATTGTTTCAACTAGAAAAGCAGATCTCCTCTAGTAAGAGTAAGAGAAAGGGACCTCTAGAGATCCCTTCCAACTTTGAGTTCTCATTGATTTCTTTGATTCTTTATCAGCATGACCTTATGTATAGTAATTCATGAGTTTCTGGAGACTTCAAATTTTGACCTTGAGCAATTTCAAGAAAACAAAACAAAACATATAATTTCTGGTTTTGGGGGGAAAAAAAAAGGTGGAAACAAAAGAAACAAACCAAACAAACCTCAAAAGCATTGTGAATTTATCTGGTTCATACACCAAGCCAAAAGCAAACACATCATTATCCAGAGGAGTGTGTTTTCCTGTCATTTTTTTCCCTCTTCATTCCTCTGAAACTCTAGTGGACTCACCCCAATTGTTTCATACATGACCCTTTGGAAATCCTGAACAAAAGTGGAGGAATCCAAACTTAACTCTTCATGTAGTAAGTTATTTTATTCATTCCTTATCCTTCTTTGTAAGTTTGACATTTTGTTTTGGCATATGACCTAAATCTACATAGCTGTGAAATAAACTAGAAAATGCAGTTCTGATGTTCTTAACAATGGCAAAAGCACTAATGTAGCTCAAGATTTTTTCTAAACATAAGAAGGTTAGATGTCAAATTTAGGTGAAAGAAATATTATAGTAAATCCTCTTACTGTTTATAGATGTTCTAAAACATCTGGGATATGTCTCCAGTATTTCAGGCCACAGAAGATTAGTACCATTAATAGAGAGATCAACAAAGTTGATTAATGGAATTCATTTCAAATCATAGTGTGACAAGCTTAAAACTGAGAGAACAAACAGCCTAAGTTATCCTGTAATTCTCCTGAAGAATTATAAATACAGCAAAACTCAAAGACAAGGCTATCCAGAAGAATTTTAACAGTAGAATAAATGAAAATAAATTGTACAGAGACATAAATACACTGTTCACCTGCCTGTAGTCTCACCAAATGGAAATTTGTAAAGGCTGATTGCTACTGTTCAAATATCTATCAATGATGATGTCTTTCCTCCATTGTGTACTTCATATACTTTATTGTTTCTGTAATGAATATCTGTGTACACTGATCCACCTTTCCCAGTTCTTAATGTGTAACTGAATTCTTTGGAAGAGGTACTGTTTTCTCCAAACAACTCATTGTTTCTGAAGTGGACAACAACAATCCATTACTGGGACTTCTGAACTAAGCAGTAATAAAAGGATATAAGTAATATAAGGAAATAATGATATACAAAGGAATCAGAATAAAAGATGACACTTATTATTAATTTTTAGCTTTACACACTTAATTTTTAGCTTTCACTAACCACTATCACATCTTGTTGAAGATTGTTTTAAATAGTACATTTAAATTTGTTTTAATGTCCAAAACAATTTCTAGTTTCTCATAAGTCTAATTCTACACTCCAAAAGTACTTTGTTGAGGCAACTAAAGCATTATGATTACTGATTTTGACATAGCTGAGTTATGTGTAAAATGCAATTTGATCTTAATTGCATATCTGCGCCTGATGCCTCCACAGGATAATACCATGCCATGCATAGTCCAGACTTAAATCAGCTTAGCTGTCCTCTATCACCGAACAGATAAACTTAATTCTAGTGGGCTTCTGTGTATCATCTAATTTTTTGAACAGTTTAGCAAGTAGTTATAAATATCAATCTCTTTAATACAATATTCTTTATTTGATTGTCTCCTAGAACTGTTAGACTAGCTTCTTCTAAGTCATCACAGAAAAAGGCGAAAGAAACTCTTTTTTCTTCCTGGTCTATTCGCTATAACCTCAGAGTACTATTTTTCTACTTTTTTTTTTCCCCCTATTTTTTCAGAACCACTGAGGCCTGAAAACCCCTAAGTGAACCAGACAATTTAGATTTTGTTATGTCAGCATAAAAACAATAAAAGTAATGCACACAGCGTTCTCTCCTCCATAATGGCAGTTTTTATGGTCCATAGAGCACAAATGAAAAGAGGAAAGGTGTTTCTGCCAAGAATAGAGCTACAAGGAATGAAAAATGTAGTGCTCAGAGAAAGACATTTTCACTCTTGCCCTGATTGTGCTGACTTTTTGTTTTAAAACAAAGATTTTGAACAATTGTTAAATATTTCAAGTAACCTATGGTTAGAAAACCCCAAACTTTAATGCTATTGAAATAAGTTTTTGCTATCAGCTTTGACCTGGAAATAGGTAAAGACTTCATAGCTCCAAAATTACTAGTGGACTTCAGAAGAATTTCTTGCCTTTTATACCAGAATGATATATAGTTCTCCACTGAATAATAACCAACGTCACAAGAGCTCTTCTTGTAAAATACTGTGGAAGATGACAAGTGTCATATATCTCACACTTCTGCAGGTTTCTACCTTTATAAGTAGGAATAAGAATGTAATAAAACTTAGTCTGTTTCTAAAGCATATCCTATACTCTCTATGTTTGTAAAGATAAACTTATTTCTGCTCACTCTGCCTGTTCTGAGATACAAACTGCATGTACAGAACTCCACACTTCATTTGCACTGTATCTGAAAACAATCTCATTTTCCGAAAGCACTGCCTGCATAGTTTTATCTTTGGAACTGTGCACGAAGGTCACAAATACTACTTTAAATATTACCTCTAATAGACCAAGAATTGTCACAATGCCACATTTTAACAAATGTATTCTCACAGCATTGATACCTGTATGAGAGATATTTGTGCAGTATTCAAAGCACAATTAATATGTGCTCTGCTTAAAATATTGTTGCTGTTGAGATTTGATATAAACTTATTTGGCAACATTAGAAGCCAAACATAGCATTTAATTGGTCAAAGATCTCTCTGAATGAGCAGAATAGATAGAAAGCCCATTGATTGTTATTGGTCACTTTTTTCCCAGAAAAAAAACATATTAAAAATAAATACTGTTTCATTGTCTTCACAGGTTCCAAAAACTTAATGGAATGTCCACTGTCATTTTTTTCCTAAAAACACCACTCAAGCAGTAGAATTAGCATTAACTGTTGCTTGTAATGATAGTCATCTAAATGAGCCTTGTTGCACAGACAGATTGCTGGGGTTTTTTCTCCCAATAAGTTCACCTATCAGTTCTGTTGATAAACATAAAAAAACTCTTGACATCCAAAATGGACAATAACTTTAGTATTTCTTCACAAAACAGCTCATGTAAAATATTTGCATTCTATACATTAGCATAAGCCACCACTGAGGTATTTTGCAGTGGGATTTGGGTTTAGCATTCTGTACTTTCTTATTACACAAAGTAAATTACCAACCACATTGGACCATATGTGCTAACAGCTGAGTCTTTCTCTGTACTTTTCTGACCTTGGTGCCTAGAAAATTTGAGTTAATTCAGGCAAACAGGATTGATGCCATATGTGGTTTTTATCAAAGGTGTAGAGGAGTGGTGGGATACTGATCAGAAGAATTTTTTGTTAGCAGATCTGTCAGATCTTAGAATAATTCTGGCAGTTTTATCTTTAAACACCTTTAGTTTCCTAAACAACAAACTTGAGAAGATAAGCAACATAACAGTTAAGGAGCTGCTTCTCTCCAACAATAAAAGTAATTTTAAAGAAATAATCTAAAAGATCTGGAATTAAAAGATATAATAAAAGACAGAGGAACTTTTTAGCCAGACTAGTTCTTGATGAATACATCATGAATAATCCATCTACACACCTAAATGAATTTACATGTTTACTGTTAGTGATTTATACAGAAAATACAAACAGTAGAGTTATAAGATGTAGTTTTGAGTACTTTTTAGTACTGATATATAGAGCCTCTAACCAACTTACCAGAAATTGATGGAGAAAATTGCATTGCTGATAAAACCATACAACATATCAAAAGTTAGAGTAAAATACATTTAATGTGTTTACTTGCACCCTGCAATTTGGACATCTCTAATAAGTGAGTCCAGGCAGTACAAATGTAGTTCTACAGAGAAAGGGATATAGTATAGCCTTAGAACACTAAGTTCTACAAAAGCTCTACTTTATTTATAACTGGGAAGAGGCAGAACAAGTGTATGGCAGAACTGGGGGGGAAAAAAAATCACTTTCCAGCATTATTAACTTCTCTATTTGAATTATTTTCAGAATTATTGTTCAAAATTAGTAGCAATAAAGTAACTGAAAACTTCCAATGAATGAAAATGTGAAAACAAATTACCAGCTTGTTTGACTACCCAGTGATTTAAATCAGTCATGTTAATGTTAAATAATACACCAACACTCAGCCATAGATTATTCTAAGATTTCTCCAGTTAATCCTGTGCCAATTACTTAATTATTGCTCATACCGATGCCTGAATATATAACTGAAATGTGTAGAACCAGTCTTGGGGGAAAAATAAAACATCATTTTGAGTAGCAGTCTCATGTGTGATCTTCACTGAACATTGATATATTTATAGTTGCATATTGTAAAAGCAATAACACTTTATGCATTTTGGGGACAGAGCAGAATTTTTTATCAATAATGTAGCATTTCAAACATGGCTTGAAATAATTACTCTATGGCCTCTGACATCCAAGTTCCGAAACACAGTCAAGAGAAGAAACAGATATTTGAAAGGTACTGATGTGGACTAGTGGAAATCTATGTGCCATCAGAAAAAAAAATGTGTGGGCTGGTGTGTGATAACTCCTAGAAAATTTACTGTTAATGATCATAAGGGAATTGGAACTAGATGATCTTTAATGTTCTTCTAGCCCAAATCATGCAATAATTCTATGATGATCCAGCAGCCAAGGGTTCTAGACATTTCCTTCATGGAATTGCTGGGTGTAGCTGTGCCTCATTCTGTTTCCTCTGTCAAACTGTTCAGTAAATTGATCAATTGGACAGAAAAGTAATTCTGCTATTCATCTAGTAAGCAGCTAATGGGAAACACAATTTCTAATGTAGTTTGAGAATCCATTAAGTTGAATTTAGCTAAATTTATATTATTATCTCTGCTAATCTGTTTACGAAAACAAGCCAGCCTTTGCAGGATGCTACCAAATTATCTTGCTGAGCAGTTTCCAATAATAATAACAACTTGGACTACAGTGTTTGACATAGTTCCTTATTTTGTTTAATTGAAATATTTGAGAAAATTCCATTCTAGGGAATTTTATGGAAACTAACTTATGAGCAACCATTTTAGAAACTTTCAATAAACAATAAGTAAATATGTATTAAATTTCAATTTTAAAAGCTAACAACTTTAGTGGTGACTGACTTAATGCTTTGCTGTTCATATGTATTATATAAGACTGAAAAAAATGGCAATGAAACCAAAAATAGAGTGAAAGCACAGAAAACTCATTTAATTCTTTCTGTATTCTACACCATACTACTTATCCCACTACATCTAGATCCCATATAGTTTGACAAAAATTAACAGCTGCACAGCTAGTGTTTGTGATTGTATTTTAGTACACAACTGATTCCACTGTGAATGTGTTATCATGACTATATTATTTTGTATGACCCTTTGGTTGACCCCTTCACTACTCACAGATAGGGTTAAAGAGATAACCTATGAGTTTGAAAGCCATTGAGTGTTTAGCAACATCACAAATATGATTTCCTTGCATATACCATGAAAAAAAGCAGAAAAAGCAGCAAAACAAAACTAATACAAACAATTTCAAACAAAACAAAGTAGATGAAATTGCTCGGGCAAGTAAGGAAATAGTTTCATATTTATCTTGAATATCAGTTATCTGCTGAGTTTGTTTAAAATGTTTTAATTAACATAAAAGGTTTTTCTAATGAGCACCTGGACCAGCAGTTGGACAGACATACCCTTAGTTCATTTTAAAATAAATAAATAGCTGCAGATAAGTGAAAGACATTTTCTGTCAATTAGTAAATTAATAAGGAAAAGTGACTTGTTTTAAGGTGTAAAGCTCCATAAACAATTTTGAACTTGTCATAAGGCCTGAATCAACTTTTACAGTTTCATCTTAGCAATAGCTAACTTCAGTAGAATATATCAACACTGAGCAATCAATGTCATTTCTCAAAGGGACAGGTATTTTAATCTTATTAATTTCCATGTGTATTCTTATAATTTGATTCTTGTTTATGTTTATATGACATAGTTGCATTGAACCTTTCTGGAAGGTGACAGCTTACTGAAGATCTCTGGGAAAAGTTTATTCATGTTCATCATGACAGATATGATAGCATCTGTCAATTAGCCCATGCTTTCTATTCAGATCATGACAGTATTTGCCATTATGCTATGATTTTTTTTCTAGAAAATATATTCTATAGCTAACTTTATCCCTTGCAGTGTTTTTACTTTAAATACAAAACATAAGAAGGCAATTACTATGTCTAAAGAAACACCAAACAAAAAAATTATATACAAGCCACAATCACATAATTATAATATTTTCTTTACATTCTAATTACTCCCTATTTGATTTCATCATTTTGAGGAAATTTGTAAGAATATTTGTAAAATATTTCTAATATTTTTGAGAATAAAGAAATCCCACTAACTTGCTTATTTGCTCTACTTACTCTAGGGATGCCAAACCATACAGCATGATATTTCTGCTTGTTTTTCTATTTGTTTGTTATCAACTATTATACTTATGGGACTTATAGGAGTGTGAAAATTCATGAGTTGAGACAAAAACAGTTTAGCAGGTAAAGCAGAAGGTGTGTACACAAGCCAAGAACAAGGAACTCATTCACCACTCCCAATGGGCAGGCAGGTGTTCAGCCATCCCCAAAAAAACAGAGTTCCATCATGTGGAATTCCCATTACTTGGGATGACAAACACCATCACTGCAAACATCCTGCCTCTGCTTCCTTCTTCTCCCCCCAGCTTTATATGCAGAGCATGATGCCATATGCTGTGGAATATCCCTCTAGTCTGTTGGGGTCAGCCGTCCTTGCTCTGTCCCCTCCCAGTTGTTTCTGCACCCCCAGCCTATTCACTGGTGGTGTAGGATGAAAAGCAGAAAAGGCCTTTGCTCAGAAAAGGCCTTTTTGTTACTGCTCAGCAGTAACAAAAACGTTCCTGTGTTATCAATGCTATTTTTATCTCAAACCTAAAACATAGTCCCATACCAGCTACTGCAAAGAAAAATAATACTATCCCAACCAAAACCAGCACAAAGGCATAGCCTTTTAAAAAATGTCTAGCATGTGTTAAAGACAGCTAAAAATTTGAAATGGCTCATCTATTCCAATAGGAGTAGTGCTGACACTGAAGCTGGTAGGGGAAGGGAGACCCAAATTGTTATGTTTTATTAATGCAATCACTGTTTCCTTCCTTAATACAGTTTAGTAAATTTCTTCCAAGAAAGGCCATTCTATCAAATGGGCATAGAACACGCAGGGAAAATAAAACTATGGAGGCTCACACCTCTTCTGTGAGAGAATGGCCCATATACCAGTGTCCCAGATTATCACAGGAGTCCTCGAATCACAGAACTGTTGTGGTTGGAAGGAATCTCTGGAGCTAATTTATCCCAAAATCCAGGTCCAAGGAAACTCTGGTAGAACAGGTTGTCTAGGACATTGTCTAAGGTTTGAAAATTTCTGAGGACAAATACCCCACAGTTCCTCTGGACAACATGCTCCAGTGCTTGACCCTCACAGTAAACTACTTAAATGAAGGTGTTAATATTTTAATTTTTTATCCACTGTCTGGTCTTCTTTCACTGAAAACCACCAAGCAAAGTCTGGCTCCATAATTTTTACTTCCTCCTATCACATATTTATTAATATAAGTTTACATTCCCTACATGCAACTTTTCTTTGTTCCAGGCTAAACAAACCCTGCTCTCTCAACCTCTCTTCTAATGATGGATATTTTAATTCACCAGGGGTTTGACATTTTCTTTTTTTTTGACCTACATGAGGTTCCTGCCTGCCCATTTCACCAGCCTGTTAAGGCTCCTCTGAAAGTCAGCACAACACTGGCCTGTTAACTACACCTCTCGGTTTTGTATCATCTGTAAACTTGCTGAGATATTACCATCCAGACCATAAGTGAATCTGTATGGGACCTGATACCCCCATGAGAGCACAACTGTCTATAACTGACCTCCAGTTGGACTTCAAGCTGTTCATAACAACCCTCTGAGCCTGCCAGTCCAACCAGATTTTAGTCCTACTCACTCTCCACTTAATATAGTCCATACTAAATTAGATAGATACCTTTAAACAATGATGGACTAGAAAAGCTGTTCTGGTGTTGTCTTGGTGTTGAACTCTCCCTCCTGGTCTTGATCTCCCTTTTATAGTCTAGTAGAGGTATTCAAATAGCCTGTAAAAGTCCCTTTATACTACTTATCATGATGTTTTGTAGACAAAGTGGATTTCTGCTCCACTGAAGGGTCATAGAATCATAAAATCATGAAATATATTGCATTGGAAAGGACCACAAAGATCATTGAAGTCCAGCTCCTGGTCTCGCTCAAGACTGCCGTGACGCACACCATGTGCCTAAGAGCATTGTCCAAATACTTCTTGAATTCTGTCAGGTTCAGTGCTGCGACCACTCCCTTAGGAAACCACTTACAGTGCCCAACCTTCACCCTTTGGGTGAAGATTTACCTAATATCCATCCTAAACCTCCCCTCACACAGCTTCAGGCCATTCTTTTGGGTTCTGTCACTGGCACCCAAAGAGAAGAGATCAGTGCCTGCCTCTCAACTTCCCTTCATTGAGGAAGTTGAACTGAAATGAGGTGTACCCTCAGTCTCCTTTTTCAGGCTGCACAAGCCAAATTACCTCAGTCTCTCCTGATACCATCTTTTTTATATAACCATTTTGTCTATATCTTCAAGTCCAAAAAGTTAAAATTTATCTCCATTTCCCTCTATTACGCCACTGTTTTCTCTGCTAGGTACAATGACGGATTTAGACTCTACTTCTTCTTATTTTAATTCTACCTCTTCTGCTGTTTACAAATGTTATATTGCTAACATTTTGAAAAGACAAAACAGCAACCCTGCTGTCTCTAATACAGGAGTAAAAGTAAATAATTTAAAAACCTTTTATTTTTCTGTAATAGTAAAATCAGGCTTAGTTCAGTTCCTTTGTTCAAAACTGAGTTTTCATAATTCTGTCTGATCTTTTGCTGTAATTTTTCTTAACTCCCTTCCAACTTATAAGACAAAAAACCTCATTGTTATATCAATATTCAAGTCTGGAGTGCTTGTCTTAAAAACATTTACTGAAAATTCATTAAAACTTTCCCACTGTGCCTTATCAATCTGAACCTATTTTGTGATCTTTATGCCTCACTTTAAAATTTTCAATCAGTTTTAAATCACTAGCTTAGTTGGCTTTTTTTCCATTTGCCTGCACCAAAATGCTCCTTGTTCGCCTCAACTCTTTTGACCCTCACTGCTGTACAGTATGATTAATGCCTAGAGAAGAGATATGTTAAATGTTTGCTTCGACCAGCTTATTTTTTAACTTTCAGGGTTTTTTTTATTCCCTTTGAGTCTTTTTTTGTTATGTATGAATTTACTTCAGACTGGAAGCTGACAAGAGGCTTAAGGCAATCTTATTTTCTCCCCCTTTAAACAGGCTTTATCTAAGCAATACCAAATGCCATAGCTGCAGTGCAGTACCTTTTCTTCTTGATTGCAGGGCAGACTATTTGCTTGAAATTTCAAATGATGGAGAAGGAACTAATACAAGCTCATGCACACATTTACTTGTCTTTGGGATCAACCTTTTGAACTACTTGAAGACAATGATTAAGCTATTTCTTACTGTCTACCCAGCTCTCTTAGACCAATTTACGGGTTATAAGTTAGGCTACTTCTTCAGTTTTATCATCCATTAGAACAAATACGTAATGCTTGGAGAGACAATAAAACTAGCAAAGCACACACATCAATGGATATAAAATACACCAGCTCACTGAAACCATCTTATTTTTCAAAAATCCTGCCTAAGCATTGTGCAAGTTTATACTTCATTTTTATTTACTTCTGTGGATTCTAATAATCCCTCAGAAACTGAAATTAAAACTATTGTCCTTTTAATACTTGTGTCTAAATAAATTAATTTATAATTGTTTTTCTGATGTCTCAGGATCTTGATTTTCCGAGAGAAAATTAAACTTCCAAACATTTCCAGAAATTTTTTCCCTTTAAAATTACTGTTCAAAAAAAAGAGGAATACATGTTGCATATTTTAAACATTGTATATAATGCACGCAATGTGAAAAGTTTGTGTAGACACTCAAAAATGAAATTTCTATAAGTATTCTAAATCTGTGATGAATTGTGTATGGTGGACAATTTTATTTTCCAATTATGGAACATGAAAAACATACAACTATGTCAGAGATCTTTAACAGAACTCCAGACTGAGCTGACTAGTTTGGAATGAAGTCCAAACAGTGGTTACAAATAAACATCTGTGAGAAACAGTGAGAAATAAAAGACATATTTTTTGTGAACACTCAAATATAATATTCATAAATATTATGAACCCTATGAGATCACACTCAAAGGTAAAATTTCTGCTAGTCCTTCTGGAATATGCTTACCTACTTGACTAATGACATTCAGTATATTTCTATACTATACCAAATGTTTCATTAATTAATTAAAAAGTCTTATTCAATAAAGAAAATAATTAATATTAGGAAACTGATATTAGCAAATTATGTCATAGAATCACAGAATTATAGAAGAATTTAGGTTAAAATAAATATATCTTCGAAGGCACATCTAGTTCAGCCATGATTGTAACACTTCCAGGTCTACAACAAAACTATATGACTAGCTTGAAATTCATGACTCCATGGTGCAAATTGGTTAAAATGTTATAATGGGTTGATAAAAGGCTTCATATTGACTCGTGGAAAGGCTTGGGTTGGAAGGGGCCTTCTAAGAATGTCTAGTCCAAACCTCCTGCCCTGAATAGGGACTCCTTTCACTAGATCAGTTCGCCCAAAAGTCTAACCAACCTTGCTTTGAACTCACTGCTACTCTCTTCTAAGCAAAGTAACAACTTATGTTATCTGAACAGTCAAAGAAGAAAGACTACTCTGAAGTAGTAATGTCCATCTGCCTAAGTCCGTATAGATTTGGAAGGGATGTTTTTTTCTGTAAGAATCTACCACATTTTTTCTGAAGCATCCTTGGTGTTAATGTCTACAAATGGAAAGTGCTTTCTAAGTTATGAAGTTGATGTCTTCAGCTTGGATAACACTTAATGGATTTTTTTTTCTGTAGTATTTGAACTCTCAAAGGTTCTTAGAGAAAAATCAATCTGGTCAACATTTCTGTTAAAACACCCCCTGAACTGAAAAATATATGACTTGTCTAAAGATGTCTTAATGATATTTTTTTGTTTTCTTTTTTTTTTTTTGCTTGTTTGATTTGAAGGGTGAGATGTAACTCAATAATTTTTAAAATAAATTTAAGCTTAATATTTTAAGCCAAAATTTATTTATATAAATAAATAAACTAACAAACTAATAAACTAATAAATAAAATAAATAGATGCTATGAAGCTATATTTATGTCGTATTTCAATCTGCCTGAACAGAATATTTTGTTTGGCTTGCATTTTCTCCTAAATATTCCATTGATGACAATTAAGATTTTGCCTCTGTCAGAAATCCAGTGTGAGGAACATATTTTGAAATCTAAAATATTTTTTCAGGGAAAAAAAAATAACACATTAAAGTGACAATCAATATGATGTTTTCATACATAGTCTCTAAAATCCTTTCTGATGATCCAAGACAAAGCTTTACTCCTATCTTTAAAACATTACTTATTTTCAGAATGTCACTAACATTAAATGAAAATCCTCATTTTCCCTTTCTTTATGTCTCCCTGCCAACACTCCAACTTTATACTCACTAGTAGAGATACTTGACCCCCATAATTGCTATTTTTTCCTATCAAAGAAGAGATAAAGTCTAAAATAGTTTTAAAGAGAGCAAAAAATCATAGACAAACTCACTGAATTTGGATATTAAGCACTTTTCTTTATGATGGCATTCCTTCCTTCATTGCATTACTCCTACCAACTCCCAGATCCCTAATTTAGTCAATCCTTAACCCTTTGGAGCAGTATATCAGTCCATGTATCTTTATACAGAGATATAGATACACCCCTTGCTGTGTGGTTTTGTGTGTTTATACATAAAATTACCATATTTCTGCATGGTTTTATTTTTATAATGTATTTCTTACAGATAGTAGATTTAAGTGAATTTAAGTAACTAGATAGTGAATTTAAGTAGACTAGATAATTATGTTTAACAAATAGTCTACATCACAGCTTCTCTAAAGCCCTCTATATTTTATGAAAGAGTTAAGGAAAGTTTGGTATTTTGGACCTTGGAAAGCATAACAAAAACTTTTAGTAGAAGATACCTCAGCAGTGCAATATAATTCTTAAAATTTGATGGATACTAATTCCAGTGAATCTCTACAATATCGATACTTACATTCAAAGATTATCAGAAATATTCTGTCTGCTACATCAAACTAGCCAAATCACTTTTTGTCCATTTATATTTCTACCCACTTCTCAAAAGTATGTAGGAATTAGTATCTCCTTATATATCTGCAGTGATCTGCAAGAGAGAGGTCATATGGAAGGGTTTAAACTATCTCCTTTGAAAAGTCTTTAGAGGAAAACTCCTTGTTATCCTTTCAAATACATGACCTGTGGCTAGAAAGCTATAGGTGTTCTGACTAGATCAAGATGCAATCTATTCTGGAAAAAATACTGATATAGCACAATTTTTCTTCAAGGAAGAGAATTTAAAATTTCCTTTTATCTTAAGTTAACATGATGAGCTAAATGGTGGAAAGGGAGAGCCAATAAGGAATATGATGATATTCCACAACAGCAAACACTCAGGACCAATTTACTTGTATTAAAATAAAGAGGATATTTCTTTTGTTCTTGATAAAACTTAAGAGCCTATTTCATTGCTTATAAATAATTTATAAATATTTATAGAATGCTATAAATTTAATTTGGTTATAAAAGTAAGGTTACACAGGTGAAGTTCTCATTCGCATGTGCAATTTGAGCCTTACTCTAACAAAAAAAAGAAATTCTCTTTGTTTATCTGTGTTCATAAACATCTTCCCTGTTGCCTACCACTCTCATATTATAAAATATAAGCTTCTTGATTTTTTCTCAGGATTTTTGAGACTGGTCAAACATGACAGAAAAGCAGAGAGACATCAAGACAGAACAAATACACTACTCTTGAGACACTAATAATTTCAATAGAGCTATTTCATTCAAGACCAGATAAGGATAAGAAGCTACAACCTTGTACCTGTATTACAAGAATTCTTATCCTGAGAAATGTCAAATGACTTAATTTACATTATTCTATCATTCTCAAAACAATAATTGTTATTAAGTAAATAGTTTTCATCACCATTCTCACTTTGGTTTTTTCCATATTCCAGTAAAGGGGATTGTATGGGAAAGGAAAGCAGTAACCATTTCTGGTGTCTGAAGAAATTTTTTCGTTAGACCTGTTGCTAATACCACATAATTAATATTTGCTGGAGAACTTTGTTGCTAATGGCAGCTGCTATCAGAAAAGTATATACAGTATACATTTAATGACTACCCAAAAATGAGAAGACACCTACTGTACAGTGTGACCTTGAGTCACTAAGAAATAACTCACTAGAAATAAGCTGGACAAGTCTGCTCACCAATACCAAGCTTTGTGGAGCAAAAGATGGAAGAGGAAAGGCAGTTCAGTGATCCGATAGAACAAATACTGAAGAAGGTGCACTTTAAACAGTTTCCAAGGTAACTACCTCTGTGGCTGGAATCTATAAATAGGGGTACAAACAGGGTTTTAACTATGATACTGAAGACAATCAAATATGCAAAGGAAAATAAATAATTAAAAGAGTGGAAGGTTGAATGAAAGAATATGGAAATTATATTTAGTGAAAAAAACATAGTAAAAGAATAGTAGTAAAAAAATTGCTGCAAATGAGTGGTGTCAGTAGTATATTCACAGTGGCCTGAAAAGCATTGACAAAGAATATAAAATTGTCTACCACAGGAGTATTTGGAACAAAATTATACGACTGTATAAGCAAATTGGATGTGCATGTTTGTGTGCATCCAATTTATATAGACTGTATATTCATATATGTACACATACACACACTCTGCTTAGGTTATCTGATATTGCTAGAAGTGCAAGAGATCAAATTTATTGTATAGTTGATATGCAAGGTTAATCAAGAAAATATACTTGATCTGGGCTATGAATTTATCACATAAATATTCTCTTAGGTTGTGAATATTATTTTTACTGACTCTTTATTTAAAAATATGTCTTTTCAAAGACTGCATTAGTTTTTCCCTTATGATTTGACTGAAATAAAGCTTGCTAGTTACGGGCCAATATCTATTTCAACCCCAGTACTTTTGATGTTACAGCAAAAGAATTTTTTCCCAAAGGTAGTAAAAAAAGACAAAGAGCAACAGCTAGATTGTCAGGTAAATACAAGCACCTTTGAGCCAAAACAGATTTGACAAACTTCCCAAAATGATAAGATGCAGAGATGATTCAAAAGATTAAAAATTATTAAGGGGGATTTTATGTATATGTGTGCTATCCACATGAGCCTAATGTGTGCAGGCATGTTGATGAAACTGAAAGCAACTTGAAAAATTGGCGTTTGATATATTTTAAAGATTTGCATTTTCAAGAGTCACAGTTCTTTACATTTTTCTGATATATTTAGCAGAATAGAGAGGAAAGAATAGAAGGAAAGGAAAAGGAGAAGTTCTAAAATCAAAATGTCCTTTCAGACACTTCTGATTTTAACACCAAATGTTGTTGCAAACAGTGATGTGAACCAGCTCATAGGTGAGCTCTGTGAAACACAAGTTACTAGAAAAATACAGGTTGCAAAAGAAAAGCAAGTGAAACCTGTGGGTTTGCCTAGATCTAACACTTAAATAATAAGAATGATTCTCTTTTTTTTATTCTGAAAAAACAGCTGAGAATATATCAGCCACCTTAGGCCAAATATACACATTGCATCATCCCAAGATATTTTTTGCAAAAAACAGGATAAACTTTGTTCCATAAAACCAAACTCATCTTTTTAAAGAGACATGGCGTAAAACTGACTGTTGCATCAAAGTACTTCAAACTGCTGGAATCTGGCTGCCTGAAATCCTGAACTCCTGCTAGGTTATGAGGTCATACCATGGCGAAGGCAAGTAAATGAGTATAAATAATAATATGGGCATGGATCTATGGAGAAATGAAAATGTTCATTCAAAACAAATGGTAGGGTACTACTTTGAAAATTTTCCTGGAAGTCCATCTTTATTTCATAAATTATTTTTTAAAAATTTAAAAATATTTAAGTGAATAATAAAATTCCTCAAACAAGCCAAGACAGTTTTCTCACCTCAAAAAGACAAAACTTATGTCTTTACTGCCAATACCTATGAGTATTTCAGACTTTTGCTAAAGATTATTCTTTCACAGAAGTCCATTTGATAAGTTTTATGGCTCTCAGTTTGTTTTGGGTAAGGGATATTTTGCTCTGCTATTATTGTTTAGATACATTTTAAACTTTCAGGTATATTTGCTCAGAATAAACATGGAGGAGGGGAACTCCCTGTTCCTGTAGGAGCAAAGACAATGCACAAAACGAAATCAAAACGCAAAGGTAAATAATCAACTTCTTGACTACTATAAACAGTACAGTTCCATAAGAATTTCTTACATCTTTTTTATGTTCCAAGTTTTAAAGCATAGTAGGACATCACTTATGTCACTTGAAGATGACATGATCACAGAGGTAAAAGTTTGCAGAAAGGGCAGGAGCATCAGGTGTTTAGTGTTTGAGTACATAATACATACAGGAGGATTCAGATATTTAGGTATTTTCATAGGCAGATATTGCACTAAAGTTCACTGCTCTTCCTAGTATGTTTAGAAGAGAATTTTAAACACATACTAGGACATACAGGATGTATTTATATTATTATGGGTTTCTGCCTACTGAATTTGAGGTAACAGGGGTCTCTGTGAAGAAAGCTGCTGTGTTATGCTGAATTCAACCAGTAGATCAAGCAGACTTTAGGCATTCCATTCCAGGACACAGAATCTAACACAGAAACCAAACAGACATTGTTTTTTTCATAACTATTTCTCCTAATGTTTAAAGGGGACAGACAGCGGTTTAGAAGCTGGTATGGACAACCTATGACTAAACAAACTTAGAAATCTTGCTCTAATAATCTTCAGGAAGAATAGAAGTAGCCCAATTCATATATGATCATTTTCAAAACACTTGATCTTTTCAATTAACATCGTATTTCAATTATATTTTTGTGAACTCTTACATGAGCCCAGAGAACTTAGTTGCATGATCTTGTTACTACTGTAACTTTCTACACTAGCAAAAGGTAACATATCAAGGAAAATATGATTCCCAGCAGAAGATTAATTACAAACATCCAAAAAGCCAGAGGGACATAAATCAAGAGCTTAATATATGCAATTTTTTATTGTTATTGACTCTTCTCCCATCTTACTAAGTCTCTAAGATTTATATAGGAAATAAAGATGAAATATAGCAGTTTAATCAGATTTCAGCTTTCATTGCTTTTACCATGAACTTAATGCAGTGAAAATAAATGGATTGTAGAGAGTCATTCAAGCAAGGGGGTTTGACACTGCAAGTTTTCTGTTATTGCATGGCTTGAATCTTGGAAAACAAATTGATGAATCTTTCATATGGTATTTTTTTATCATTGTGCAACCTGGGAACACTTATAGCCTTTGAAATAATCATTGTCTGTCTTTTAGGAAAAAAAAAAAAAAAACCAACAAAAAACCCAAACATGTAATAGAATATAACCTCTAAGGATTTAATAATCCATAATTTTCATTCTGTGACAAACAGACTTTAAAACAAAGTAACCTCCTTAAAATCTTAACTTCTGTTGCATTTAATACTGGCTCCTCTCTAAACACCTCTATGAGACACATAGTCCTGACTGTTGCATCAGATCTTGCATGGTGAAATCAAGACCATTGTGCAGGGAGGGTATCCTGGGGATTTTCCTGCTTGCTTCTCCTTACAGCTATCAAAAAATAAACCTCCTATTACTCCTGACATAGTGTTTATCAGAAGCTGTCTGGGGGCTGAGAGGGATGGCAAGGACATGAAGAGAGAGAGAAGTATAAGAAATACACTTGCAGTGCTAAATACCGGCAGCTGTGAAAAAGCCTCTAAAAGCTGTTGTAATTTGTCTGCCATGCAGGGCCAAGCACAGATAAGGCGCCTAATCAAAATAAATGAGCCCCACAACAATGGGAAAACAAAGCTCATATATTGAAAACAAAGCAAATGTTCACAATTCATTTAGGGAGCGAGAAACTTTATCTAATGAGATATCAGTAGCTAATGAGAGGTCAAACACTTGTGATAGAAGTCTTTGTGACCAAGACACATACTTCGAATAGGAGCTCTAGTGGCAGGAGCAGCAAGACAGCAAGAAAGATTGAGTGAAGACATTCTCTGCAGGCTACCAGTTTTCCAGCTTCCTTCTGCCAGACATTGCCAGGCTGCCTTAGTAGTACAAAAATACAGAGAGTATGGAGAGATAAAAACCTGAAAGTGAGCAATTTTCTAAGGGAAGAAACAAGATGAGGTGAACACCTAACAGCTGCCAGTCACAATTAAATGATACTATGAGGATACTTACCCAACAGTTGATGAATGAAAATTTAGCTGGTCTGTATAACTTCTCAATCTACACTTCTGTATATAAATTGTATTAAAAAATATTGTTCAAAATATAAAAGTTAAAATATTATTACTGAAGACTCCCTTTTCTCCAAATACCTTATGATTTGATAGAATTATTTTAAGATAATTATATGATGGGGTTTTTACACTCTCATTCATTGTAGAATTGCTTTTTCAATTTATTAAATTTATAATGATTGTCAAGTATTTTTTATGTTGTGTCTGGTGGCTTTTTCCCCAGTGAAACTGGGAGGTACTGGGGAAGATGAAGTAGGAGGAAAATCTTGACTGGATACAAATAGCACACACTATTACTCCTATTAGTACGAGTCAGGTAAATTCTAGGAAATCAGCAATAAATGCTCTCATGAC
This sequence comes from Pyrgilauda ruficollis, assembly GCF_017590135.1. NCBI lineage: Eukaryota > Metazoa > Chordata > Aves > Passeriformes > Passeridae > Pyrgilauda > Pyrgilauda ruficollis. The sequence goes on along the minus strand of NW_024525823.1, from coordinate 4,467,919 downwards.
CCATCTTAAAACAACTTTTTCATCTCTGCTAGAATTATGATAATTTATGATGACAATCTACCATGGTTTTTTATTTTTTTCTCTGTCATGTGTTCCTGCATTATTTTTAATTTCTAGAGTAATCTCTACAGTCAGCCTATTGTAAGGAGGTATTGTATTTTAATATGAACTACTTTATACTATACTGGAGAATAAAGAAATTTTGTGGAGACCTAAGTGAAAAGAAGAGCTATGATATCACCACTGTGATCTCCTTGTGATAACATTTCTAGGATTTGTTAAGATGAGTTTCTACTACTGTGGGAGGATTCCACTTTCACTGCCTAATCTAATTTTACAGTAGTCTGAAATAATATATTTCCACATAAATTTCTGTGGTTTTTTCTCTCTTTCCTGTAATTTGTTATGTGTTTTCTATTAAAATTATGCAGAAAATTAGGGCATTGTGAACTGTTCCCTCCAATGGCACAAATTAAGTATGAAATACCCTCATATGATTATGGTCCTTGATTTTGAAAATGTTATTATTTCACCTCATTGTTTTGGGTTTTAATTTTACTGACAAGTATATTAAATGGCCCACCAAAATATGGACAAAAATTTGTAAACTCTCCCCAGTTTACAGATTTTTTGGGGGAAAATGACATATTTTGTTGCTGGCATTTCTGAAAAGAAATGGCTCCTATATATGACAATGCACACAATACTACCTTCGCAGCCTAAAGATCAGACATGTATTTTTATTTCCTTGTGGCTGTAAGAACTGGAGATAATTCCTGGCTTAGAATTCTCCAGTGAAAACTTCCTTACATCCTTCAGCCTTTTCTCCTCCTGTACATATAGGGGAAAAGAGTAGGATTTCAGTTTCTCTCTCTTTGGTCTAAGACACTGATTTCTTGCAGGCCTTTACAGATAAATTATGAAGATACTTCGTTTAGAAAAAAAAAGGGAGGGAAAGGAGGTTGGAGAAGACAATGCAAAAAACAACCCACTCATAGTCTTGGATGAGAAGTGTTCTCAGACAAAGGAAGAAAACACTGCAGAATCAAACCTTTCATTTTCAAAGTGCTAATCAAATATAAACCACTCCTAACATCAGTCACTGAATTATGTAAATATAACCTCCTTTTTTCAACACAGAAACTGAAGAAATAGGACACATTAAGTGTGGCCTGATTTGTAATAACATAAATAGAGACTGATAAAAAGAGACTGAACTCAGGAGTTTTGGTCTTGAACTCAGGTGTGAAAGTTTGATAGGTCTAAAAAGAAAATGATAAAACAGGATAGGCTGCTGTAATGGCTAATACAGTTTTCACATCATTAGCAGAGCCCACCCAGTTAGCAAAACCAAATAAATGCTGATAGAGGACCAATTATATCCATGTCGATTCACAGGCATGGGTCTTTCCCTTTCAAGGGTTCCCTGAGCAACCCTTTTCATATCCTGTAAGTAAAGAGCTACTCTGGGGAGTGGGTAACAATGACTGGTCCCTACAGTATCACTGCCACTCACTGTTCCTGAAGGAAGGAAATGTGCAGCAAAGCCAAGAGAACTGAAACGTATTCTGCCCTCTCACCATAAGATAAGTATAAAAACAAGCACCTGACATCTATATATGTGTAAAAGTTACAGGACATTTTCAAGAATCTATATACAGTCATATTTTTAAAGTGAAATCCACAAATAACTTCATAAAAGAATCCTTAATGAAGTATACAGTAAACAGTTTACGCAAAGTCTAACTGTCAGTGGGCTGTGATTATAGGATTAAATATAAAGATGAGTTAAATATATAGTATGTGGTGGTGCTTTTCACTTTTAAGCTTCACACATTATAGGTACTTTTGCTGAAATGCATATCTGTGTTTCACTCAACACATTTTTTAACACCATACTTATAAAACAGGACAGATGAGCAAATCCCTTTGCTTAGAACCAAAACTCTCCAAGCAAGTTATGGGGGAAAATACAGGTCTAACCTGTAACATCATGAAATTAGCTTGCTAGCATACATTTGACTGGATGTATTGAACATTTGGAGGAAGCCAACAGAAGTGATGAGACACAACTGCATTCCTGGAGCCGCCCTTTACAAGGCCACAGACAGGGTTGGCTGCAGAATGGTGACTAAGGTAGATTCAATGCACCATTTGCTGAATGAAGGCAGCAGGTGAACAATGTCCAAAGCTTGACCTTATCTGACAAGCCATCCAGTTCCCTTTCATGTCAGGAGTGATCCTATTCCGTTTGCCAAGTCTTCACTGGAGGAACAATCTGTCTGACCCTTCATAATTCTTCCAGATCTTACTTTCACTGCCAACTAGCCTCCCAGCTTTTATTCCACTACCAAATATTCCTGGCATTTTGCATCTGAAAACAGAAACCTGCAAGTCTATTAAGTGTTTTATAGACCTGTTTCTACTATTCCTGAAACATCTTGAAAAATCATGACTATAGTGACAAGCATTCCTCCTACAAAAAAAAAAAAAAAAAAAAAAAAAATAAATAAAAGTGGACTCCGGTGATTTGCAAGACAGTTTGGAAGGCAATCTGTGATTCTGTAATGTCACTGTAACGCAGCAATCTCCACATCTGCCTTTTATTTTGGCAACATGGTTACTAAACATAAATGTTGCTACTTTTATCTCAAGAAGGATATGAGTTACAAATCACTGCCAGTGCAGCCAAGTATCACTATGTGCGTTTCACTTTCTCATATTTCACCCTAGACTGACTGCTGTAATAAACAACATGCTGAGCTAAGAGATTCAATGGTAGCCATGCTTGGATTATTATATTTAACCCTTGCTATGATTTGCTTAAATTAGAGGTGTCCATATAGAGGCATTTTTTCTTGTTCTAGTCTCACCACTACAAAAGCATAGTGCATATTCTTATAATTATATTATTATTTATATTATTTCAGCTCAGTTGATGCCTTTCTAGACAAAGTTACAAGATATATGTGTTTTAGCAATCATGTTTAAAGAGGCAATATAGAATCCCATAGATTTCATTAAGCTAGAAATAACTCTAACATCAAATCAGTCATATTCTCCTAGAGTAGTGAGATAATCATAAATAGAAAAGAAAATTATAATCTGTTAAAACCTCATTAAATAATTAATGTGGATTTACAGTGTTGGGACAAAATTCACAAGTGGCATACCATGATGGTGATAGTGACCACAAGCCAAATTCTAAACTTCCATATGGTCACTCGGCATGGCTGGAGTACTGGGGTGCTCAGGAAATCTCTTGCTAGCAAAGTGCTCTTGGGAGCCATAACCAACCAGCTGTCATGATTTAGACTATGTTTGATATAGGATCAACCTCAGGGACAGAAAGCCACTGTTCCTTTGTGCAACTTCTTTGTGTCTCTACAGAACTAATCTCTGTCACAAACAATCAAAGAACAACCCATACATAAATTAAAACCAGTGCCTCACCTGCTCATTGGAAGTGATTGATTTTTACAAAGCATTTTTAAAAAATGCTTCAACATATCTATCTCATGTATATTATTTTCCTTGCAAAGTAGTTCAATTGATATATATGGTGACTCATCATAGTTACTGAAAATTGCATTTTCCTCAAAATCACAAGGGTACCAGGTGAGTTCTAAAGTGTCAGAAGCTTAAAATATTGTACATAGAAATCCATCTGAGGGGGGAAAAAAGTACCATTTGGGGGATTTAAATTTTATTTTTAAATTTAAAATACTATTTTTTTTTTTTTTTTCAGTAGAGTAATTTCTAACTGATCATGTCCGTCCTTGTCATTTGGCTGTATTTTTTGCCACATACAGTTCCACTCTGGAGTTTATCTGTGAGCCCTGCAAATACTTGCTAATGTGTGTGCTTTCCACTGAGTGGCAAAAGGCTCTCTCACTTGATTATTTTATTGTGCACAAAGAAAGTGATCCAAAAAAAGTTATTATGTCTGCTGGGATACAGAATTCAAGAGACATCTCAAAGAATGCACAGACATCAAACAGTGTATCTGTCTGAAAAGGCAAGTAACTGGGGATAATCTCCCATATATCATGATGATCTGTTCAGGCAGGGAGACAGAAAGAGACTGCACCAAACATTGTATGTTTCTCTATATTAAGATCTGGGGAATGAGAAGCTACTTTCCCTTAAAGTATTCCCCTTTATATCATTCATTTTCATAATTTATATGTATATATAATGTGTATATACATGCATATATACATACATACATATATATATATAATGCATATATATATATATACAATACAAATATATACAACACATATATGTGTCTGTGTACATTCTATGTGTATATATATTGCATATATATATTAAAAATATGTATATATATAATCTTATCTGACAGTTTGTCATGATTTGACTCATTTTCAAAATACTCTTTATGGACAGACTATACCATGTTACAGAAAATAGCTATAAAACAGAAATTTAAGATTCATGATGAACAGACTGTTTCTTGACAGTAATTAACAGTAAATAGAAAGCAGTAAAGACTTAAATTCTAATGATTTTTACCATACTTTATAGTAAGTTATTGCTACAATTTTTTTGCCATTTACATTTTGTCATTAAATGTAACAGGGATTATGGAGCTCATAATTTTTCTGGGATCATATTAATGAGAAAGCTAATGAATGGCAATAAGAAACACTGCAAACATAAGGGACAGCCAAATGACAACCCAGTGCTCAGAAAACACACTCTACTCATTAACACCATCCTTTAGCAGCCTGGATATCCAAACAGTTGGAACATCAACAGAGAGATAACAAGTGAGGTGTAGTCATAAGGACTGTTGGTGTCCTTTAATATCACGTGTAAGAAGTGCAAGATCAAGCTCTGGAGTGCAAAAGGAATTCCTCATCTCTGAAGTATAAATGACAAGTTGAGAAAGATGTAAACAAGAATGGAAGTGCTATATGTGCTATATTGTAAAAAGACAAAAAAAAATTCAAAGAAACCTTAAGAAAGCGCTGTTTTGTTACTAACATTAAATGTATTCATGAGCCACTCACCATGGAAATAACAGTTGTTGGCTAGGTTTATTTCTTCTTATTGGAAGAGTTAAGCAAAACTATTCTAGCTACATTGTAAGACTAACTTTTAACACCTCAGAATAGGATTCCTTCAGATCTTAACCTCAGTTATTAATCGGTTTAATTAATCAGGAAAAATATTTCCTGAGATTGTAGAAAACATTAAACAATCTCTCTGGCAGAGGTCAGATTATTTTCTACCAGTACAGTATTTTCACTCACTTTACTTCATTTTTAGGGATACAATTGATGGAAGAAATAATCAGTTCCAGCTGGGAGGCTTCCTAATTTTTTTGCCTTAACTAACTGGGTACTTATACTGCATAGTGATGTGAGCACTTCAGCATTATCACAGTAATGTGCAAAATGTAATAAGTCACAGCAATATGAAAAATTACTGTTTTGTATTTTAATGTACACATTTTTAATTGCTTTTTTTTTACTTTTGTTTTTCAGTTTTAATGTTTACTTTTACTAAATTGAAGATTAAAAATTATAATCAGAAAATATACTGTATTTTGCAGATATTAAGGCAAGGAAATTAGATTCTTTGCAGATGTGCTATAGCAATTATTGAACATGAATACTCAAGTAATTACTATGTTAAATACCTTATTCAAATAGGCAGAGTACAAATTAAAGCTATCCTAGTTTGTCTGAAATCCATAGCTTGCTATGAAGAAACAATTTTTTCTTCTTTTATTTCACACATTTTTCTTTCTGCTTTATTTTTTAAAAAGCAGCAACATTCACACTCAATGTTCTAACTAGAATGGCCTTAGCTTTCTGCACCTTTCTATCATTGACATCATACCAGAAGGAGAGGACGTATGTCTATTGAAATTAATAAACAGAAACAAACAATTAAAATATACTATCTAGAAACAAAATTTACACTTTAAACAGCATAAATAAGATGGAAATATAAGTTATATAGAATATTTCTTCCATCCTGTATGCATAACATCAGCAAAAATAGAGAAAACTTACAGTACCTCTGAGTAAACTAAGTAGCAAAGGGTTTTTGTTATGAGACACTTTAGCATTCCAGTGATACAAACCCTGAATTTTCAGATGTGTTAAATGCCTTCTTCCTTTTCTTATCTTAGAATGTTAATCTATTTATCTATTTGCTCTTCTGTTCATAATTATACACAAAACTTGGACATCTTAAATGGTATGGACTCAAAGAGTTCTCCCCTCCAAATATCTTAGCACTAAAAAATCCAATTACTCTTTCTAATGTATTTTATGGAAACAGAATCACCAGCTAAAGTTATAATAACAGTGCTCTCACTGTTGGAATCAAGTAAGATCCAGTCATCCTGGATCAGTCATCCTGTTTCCAGAGCAGTCCCTCAAGGATTGTTAGCTCCCCAGTGAGACTTAGAAGTAGACACTTAGCTGTTCAGAACAGCCAGACTTAGTCAATTCTGTATCACATCAGAAGCAAACTTTCTTAGGAAACTAATGAAATTGCTGACTGCAGGGACAGGTGGCCATTGAGGATTTAAATGTTATGCTTTGACTAAAGCAGCAATTAGTTACCTAAGTTATCTGTGGAACAGATGGCATCTTAGGAGAAGAAATGATGGATGTACAATTTTATTTGAGTAATTTAGATAGTCAAACTTGGGAGGAGTATAACAAAAATTTAATGCAATAATAATACTCTTTAATCAATATATCAACATTGCAGTTTATTTTAAAATAAGGACACTTATTAAATTCATAATTGCTTCCTTCACCACTTTCTAATATAAGAAAAACTTGTGGCTATGACTAGCACTTGGACAGTATATATAAAAACAGAGATTAAAATAGCATAGCATTTCTTTAATGATTTAGTAGAATGGGGGTTTTGCCCATCAACACTAAAGATACAATTTTAGTCAACTAGAAGGGAGGAAAAGAAATAACCAGAATAACCCATTTCTTAAAGTAAATGGGTGAGCTATCCAACTTGGCTATAACCCAAAGGGGCAAAAGACTGTTTATAAAATTTCAAAACTTAAAAAAAGTAGCTACAAAATTCCTGAATGAAAATAACACTGAAAATTAAATAAAAATACAGTTAGAGAGAAGATTATAGTGCTTTCTTTAGACCTTCAAAAGTTATTCACCTGTTACAAGGTAAGTTATTCATAGTGGTTTATTTTTTAGTTAACAGAAAAGGAAAAAGAGGATATCTCCACAGAACAATTCTCTAGCTGTGCCAATCTTATATTACCTATAGAAGTGAAAACAAAAACTCAGGTTATGCTCTGAAGCTAGGGAAAGTGTATTACTTGGTTGAAGCCAGAGATAAGTGAATTCAGGTAAATTTGTCTGGAGAAATTTGATAGCAATACCTACTTAAGCTGATGAGAATTTTTTTTTTTTTTTTAGAAACTGCTTTTCTGCATGTATAAAATTTTTGAAAAACTTTTTAATTGCAAGGGCAAGATACTTTCATTAGGTAGCATGACTGGAACAGGATGATAAAATTAGGAAACCTACCGGAGCACTTTCCTGTCTAAACACCTCTAGACCTTTGATGGGCTCAGAAAATAAAGACAGAAGTGAGGAAAGACTTGCACCTTCCACTTTTACCTGACCTTCCGGAAAATCCTTTGGGAAAATATGTCATTGGACCTGAAAATATTTTTTGTGGGATCCTCTCACACCCCTCTCCATGCTCTCCACTGAAAAGGGAGAGATTAAGAATAAATTTATTTTATTTTTCACCTCAATTTACAGTAGCCTTTTTTGTTGCTTGAATTTTAGATATTGTCAACCATTCTCGGTGGATGGATTGAAATGAAGTCACCTGAGAGCTACAGCATGGCATGTTGTGGAATACCATTAGGCATATGTTATTTATCAGGATCTAAAGGAGAACAACAACCTGCCATTCTGTTGTCTGGAAGGAAAAGAAGCACCAGATTAGGCTAGGAGAGAGTTGGGCAGCCAGAGTGCATGCCAAGTGCATGCATAAACTTTTTGTTAAAATCATGTCATAAGATTAATCCAAATTATGGCTTACAACCATGGCTCTAAACCATAATAAAAGAACCTAAAAGGACCGTAAGACTAATGGCATAGGACTTAGGGCTAGATCTAGCTGTATTCAACAATGTCATTGTAGTGCAGAATTGACATGACAAAGGCATCACAGAGATTAGGAATACAATGAGGAAAAAACATTGCAAGTATTTTCAGAGAACCTAATTTAAAAATAAATTTTCTCAGGAATAAAAAAACCCCTACTAAACCTCAGGACTGCAACCAAATAATCACAGAGATTTGTTCATCCTTTCTAAACTTTAAAAGGGGTTTTAGTGTTCTGATCCCAGGCCACATAATAAGCACTTATTTCTCTGCTGTCTGTGATAAATATCAATGCCAGGCAGACAGAAAGATATAAAATAGATGTTACATCTTCACAATAATGTCCAATGACAGAGGAATCCTGCTGTTGGGGAGGAATCAACACTAAAGGCCTGTTGTCTTTAAATCACCAGCTGTGATTTAAAAGGCTTATTTTTTCCAAGTTTATATAATCAGCTATATCCATGTATTAAAAAAAAAAAAAAAAAAAAAAAAAAAAAGAAAAAAAAGAGAGAAAATATTAAAGTATAAAGATTTTAGGAAAGTAATAATTTTCTTTATGTACAATAATCTGAGAAAATTTCCAAAGTCACCGTACTATTAATATTTACATACACAGATTATGTTAAATTTATGGTAAGTTCAACTCTGTCAAACACTTTTGTAGACAGATCTAGTACTATGAACCTCAAAACTAAGATCCAAATTTCAGATTTTCTGGTCACAGTTGGGTTTAATTAAGTTACTGGATAAATGGTTACAGGTTCAGGGTGCCACACAGCAGTTAAGTGTTAATCTTAGTTTACTTAATGTTATTTTTTTGTTTGTTTTTTCCTGGTTTGGGGGTTGTTGGGGGTTTCAGGTGGGTTGTTGCTGATTCTTTTACCTCTTGTTTGGTTTTGTTTTTTTTTCAATGAAGCAGGTTTTTTTCTGCTCAACAGTCTCTGTAATAAAAAAGCTCAGTACTTTGAGTATACAAAGTATTTAATATATAAACTTCACTGCATTAATACAATGCTGAGGGTTGAGGAAGTACCAGGAGATCTGGAGGCAAGCAAGCTGGTAAGATTCCAGATGGCCAACGCAGGGGAAAAGCTTTCCATGACTGGAAGATGTTTGGACATGTGAAAGCTGAATCACTTTGTTTACTGCAGAGAGTGGTAACCAGATCATCATGCTAATGCACAGGATTCTACAGCGAAGAGAAATTCTTGTCACTACATGAAAATTAAATCACTGATGCAAATCCATTCATGGATTTGTGCCTTTTATGAATGGCAGTACCTTGCTAATTTCACTTGGATTTTAATTACTCACACCAGGGTTTTAATGTAAATCTACAATAATATAGTGCCTAGGATATTCTAGACAAACAAAAGTAAGACAGTAAAACCAAAACAAACCAACAGATAAATAAAAACCATCAAAAAAACCAACCCACAACATGAGCCATTATCACTAATACAACAATTAGCTGGTAATTGAGTTGCAAGTCTCTGAAGATGACATAGGAATAAGCATGGCATAACTGTCTTGTAAAAACAAGAGAGAAAAATATAGTGTTTTCATGAGAAAGTGGAAAGTGCATAGGTGTATGATTTTTTTTTCTGATTGTACACTAGAACTAAAACAATTTTCTGTATAGGTAGAATTTAAAACACAATTACTCAAAAGCATTAGCTCTAATGTAAGGAATAATTTTTCAGATTATCCCAAGAGAACAAACTGACCTGAAGCAACCAAGACCATGAAGAAAATCAGAGACTAGAGAAGAATGTTATTAATCTCAAAGGAGTAGTAAGAATCAGTAGTTGACACAAAGAAGGTAGGATAAAGATATTAGCAGATATTCTAGCAATATTATATGCCTGCTAAGAATAAATAAGCATTTTTAAAAATCTATGTATTCTTGAAGATCTTTCAAATCCCAGGTGCAGTTAATTCCTTGCTTCATTAAAACACTGTGAATTTAATAGTACCCCAAACTTATTAATGTCATGCATTTGATGTCACTGGAACAGCATTGCTCTGTTTATTCTGTACTTTTCTGCATCAGTAATCTGTGAACACCCTGCAGCAAATTTTCATGTACTTTCTGTTGACCAATTTAGTAGAATACATTCTGGGAAAGTGGATTTCTGTGCGTACTAATTTAAGAATATATTTATAGGAAAGAGCTTTTGATAACTGTACATAGATTCAGGGTGTGTCATACTACATTTATTTGTTTATGAGCCCAAGGACAAGGGACAATTAATTTTCAATCCATGCTGGATTTCAATGAGAAAGGTGCTTTTAGATAATTAATGCTGACTCCTCCTTTATATTGCCAATAGATATATTTTCTCTAAATATTAATCAATCAAATTAGAGGCATAACTTCCATTAAGCAGTATTTTGATTTAAATATCAATAAGGAGAGAAAGTTGCTTCGATTTTTTATAAGAAATATGTATCCATCCCTTTAACTAAAGATATTCTTAGAGAAAGATACATGATTAAAAATTGAGCTTTTTTTTTTAAAGAAAAAAAACCCTGCATAATCAGTCTCAACCCACAAAATCTCTAATTCACCTTCTGAAAAACAAACTGTTTTACAAGTTTGCAATGTGGATGAACAAAACCATCCATCAATGAGTATTTCCCTGCAGCACATGCAGTATTTCCTCCTTAACACCTGCTCCTTTTCACAATTCCTTAGAAAAGCATTCAACTGCTATCAGAAACAAAGCTCTTACACTGACAAATACTATGATTCACTGACTCTCCAGTTTTACCATTCCTGGCAGGACAATATTTTTAAAGAGAATGAACCTGATTGATGTATTGAAACTCATTTTTTCTTCAGTAGTTCCTGTGTGGACCAAGATTTTTTATACTGTCCAGAAAAAGAAACAAATATGAATATCCAAGGCAGTCCCAAAAAAAGAAACTTTCTGAACTAAAGTTTTTTACAGTTTATACTCTAGAGAAATGATAACATGTTGCTTGTTTCCTATTAACAGCTCTGAAAGCAACATTTATACTTATCTACAATGATTACCTAGAGAGACAGTCCTTGACCCAGGGCCATTGCACTGGAACAGCTTCCTTCAGAAAGAGAACAAATTGCAGCATTTAAGTCTAAAAACTAACAAAATTCTGTTCACAACTTCCGTGATGAATAGCTATCTAACTTTTTAATTGTTTTTAAAGTGACTCTTTCAGATCTGGAGTCATGAAAGCCATCATCCTCTAATTTTCTAAGAAAGCTTGATAGAACCAATATTCTGCGTACAGATAAAGAGGAATGAAGCACTTTCTTTCCCATAGGAAAGCTTTCCCACTCATATTCTTTGATGCCAACTAACCTTCACATCTGCTATTTCCCTATTGATTGCCACAACTTGGCACTTTTGTAGAGTGTCTGATGAGGCAATTCTATTCAATGACACCACTTCCTCTTTAACAAAAGAAGTGCAGTAAAATAACAGTGTGTTTCCTCTACCTTGAGGGGAAAGGCTGTTTGCAAATTATGCACGCAAACTTGTAGTCATCATTTATGTGTGTGTATGTGGAGAAGAAGAGCATTTTTTCCTTTAGACTGAACTGTTGTCTATGTAAAATTATGCAAAGTAGGTCTGGGTTTGAATTTTTTAAGCAAATGAGGAGCCATTCTGGGTCCCGCTTAAAAAAATCCATCTCAAAATACATAGTGTTCACTATGGAAATAAGCTTGGAATTAGTCATCACTTAAAATACATTCCAAAAATATGTTTACAAAACAGTAATGTGCATTAGACAACATCAGAACTAAGAATGTGTTTGTTTTGCTATCCTTTAATATGAACAAATCAGTTCCTATTTTCAGATTAAATGAAATAATTTATTTTTGACTCAGATTATATAATGTAATACTTAATTTAAAATTAAAATGGTAAGCAATACCAATGGCATAATAGTTCCATTATAATGTTATGGAAAACACCAGCATGACAAAAAGTATTTTTTAAATTCAAGATCAAACATAACACCTTTATTCCAAACAGATTGAAACTGTGAAATGATTGGTGTTCTAGTTGCATTTTACCTTGGTTTTTCTCTAGCCCCTGGACTCCACTATTTTTGGTTTGTTTATTTATTTGTTTTGTAAAACTTCAGATTCATTAAGCGTTAGAGGCCACAATTAATTCTGTGTTTAGTTTTACTTGGAATTAAGTCCTTTCTTTTCATTTATATTTTAGGTATGTCTTTAGACCTAGATTCACAAAGGTATCAAATACCTAATACTTACTGGAATCGACGGGAATGTACGCATAAAAAGTAAACATAGAAGAATTAAAGATTTAGTTCTATTTTAGGATTTTCAGCTTGTACTTATAACTTAAATTATTCACACAACATTTAATTTTCTCTAAGTTGGACCAGTACAGCTAAGAAACAAATTTTCTTTTGTGAGCAGGACAGAAACAAAAAAAAAAAATATAACAGCTCAGGAGATGTCAAATACACACCAAAGACTGCTCCTAATGGTGTGTATGAACATGATTGTTTAATTTTGATGGAAAAGAGAGTTTAGCCCAGTGACCTTGATTTTAAAAATGATCCTGTCCTGTTTTGCTTACTGCTGAAAATATAGTCTGAATGTGTACAAGACAGATATATAGAATACATTTAAAAAATATATGTGGAACTCCACATAAAGATTTTACTTTAAACAATCCACTTCAAAATTTCACTTCAAAATCAGGGGTGAGAAATCATGATTTTTTTAGCAATAATTTTTAAAACAGCTTTTGGGCACTGGAACAAGCATGCTAGAGAGGTGGTCAATGGCCCAAGCCTGACAGTGCTTAAAAAGCCTTTGGTTAGTGCCCTTAATAATTTGCTTTAATTTTGGTCAGCTCTGGATTGCTCAGGCAGTTGGACTGGGTGATTACTGTAGATGTCTTCCATCTGAAATATTTTATTCTAGCTATAATAATTTTCCTGTTCTAAATTCTAACTAAGAAATCCAAAATTATAGAAAAATAAAATTTGCAAAACATAATTAATTATTCCTAATCTATTAGAGGGTGTAGTTTGTTCTGCATGTCTAATTTTATTTTATTTTTCCTGTAAGCAAGGTTATTAATTTTGCTGTGTCATCCTACTAATCTCTCATATGCAAGCTGTATATGTAACCTTTAATTTCAGATTTCCATGAAAATTCTAACAAAGAATATGTCAAGACCACCACATACTTCCTACAAAATATGCAAACAATGCAAACACATTACTGGTGTACGTATCGAAACCTGCACCTGTCACTCTAATTTAATTTTTTTAAATATTGAACTTATAAATGTAACAAAAATGACAAGTTATACAGTGGATGACACAGCAACACCTGCCCTGCTGCTGGAAGATAAATGTACTGAACCTCTAATGTAATCAAGCACATGGTGCCATATAAACAAATCAAAATTTTGCATAGTGTTTATCCTTTATTTCTATTTCTTTTGTTTTCTTTTTTGAAATACAGGTCGTTGTAATCAGTGGTTTACTCATTGTGACCAGCACAATCTTTCTAAATGAAACATTTACATACACAGACTATAATTTTGCCAGTATTTCAACTCAGGCAGTAAGCCAAAATATGAACTTTTTATATGATTTTCTATGAGAGATATTTCCTTTCTGTGTGTGTATGTTCATTTCAGTGCCAACCTGTTAGAAAAGAATTGATTTGCAGTTTTTAAACCATTAATCTAAAAGAAATATTCCCACTGTGATAGTTTTTCTATAGAACAGGAATTGTGTATATTATTCCTGGTAAAATTAATTAATTTGGGTACATACATTTTTTAAATCACCACCTCTCCCTATGGTCAAACTGTAGTTTATACGTATATGAAAAGTGTTTTGTGCTTAAAAAGTGACTATAAATTTTATGGGATTCTTGTTAAATACTTTTAGCCACCTATACATTAAGTATCTACACCCAAGTACTAACCTAAGTTTCTCTTCTCACAATACGGGTTAATTTCTCTAGCTCTGGAGAATGCTATCCTTCCAGGACATTTGCTTAATACAGAGAAATTACTTTCTGGTGCCTTTCAGTTTCTTTCCAGTGTCAGTCAGCAGCACCTAGAAGACTACTGAAGGGGAAAGCAGGTATCTACATTTTGGAGAGAGAAAAACCTGCCTTACATGTTTTAAAACCTACATCTTTCCTACTCAAACAAATCGTGTGTGTGTGTGTGTGTGTGTGTGTGTGTGTGTGTGTGTGTGTGTCTTCACGGCTTTGACACCAAAACATAGGATATTATTATGCCTTCCTATTAAATTCTCTCAATCAACAATTGATATCCTTTCTATACCAATGTACTAATTCACCCATCTACTTTTAGTACAGTCCTATCCTAAGCGTTTGGAGAAACTTCAGGAATTCAGCCTATTTTGGCTTTTATTCATTATTATTTTAGGGATGACAAACTTTCTTTTAGAATTCCTATATCCTATAATATATCCTATATATTCCTATATATTACAAAGAATAATAAATTACCTTCACTAAACATTTTGCCCATGAGGCAAAACTAACTACAGTAGCAGTTGATAATATTAATACAGGGTTTGTGTAATGCAATACAGTGTAGGAAAAGAAAATGTTAAAAATTTGAGTGACAAATACATAACAACAGAAGGTTTTTAATGCCTTAATTCCATCACTAATGTCAACAAATGAAAGAAAAAAAAAAGAAAAAAATGCAAATCACAAGTCATTGCAACTACGGCCTTTGTCAGTGCTAGTGGTTTTGCTGTTATATTTATTCCCCCAAAAGTTGGAGATTCAATTTACCAAAGTAATTCTACATTTTGGAAATGAAAATTGAAAACCTAAAGATTAAAACCACACATCTCAATGGTTGGTTTTTTTGTAAGTGTTAAGACATTTATTTGAAGTATTTAGAAATCAAGCTCTAGCTTGGAAAGAAACCTAGAAATACTTTATGAGATGAATAAGAATGTAAAAAATAATTTGCCTCAGTACTTCTGTGAAATGAGCCCCATAGTTCCCCTTCAAACCTCCTTTCATCTTTGATGATCTGATTTGAAAAGGCAGCAACTGAAACTGCTGAATCTTCTCCATTATGAACAGACTGTGACTGGAAGAGGAAACTGAAAGATCAGTGTTTCCTCCATTAACTTCTGATTGTAGGGGTAGCCAAACCCCTGACTAGAATGGCATTGTTGGATAGCACACCTATAATGAACTATGATAAACATCTCTGCTCTTCAAGGAACAAAAACTGCATCAGGAACACAAGGTGTAACCATAAAATAAATTAACAAACCAAGCTGTTGTTTTTATTCAATTCAAGTAAGTTCCTTAGTAATTCAGCCTGAATAAAAGTACACTTGAATGATAACTACCTGGATAGACTTAGATAAAAGCCTTAGAATCAAAGAAACTATCCTCAAAGCTTCTTTGCCAGACAAGGTAATAGGGTGAAGAAAGAGGTAGAGAGCATTTCTATAAAATCACAGAAAATTTTTGGTGCTAGTATTCCTTCCTCACAGAAAGTTCCTTTAGGGAGCATATTCCTTTTTCAGAAGGTGGAAATGTATGTAAGAGTTCATGAAACTTCTATCAGAAATGTCGAATAGAAGCTTCTAAACAGTTCTGGAAGATTCCTCATAACTTAAGGGAGGTATCACTAGTATTAAAAAAAAAAAATAAAAAATTAAAGACACAGAAAGACAGTGAGAGCTGAAGAAAGAGTAACAGAACTGTTTCTGTCTTGCCATTGGTCTGCAGCAAAGGAAAGTAAGAGTTCTTCAAAGAAACCCAGAAATTCAAGTCTTCAAAGGCCTCCATAATATTTGCCATTTTTTATAGTTTGTTAAGAGGTAAGAGATTTCAGTTTTCAAATGCAAAGATATGCAAAGAAATATTTTAAGGTAAGTTATATCCTTCTATAGTAAATAATAGTTTGCTAACAGTATGTATAGTAAAAGCTCTCTCCTTTCCTTCAAACCACAATAGCTCACATGATAACTGGATTTTTCTTGCAAATTGCTTTTCAATATCTCTTTCTGATTACTGACTGCTCATGGCTTGGATGGGTGTACTCTTTGCTAGGTAAAAAAACGTCTGGATGGCCGAGCCCAAAGACTGATGAATAGAGCAATATATTATCCTTTGGCAGCTGGTGTTCTCCAGGGCTCAGCATTGGCCCCAGTCCTGTTAAATATTTTTATCAATTATCTGGATTAGGAGATCAAATGCAACCTCAGTCAGTTTGCAGATGACACCAAGTTGCTTGGGAGTGTTGATCTGCTGGAGGATAAAAAGGCTCTGGAGAAGGATCAGAACAGGACGGATCAATGGGCTGAAGCCAAGTGTATGAGGTTCAGTAAGGCCAGTTGCTGGATCTTGCACTTGGGTCACAACCCCATGCAGAGCTACAGGCTGTGGGCAGAGCAGCCACTACTCCAGAAAGCTTCCCAGCAGAAAAGGACCAGGGGATGTTGGTTAGAAACTGGCTGTATATGAGCCAGCAGTGGCTTGCCCAGGTGGCCAAGAAGGCATCCTGGCCTGTATCAGCAACAGTGTGGTCAGCAGGACCAGGACAGTGATTGTCCTCCTGTAATTGGCACTGATGAGCCCACACCTCGAAACCTGTGTCCAGTTCTGAGGCCCTTTACTACCACAAAGAAACTGAAGGTGCCGGGATATCCAGAGGAGGACAACAGAGTTTGTGGAGGGTCTGGAGCACAGGTCTTATGAGGATCAGCTGAGGGAGATGGGGTATTTAGCCTGAAGAATAGGAGCCACAGGGGACACTTTTGTGTAAATTCACTACAACTACCTGAAAGGAGGTTGTAGCAAGGTAAGTAGTCTCTCCTCCAAAGTAACATGCAACAGGATGAGAGGAAATTACCTCAAATTTTGTCACGGTACGACTGGATATTAGTAAAAATTTCTTTCTGGAAAGGACTGTCAATAATTGGAACAGGCTGCCCAAGGCAGTGATTATGTCATAATCCCTGCAGGTATTTAAAAGACATGCAGATGAGGTTCTTAAGGACATGAATTAATGGTGGACTTGGTAGTGTTAGGTTAATGGTTGGACTCAGAGCTCTTTTCCAACCTAAACAACTCTGTCATTCTAAAGTGTACTTTAGTATGGTTTTTTATAAACTAGTCAAGTATATTGTGCAGATTAAGGATCTTTCATACATTAAATACAAGTTCAATTAATGCATGGATAAAGAAAAATGCCTAAAAGGCAAAAAGCTTGCATAATTACATAATTATTACCATAGATCTATTAAAAAAAGGATGGTTTAATCAATCTCAACAGGCACTCTGTTTGGAGAAATTAATAAATCTGGAGAAGAAATTAATCAGCATAATAAGACTTTAGGTGATGTCTGGGGCAATTCTGGCACTGCAAATATTTCTGTACACAAAGCAATGTTAATGTAGTTGTGCAACACCTCAGTACTATGATATATAAATTGACAGGCAGAACTAAGAGTTCACCTCTGCTAATGAACGGAGGATTTCAGGAAGTTTTAGTGGGCAGAAATTCAACACTGAAGGTTACTCATATGGCAGGATCTCACAAAAAAAATAGCTGAACCAAGGGCCCATTCACTCCGGAGAATTGCTTCTGAATAGCATTCCCAGGATGAGTCATAGATCAAATCTGGCAAATTTTACATGGCTACTTGGTGACAGATCTATTTGCTTTGAAGAGCAAGGCAATTTTTTTTAGACTCTGATAGTTAAAAATGTTCAGATGTACTCTGAATTTCCTAAACAAACCCTGTCTCTGAATTATGTCTTTCATACAGAATGCTGTTTGCAGTTAAAGGTTTCTTTATGATCTGGTTCAGGTCGCTTTCTCACCTTGTTCAAGATCTGAAGACAAACATAAAGGGGAAAAAAAGCTGAAAAGAGAAGAAAAAAAGAGAAGTGTTCTCACCCTGCCTCCTGAGGAAAACAGCAGGAGGAGAGAAAGGTGATAAGGAGAGAGAGCAATTAGGTTATGCATTTCTGAGGAAAAAACCTTGCAACTAAACTTGTGATGAGAACTCAGAGATCAGTAATTCTCTTACAACTGATCCTGTCAGCAGCGCCATTACAGGCCCTGAAGAGGCCAGAAAGTGGAGAGCATCAGGTAAGGGAAAGGAAGCAAAATTGGTTACCAGTTAAGACAAAACCTACATTAGCGCATAAAGAAAATGTATATTGTAAGCATCAGCAATTTCAGTGTTGTTGATTTTTCTCATTGTCACACTTTCAAATGTCTAGGTGACATTACTCACTTCCCAAAGGGTGTGGATTCCTATTTCACATTTAGCAGGGTGATATGAGACTGCCCTGCCATGTAATGACACTCTGCCCCATCTAGCAGCTAGAACAGTTTTCTTCACAACTGAAAAATAAGAATGCAACAACAATGTTCTAGGATGACCCTGTTTTAGGCAGGGAGGTTGGGCCAGGTGACCCACTATGGTCCCTTCTAACCTTACCTAGTTTGTGATTCTGTGATTGTTGTCTCCTGTGATATCATTATATATTCTCCAAAAAAAGAGGCAGAGTGGGTTTCTCTTAACTACAAACTGATTTTTCAAGTCTAGATTATTACACCCCTCTGAATTATCTACATTTGATAAAAATTCTTGTCTTTTGCTGATAAATAATCCTGACACAATATCAGACTCAAACTGTGGTTTGGGTAACATATGCATATCAGGTTTGACTTTCTAAAGAAAAATGTAAAGTTATTTTTTTACCCAGTCTGGGCTCTGATTTCTCATATCCCATATTTCTATTAAACTGGGAATTAAATCTTGCTATATTTTATCATACCTTATACACTGAGAACGATCAATTTTATTGAGATTGTCTCCACCATGTACCTACAGTATCGATCATTAATGCATACACACTAATTAATGCATATTGTTGGATGCAATTTTGAAAAATAATTCAAATGCCAGCTTCTTGTTTGTATGTTTATTGTGCCTCTGTATAGTAGTAACACTCTGAAATACTTAGAGGACCATAAGGTAGACCATCTAAGAGTTCAGTGGAGGGATCAGCACAACACTTTTTCCCTTCTCAAGACTTTTGGTAAGGCAGAAACTGATATTGAGTTATGGAAATGTTTAATTGATTCAAAGATCAAAAAACTAGAATTTTCATAATGTCAACTTTTCATTTATTTTTGATGTCTCTCTTAGACATCATTTCAAAAATAACAAGTGGGGACCCAATTTATATCTTAATGATTTTTTTTAATATTTTAATTATTGTGAATGTTTACTAGAACGTTATTACTTTTTTTCCTTGAGAGGACATCAGAAGGCATTTCTACATGTTTCATCTATTTTTAAGAGCTGTAGCCTGAGACAAATGTAAATGATAAATATGAATCCTACAGTTTTTAAGTATAACCAAGCATAATCCAGCAGCTTATTAAGAGTACTTACTATCTGGATATATAGAATAATCTTTGTGGAAATGAAAAGTTGACTAGTCATGTTCATCTTTTGCAGCCCTTACTGAAGGGTATAAGAAATGAGGAACAAGGAAAGGAGAAAGGGAAGGGAAAAGTCATGGGTGGGGGAACAAATATGAGAGTGAAAAGATAGAATTTCTATTGCATTTCATCTATTTGTGGTTTCATGACACAGCACTGAAATGCAACACAAAGCCAAACATCTGCTCTTATTTACTGTAATCACTTTAAGGGTCAAGACAGCATTAAACCATTGTCCCCACAGTTACTTGGAATGAAGCACTTTCTGTGAATTTGTTCTGCTTTCTGCCTTCAAATTCAAAAGAAAAACAGTTCGTCCCACAGAACTTAATGGTACCCAATTTATTATAATTTCTTCTATATAGAATTCTTCTATATTGTATTTCTTCTAAATGAACTGCTCTTCTTGTTATAGTCTGTGTTAATGTATCATAGAACCTACCTACCATTGCCTAACTTCCCTCATTTTCACAAAAATAAGTAGAACTCAGTGAGGCAGAGATGCTTTAAGATATCTGGACAAAGCCTTTATCTCACTCTCACAGGCTCTGCTATTACAGATTTAGTTCTTATAACTGTGTGAAGTGACCACAGACCTTGTTTTAAAGATTTACAACTATATCTGCTTTTGGGGTTTTTTTTGGTTAATTTTTTTTTTTTGGTGGGGGTTTTTTTTGGTTTTTTTTTTTGTTTTTTTTTTGGTTTTTTTTTTTTTTTTTTTTTTTTTTTTTTTTTACATTAAAAGAAGCAATGGTTATCTAAGTAGCGTTCTTGCAAAGAGGGAATCATGGCAAAGAGGAAATGATGCATTTCAGCTGTAGGTTTTTCTAGCAGTTAGGTCCAAACAAGCATGATCAAAAAGAAGAAAAAAATGTTTGTATGGTATTTATATTCAAGTCCCTTTTTAGTGAAATGTACCACATGTTTTTTCAGACAAGGACAAGTCTGTATTTGTTATATCAAAATAAAACTTTTCTATAACATGAAATATTATTAAATCAAACTGATCATGTATCTGTAGTATCTGCTACAATTTTTTTTTTTCATGCTTATCAAAATTAGTACATGGAAGCTGTGACTGAAAAGGTTATTTTCCATTAGTCACTGTCAGTCACTGGATATTTGAGAAACTCATAAGCAGTACTTCTCTCATCTTTGACTTGCAAAAATTGCACCAAATAATTAATACATACTGCCAAACTTCATGGTGTTTTATTTGAAGCATTAAACTAAAGGTTCTCTGTGTATATACCCATGTGATTGTACTGCATCTTTACTTGTTAAACAAATAAATATAATTTGTTTATTACAGTGTTCAAACCCAGACTTGAAAATCCCACTGGATTTGTACTGGCTTTGTGCACATCAATGCCGGCCTCACACACGACAAATGAATGACATTAAAACATTTATTCTTGCTGCTGTTTCTTCTGTTTATGTCAGAGAATCTATCAGTTGTACTCCAGTTGCAAGCAGTGGAAAAATTCCCTTATAACTCCTTCCTTCAGCTTTTAAGAGATTGTTTCTAAAGCTTTGTAATGTACAGGCAGAGCTTAATGCCATTTCTTTTAACAACGGGCTGAGAATGTGGAAGGGGAAGACAGACAAAAAGTGCTTCTCTAAATTTCTTCAGAGAGGTGGCAACAAATAGGCTAGGGTAAAATGTGAGGGCATGGGGAAAAAGGAAAATCACCAAAAAAGATGAGCAACATGGCTCTTTATAGAGAGAAAGCATCATAGGAAGAAATGAAATATATTGTAGAAAAGTAGAGCTGGAGTATAAAACTTGATCCTAAAGAATAAAATGCAAATATAATTGTTAAACAGAATAGTCAGTCTACCAGATAAGTCTAAGGTATGTGAGTCAGCTTTCCTGAATTAGTCCGGTGTCTACCTTTCACCAGAATTCGTTTCCTATCTACCTTTCACCAAGTGATCTTGAAAAAGATGCAATCCCACTTAGTGCCTCAGCTACCTTATCAACTAAACTAGAATATAAAATACATGTCTCACAGAGAGCTGAGAAGACCTTTTATTTGTGATAAAGGAGTAATGACAATAATTTACTGCTATTAGAGAATGAAAAAGTAGTTTGATTTTTACTATTTGGTATGCAGATGCCTAGTAACCATAAGTAAGAAAAATTCAATTGTACCTGGTACTGTACAAAAACCTAAAAAGAAAGAAATTCTGACATTGAAAGTTACAGATATGAAAAATTATGGGAGAAACAAAAGCACTTGACATCATTACAAGAAACATCTCAGCATTGTAGACCTCATACATGTATTGAACTAGGTTTTTTTGGGTGTGAGGGTGAAGTGTGGTGCAAATAGAAGCTGGGTAGAATTAACATTGTTCTTAATTTCAGAATTGTTATTCAGCAAGAAAACCAAGTGAGAAACACAAACTGACAGACCACAGAAATTAGAGGCAATGAAAAATCTGGGTTTCTTATTCCAAGAACAGTTAGTGTGAGATCACTACCTTTCATAAAAATAATAAAGGCTTTTTTTTTTATTCCAAACAGGAAAAAAACAGGTTCCTGAAACTTAAAAGTGAACAATAGGGACAACAGCAGCCAAGAGAAAGGAAGAGAATTTCATAACTAAGAAAACATCCATAATTTGAGAAACATCAAAGTATGTATCGCTAATGGACACTCCTAGCCTAAAAGCAGATAAGGTTTAGAACTTACTTTCTCATATCTTTCCTTCCAATTCTTGGACAATAGTGAGGTTTTCTTTATTATTCAGAATGAATTAGCTGAGCAGACCCACCAGGCACATAATGGACTTGTAAAATTATTTCCTTTCTATGCTCAGACCAGATAAGCAGATCTTAAGAGGAGAGAACACTGAAATTTTCCTTTGCTCTCTGGTTTCTGAAAGAGTTGTAATTCATGTTTCTCAGAGCATGAGGAGGCATGAGATGAAGGACCTAGTAAAAGCCTGAAGACAATATTCTCCTTTTTCATCAAGGCTATTTCACAAGTATATTTGACTCACAAGAGTAACATCATTTTCAACATATATCCCATGTGCTCTCCAAGATTTTACCTTCAGGAGATTTTAATCCAGCAGTTAGCTTGTTTGTCTGATGCCCATTTAGGTTCCCCTTCATAATAGGGGGTTTTTTTTTAACATCACATAGCTTTGGCCATGCTCCAAAGTTTTTTTAAGACAAGAATTCAATGGACTGCTATATAGTAAATTTATGCAGAAATTACTGTCAGTCATGTGGGCAGCTACCAAGCCTCACTGTGATTGGAACTAATAACTATTACCAAGATACGATAATTTAATTTAAAATTAGCAAACCATCTGGTGTCTTTATATCTTGTTGTAACACAGTGTCTCTGTTTTACTCAATCCACTCTCATTAAAACAAGACAAAAGTAGCTAAGGATAAACATACACACAGAAGATAAATTTATCCTCTCAATTATCTTTGTGCAACCCTTACCCCCAGAACTCATACCTTCTTAGATTTTTGAAGTATTAGAGTACTACTAAAATCTAATCTGATCTCCTGTATAATGAAGGCTATCTCTTTGACTGAGTAACCTCTAAATCAAAAGAACAACATGTTTGTGCTATGCTGCATCTATCTTCCTCATAATGGCTGCCTTTGATGGATGAATCCAACCCACTCGTAGATAAGTTATACCAGTGGTTAATGACTCTTACTCTTAAAAATATGCACCTTATTTCTAGTCTGAATTTCCCTAACTTCAGCTGTGAAACATTGGATCTCATTATGCCTTTTTCTGCTAGATTAGTGAGTCATCTACTGTCAAAAGCCTCATTCCCATTAAGGCACTTGCAAACCATGATCAAGTCACCTCTTAACCTTCTCTTCAGCAGATTAAACAGACAGATCTTTAGCCTCTAACTGCAATGCTTATTTTCAGACCTACAGTCATTCTTTCACCTTTAATGAACTCTTTCCAATTTTAAGCATATTTTCAAAATGTGATGACCAGAACAGGACAATAAAGTTCATCAGTATTTTCCTTAATGCCATACAAAATGGCACTTCCTACTTGATATTCAGCTATCTATATATAGGAGAATATAATATATACCATTTAAAACTCTTTTATCAGAGTTGTGTGCTTAAGTGCTTTTTGCATTTTTTATCATTCTCTATGAGATATTAAATTCTAGCAGAAACTTGTAATGCAATTAGACTTAAAGTATTATTTTAAAATATTTTCTTGCATTTTTCTTTTTTTTTTATGTAACAAAATTACATTCCTGAAGTAATTGGCTTTTGCTAACTAGAAGTATGTTTTGAAAACACTCAAATGCAGATACACTAAGTTGACCAAAATTATAGTACTTCATTTTCTGATAACTCTACATCATTAGGGAAAAATACCTAATTTTGCCAGGAAGTTCACAATTAGACTGTATATATAGATGTTTTGGTTTATCTTTCATGGAATATATATGTAATTAACTACATTCCTTACACAGGCACCTCTAGTGAATAGCATTTATATCAGGAAAACCCTAATGTTCTCCTGGAGATTGCTTCAGACACTGAATTAATCAAATGGGATTGTATAGTTTTCATTTACTTTCCTGTTTGAGCATGATTTTCACTTATTGATAATCTGCAAGAATGGATGTAGCTACATCTAATGCATAAGTTTAAATTAATTTCATTAGGTAAATAATATCCATTAATAATAAAAATATTAATAGTAGTAGCAAATAATATAAACTGATTTTCTACTAGATGAGATGATAAACAACATAAAAATATTTCAAATCAGTTGGTTCCAAGTTGGAACAGTTCTTAATTATTGGTTCAGTTTCATGTCATGAAACACTTGCTAATAATGACAATAATCCAGAAAATATATGTTTTCAATAGACAAAACCTTAATTTGACCCTAATTTGAATAAATAAATCCTATGTTTTCTTATGATTTCTCTTTTTCACTCATAGTGAAGGAGGAAAATTCATTAATGTAAAAAAAAAAGTAATATTAAATGGTGTGATCTGATATCCTAAATCTGTTGTGTTTAAGTCTAGGGTTATTTCAACTGCAGCTAAAAATCTTCAATGAAGGATGTGAAAATGTTATTTCATTAGACGTAATGCCTCTTTAGATCTTGGATACAATGCATTAGAAAATTAGAAAATATATCTGGACAAACATAAACAGAAGAAAAAAGAGAACAGAAAGGAATAATTCTGCAGAAAAGGGAGTACTAAATTAATATGCAGAGGGAAAAAAGTCCACAGAAAGAGGAATAGTCTCTGTGCACTTAGAAATTTAGAAAACCCATATTAGAAGTATTAAAAAAAAAAAAAAGTGAATCAGAAAATTAACGATGAGAAGGAAAACTAAAAATTTAAAGTTTCTTCCTAATATTTCCACAGTGTCCACAGTTTGAATCTAAAATAGAATTAGATCAAAATTTTCTGCCATACTAAAATTAAGTTAAATCCCTACAGTGTTTTCTGGTGGTTCAATAAATACCTTCCGTTATTTCTTTATGTCTTGAGACAAAAATAATTTTGACTTTTAAAATACTCAGTCTTTAAACTTTCAATGTTGTTTCTTAACTACTTCACATATTTTCTGACACAAAGAGATCTCTGATTGATTAGTTACTTCTATCAATTTCATCAGCTCCTTTTCCAATGAGTATTCTGAGGAGAACACTCAAAACTTTCTCAATGCATGGTTTTAGTTAAGCAGCGTGAAACATTCTGACATATTGGAGTTGAATGATTTTTATTTCCAAGCAGAAGCTGAAAGCCTTAGAAATTATTTATTTTTTAAATTAAAACTATACACTTTGATTGGGTACGAGGTATGTGGTCATAAGATTAAATAGAGATTATTTAGCCTTGATATGTAAACAAATCTTGTGCTCTTTAAATTTCATGAGGGTAACTGAGCACACAGTCTTCAATTTCTGAACCAGTTTAAAAGCTACCTTGGAAGTTAGTTTGCTGATTACAAATGTTAATGTGACAGCCAATGCCGAGCTTTAGGTGATAGCATAATAATTCTTAAAACTAGGCTGTAGTAGCCAAAAAAGTCTTCAGAAATTACCAAAGATCAGGCAAATATTGTTAAATATCTCTCTGGAAGATCTAAGACACTGTGCTATCCAACATCAGGAGTCAGAGAACAAACCATCTTCTCTCCTTTCATAAATATTTATCACTAATTTGAGTCAGCTTAAATGCCTGATGAATCCAGACAAGAAATATTTTCCTTTAATTCAGTATCTCACTTCACTATATGTCAAATTTAATTATTTTAGTAGCAGGTTAAGAGGAACAGAAAAGCTGGGATAATCTGAGCTTTTTACATGAACCTAAAATTTCATTCAAAAGTTTCTCAAAATTATGAAGTCCAAAAAGTTTTCCTCAGTACAGCCATTAATATCCTTAGTGTTTCTTGAGTAAAGACTACAATTAGGTATAATGCTGTTGAATTAAAACTGAATTTTAATATGACGAAGTTTAATCTTGTAAACAGCTACAGCAGATCTGAGGAAAGTACTCAGCTTTCTTCACGTACTTCACTATTTTAAATTCAATTCATTAATAGAAAATCATCAAAAAGACTTTTTCTTTTCTGTGAGTGATTTTTCATTTGATTCCTTTGCTATCTTTTTAATCAATAAAAAGGTTTCCACTTGTTTTTCACAGCATCAGGAATCGTAGTAGTTGCCCTTCAGCAAGGTGCAAAAGCTTCCCCCCCCACAAAATCAGGTTATAACATCTTCTCAAACAGAATATAAAACTTACCTTGAAAAAAGTCATGGTTGCTCCATCTTCAACTGCCCCATACTCTATCTTTGTCTGCTTGGCCAGGTCGTCAGCAGAATCAATAGGGGACTCCATACGTTCCACTGTCAGAAAGGCGGCTAGGTTAGCAGTGTACGAAGAAATGATGATAAGTGTGAAAAACCACCAAATGCCTCCCACTATCCTGGTGGAGAGGGCTTTAGGCATGAGCTCAGAACCTAACGAAAACCAGGGGAGAAAGGTGAAACGGATGCACAGAAAACAATTAATAAGTGTTCAGCACTTTTTGCCACAGTGGGGAAATGGAATCACTGTGCAAAAAAATCTTTAAGCTACAGGTTTAGATGTACTGCTTGTACAAACAGTCACAACTGAAATGCAAAATAACTGGTTAAATTTATAAATACATATCTTTTTGGAGCTGTGGGAATCAAAATATAGTAATGGGAGATTCAGTGATCAGTGCCATTTTAAAATTTCTAAACATATATATGAAAGTACTAATACTAAAAAAGCAGTTACTTCAACTTGCTTTCCAGAAAAAAATAAGCAATTGATGAAGGTATCAAACGTGAAATAGAGGATTTCATATCTGAAAAACAAAATTTTATATCTATTATAAATATGCTTTTAAGTTTTGTCATTTGCATTGCTGTAAAGGATAGTATATTAAATGTTGAGATAAAAAAAATAACATCTCCCATCTCTATGTTTAGCCCCACAATTTCATATAAATATGGGTGGCTATGCTACACACTTCAATTTAATAGAATAGCAATAAAAATATTGGACTTCTATGCATAAACTAGATAAAGATAGATTATAATGCATTGCTGGAGTTGCCTGCTCATGGCACTAAAGAATGGAGGGAGAGACAGACACTGTAGAGTAATTTGCATAATTTTTAATGCAAATTTAGAGCCTAATGAGACAAATTGAAGCACATAAACTCCTCTTGTGACTAATTATAAAAAATAGGAATAAATTAAATTCACTGTAATATACAATTACAAATATTTATTATAAATGAGCATATATGGATTTTTTCCATAATGTTATAATTGAATGAAATGAAATTTCTAATGATATCAAATAAACAATTTCAAGCTTCATTTTAAGAACTTTACGTAAGATCTTTTAGAAGTATCTGGAAACTTGTTTTCATGGAAACAGTTTCATCATATCCACTACACCATTGTACCGAAACAACCCCTTTTTGTTAATCGGTTACTATGTTTGCTCTTATATCTCCTGGGTAAAATGGAATGAAGGCAAGATGGACTATTTTATTCCTGTTAAATTTTAGTGCTTATATTGAATTAGTTAAGGAACTGGTCCAGCAAGGTAACACATCTTCATATAGGTGAAAGATTATGTCAAACTTCCAAACTCAACGTGAAAAAAAGAACAGAAAGGCTAGGGAGGGAGGGAGGAAGAAAACAAAAGAAAAGGAAAAAAAGAAGTGGTATCATAACTGGACTACTGTATTCAAAAACAGCCCATCTTACCCTGCAGTTCATCTTACCCTTGCGGTTTCAAACAAAAAAGGCTGACAGACTTGGACATGACAGCCAACTCCAGCGCCAGACTCTGCCTAGAATTCTGCAAGGGAAAAAGTAGAAAAGTACCTGTCTGATGGAGTTGCTCCTAGGCCCTGTTAGTCAGACACTTAGACACCATAACACTAAGAGATTTCCCAACAAACCCACTATCATTAACTCTTTTTAATTGCTGTCATTTCATTTTAAAAACCAACACCAGTAAAGTCAGACAGGACTGGAAAGAAGAGAAGAGTGGAGACATTCGCCGCAGTTCCCCAGTTCCCATGAGCTTGGACCTTACCAAGGACTGAAACCGAGTGCCACCTGGGCCCATGAATCAGAGCCTGGTCAGGGGCTGACTGTCATGTACCCAAGGTAACGTCATGTCCAGCACTATATCCCACAGTTTCCTGGGAGCGAGAGGTGCCAGCAAGACATGTATGAGTTTCCTCTATCATGTATCCTCCAGCACTAAGCAAATCTTTTGCAAAGAAGCAGCACTTAATATGTTGATATCAGTATGGCCCAAGAGTTTCTATATTATTTCTAAAGCAAAGTTATTGCTATTGTGAGAACTTCCATGCTTGTCTGAAACCCTACTTTTAGACGACTTTAGGTTTTTGAGATTTTTTTTTTTTAAAGCCATCATCAAAATCAAGACTGATACTGAATCCTTAAAATGGTGTCTTTAAGGTTTATTAAAGGATGAACTGAGTAAAGGTAAAACAATATAAGGCAAGGACAGAGGGTCAGTCTTAATTCTGAAAAACTAGTTTTCCTTCAAGGAAAACTATTATCCTCCAAAGATATCTTTTTAAATGAATGTTGGTTTTTTTTTTTCTTATTTTGATTTTCAAAAACAATGTTTAGATGTTAAGGACTAAAATACCTTTTTCTTGCAAAAAGATGATACAAAAATCTAAATTGCTTTTTCCATCATAGAAGCATAAAGCCACATAAAACTCAGCATTGATAGAGGTTCTGACAATCCTGAGAACTGTGAATGGAATTCAAAATACCTTATTTCATTCAGCATCCCTTTTTTTGATAGCTTCCTTAAAAGCAATCATTATCTTACAAACATGTATTTGGTAATTGTGTTTCTACTATATAACTCCTTGATATGTATATTGACAACCTAGTTGATAGAAACACTTAGCCAACTATAGATGTATTTTTTTTATTTCTGATTTGAAATCCTGATTTCTTTTTACCCATTAATTCATGTTTTTCTGAGGCATTAGAGACTTTTTAAGCCTACAACCTGATATATGAGAGAATATTTACTGCAGTTACAGGAAATCTTCATTAAATCATGTGATGAGTTAAAACCAGGATTTATTTATAGGTGGTGTACTTATAATGGTAAGTTTTAAAAATGATTGCTCAGGTATATCCATTAAAACAACTCTATCAATATGCACTGGTTCCTGCCAACATTTTCTATTATTTTTTTGGGGGGATATGCAATGGTTATTTTTCCAGAAAGAAAACCCATTCCTTTTAATGTCTCTTTAATAGGACTTTTGTATTACACTATACTGCCTAGCGAAATGTCAGTGCAAAAAATGAATCTGTGCTATTCAAATGTGTTTGATATTATATGACTGTGTTCAAATCCTTATGGAAAAGGGCAATAAAATGGTGATATATTTTTATGGATCTATATATTTGGTATGCTTTCAAAATAAGAGGGATATGGCAAGGAAATTACAGATTTTTAAGAATGCTTAAGTATTTTACTAGGACAGTTATAATTAAAACTGGGTGTTGGTTTTACTCTGAGCAATATGACTACACAGCTGCCAATTTTATTGTCAGCAATGGCATCAGTTTCTCAGTGCATGGATTGTTGGATATAGAAATTGTTGAACGGTCATTCTGATTTTAAAAATATAAATTATAGCTGGACAGGATTAAATGTCCTATATTATTTTATTTTATTGTTTCTAGCTACTAGATAAAATCTTTTTGTAGTTGAAAGGTTTCTAGAACAAAATTTAAAAAATTATAGATTTTTACATTATAGTCTTATCTGATGAAGCTATACCTATTTTTAGGTTGTTTAAATGGAGGTTTTTTAGGTAATGGACATATTAACTCATTTAATTATGCGGTTAAGGTTTCCTGTTTAGGAAATAAACTGTATGGCTATGCTGTACTTTTCCTAAGTCTTAAATTCTTTATCTGTGTTCAGACTAATTTGTAAGGTGTTGGGAATGCCAGGATAATCATAAAAAAAGCTGGTTTATGGCTACATGCACAGAGGCACCCATGCAAGTGACTTGCACCAAGAACTGTTACCCCCAGCAAAAAGTGGGACATGGTGCCCAAGAGAAAGAGCAGACTGAGTCGTATACCTTGCTGCATGAGAGCTCCAACTCCAAACCAGAAACTATTTAGTAAGGTAAAATTGTTTTCCACAACGTCTGAATCAGGGTTGCAAGGATGTGGATTATACCACTCATAGGGGCTAAACCTGTGGTAATTGACAGAAAAAAGAGAACAGATTTAAAATGCAGCCATTACAAAGTCTGTCCAGCAAATCTGCTGCAAAAGAAAAAGAAAAACAAGAGAGGTTATAAAGAAAATAGCGATTGAAAGTTTTTACAGTGTGATTGCATTTTACTTAACAGCAATATAAAAAGAAAAAGCAATACTGAAGATTAACATTCTTAACTGTTGCTGATACTGATAAAGTTGCATACAGATTGGCTCTGAAAGTTTCCAAGTGCCACCTGTAAACATCAAAGCACTCATTCTTCTGTTGACACCAACAGAATTCCAGACAATTGGTCCCATTTAGGATTAGGTTCTTATAACCACTGTGTCAGTATTTTGCATCTTGAAAGAAAATTAATATGTGTTAAATCACAGAAATTAACTAGAAAAAAAAATACAACATGCAAAAATGCTTTTTTCTCACCAAAATTACAAATAATGAATATAACAGAAAATAAATAGTTAGCAGTAAAAGTGTCATTTTTAATCACCACACATTACAATTCACAGAAAAAAAATACTATAGCAAATTAAACTAATTGCATCCTGTCCTGTGAGGTGCACAGTAGCATCCCTGGAAAGGTTTTCCAAAAGAAGCTGGGGACACTCACAAGCACCTTGCAGGGCCAGGCTCTGAGAAAAGAAAAAATAAAAAAAAAAAAAAAGAAAAGAAAAAGATAAACATAAGGAAAAGACAATTTAATTAATTATCTCAAAAACAGATAGAACAGAGACAGTAGAAAGATGCCTGAGTCTGGCAATAGATTACAAGCAAATTATGTACAATCAATTTGTTTTAATTCATGGCTTTGCAAATGCTGTGCATTATGACGAGTTCATATCTAAATGCTATTTTATCAATTGTAGCTAAAACAAGCAAATATGTCTAGATAAATTATTCTCTGCTACAATTTCTTTCGTAAAAAAAAAGATTTTCAGTTCTCTCTTCCTGAAGGTACCTTTGGAGAACTTTAAATTTTAATTGCAATGTGCAGGGTTATTCTAATAATTTAAGAGTTTTAATCACCATGCCTGGACTTGGAGGCACACTGTTGATAGGGACTTTTATGCTTAAATCATGTCTTCAAATCTTTGATAATGAATACAAGTGCAATATATGCATGTGCATAATATATTTGTGTGAAAAAAATGAAAATCAAAACACAGTAGAATGGAACTAGCACAAGACACCAGCACAATAATTTTTAAAATTACAGATTTTAATTATTAAATTAGTATTAACATATTTTCATAATTTCTCAAATCATTAAAGCCACTCTGTTGAAAACCCTTGGATAGGCAGCCTTTATGAAAGAACTTTTTTGATGTATTTTATAATCAAAGCTATCTGAATAACTCATCTGTCACTTTGAAAAATAGAATTTTCTTCACAATAATATTTCAAACACATTATAATACAGAAAATCAAATGTTCCACTTTGAAGCTCTTAATGCAATGTTAAAGCACCTCTCGTCTTAAAAGTGTCTACTTGACAAAGAACTGTTTCATTTGGATCTCCAAAGTAATACTGATATGCTGTGCAAAAATGTTGATTGGGTTCTAATTAAACATTGTGACCTGAATTCTTCTATTGCTTAATAGTAAAACTAGATCAGAAGTTTATTGTCTCATTAAAAATCTAAGTATCTTTCATGTCATGTTTTTGTCAGTCCAACAAAACCTGGAAACCAAGCACTCAGTGCATCTGAAGTAGGTATTTATACTCACTTGCTGAGAGATGTTTATTTGAAGATTAAACTGGAAAACACCTTTTTCATGTGAGGACAATGTTTGCTAGACAAAACAAATATATTTTTTATTTAAATATATATTTTCAAGTGCTATTTACAGTGATTGTGACATTACTGAACAATTGAAAACATAACTTTGTAGTTTTACCTTTTTTGTTCTAATGGCTTATGTTATTTATATATTTTATATTATTTTGAAGTACAGAAAAATTGTCCATAGCTGTAAAAAAAGGAGGAAATAACCTACAAGATATACAAGATGGCTTTAGGAAAAAGAAACCATGCAATCTGAGTACTATAGTTTTAGAATTCTCTACTTATGAAGTAAGGAAAATTAATACTGGCTTATTATGGATAAGTATTGTTCTTCCTTATTTTAAGGATGATCTATGATATTAGATTATCCAGTGTAAAAATCTTAAGGTATGGATCCTTTAATCAATTTTTTGTATGTACTATATATGTGTATAAGTTTCATGCTGTTTAGCCTATTGCAATAAATATTCACAAATCACAGAGTTACAGGTTCACCTAGCAGGTTTGATAAGCCAGGATCCTGCTCAGGGCAATGTCCATTATTTCACAACAAGGGACTGTTCAGTCAGATCTCAAAAACACACAAAGACAAGAATTCCATAACTTCTTGGGAAAATCATTCCCACGTTTAGTTATCATAATGACTTTTTTTTTTTCTTTAAGTCAGGCTAGAACCTCCCTTGATTCCAAGTATAAAGAACACCATCTTTTTTTATCAGCTTCTCTTATTAGAAAGTGACTGTTAGGAAAATTCCTTCTTCCTGATCCCAGAACGGCTCACAGTAGTAAATGTGGTATAGTAAATTATATTACGAGAATTATCACTTTCCTTGATTAATGGACCTGCCTACTAATTTAAATGCAGAACACTTGCTCAATCAAGAACAAGCATAAAGCAAAAGGAGAATTTCAGTGAACAGATGCAATTTTGAAGATTGATTTTTATGACCGCTGATAACAGGTACTCTTCCCATTTACCCATTTCTATTAGTGTTTATTCATTTCAGACACAGGCTCTTAATCTCTAACACCTTCAGGTATGTAAAATACTTGGAAAAAATAGACTATAAATGAACTTTACAAGACCTGAGTTTCAGTTTTCCTAATTGCTGCTACCCACCGAAAAGGTACAAGTACTCTCCAGAACTTATTGGCTAGTGCAGGTAATATTTAAAAGTCAGCTATCTCAGCGATCCACAGGCAGAAAAGATTTGTGTTAAATTTAATTCCACTTTAGGAATGTACTATGGTATTAGAAATTAAAATTAGTATTCCCAATGATCAGACAGACCTACTCAGAACTGCAAATTATTTGATACAGACTATAATTTATTATACTCTGTATTCACACAGCATTGAAATAATAGTGTAGAAGCCCAAAAGACAAAGGATCTTATGTGTGTGTCTCAAACAGCCATAGTTGAATAGCCATGGAGCCAACCAAGGTAAGAACATGTTGTGGTAAAGAATGTGATGTGGCTGGAGAAGGAGAACATTGGCGTTTTTTGATAAATGTTTTTGTTCTGGCTCCTGGAAATAAGCACAAAACAGTACAGCTCAAGCACAGGACAGAGGTAAAAAAAGAGCCATGGACTACTGATCAAAGGCTGACCCAGTACAGATGGATCAAGGCTACCGAAGACCTCAAAGCCTTCAAACCTATTTTCAGCAAGGTCTGGAAGAACAGACCTAATCTGCACCTGATTACTAATTTGTATAGAAAGCAAGAAACTTATTTCCAGGGTGGGGAAACATAGCTGTAAAAAGGTACCTCCATGAAGCCCAGATGGTGCCGACAGGACCCTGGACACCCCAGCAGCTGGATCAGTGCTGGAGCCAGGACTAGTGATCTTTTTAGGCTCCTTAAGCCTGTTTGACTTCAGAACCTGTCATAATATTAACTGTGATCTACTGCTAGTATTTCTGCTTCTCTTTTTATCTAGGAGCTTGATTTTGTGCACTCTTGGCACAGGGAGTCTTGTGATGATGTGACAAGATGCTGTTAATTCTTGACCTGCAGGCACCCACTCTACCCTTCCAGTGTCCAGTTTGAGACAAACTCAGGAAGACACATGACTTGTTCTGGATATTCTAGAACAGTTCCTACAGTTTTGGTCTGTAAATAAAAAGACAGTCTCCTAGAGAGACATGGGACTCAGTTTATGAGCTTAGATGTGACTGTAGACACAGGGTATTTGTGCACCCACTACACTCAGAGCAGTACACAGCTGCAGAACTGTCACACACTGGCTGCTGCTTTCAGTTGCTTTCATAAAGGGTGTGGTCCATCAGTTTATCTCTGATGATGGTATGAAAATAGTATTATGTTTTGAAAGCAAATTAATAGATATTCTTAATACAGACTGTAATATCTGGAGGTAAAGACATTTTTAATTTAAGCTGTATCTTCTGGAGAGCAATACAACTTGTTAAAAAGAGCAGAAAACCCCAAACTGCAATTTAGAGAGAAGAGAAAATGGACTAGTGGAGTATATTTGTAATTGAATTTTCATTATACCAAAACACATCCACCTAGGAATATTAAACAGAATTGAATTTAAACCAGTAGGGCTATTCCTTGTGGGAAAAAGGTGTCTTGAACCATTAATAATATGTACAGGCCATTCGAGTTCTATGTGTTGCTTTCAGATATTTGCTAAACAGGTATCAGGTACTGTCATTCAATCCTATTCAGCATGCTACCTGTTAAACTCTCGTAGAGAATTTTCCAGATGGTCTGAACCAGCTTTTTTTATTTTTCTTTTTTTTTTAATTATTTTATTATTATTTGTTATTTTTCTTTTTTTCCTCAGGATGAGAAAAACCAAAACACAAGGTATTTTTAAAACACAGGCTGATACTGAATATTTAGCTAAAAATCCATAAGAGTTATCAGCTACCATTATAGCACCTGGATTTCAATTCTTATTTAAAAATTCATACTGACAAAATTTTTCATCCTTATCTCTGACATGATACTGCTTTCTGTTCTGGCCCAAGTAGAAGTTATGTAACAACTATGGAAAGGCTCAGAAAAATCTGTGTTCTACAAGATAGTTTGATAGTTAGATTGTTGAAAGACAACAATCAAACACAATAAACTTAATTCATGGTCTGATGCAGTCAGATAGAATACTTCCCTATACTCATGGAATTATGAATATAGGCAAAGGAAATAAAGAAAACACAATTGCAAAGAAGTATCAGGCAAGTATAACTTAAAGGACTAATGAGATTATTTACTGGTAGCTGTGCTTAGTTTATTTAAATTACATTCTTTTGCATGGTGTTTCAAACACCATGCAACTATTGTGTTTTTTCTTAATGAACATGTAAATAAATTAGGACCACACAGTATGACAAAAATATTATCTAGAGCATGATGTGACCAACACATTCGTCTTAACTAGCAATATATGCCACAGACAGCACAAAATTACACTGTGCATACTATTCCAGCATTATTTCAAAACTGTCAAATTTCCTCACTTTTCTCTGCATCAGGCATATGAAGAAAAGTAAAGAAAATATGATTACCCACTTACATGCACATAGACATCTCTTTTGCAGTCAGACCAAGAAGTGAGCAGACAACAGGTTTTACTGCAAAACCATTAGCACAAAGATTTCAGAAGCTGTAAATCTTCATCTAATGACCAGAAATTGATAAATCAAAAGCATCTTTCTTACCCCATCTTCTTCATGAGCTGTAAGCACACTGATCCAGTGCTGCGTATCGCTGAACACAACAAAATATCAGCTCTAATCTCTGTTCTAGCAAATTACACATTCTCCCATTCACTAGAGCAGAGTATAAGAATGATCCTTCTAGTCACTGTTTTACAGGGTTTCCATGTAGGACTACACACTCAACCCATATTTACTGCATAAAAACTGACAAATTACAATATCTTGAAAATTTTTCAAGAATATCCAGGATGCATTATCATAACATACTACACTACTTAAGAATAAAACATGTTACTGCTTCTCTTTATTACAGCCTCCATTTCTTTTTTTTTCCTAATTATGGCTGTTAGAAAAACTGAGATTTTTATTTAGTTCCTTCATTTTCTCACCATGTTGCATTCATTGTCACACCTGATGAAACAGGGATCATAATTACCAATGCCCCTGCCCTGCTCAGATACATTTCTCAGTACAGTAATTGCCTTGCTTGCACCGTGGTCATCTTCCACATCATCTTCCCTCATATAGCTGCCATACTTT
The DNA here is from genome assembly GCF_017590135.1 of Pyrgilauda ruficollis. Classification (NCBI taxonomy): domain Eukaryota; kingdom Metazoa; phylum Chordata; class Aves; order Passeriformes; family Passeridae; genus Pyrgilauda; species Pyrgilauda ruficollis. Next base: position 4,431,406 of record NW_024525823.1, on the reverse strand, counting down.
TGCTGCTTCCTGAAAAGAAATAATCATCTAACACCTCTTTTATGTATTAAAAGAATCCCGATCCAAAGCAGTTGCATTGAATCATCACTTCTCCATTGACTAGAAATTCAACCTAAAAGAAATGTATAAATCTTCTAAGTTTGGGTGATATAATTCAATCTAAAGTCTAGAAAGTGGAAGTTCTATATACACTTTGCAGAATTTTGTTTTATATGTTTACCCCATATACCTTTAAATTGCTTATAGGCACTATTAATTTTAAATATTAATTTTAAACATTGATAGGATCCTGTTAAATCCCATTGAGTTAGAGATAAAATACAAATACATAAGCTACTGCAGAATCAGAACCAAAATCTTCATTGTATGAATTAATATATCTTGTCCCATTTTTATACAAGTTAAGCTTCCTGGCTAAATTTAAAAAAATTAAAAAATAAAAAATAAAAAAAAAATAAAAATAAATTAAAAAAAAACCACGAAAAAGACCAAACACAATTAGCTTATAAGCAAACAATATAAAAATTGTTTCATAAACTTCTACTATAAGCAACATGAACCATAGGAGTAATATAACTGGCAACAGAGAATACTTGGTGATTTTTGGAACTTGTCAATACAGCTAATACTGTTGTATTAGCTACCAGTCCTGCTCTAAAATCCAAAGAAATATAGGCTAAGGAGCTACAGAAATGCATAGGTAAGTCATAGGTCAAACCAGAACCAAAACTATAAAGGCTGTTTTGTTTTATGAAAATTAATTAAATAAATAAATATTTTAAAAATAAATAAATTATATAGAGATTCTTGGCTATTATTTGATAATTATACTAACTTATCATAACTGAAACACTTGTTTTTACAGATGTGAATTAAGAGTTTATTAAAATCCATTACTATTCTGGATTAAAGACATTTAATGACATAGTAAAGACATATTACAGTCATAATTAAAGATTAATGTATGATGGAAATAAATGTAAAAGACATACATACAACTTAATTTTTGAAGCAATAGTCAAGTTCCTATTGCTTAATTTATAATATGTGCTGGTTTCAGTTCTTACATAACTTTTCAGTTTCCAGAATATAAGTCCATCAATTTCTTGAACAGAAGAAATGTGGATAGAGTTAAATATTAAATGACAGTCAAGAATCTGAAGAAAATTTTTTTTAAATTACTATCTTTTAATGCATGTGAACTTCACAATGATTATAGGCTTCTCCCACAATCAGTGTGTCCTGACTGTTGCTAAATACATTGAAGTCTTACAAAAAATATTCTAGGAGATATTCTGAGATATCTCAAGTATGGTATGGTAGGGGAGATGTTAAAAGAGTTGCTTCCATTTTAGTTTTCACAAGATTCACAACATTTCCTGAGTTCTGAGTGACAATTCAGAAAACTAGAGTATTTTTTGTGTTAGAAAACATTTTGCCGCCTTTTTGGTGATATATGAGAAATGGTGTCTTCAACATGATTTTCCCCTTTGTGTGCTTTGCTCTTTAGGCTCTTAGCATACCAGAGAATCTTTGAGTCTTGTATTCCTTCATTGCTCTGACACGACAGTAGTAATTGGGTGCTATTTAAAAAAAACAGGTTATTCATAATACTTCTAATATTTTTAGTTTTCATTTTTATTCCAAATAGCCTACATTTAGCTGTTTCATATAACATTCCCACATCTTTACCAGGAAACATTATTATTGTTTAGCCACACATGTCCTCCCTAAGTATAGTGAAAAAAATGGAAGAAATAAAATATTGACTACTTTGGAAAATCCTCATCCTTATTTTAAGAAATACTTAAATTTCAATCAATCTGTAAATTCTTTTTCACTGGGATAGAGTCAATTTTCTTCCTAGCAGCTGGTATAAGCTGGTACGAAGTTAAGTTTTGGATGTAGTATGGTAACAGCATTGACAATACACTTATGTTTTTAGAGGTTGCTAAGTCGTATTTATACTTAGATTAGACTTAATCTTTTTATGCCTTTAGGAGTTCCCTGGTCTTGCACATCCTTTCCTCATGATTTTTAAACTCATCTTGAGGGGTGACTGTCCCAGGCCTGCAACCGTACAACAGAAAACATTTAGAAATAGAGACCTGACCATCATAAGGATACGCATTATCCAGGGATGCATAGCGCATGCCTCTGATTAAGAGTGCTGAGCCACATAGTGAGTCCTGTGCCTAACAGAACAGAAAACCGCTTTTAATCAGACTAACCAGCCAATAAGTTACTTTTGGATTACAGGCCCTCCTGAGCCTGAGTAGTTTTGAACTTGGCTTCTGATGTGGAGGGCACTTCTCTCAGAGGTTAAAATATTGGCCAGTAGTCATAAGAAGGGTGACTAAGGAAGATGGAAAGGGGAAGCTGGGGGAATTTTATTGGATATAAATTGCAAAGACTTATATCTGATCAAGAAGCAAGAGAGAAACCATTATGTACTGACTACAAACTGCTCCTCAAGCTCCCTTCTCTTTCTGGGTGTGGGCAGAGGAACCTGGAGTGAAGTAGTAAAGTAAAACTTGGAAAAGGGAGGAAGAAAGGTGTATCAGTGTCTATATTTCTCACCTTCTGAATTTTTTTTCAGCCCATGACAACAACTGGTAAGCAACTCCCTGCCTTTATCTCAGCCCATGAGCATCATCATCCTATTTTCTCTCCTTATCCTGCTGCAGAAGGGATTGAGTGTCTAAGCAAACATTTGGATCTCAGTCAAGGTTAACCCCCCAAAACAGAATTGGTTTACTTCCTATATTAAGAATCCACATTTTGGAGATAAGATTTGAGTTCTGGTCAACAGTTTGAGGACCTACCCTCACACAACACAAAAAAACCTGCCCAAGCCCCATCCAGGAGCTACAATAAGGCTTAAATGGTAATTAACCATTGCCCTGGAGTTATACTACAAAGCTATATTTACAAAGCAAAAGAGAAAATCTAAAATGTGCCTTCACATATTACACAGATTAGTCATCATCTGAATAACTTTTGATGGCTAGAAGGTCACAAAGAAAAACAAAAGAGCATTCACACAAATATAGACTCTTATTTTCTAGACACAATTAGTTCCCTTTATCATCGCTTTTACTTCTGCTAAATCTTAGACACAACTCTTCATCTTTGAGCTGCCTCTTCAGATACTTCTGGAATACTTACAGAAGCTTAAAAAATGTCATACACAAATGGAACAGTCATGAAGATATGCATGAAATGAACCTAAGTAACCCTGTAATCTCAGTGTGACCCTCTACAGCTTCCACACTTCCACACTATTTCTTGTGCTCACTTGTTTTGTCATGTCTAAAATTAGACTTGCCTGCTTCTCCAGGAGAAAACATGTTTTATTTGCTTTGTGAAGTCTGTACCATATCTAGTCCTGGATGAGAAATCTCTGCTTCAGTTCATGATACTTTTTATGTTCTCAAATAAAACTCAATCTGAATAAAGAAAAATAAAATCCTTCAGTTTGAGAGCCACAACCTGTTGTGTTCCTAGGAATGTACTCCAGAGAGGTAGTCATGTAGACTTTCTTAGCTTTTGACTCTTCTGTACACATTTGCTTCTGCCCACACTCAGAGATAAGTACTTAGCTAAATGAATTAAATATCTATTGCATTGTTAGCATTTACCAGGGAGTAGAGAAAGACAAAATTCAAGTTCTTGTTTTTCTTCAGTCAGTAACTGACACAAACAGAACAAAACGTTTTACTCCCTTTCAAGGGGCACCTCTTTCTCATTCCATTGCCCTTTTATTTTTATTAATGTAGTAATAAATTCTCCTACATACAAATCAAACCTTACCACCTAATGGTTGACATGTGAAGACAGCCATAAAGAGCAGAAAAAAATTATAGAAGGAGGGTGTTTTCAGACACAGTGTTACTCCCTGTATTGCCTTTTTATTTATTCATACCACTTTTCGTTCAGAGTAGTTGCAGCTTTCTGTATCCTAGAATGAGACATTTCAGTTTTTCTTCTCTCTAAAAACACTTGCTTCATAGCTTAACACAAAAAGTGCCAAATATTTCCTTTCTTATTCAATTGTCCTGCTGTACATCCTGTAACAGAACTGAACCTTCACATAAATTTTTACTGAAGCCTGTGCAAGATCATACAATTGTTATCTGCCTTATCCACTTATAAAATGTAAACTAGATAGAACACCATTCCTTGCTTGGCTCACACTACAATAAACTCAGAAGTATCTCTAAAGATCATTGTTTGTAAAATACTCTTATTTACTTTTTGCCAAAAAGACAGGAGATATGCTCCTGTATCACAGTGTCTGTATTGATCAATTCAAACTCTTAACAAAAACACTAATGACCACCCTAAACTATGCCTACAGTACATTATGTGTTTTTAGAGATCTTCCTGCCGAGTATTGACAAGCACATGTCTTTTGATTGAAATACTTTAGACAGCTTTGCAGGCCCAAAGTGATGTTACACAGAGAAGCAATTTCCATTTCCCTAAAGGGTCACACTGGACACATAATTTACTTATTTATCTTCAGAGGTGATTAATGCTATACATTATACAAGACCTCCATTCTCTGGGTTCAGTAGCACTGTACAGTATCATTGCTACTGGAAGCAATTAGTAAAGCATTTTAGAAGGTGTTTGCCAAAGGAAGAAAATGTTTAAGGATCTTTTTTCCTTCTCAGAGAAAAAGAAGGCATTTTACAATGGCCTGTGTGTAACTGTGAAAACAGACTCAAATTTTACAAGACTCAATTCAAAGAAAATGTGGTAATTGGTTTATTTGGCAATTTGAAATAAATGGTGACCTCTGTTTAGGAATGAGAGGGAGCCAGGGCAAAACCTCATTTCTCCCTGGAATTACCTGAAAGGAGGTTGTAGTGAGGTTGTAGGAGCTGTAGTCTCTTCTGCCATATCTCAAGTGAAAGAACAAGAGGGAAGAGCCTCAAGTTGTATGAGTGCAGGTTCAGGTTAGATATTAGAATATTTTTCACTCTAAGGGTGCTTAGCCACTGAAATAAGCTGTCCCCAGATGTGGTGGAATTATCATCCCTTGAAGTGAAAGTGTTTAAGAGACATCTAGATGTGTCATTTGGAGATAGAGTTTTGTGGTGATTTTGGTAGTTCTGGGTTGATGGTTGGATTAGATGATTTTGAATGTCTCTTCCAACCTTGATGACTCTGAGTACTGAATATTTTGGTATTTTTAGAAGAAACATAAATTACTCTATTTAAATGTGAAATTAAAATCAGTAGTAAAATTAAATCAATCTTTTTCATAACTGCACAGTTAAATCATAAAGCTAATCATATATTGTTCTGTTTGTGACCTGAATACGCAAAAAAGATAATGATTCTGTTACAAGCCTGATCTCAGGAGAGGATAAGGCAGTGTAGCTAAGAACATTCTTCTGCATCATATGTCTAAAAATATGCACCAAATGAAGTGCTCTTAATGCAGGAGTTAATAAGTCTTTCTGCAATGTACGTGTGCTTATATATGGGTAAAATATAGTACATTAAGGTACAATTTATGTTCTATCAATACTCATGACTGAAGAATACAATTTAATTTTTTTTTCTTCTTTAATTCTTTCTAGTTGGGCACAAGAGAAAAAATTTCAGGTATGCTGTATTCTGGTGTGAAACATTCTAAAATCTCATCTTTCTAATTATATCAATTACAATAGGTACCAGCCAGAAAACTCTCATCTCTTATGTTAGGATTTTACTCCAATCTCACAGTTTGTCTATGCTGTTTCTATATTATAACAATTACTTCCCTGCTGATTTTATGGGGTTGTTTCATAACTTTCAAATTAATTTAATGACTATAATGTCAAATTTATAATAGACAATCTACCAGTGGAAAATCTATTTTTAAAAAGACCATAATTTAAAAAAAATTGATGAGTTTCTTAAACATGTTATCTCTGGAAAATTATTCAAATATCTCTACGTGGGTCTGAGTAACTTCAGAAAAACCTCGGAGAATATGTTGTTCCATACAGTGTGAAGAACTTTTTGTGAACTGTAAAAAACAATCACAATTCCTGATTTCTTTGTTTCTGAGATATTGCAAGTTGTAGCTGTCCTAAAGGTAAACTTGAATACACAGAAAGTATGGTCATTCTTAAAAACTGTGGTTCAAATTTTCCAATTAATATCCTACTACAAAACAAGAATCAGTACATCAGAACTGGAGGGATCACACCTTTCCACTATATTCCCTTTGAAGAGCATTATTATCTTTGATAAAATTATTACTATTTTGAGAACTAATAAAAAAAATGACAAAAGCTTACCATAACTTTTAAAGATGAAAAATCCACACCCCTGTTAACATTAGTAGCGCTTCTTGTATTTCCTTGCCCACCTTACAGTTAAAAAATCAGGATTTGATCAGCATGGATTTTACATCTATTAAAGCTGTGTGCTATGAACTATTAAAATATGTAGAGTTTGCACTCTCCTGACTAATAAACCTATAGTAATTTATACAAGAACCCTGTCAAGTATGGATAAACTCAAAGTTACACAGGTACAAAATTCTCAGTTGAGTCCTAGCAAGGTAATATATCTTTAATGGTCATTAGAAAACACAGTTAATCTTTGCCAAGATATATGTCCTCTAACCTTACAAAGAGGAAATTGTATAACAAGAAACTATCCTAAAGGTATGATTTTTTCATCTGTGATGGCACAGACTACAAAAGAAAATGAGAGTGTTGAATTTTCTAGCTATATGTTTTTTGCTCCTGCTTACATTAACACTCTGTATCCCCAAACAAACTGAGGAAACAACTCACTGAGCTGTAGTGCTCCAACAGTTTGAGGCATAAATAGATACTGGTTTTTTTAGTATATTGTAAAACAAGAAAACAATTGAAAATACTTTGCATTCTCACCACTATATCTCATGGAAATACTAAACAAATGACCAATATTTAAAAAAAAAGTCAGATATTCAATATGAAACTTGAAGATATGAGTACAATTTAAAACCAGTTCTGAACACATTTGAATGAACTCCAACTGTTTAGGTTACCTGACAGGATAACTAGCAGTCTTTAGGCCACTCTTAATATGGAAAGAATATTAACAGGAAAGACAAACCCCTGCAAACCAATGTCTCTATGAGTCTTGCATACAAGAATTTGTAAGGATGGTGTTGTATGCTTAAAGGAATCCAAAGAATCTTGTAGATTAGACCGACTGCAGAGATAAGTCTGCAATTTCCCGAGCTACAGAAATTTATACAATGATGTATAAATAAATAAACAAGAGGACCATTTGATGAAAAGTAGAATTAACTTGAAAAGCAAGCAAAATGGGCAAGGGAAAGCAAAATTATGAACGTAGACTGTACATCAACTGTCAGCAGATTAAAAAAAGGAAAAATATCAGAGGATGTAGGATACAGTTGTGCATCCCTAACTGATTTCTCTGACACAAAAATTTTATCCAAGCAGATAAAGAGGACAATCCTAATTAATTCGGTCTTCATTCTACCTTAAAAATAGCATCCACCTAAGAACAACTGTTTCTATACCTGATGCAATTCATATTAATTTAAAAGCTTACCCATTTTTCATAGTAAAGAGATCCATACTTATACCAGAAATAGTTAAGAATATCAGAATTCTACTATTTTTCCAGTTAAACATTAGAAGGGAAGAGAAATGGAAGAGTAATGGAATTTACTGTTCCAGAACCCTCTTCTGATAACTTTTAATTAATGTAAAAAATAAGAAAAAAATATACATTTACATATAAAATTTACAGCTAATAGTGTTAGCTCCGTTAGCAGGCAGACATGCTAGGGAATGCTACAGACCTGAAGAACACCACAGGGCTCTGTTACGTTTCTTGTTTCACCAGGGTTCTCAGACTCAAACAGAGAAATACCTGTCTGATGGAGATATAACAACTTAATCAATACTTGTAGAAGTCCAGAAAAGCTATCACCAAGTACTCTACACATTCCTGCAACTGAATCTATATTAAAAAGCCTAGGTTGAGTCTCTAAGTTTTTGCATGTGTTAATGAACTGGTTTCACTTAGGGTAGTATACCCACCTACACAAGTCTATTGCTCTCCCCTTCTGAAGTGAGGAGTGATTTGCAATGAATCAAGGCCGACCTTTATAATAAGACATGATGTATACTCACTCCTGCCTGGTACCTATCAATGAAGTAAAATTACTGTTGACAGACATCTTAGTTTGGCACATTAGAATTTGTTCATCGACAGTCCAGGAACTTCCTGTAAACAGGATAATATAAACAATACTGTGATTAAAATATTAATGGACATGTCAACATTATTGCATGTAAGAACACCATCTCTCTCCACTTGGAGAATGCTACTTTTTTTGGTATTAACTGTTGAATATTGTTTGAGTGATGGTCATCTAACATAAACTAGGAGATTTATAATAAGAGGGTCCATGAGGGAAACTCCATTTGATACTGATTAGCTGTGACAATTTCATTAAGCAAAATGAAATGGTTTAATTATTGTTTCCTTTACAAACTGACTATTATAGCATAGATAATATTCAATAATTCCTCCAAAAAAAGCAGTGTCTCATTCTAAAGTCAATTTTAGTAAATGGATAGAGAGAGTTTGTAGAGACAGATCTCTTCATCAGGCCACATTCAAAGGAAATCTTTGATGTCTAGAAAAGGAAAATGTCACTTCTATCTTCAAAGAAGGTCAGGGAGGAAGATTCATAGAATTACAGATCAGTAAATCCCAACTCAGACTCTGGGAAGGTAATGGGGGAAATCCTCCTTGAAACCACTACCAAGTAGGAAAGACCAAGGTATTTCAGAACAGCAAAACGAGGTTTACAAGGACAATCATATCTAACCAGCTCAAGTATTTTCAGTGATAAAAAGATTAACTTTGTGATTATAGAAAGAGCAGGAGATGTGAACTTGATTTTAACAACTGTTTATCAGAGTGTACTATAGCAAATCTATTGCCAAATTGGGAAGGTAATGCCTGGATGCCAGTAGATTGTAAGGTGAAGAAAAAATTTGCTCTACTTTCCATTTTTGGAGAAGAGTGGACATACTTGAAAAAATTAGCTGAGAGCCAGTAAAGGAAAGTATTTCTCATTGAGTTGATATAGGAGCCAAAGCTGTCAAAAAGCTTCATTAGCAACCTGGATAGTGGAATGGACTATACACCTCAGCGACTTTCAGCCTGAGTGTCAGGTGATTTTTCCTGCCCATTGAACAGTCATGAGGCTACATCTGGAGTACCATGTCCAGTTCTGGGCCACCTGTGCCATAAAAATAAAATCTCAGAGTCCAGCAGAATGAGAGATCTGCAGAAATAATAATAGGGAAAAATCTACTTTCTATGTTCAGCTATCTGAAGAGTGGATGGACTCATATTCTTCTTGAAAAGCAAAGACAAAAGGCAGAAAAAGGAGTTCTGTCTGTACAAGAGTTTCCACAGTGAGAGTACTTAAGCACAGAAACACATTACAGAGAAGTTATGCCATCTCTATCTTTAGTGATCTCAAAAACTTGACTTGGGCACAGCATTGGGAAACCTTCAAAGTTTCCCTGCTTTCTGTTACGGAGCGTTGGGGATTCATGTGCATGACAACAAAGTGTCTCTTCCAAATCAGTCTATTCTGTAATTCTATCGTGTTCTCTAGGAGAAAGACATTTACACAAGAGGAAAAAAAACTAGGTGAGCAGCCTTTGCCAGTACTGCTCCAGTGGGACTAAAATTTGCTATTCAACTTGTCTGAAGAAGTTAATACACGTTTTCCTTGTGTACAAGGGTGTAGAATATACACAGTATGTGTATATTCTAGTTTTAAGCATGAGCTGTAATTGTGGGCTTTGTAATGGAACAGACACAGCCAAGAAAACTATAAAAGCCTGGCCTCTTTAACAGGTTTGACCCCTAAAATATTAAAAGATTTACAGCTGTCATTTTCCAAAAGCTTGATATGAGATATTTCCAAAGGATCAGGTAATATTTTTAAGGTTTTTAATATAGGATTTTTTTGCATATTAAGGCAGGCATTTTAGAAATCAGGAACATAATTATTTTTTGCATAGAAATATATATTACTAAGTATCTCAATATATACATGAATATGTATGGCTTAGCACATGCAAAAATATTATTATAAAAATTAATTATACTAAGAAAAATTTTTGCAAGTTTATACACGAGAAACTAATATTTTATTATGTGTGTGTGAGAGGGAAAAATAAAGCCTATTGTTCATTCAACCAAACAATTATTGCTAATATTTATCTACAGAGAAAGTAATCTCTCAGGAGCACTGTTCTGTTTTGAGCAAAACTGTTCATGTGTAAGATAAAAACCACATTTTGACGAACACACAAGTTTGTAACATCTGAGTTTGTAAAGCTAACAATGAACATTAGTAATGAACATTAGGCCCATTCACAGATTATCCAATAACCTAAATATATCTGTCAGCAACTTGAATCAAAGTCCTTTCTTTCTCTATTTCAAAGCATTTCTAGCATTATCCTTTAATGCCTACTAAATACTCTGTCCCAAAGCCAAAATTATTTCTTGCTCAAGACTATTTCTTCTCCTGTTTTTTTTTTTACTTTTTTATTTTGAATTCTGTTTGTTTTCAGTAGTCTCTAACAAGCAATCACATTTCTCCTAAGAATTTTGAAGAAAGATAATGATTTTGTAGAAGGTAAGCAGGCAATAAAACACAGCATTTCAATCTGTGACACAGCAAGCAGATACTTAACATCCCAAGGCAGCTTTTACTTAGGCTAAATGGGCTGTGTTGCAAGTGTGCATTGCAAGCAGTCTAGCAATTGCTACGGGTCCTGATATACCACTTTTCCTTTTTGAGTAGTAATCATTGTAATGTCCAGCGTACTTGCCCACTATACATCTGGACTATCTGACTTGGTTTTCGTTCATCAGCTGTGCAGTGACTTTGCTTCCAGATGTGAAATTAAGAATATAGACACCAATCAAACCAAATAAATAATCACTTATTAATTCCAGGCAGGTCACTACATTCATTTGTATATCCTCCTTTTGTCTGTCCAATTGTCTATAAGGTCAAATGCATCTGTTTAAGCTACCTTCACTGAATTTACTTCACATAATATTGTGTCATAAGGATAATTTAAGAATATTAATAATCATATTAGTATTGGTTGCAGAGGATAACTTAAGAAACAAACAAACATTAAACGTTTGTTTGTAGTTGTATGCCCCTATCCTTACTATAGTCTGGAATACATTATGTGAATTTTGCCATTGATATCAGTTGTTCTTTTAACTTTTCATGCAGCTGTATTTTCAGACCGTGGTATTTTTATGTTCTTCCTTTAATACGTTGAGAGAGTTATTCTTCTTGCTGTGAGCATGCAATGCTATGTGCATTGAAAGATACATTGTACAAATGTAAAATAGATAAGCCACTGATGCAGCGTAGATACCAAATAAAGATATTCTCTTTGAATCTAGGTTCATTCAAGTGTGTCTTAGCAAGAAATATTCAAAAATTCTCTAAGAGATTTATGAAAAATCATAAAAGGTTTCTTTCTTCTATTTCTTTTACGAGCAGAAAGTTTTGTTTGCTTCATTCAATCCATTATATTTCAATAAACTTGCACTATTTTCATTTTCTGTTTAGAATAGTCCAAATTCACCAAGTTTACCACTTGTCTCAAGAAACAATCACAACCTGAAACACAATAGCTTTCTTATGACCTGCTGATTTATCTTTCCATCCATATTCATTTCTAAAATAAGATAAATATTTCCTGTCAGAAAAATGATCAAAGATGATCAAAGAAGCAATTCAGCTAATTTACAACAAGAAATATCTTTTTGTTTATATTTTACATGCTTGCAAATAATTCCTGCTGGGCTCCGGGCTATAGGGTGCTGTAAATTAATTAGGACATGCAAGGAGATTTTTTCCTGTCATATGTAGCTGCAGGGAAGCACCTAGTTTTTCACTATACTGAAGGGAAAACAGATTACAGTGGTACCTACTCTATTTATTAAAAAAACAATGCTCATTACTTTTCTTCACACACTATAATCTTCTAAACCAGCTAATGCTATCTTTGCTTCAAAAAGACATCCTGGATTGGTTTTGTCCATTAGGGTTCTCTTGGTATTGTGTAAGAGCAATAATGAAAATCCCAAAGTAAGGTAGAATATTTTTATGATTTAAGAAATCATTTTACAGCTATATGACTGTCATATGAGCAATTTGTCCAACATTTCTTGAGCATCCTTTGCTTCTTTCCATCTTGATATAATGTAAAATTTACAATAATTATAGCAAATTTCTTCACTACATAAACTGATACCAACATACTTCACTAAGACTAAATTATAAATCAGGTATTTTTTCTATAATTAATAAAGTGAGCTGTTTTTTAAAAGTGAGCTGTTTCAGAAATACAAAAAGAGTATTATTTTATCTTTCTAATGCTTACAGAATCCTTTTAAGCTCACTGCTCAAAAGATAAGTACAACTGAGACATAAATGTTATCACTGTAATGAGCATTATTATTTTATTTTAGCAGTAAAGATAGATTAATTTGGGGCAGAAGTTTTAGCTATAATATGAAAATTCAGAAATTTGTTAAAAATCAGCCATTCTTTTGTTTCAAAATTTCATACCTTCATATATCAGGTGGCAGTCTTACAGTATAAAAAAACAGTCTAATCCACTTAAAAATAAATAATAATAAATAAATAATGAATTTTTATTATTAATTTAAATTACATTCTTAATAATTTTCACTCATTTTATAATTGATGTGGACGCTAAATATCCTGAACAGTAATGGCTGTCCAGAATGGTAGCAGTTACTCACACTTGTGTTTCATCAGATTTTATAAAGATAGCATTTACACATACAAAGTACCTCTTCATGTAAAACCACAAGGATAAATTTTAAGGGTAATTTACTGAACACTTGGAGGCTACTGAGGGATGTTGTGTCCATGAAAATTATTATAATTTAAGTCATATATTTTACCTCCAGAAAAGTGGGTTTCAGTATAGGGTGATATGATATTTTGCACCAAACAATATTTTTACATTATTATATTCTCTGGGGATAAAATAATCCAAGCTTTATATTCCTGCTAGGACAATTGGTTGCTTTCCAGCCATATTTAGAAATATATTAGCTAGTTCCACCAAGTCAAAAGATTGACTCTTTCCCTAACAATGACATTTCTCCCCAGTATTCTACTCGGAGTACATTTCACCAACTTACATTGAAAATTTTCTGGTCTCTTTTATTTCTATGGAATTCTCTAACTATTTTTAATCAACAAATGAAATGCATGATATCAAAATGCAAAATATAACTGCATGATGTGATATAATTCTAAATGTATTTTTAAGAGTGTAGAAAGAAAAGACCGTATGGCTTCAATGAACATTTGAACTGCTAAGCTGAACATCAAATTATTTTCAGCTTTATTCATCACTAATTGTCTCCTGAGGTTTGAACAAATGATTTTAAGAGATGACACTACAGAAACCTTCAAAGTCAATGCTTGACAACCACTGTTAGTAAAACAAATAGTAAGGACAATTGGATGGCCCTGACGTAATGCGACAATAAGTATAAATTTGCAGCCCATGTAGGAAATTATTTGCCTAAGAGGCTTATAGAGAATATCATGCCTTAATTGAGAAATAAGAAAGAAGGAGAGAGGATATTTCACTGACTGTGATCCCACAACTGGGATCAGGGAGATAGGGGTAGCGAGACAGACATTCACATCCACTTAAACTCCTAAAAATGCATTTCAAAGGGTAAAATGATTCTTTAAATATATAATACCCTTCTTTCAGAAGAAACACAAGGACTGATTTTGAGCTTAATTTACCAAATGCTTTGAGGTCAATGGAAGATAGCAGTAGTTCATTCCCCAGAGCCTGGCTTCAATCAATCCCTCTTACAATGCCTACCAGGGGAACAGTAATAGTAGTTGTCTTAACACTGGCAAGAGATCCCAGAGGATCTTCTCTGTCCATGTAAATTGGAATGGTTACAGGGAAATTGTAAGTTGGTCCCGTAAACTGCTTTGTCCTCCTCAGGTTTTAGATCAGCTGCCACGTGTACAGAGTATTCAGACTTAACCACCACTACACCTGTGGAAAAAGCCACAATCCTTGAGGCCTTAAGAAAAGGCCATCTATCAGTAGGATTGTAAAAAAAAATCAAGACACTTGAATACAGATCACACACACAGCCATCACCTACATATATACACATATATAGATATAAATATACAAATACAGATTGCATATGAACAAAAACTACTAGCTGGAAGTGCATTTCAATTGCTGCCTGGGCAAGTGTTTCCTAAGCTGGAATTCAGGAATTTTCAGATTAATAACTCTACAACTGTCCGGTGCACAATTTTAGTTCCATTATGATAAAAACAGGATATCGTCTCTAGACCCAGACGCCATTTTAGATTTCCTATACTTCAGCTGAAAATTCATTTTCTACCACATTACATAAACACCATGAGTCATATTCAAAGTAGAACAGGAAAAACAATTAATATAAACAAATCTAAGCTACAAATATAATTTAAAATTGTTAACTGGAAGAAAACAGAAAGAAAACCTAAAAGAGTTTTCTATATAGATGGAATATGCTTTAAGCAAAGGTAAGTTATCAAAAAATTCTACATTCTCTTCTCAAACACAGTCCTGTAATTGGACTCTGTACCCCAGTTCTATGAGTACTATGAAAATGGATGAAATGCAGAGTTCTAGAAATACCAAAAGTTCCAAAGTTCTAGTTCTAGAAATACCAAAATAGTTTACTTTGGAAGGGGCAGTAAAACAGAACAAAATATTGCTTTTATGGAAGTTTGAGTATTGAGTTTTGGCACATATTGCACAATAAATAAGTTTTGTCTCTAATTTAAATTGTTATATGTATTTGAATGTAAACACAAAACATTCCAAAAAACTATTCTTTCTGGTTTCAGTTTTTATTATTATTTCATAACATACTACTAATTCAGGCAAGAAAGAATCTGATCTCTTATTATTTGCTTCTTTGCTCTTGATGTCTTGCTTAGAGTGCAAATGAAAAGTGTAAGAAGGCCACACTATTGTTAGGTGTAGCTGTCAGAAATAGAGGAATGAGTTACTTACAGGCTGAACTGCCTTCTTGAATTCTATCAGCTGCATCAGAACTTCCTTCCCTTCATTCAGTCTGCAAAACTGCCTGTAAATATTAAGAATTTATGGGGAAGACCCATCCCTTACTAATTAAAGATCTCTGTTTTTTCCTTTTTTTTTTTTTTCGTTGCTGGAATTATTTTCCTTTGTCTAATTTTTAAATTTTATAACATAAAGAAAAAAACACTGACCAAAAATGGTGTACTTCTATCTAAATGGAAGTCAAAAAATGCTTGATAAGAAGACCATCAAAACAACAGAGAAAAGTGCACTTCACTTATGTATTTTTTCACTAGGTAGTCTATGCTGTGTGCAAGAAAGAACTAGGTCCTACTTGCTTTCAGATTTCAGAAGTACGTTTCCTGAAAGTAAATTAGAAGAAATAAACATCAACTGTTCTACATCTACCGGGTTCTGTCTTTACTGCAATCAGTTAAAAGATAGTGAATCCCCATTAATTGCTTTGTAGGGTTTTAGAGAACTTTATTATGCAGATTGGACATATTTTTTCAATTAATGGCAATGTAAGCCACAAAACAATGACAAAATGCAGAAATGCACTCAAACTCATACTCTATCACTTTAATGAATGCATATTCATTAAATGTCTCTCTCTTGAAATTAAACATTTGGAAGCAATCTCTCAGAATTATGTGTAAAAATGACACTTGATCAATTCATTACATAGTTTAGTGAGGCTATAGTTTTCAAAGCTCTTACTTAACTGCTTATTTATCCTGAATAGGCTTAGACTTGCACTCTCCATTAGCATTCAAAAGGAAAGCATGAGAAGTGCTAAGGTATCTGTAAACAAAAGATTAAAATGCATGGATGCTTTACATAGTGGACTAAATGGATGCAATTATCACAGGATTATAGAGAAAGATGAGGCATTCAAAATCATCACCACTTGCTGATGAAAAGGAATGAGAGCTGTTTCAGTGAAAAACTGTGATCTGCCCTCAAAAGAGATTTCTAATAAAATCTAGGGTTCAGTTTTAATCCCTTTGGGATGAGAGACATGGTAAATTAACTCATATTCCTCAGAAAAGAAGGGCTTTTATGATTGTATATTTCACATGAGTAGATATTATTTAAATATTACATATGCGATTCTTTAGTATATAAGTGTGTTTAACAACTATTACTATCAAATTGACCCATACAAAATATAAAAAATGCTTCTGAAATAACTTGATAAGAAAACCGAATATAAGAATCCCTTATGGAACAAAGACAACAGATTATCTGCATCATGGAAGAGTTCCAAAAACAAGAAAAAGAGGAAAAAAAAAAAGAAAAAAAAGTAGCTTATGTCCTTCCTGCAATGGGAAAAGAATAATGGGTGTGGATATGTTTGTTTGTTACTTTCCAGAGCAGACTCACTGTATTGTCTGGCAATGTATAGATTCCATACAAGACATTTTTTGGTATTGACGCATCTTAGAGTACAGGAAGAATACTCTTGATGGATGGACTCTGTAGTGGATTGTTACTCCAGAAACCAACAGACTGCAGAACAAAGATCAGCTCAGTCATAAGAAAAAGGAAACACCAGCAGGAATACACTGGAGCTTAGGAAATATTGCTGTATGTTCTGTCTGGATGGCTCAATTATATGCAAATAAGAATTTCAATTAAAATTACCACAAACTTGGAAGAGCCAAGGATTGCACATATATCCGCTCAGAGTGTTCTGGTTTCATACCTTTGGAATTGTTGGCACTGTTTATTTCAATTTACTTCAGTTTCTGAAGTTGTGAAAATAATTAGCAAGAACATTGCTATCATGCCAAACTCATATTGCCTTCATTTTACTAGTAGTTGTGCTCACAATGTCTACTAGTTTTGTTCATAATGCAAAAAATAAAACGAAATTACAGTGCAGTTCATGTAGCCACTCATCCTGAAGAGGTGAACATATTTGGCAATTTATTCTGA
Organism: Pyrgilauda ruficollis; assembly: GCF_017590135.1. Lineage (NCBI taxonomy): Eukaryota > Metazoa > Chordata > Aves > Passeriformes > Passeridae > Pyrgilauda > Pyrgilauda ruficollis. The sequence continues at coordinate 4,414,253 of NW_024525823.1, read as the reverse complement.
CCCAGTTACATTTATTCAACTGGGGTGATCTAATCTCAAGCTACTACAAATGGCAATGATCCTTTCCAGTTCTAAAAAGCAGACAGAAAGTGAAACAGGACATAATCAGTTCTATTATTAAGCAACAATCAATATCAGTAATGCATAATCACTAGATCTCTTGAGTAAACAAAAGAAATAAATCACGGGTTTATAAACCAGGTCATAAAGTCAGGTTCATGCTCTGAAGAATCCTGTTTTGAAAAGATCTAAACATTCATTTGACTATGAAATTCCTCACATGCTCAGGCAACATAAGATTTTTCTGTTATATTTATCTGATAACCTCAGTGAAATCAAGCAGTTCAAGAAATACCGCCTAGTCCTTTCAAATTTGCCCAAGCAATTATTGTCTAACTACATGAAACAGTACTAGTTTTCCATATTTTACAATCCAGTAAGAGGAAGCTGGCAACTATAAAAGTATATGCTTTCAAATACCTCTTTTAAAATGTTCAGTTTGACTCTGCACTGTAAAACTTCAAATAAAACATTTTCTTTTCACTGCAAACAAGGAAAAAAATGTTCAGAATGATAAAATATAAAGGGCACTGTACTGTCACAAGCACTTCTCACGAGATTCAACCTGATTTCAGTCTTAGCCACAAAAAAATAACTCAGACAGTAAGGAAAAGATAAATACTAAAGAGATGGAAAATATTTCTTTCTTGCTCATTCTCATATGCAAAATATTAATGCTTCTGAAAGTTAAAGACCAAAAATCATATAGTTGCTGTTCTGGATACATAAGAGCACACCTCCCTGGACAAACTTATAATGTAGAGTTCAACATAGTGCACTTTCAGCCAAGTTCAAGTGCAATAATGCAATCTTCAAGTTATATTCTCCCTGTAGAAATACACATGCAGTTAATTCTGGCTTATCCTTAAAAAAAACCCAAAACAAAAACCCTCAAACATTCATTAAACAATAAACAGATAATAATTATGGAGAAACTTCTATTATTTTATCCATGCTTCTTTGATTAAGGACTGACAGAATGGACCCAAAACTTGCTTTAGGTCATTTGGATATAACAATATAATTAATCCATCCAAGTTAAAATTGCTTTATATTATGACTGAATTTTCTTTTTGCTGCTATAAGGCAATTTTTTTATACATACATTGTTGATGGCAGAGTGGCTTTAAATTTGAGAATGAAGAAGGAAAAGTTCATGCAAAAGAACAGTATTGTTTTCTGTAAATGAAACAGCAGTAATTAATTAGGCAACTCAGCAAAAATATTTTCACCTGACCACAAACCCTCTTTTCTTGCTGTTCTTTAAAAGAAAACCAAAAATCAGTTGTTAAATTATTGTACTGATTTTTTTTTTTACCTGAAAAAAAAAGATTGAATTTTAATCAAATGAAAAAATATATTAAAAATAATGCAAAGATCTAAATATTCCAATGAATTTTCTAGGGTTAATTAGGTGAAAATGCAAGCAGGATTATTGTAAGCATCAAACAACTAAGCCACATGTTGTTTTTATGAAGTATTCTCAAAGGAAAGGATGTCACTACCAATTTAACTAAACATATTTGCTTTTATGTCATGATTTAATACAATGTAAGACTGCATGAGACACAGCAAATTCATATGCCCCTAGCAATATTTTTAATTTATATACACTATCTTTTACTGAATCTACATAATCAAATATAATATATAGATAAATATATTTTTAATTTACTGAAAAATACTCATTGTCATTATAAAATATATACATTCACATTAAATTTTATGATTAGTTATATGCATGAATTATTTATGTGCATTTTTATGCCTTTTTAAAAATGGATATCAAAATTACATGCAATAAATAAAAGTGAAATAATATTTGTCTGTGAGGTCTTTAATAATGACAGCACAGTAAACAGGTAGAGACACTTTTAAAACTACCTATGTACAAAATTTTTTTAAGCCTCTGACCTTAAATACAGAAGCTGACATTTATTATTACAGATAGAACTGCTTAAACATCAGCAGTTATTAAACACACCTGAAAAAAAACCCCAAACAACAACAATTACCTAAACTGAAAATTATGTGTAGATCATTAAGAATCAAATTTTGTCTTTATTTTTTCCCCCACGTTCTTGTCTCCAACTGAAAAATGCATTAAGCAATATTTTCATTATTCTTAAAATTGCTTTTTCACAAGAATAAAAGCCTACCTGTTTACCACTCTGTCTGGCATGATTTACAGCTATTTTAATCAACAACAACTTTCAGTCTTAACACATCATTTAACCTAATTGAACTGCTAGACATAAATTCATAAATCAGGAATTATTAAAAGGGAAGTAGGGAAAAACTTACCTAATTGTCACTTACTATAGTAAAATAAATATTCAGGTGCATATTCTGAACCAACTTAGATGACAGTTGCAGCTTTTGTTTCATAATGGTCATGATGCCAGTAACATTCATAGAGGCCAAACTCAAGGCCATATTTTTCACCATTGCTTCAAATACTAACTCAAGAAACTCAGGAGAACAGTGTATCCTATATTTTATCCTATATGTGTTCACCTCACTGAAATATCTTTTTTGTACTTAATTGCATTCAATGTTGTTTGCTGGTTTATATTTTCAAATGGACCTTAACTAACATCTACAGAAGTTGATGGAAATATTTTCCACAATATCTGGGGATGCTGTAACAGACCTACAGTCTAGAGTAAAATTTCCCAAATCTATGCATTGACCTGTGGATTTATCTGATGCACAAAGAATTTTCACAACAGAGAGTGAAAACAGGCTAATGAAATGCAGAGAACATGAAATAAAATGACATCACACAACACCATCTATGAAGCAGGTTTACTATTTCACTCAAATTTTCACAATAGATATGACTGTTATCATAGCAAATATTAACATGAGAAAATGAGAATGCCTGCTATTTACCACACTGGTGATTTTTTTTTCCTCAACACTACTGCTCTCTGAAAAGAGATAATGAAAAGTTGCCACAAAAACATATTCTGTTTCTGACTAGTATTAGTTCTAGCATTTCATATGAAGATGCAAAAAAAATTTGAAAAGCATGAAAATTGAAATTGCGCACATGCTACTGAGAAAGTTTCTTTATAAACTCTACACCTTGCTTCACACATGAAGCACTATCTCAGATGCATTTGTATGTTTAATCACTAGAGTTTTATTGCAAAGCACTCATTTTTTTTATTTTAGCCTAAGAAAAGTTTTAGAGGTTAATTAACAATTGACAAGAATAAAAGTAATTAAATTATCTTTTGTTTTAAATTTGTTATTTTCAATTTGATTTAACATTCTTTCCTTTTCTGTATTCTGAAAAAGGGGAAATAGTAAAGAATAATTTATCTTCTCCACATAATTCTCTCTTCACTATAATTCCATCATTTCTCCTTTGTGTTCCCGTTCTCTAACTGAAAACTTTTACTTTTTTAAAAGGACTTATATTTTATAGAACATTTTCCTTTTTTGTTTAGCCCAGAATAAGGAATACTTGAATTTTTTAATCCTAGTAAAACTGCACACATTTTGACTAAAGCAATCTATCATGCGGCAACAAAAAAAATAATGCTACAGTGTGTTATGAAGAGTATTATCTTTAAAATTGCCATATATATGTTAAATATTTGAATAACACATTGTTTATATTTGTTCCAAGAAGCATCTATTATCTCCATTGCCTCTAAATTGTTCCTGAACTAAGAATGACTCATTAAGCAACCCTAAAATGATTGTAAAAAAAATACAGTTCTGCTAAGTTTAATATGTAAAATAACTTGACTCCTTCCAAGTAAATTCATTGACCTGCTCCTAGAGCCTAGACTGTTAAATCTAAATAAAAGCAATTTTAGCATGGATTCTCCTTTATATTCCCCAAAACACACCTTCAAATAGATTTTAGTAAATCACAAAAGTGATTTACTAAAACTGAAGAAACTGAAGTTCTGATCTGGAACTTGTAAGTTATTGTCAAAGAAAATCAGCAGATCTGGTCTGTTAACATTCAAAGAATATTCAAAGAATATGCACAGTGTTCATTAGCAGCATGTTAGAAATATCTTAGATCAACTTTTTGAAATAACACACCGATATTTAGCCCATACTCTTCACAATAGGGAAAATAAATGCGTTCATGCTTCTAGGGAAGAAATCATACATGTTACATAAGAAATAATAGCTCTGTGTAATGATTACATATACCTTTACAAAGGATTTCTTCATTTTATGTGGAGAATGTTACTCCTTGTATTTGTGATAGTCTAAAGCTATCATGTACTATCACTGTCATGGACTTCACTAGGTTTTGTAATGTTCCTAAACTGCAAGGGTGGGCTGAGTTCTCAGAAACTGCTTTACATGAATACTTATCAAGCTGACACATCTTCAAAGATTATATTTAGTCAGTTCCTATCTTAAGAAATCTCGACATCCTACATAAAGGATAGGAGCTGCAAACACATTGCATTCATTCTACATTTAATTATTTTTAAATAAAAACACATACCAACCACTGCCTCTGAAGGATTACAATACAAAACAGTGATAGTTTATTCTATACTACAAACATAAAATAATAAACTGATAATTATTTCTATTTAAGAGAATAAAACACAGTATAAAAGAGAAATGTACTTGAGAAATTCAAATACTCCCTCTTTTAAAAATGAAGCACTTAGTGATTTCTTCAGTTTATTCAAGAGTTTGTCACAAATTGCAGGGAAGGGGTTGATACTGCAGAGGACCCCCTAAAGGCACATAATGAAGTGTGAAATCATATTCTGCAATGTAAACTGTATGGACTTCTTTAAAAAAGTTTGGTCATTCAAAGGTTGTATAACAAATTTGGCCTTACTATTAAATTTGTAGCTACCTTCCTGTCTAAAATTTAACATCACAGTCAAGGAAATATCTAGTTTAGAGTGCATAACAATTCAGTGTTGCCCTTCACCCATACATTTAATGTCACCCATCAGAATGACATGAAGTAAAAAAAATTTTACACTAGGGTCACTTCATAATGGGATATCTGTTAATATAGGCACATTGAATGTGAATTTTACATACAGAATAAACCATTAAAACATTTTCAAGACGAACATTATGTTTCCTTCTGCTTTTAAAATTGTCAAAATAGAACATCCTTTAAATAAAACCAGTAAACTAAAACTTTAATTATGATATATGGGGGCCATGTGGAATATTTTGGAGTATTTAATTTATAGTAAGCATTTTGTGCACTTACGTGTCACTCTGATTATAAAAGTTTTGTCATACAAATTAAGACTGGAAAATTGTTGTTTTATGGTTTGAGTTTGGTTGGTTGCCTTTTTTTTCGGTGTGTTGTTCTTTGGTTTTTTACCCTCTCCAAAAAAAGAGAGCATAATATTTTTGTTTAATATTTCTACATAATATAAATATATCAATAATGTTCATTTAAAGTGCTTGATTAATTTTTCATCAAAAATTTACAATAAATAGGAATACATATATTCTATGAACTGCCACGGTTATATCTGTATCAGTAAGTGAAGGGAAGGACTGACTTCAGCAGTGGCACATGATCATCCATACAATTTATTTGTTAGAGCACTCATGTTCACAGTTTTGGCCCATGCTACAGCAAGATGACATTTAAAGAGGCAGGAAATCCTCGTAAGAACTGTGGGTGGGATAACTGGGATGATGGAGCCCTTAATCATGGAATTTCCTGGCCTTCTGCGCCAGCAAGCAACCCCTGAACTCCAGCCCTGGCAATGCACATACATGGTCTTTAGAATCCACTGTGCCACTGTCAAACCAGTGAGAGCTTGTATGCTGGACGCTGCAGGAACATGACAGGACAATCTTGTACTACTGGAGGTTGATTACAAAATGTTTCCTTCTTTCTGATTATGCCATTATGATTTTCAACTTGTACAATTTGTACTAACAATTGTTCTAATATATCAGTTACTGCTAATGGAACACACAGGCTTTCTTAGGGAAATATCACGGTTAAAGGAATTCAAACACAAGACACATTTTAAATTTGATAATAACTGCAGCTGAACCACAAGGGTTTTCTTCAGAGACCCTGCTGAATTGCAGTTCCATATCCTGATCATGGATAAATATTTGAAGTTGGTTTGGGTTTGGGTTTTTTCATTATCTAGAAACCTTTCTCTCACCTTCAAATAGCACCCTGAGGCCTGGATATGAGCTAGCTATAATATATTCAGCTCAATATTAATGAAATACCAGTGCTTCTTTGATTGACAGCTCTGATAATCAGAAACTCACATCCTCACATGACCACCACCAAGATGCCTCCTTCATAGAGCTATCAGTCAGCTGGAATTCACCCCTCCAATTCTCCAATTTAATAAAACTCTGTAAGGGTACTAAGTATTTCAAGTCTTGACTCAGCAGAATATTTCTTTTAGATTTTTTCCAAGAAACTGTTATTCTAGAAGTAGTATTTCAACGTCGAGACTAGATCCAAACTGTTCCTGGCCATATGTAGCAACATCTTTTCAACAGAAACAGACCATGCATAGGACTTTATCTTTCTTCTTTTTTGAGAAAGGTCAATTACATCAACTTTTTATTACCAAGGATCACTCATGTGACTTCATTCTGTATTCTGTATAGCCCTATCATCGGACTCAAAGCATACTGCTACTAATACCACATGGCCTACCTGAATTTAATCTCTTATCTTCCCTCTGCCCAAACTGTCAAAATAAGCATATGTGAGTTAAAGAACATTGGAGAGATTCAGCTGCTGTAACACCAATGTCTTAGAGATAAAGGCTCTAGAGGCAATTTCTTTCTGCAAAGGCAGTGAATGCATACTCCTGTCCTATATATCTGCAGATCTTTCCATCAAGTTTCAATACTTCCAAATACATTCCTTTCCACATAAATTAATCTGAAGTGCAAATTTTCAGACTTTTTTTTCTGTTTCTTATATCCACTGCTCTTCTCCAATAAAAAGACAAACTTTGAAGTGATTTTAATGTCACTGCCATAGGTTAACCTGGGTAGCTATTCCACCAGTGCCAGTTGAATCTTATTCAGACTCCAGATTGAGAATAGTCTCAAGGCAAAAATCAATAGCTCTCTTTCAAAATCCTCCTCAAAATTCCATTGCTTGATAATGTAAACAGCAAACCGAAATATTCTCCTGCCTACATAGCTGAAGAACAATAACTGCTGAACCTAACTTCTTAAGAAATTTACTCATTTTTCACTTAATTTTATTCATAATTTATAGAAATTTTGCTCCTATTTAACTATTTAAATTATTTAAATACTCCTGAACTGTGAAATGTTTAAAGCAAGTATTTGGTGTTGGCTATGTAACAACATGACATGACCCTGTTCAGTGATGCTCTGAAAGCTGTCCTGTGTTACAGGAAAACCCAATCAAGCCTCCCCTACCATCCAGAAACCTTCACTGCTTTCACCTGTGGAGTCGTACAGATTTGTGCATAGAGGCACAACACCATCATTCTTCCTGCTGTTGACATTTGCTTTTGTTCAGGCACAAATGCCTATACAACATAGAGGGCAAGATGATGAGGAAGGTGCTATGAACATTAAAAATTCCCATTGACCTTTACGCTTAAATCAGAGCTGAGCTTCTAGCTGCAGCTGAGCAGAAAGTTATGAGGAGCCTCTGGTATGTGTCTACCTAGTAACTTATCCAATTACAGTTACATTTGAAGCAAGGTGAAAATTCCTTTCATTGCTGTAAATGAAGGGCACACTGACCAGATTTTGACAAGATTAAGTACTGACTCTCCTGTAGCATGCTCGTTTAGAAGAGGAGGAGAGCAAGAGAGAGAAAGTAAGAGAGAGAAGTGTGTGGAGGATAAATATGACAAATTTGAAGCCTTTTTCAGGTATTTTTGCAACTTGACATTAAATTTGCCACGCTTTGTGAGCACAGCAAAGCAGTGCAATGCAAAAAGTTCTGCAGCCTGCTTCCATTTTTCTTCTGGACTGGGCTCATTGGTTACATTGTGTCAGCCACAAAACCAGAGAATTTTCTTAGCAGTGGAATTCCTTCCAAAAAAACTTCTCTGAACATTCATTACGCTATAAGCCTTTTGATTTTCCCTCCAAAATATCTACCAAGAAAATTTCTCCAGAACAGGAACTAATTGCTGTACTACCTGTCAGCTGAAAACTGTTTGATATCCCTGGTGACAGTTCTCTAGTACAGAACACTATACCTTTACTTCTACAAGTAAAATAAGTTAAAAGCAAATTGGCAACCTGGTCTGTGTAAAGCTAAAGCCATTTCTCCTAAGAAAGCACAAGAATATCTGGAAGAATGGAAAGAAATTATATAACCTTCTTTTGCTATCTACCACTTCACTATTCACTCTATAAGAAGTTTTCCACACAGCATTCCTGACCCACATAGCTGAGGAAAGAAGAAAACAAAATGGAAAGAGGCAGTCGATCTGGGTGGTTTGCTATCTTTAGTCTTCTGAAATTATATGAATTATCTCATCAAGCTGAAATAACATTGTCTTTTGTTTCTTTCTCGCAGCGAGTGGCTATCTTTTGTAAAGAGTTTAGGAAAATCCTAAATGGCAAGTGAAGGTGCCGCATGTCTAATGGCCACACAACACAAAACAAACATATATAATGAGTATAATGAGAATGATGTGCCAGAACAACCCTATTTAATAAAAAATTACTTATATTTAAACTTGTCTCTGATGTGAATTATTAATGACAAACTTTTTGATATTTTAAACACCTACTATTTTATAATAAAATAACCTATATCCCTTAGCTAATGTGGGATTTTTAATCATGTTGCTCAACATTTTTAATATTTAATAATTTTCCTGCAAGGATACCTTTGTTGCCTAAGACAAAGTTTTTCACAATACTGTAAAAAAATTACAAAAACCAAACAAACAAACGAACAAAACAACACAACAAAAAGGCACCCACTATTCTTATGCCTGAAAATATGTGACTGGATTTACACAAAAGCAATTTCACCATCATTTGAGTTAACACTGAGAGACTTCCATACATAGAACAGAAATGTTTGAGGGACACACTACAGATTTCATTTCAGTATCAAAACCAGTTATCATACTTATTTTTTCAGACTGATTTCTGACCAAGCTATTTCAGTGCTTAAATGACTAATACTTTCTAATGAGTTAGAGGTCTAAGTCTTGCATAAGAAAGGTAAACTGGAAACAGCTAAATCAGAAAGAGCTGGAGATAAATAATTCCCATATGTCTCTCTATAGACACTTGTCTTGAACAATCTTATTTTCCTAACACTTAGAACACTTATAGTCGAGAAATATTCACTTTTTAATTCCTTACTTCTTTTAAAGACATGCTTCTAGTTTGAAATTTAATGTTTAACCATGACCGATGTCTAATAAGTTTTTCCTCCAAGAAACAAATGCTCCATCTTTCAAATACATAAAATTCTGTTAAGTTTATTTTGGTTTGGGTGTTGGTTTTCTTTTTCTGTTTGTTTTCCCTTCAATTTAGCTGTATTTAAAAATCTACTTCAATTTAATTCTCAGAATATAATGGATAGTGATGATTGAGAGAAAAGAGATTTAGAAAATTTGAATTAGTTAAATTTGCAAAAACTAAATTACTCCTGGTTCTGAAGTCAGAAACCTATACTTATTTTTAAAAAGAAAAAACCCAAACAAACAAACCCCCTAGATTCTAACAGACATGTCCCACCACTCCAAACAATTTGAAAATTGACTATTCAGTTACAAATATCTAAAAGTACCTGAGAATTGCATCTGTGTTTTTAACATTATGTGACAGGACAAGGTCTATTTTAGAAAATAAAGGAGTAAAATTAATAAAATACTTTTGTTACCCAAGTTTTCCTTTCCTTCAAGTAATCCTGAAACCACATTATCCAACAGAGAGCTCTGAAATACTATCCTAGATGAACTGCTATTTCATTCCACTGAACACCTGTTCCTAGAATTTTCTACAAGGTTAATAACCGTTGTATCATCTTGACTTTTCTTCCAATGGCTCACCTCTCCCTATTAATTTAGATTAAACAAAGAAATTTATTGCATACGGGTCCATATGTTTCGCAAAAATATAATGATCTTTTTTATATGTTTGGCTTATTTAACATAAAAAGTGCTTTTCAAACTTTTAGCCATTTTGGTCAATATTATTTTATTTTTCTGAGTCCTCCAGGAGGGTAAATAGAAACCATGACTCCTAACATTCAATTTTCCATGCCTTCACCATAACCTCTACTTTTTTTATGAGGAGACTGCTCACTGTTAGTCAAGCATTCCAAGTAGGATGCACACAGGAAATTACTTCAACAAGTGAAATGTCTCCTACACCAGTTTTCTGTTTTGACTTTGGGGGGAAAAGAAACCAAACAAACCAAAACAACAACAAACCAAATCAAAACAAACAAGCAAACAAAATACCACCAACAGTTCAGCTGTTGGTTGAATTAATTTTCTAATATATCAGGCACTCCGTAAATTCCGTAAATTGGTGCTAATGGAAAAGGAATCAGTCAATCAGCTAACTTGCAGATTTTCAAATTAGTACTCATACCAATTATTAACAAAATCTTTTGAAAACACTGTGGTACCTTCTTGTATCCTTGACTCTATTTCCATTCCAGTAGATCCTTGTGTTCTGTTCTTTAGGTAGGGGGACTACATTTCTCATCAGAATGAGGTTTTGCATATCTCATGAGAAAACTGCTGCTGTGCATTATGGTGAGTTATAGTTTCCTTCTCCCCACAAATACTATACATGCCAGAGTAAAACACATGAAATAAAAAAAAAAAAACTCAATTAAAGCAAATAAACCTTCTGTCCCCTAACTCCAAAAACATAAGAGTCACTGACCTTTCTGAAAGAGATCATTTTAGCTTTAAAAACATTCAGTTTCATTATAGAGGAACCCTTCTCTTTAGGCATATTTAATGTTCCATGCTATCATCTTCTAAATAAATATACAAAGTGCCAAGTCTAAACTTGCTACATATAGAGCAAGAAACTTTTGACAAAACAGAATTAAATTATCCAATTTCAAAAAAACTCCTGAATTTGCTGCACTTTTTCTGGAGACTCAACTTATCTTCAATCAAACTACTTCATAAAAGCAATCCAATATTCTTCCCATGTACTATATATGCTGGTAATTAACAAGGGCTGATAAAAAAAAGGATGAATGCCTGCACTGTAAAGAATCTTTCAAAACTAAAAAAATTGTTCCTCACATGGATTTTTACAAGCATGGACTATGGCATTATTTGTTAATGGACGTTAATATGGTACAAAGAAATTAACAAACCTCTGCCCGTAGTAGATGTGAACCACTATTTTATGTGATGCCATAGAACTCTTGATAAAGCAGCCTTCAGATTTTGACTGACTTATGGTAATTGTTTATCCAAGACATTTGAAAACACAAAATTAGATAGAGGACATCTACTTTGCTTTCAGTTAAACCCAATTATTTAAAGACAAATACAAGTCTCTTATGAGAAATATCACTGTTTTGACTGCAGAGATACTTTCAAAAACAATTTTCAGTGTATGCATGTTTGTAACATTCTAACTTGGCCATAGAGTGTGCAAAAATAAAGCTACAGAAAACTGGGCATGTAAACTCTGAGTGTGCAAGACAAGATTATGGGTGTCTGACAAGAAATGACAACACAGTGTGGCGTAATATCTTTCAGCATCTCCAAGCTTGTTAAAAAGATGAAGGGAATGCAAATGTAATTATTAAACTGTCACAGGCAGTTAGAAATGATGATTTAGACAAAAAGTGAATGGCATTCAGACAGATGTCTAGCAATGAACTCTGTGAAGCCCAGTGAATCAAATAGAACAATTCTAGTCAGTCAAAAATCAAAATAGAAGGCCACCGAGTACGCCCATAATTTCATCAGCTATTCACCGATGAAAACTTAAAACATTTTACTGATGAAGATTGTTTATCAAACTGAATTTTCTCCAAAAGTTTTAGTAAACACCCTTGAGATCTTAAGATTCAAGGTACTGTTGAGATTTAAAAGTATATTTAGGATTCTGACATGTTTGGGCAATCAAATACTCCATGAAATACATAAATGAGTAACTGAAACAAAGAAAGTTTTTCAAAACTACTTTTGAAGTAGTAGTTTTGAAACAACTTTCCATAAATACCCTCAGATTCTATGAAAGACTGCATAGCAATGTCCTATCAATATGGAGAGGAAATATATGTTTTAAAATATGCAACACCTCCATGTAGGGAGTTGTAAAAGTTAAGTCAGAATGTGTACTTAAATAATGTGTGTGTGACAATGAAGAGATTGAGTTGCTGGTAGTAAGAGAGCCAAAATTCCTTAAGGATGAACACAGCTACCATTCAGTGCAGCCATTAAAAACACCTGAGTTCTTGGGTAATTAGTAATGAATTGTAGACTCCTGTGATATCTTCCAGAATAATGAGGAAAAAAAATAACAGGATGTAGTTTCTAGGCCATTTTCAACTCTAGACAGCGTCATTAAGATACTTCTATACTCTTCATTAACAAATAAAATAAAATCTGATTAGGGTAATCTACAAAGGAACAAGAATTTACATATTGGTGAAGCAGCTGGACAAATGCATATTACAAGGTGCTTTCCTTGAGGCAGAAGTCACCAAACCTACTGCTTTCCTAAAATACCTACATCATGAGAGATGCAGAAAAAACCTCAGTTTTTTCACATAGGAATCCATAATTTACTCAGTAGTTTCAAAATCAATCAAGCAACATTAAGGACAGAAATCAGCTGAACAAAAATATAAAATAAAAATGAAGACAGATGAGATGTAAAAGGATATGCACACACTCCAGAGAGACTTAATGCCCAGGCATCTATTACAGTCTGAAGCAGCAGGCTATTCCCAAGGTTTTTCACAGAGAAAAGAGTAAGATAAATGTGTGGGGACTTCTTAGGAAGTTTCTTATTTCCAGTGGGTAAGAGAAAAATATAGTTTGTTGATGAGGCAATGTTCATTATGTTCATTGTGCTCTAATCAGTGCTTCCAAGGAAATGGAAAAATAGGTGATAACAAATGCTTTGGCAGCTGGAAGCAGCACAAGGGCTTGACTTAGAAGATGTAGAATAGCATAATTCCAAAGGGAGGATAAGGCAGGAAGTCCTAGCATAAAAAATGTATTACAAGTAAAGGCAAAAAAGCCTTTTAAATTGACAACCCATGATTCAAAATTAACATTTATGGCAGTTTAATGTATATTTCCACAATAGTCACTGATACTTTGGACAGCTCAGTGTGAAAAGCACAAGAGATCGATAGTGGACAATTTTATCCAGTATAGGTTATCTGCTTCACATCTGATCTGTAAAAATGAAGTACCTTACTAAGGCAGCTGTATCTCTTCCAGTTTTGAAGATAAGTCACTTAAGAGTAAACTTCTTTATGACAGACTGATATGTCCAGAGCAAAAAAAAGACCTTAGTACACAGAGAAATACATCAGTGTTCAGGGAATAACTTGAAATCCAGTAAATTAGGCATAAAATTATTTGATAATAATATTTAAGGAATTTAGTCTCCAATCTATATTTTCAGAAAAGATACAAGAAACATGGAAGTTTAAAATTATGCATGAGACTCAAAAATACAATATAATCATAAGAAAACCCAGCTGAAGATTAACTTTGAAAGTAGTTTATAGGAAGACCTATGTAAATAAAATACATTAAGCATTTTTCAAAGCATAAAACTGCTTTTCTTCATAATGCCTACATAGAAAAGAAAGGATCCTCCAGTAACCAATATGTTAGATTTTGCAGGACAAAAACAGGAAGCGTCTTTTTCTTGCACACAGACTGATGGAAAAGGGACAACATGTGTCTATGAAGTTGATACACAACACTGTAAGAAAACAGCATGTTGCTTAGAAATGGCACAATGGTTTGCAGCAACAAACAGAAATAAAAATAAATTCCACTAATTGAAATTTTTGATTATACAGATCAGAAAATGTGTAATTGACAGAAGTCCAAAAAACAGTTGGTGTGCTTTACTGAGGTTTTAGTTTTCCTTCTAATCATATCTAAACTGTGAATTTAACTGATATTCTCAATAAAAAAACTAGTAAAGGCAGAGGCATAAAGGTATGGTATTTGAATGCAGCAGGATTTCAGATGACGCAAGACACTGCTAGCAGACACAAAAAGACAATGCTATCTAGCACCAGAAAGATCTATTACTGTTGCCACAACAAGAAAAAATACTATATGAAATTCTCAGTTCACAGAAAATGAATAAGCTTAGTGTCAAGCAGACTGGGTTTATATATCAGTCATCAGTCTGTACAACAAAGAAAGGAACTTCCAGAGACTGACCATCCTAACTACTGAGATTCAACAACAGCAACAAACAAGATTAAGAGGTGCAATGGAGAATCTGTCTGTTCAAAAGTAGAACTGTCTTTTGGGAGAAACTACAAGAGGAAAATAAAATAGAAAAGCCCTCCAGCTAACATATAAATCTTTCCTAGTTTCTTGTCTTCTTGTGTTTGTGAAGATTACAGTTCTTTATATATCATTCTCAAATTGGAAGGAAAATCCAGTGCTCTTACAAATTAAGAAAAGGACTGATACAGATTTATGTTATATTTCTCTGTCTATGGGAGTATTTTAAACAATTCATTCTTAAAGATTCTTGAAGTTTTTACTAATTTCTTAATCTTTCCTTAAATATCACAATACCACTAATTAATGAGTGAGATCCAAGAGACACAATAGAATGGTACTTTCCATTTTCAATGTACCGAGCTCTTACATGTCAACATTGTTTCAAAGACATGGTGAAACAATAACACCACAAAACCTTTGACATAAAAATGGGAGGTTTCAATTTTAAAATAAATATTCTATACTGAACGTTCTGATGAGCTGTAATTGCAAAACATTATATCATAAAAGACATACTAAGCACTGCTCCAAACAAAGGCACACCTTATTATGAAACACAAAGTAATTATTATGAAACACTGTTAATTTAAACATCCATTATGAAAGGATTGTTATGGAATAGAAATCTTCTTTATAAGAAACTCTGGGTAGACCCTATTAAACTAGTGGCATGCAGTCCAGGAGTTTCACAACACCAGGACTGGAAAATACATCATCAGCTGTGCAATACCTAACCTATAATCTGTACTGAAAATACATACCACTATGTATGTATTTTCATACATACATAATGGTATGTATGAAAAAAGTCATGCTGCAAAGTCATCTTCACTAAGACACTTTAAAGTATCTCTCTTTACATGACAGATAAAATTTTTTAATTGTATTTGCAAACAGGCTTTAACTTTTGAATAATGTTCTTCTTTGTTTCTGCTTAGTATTCAGCAGGAAATGCAACTTTTAATTTAGACCTGTTTCCTTTTACGAGCAATAATGATAGAAAAGGCTATGACGTACTATTAAGTCATTCTGCATTATGAATAAAATCTGTAGATTGTCTTACATAACCCTACATCTTTTATTTCTAAATGTGTTATCAATATTTGATTGTATCAGTTAAGAAATATGGAAAATCTCTACATATGAAGGCTAGTATAAATTTATGTGCAAAAAAGATGAGGTATACAATTCTACAGAAACAAAAAAAAACTTCTGTGCTCAGTATAAAAACCTATTCCGTATTGCTTTACAATTAAGATAATGCTTCCAATTGCATAAGGAATGTATGGTGCTTGTCACAAAAACAGACAAGTGAAAAAAAAGTCAGCATTATTGGTCTATATTATATGGGGTTTCTATATAAAAATAAATATTCCTTCTTATTCTGCTAGTGAGCTCAAGTGGCCAAATAGCTTAATCAAAAAAAAAGAAAGTCTTCAAGAAAATCCATCTTTCCTAAAAAACATGTCAAAGCTCATTCTCAAAGCATAAGTAGGAGCTCAGCCATACAAATCCTACTAACATTAGTGGGAGCTACCTGTCAAAAGCACTATGCATCATGCTGAATATGTCCTTCAGTGATAACAGTAGGGTTAAAACTTTCGGACATATGCATAAATATTTTACATGAGGCATTTCACAAGATAACAGTTGTGATTTATGCTCGGCTGTGCTTTCAGAGGTATCTGTATGGCACTTCAGAAACTATTGCACTCTCTGGTACACCTCAGCAAAGATTGTACACTCTGGTTATATAGTCCACTAAAATAGGGGTCTTTCAAGAAACTTTTATCATAACTCTGACTCTTTAAAGCAGACTTTTCAAAAATGTACAAAGTAAAGTCTTTTATTACAAAATATGTTTCAGTTTTATCTATATTACTTCAATACTGCAAGTACTTCATCTACAGGTGCTAAATTACCTCTAAACTGCTTTCTAAAAATATCGCTTCATCCTAATATAGGAATGATACAACTTCTCCAAAATGAAACAGAGAGTATCAAAGAGAGATGGAGAATCCTGATACTAAATACAGCACAATAGAAAAAGAAATATATAAAGATTCTACTGTGAACCACAGCATGAAATCACAGAAATCTCAGGACTGAAGTGAGATTTCATTATCAACACAAACAAAAAGACCCCATCTTATTAAAGAGATAAAAGCCAATATAGTTCATATACATTTGAGTTAAAAAAAAATTGCAAGTGACTAGAAGGGGAAAAGAGATTTCATACACTGCTCTGAGCTTTTTCTTTTGTTGTCATGACAAACGCCAAAGCTACATGTAAGTCTGTATTGATGCCAGCATCTGAACCTAACAAGTTAAGAAGAAAATGGTAAATATATTAGGATTTTTTGACAAAAGATGTTTTTCTGCTCATTTGGGTTGAAAAAAACAGATAAAAAAGTGAGCCCTATATATAAAATCAGTTTATAATTTAACAATTGATGTATCATGTTCCTATCAACTAAGCTTCCAGAAATATTCCACTCAGAGACTTTAAATTCTGTATCTCAGGGATTTCAACTAGCAGAAAATTAAAAATAAATATTGTTATCCTACTTCAAAGATACACAAACTTTTACAACTGGTAGAGGCCCAGTTTGGACATCTAGAATTAGCATAGGCAGCTAAGTACTCAAATTGAGATTGAGCACCACAGCATAAAAACAAATCAGAGTAACAAAATAAAACATGCAAACCCTGGGTTTATAAATGCAGACTTATTGGGAAAAGCTATTTTAAAAACTTTCTAGTGTCTCGATATTTGTAAATAAAAGAAGAAATCTAGCTAGCATACTGAAGACTTAGGGAAAAAGTCCAGTAACAAACTGGAGACTTAGTATGGCAGTGGAGAATATTAATGGTGAGAACCCTCATCATTATTCTTCTGTAAATCATGAAGTTTAAATATAAGCATATGAAAGTAAGAAAAGTTTTGTGACTTTTGACAATTATTAGTAAGAAAAAAATGGTAACAATTGCCAAAAAAATCACAAAAGTTGACATGTTACCTGGCTATGACAAAGAGCACACAACTGACACCCAAGTAAGCCAGCAGAATATACATCCAGATATCAGGGGAGAGAGGATTCAGGAAGGAGAAGACGCCCGGGTTTGTACCATTGGGCTTGCGGTACAAAATACTTATTCCAAGAGTCATAAAGGGCTTGGAAAAGTCGATGACCTTCTCACGAACATAGGTAATTGCCAATGGTGCAACGGCAAGGTCAGCTTTCTGTTGACAGAAATACAAAAAGAGAAAAAGGCCATAAGTCAGAAGAAACAGGCTGAAGTCGACAATCAGATTATGCAAAACACAAACTTTGTATAGAGGTTGTTTGTTCTTGCACTACGTTGCCTGAAATTTAAAACTCTTCTCCCTATAAGTAAGGAAACAGATTTATTCTACTTCTTCTTTGCTAAACTAATATTGCATTTATAAAATTAAAATTAAAAAATTAAAAAATTTAAAAATTAAAAGCACTACTATAGGGATACAAGTTAAGAAAAATATTGCATCTTGCAGAAGACATGAACATCCATTATCACATACTTTAAAACTGTATTAATTGTGCATTTCAACATACGTCGTCTTGTCACTCCCTCACTGTGTTCTTTAGAAGCAAATATATTTGTGAAGCAGATGTGAATATGCTAGTACAAGTGCAGGGAAAGGACTAGGAAGCAGTTCTTCATATTTTGGGATAAAAATGGTACAAAATGAAGATCAGTTTAAAATTGAAAGTGCTACACCTGCAAGGTTGTTGAGGACGTTCTAACAAAGTACAACTGTCCTTATTCATTTGTGGGAATCACTGCAGAACTTACAGATAGTTATTAATCAGTTGGACTACTTAAATAAAAACATTAATTGAATGCATTTTGTCAATTACCATTTAGGTTCAGTTATTACAGGGATAATTCATAGGAGATTAGTAAATGGCCTATGCTATTCTTTTAATCAAAATTTAATGTAAATCAGAGTGACCAAAAATCTACAGAATCTACTTCTTAATCTCTGTTAATATCTCTTGAAATACTCCTGTGCATGTATGAATGTGTATATGTGCGTGCATACACACATACAAACACAAGAGGAAATATCAGAGTGAGAAAGGTTACAGTACGAGACCTGGAAAGCTGTAAACTAAGAATACTTTATAAACCATAACAAAATATAGGTATGTCATGACAGAAATGGTATAGCTACCATGGAGTACGGTTACCCAAATAATATATCCAAGTCACATAACTGCAAATGACACCATTTTCAGAATGCCTGTTTTAAGATACAGAGATATGATTCCAAATAAAATAAATTCATACACTTATGTACTTTTTACTCATTTGATATTGTGTATACTGTGCAACACTCAAACTTCCATGCAATGTAGCATTTTGGTGTTCTCTTTAAGTTTTATTTTCTCACCTTACACAAAGTTCTTCTATGGTCTGTTCTTGTTATGAGCATTTCTATAATTAGATCTGCTGTAGTCAGTTACAATGTGAAACTCTGTTGGCACTCTTCATTATATTTGGTAAGGGTTTACTGGCCAAAAAAAATTACACGCACTTCATTTCCATTGGTATTAAGAACTTGTAGATATTAATCAAAGCAGCAAGACTTAATTCCACAGTGGATGACTTTTTATAGATTGCATATTATTGATGATATTCCAGCTGATGTAGAAAGAAAATGGTAAAGTAAGAAACTAAAACTAATTTGAATTAAAAGTTATAGGTCAACACGTAGATGTTTAAAAAACATAACAACCCAATATTAGTTTGTAAGGCAAGTAGCACACCTTAACTGAAGAGTCTGAAGGCAACTGACTAGAAATTATCAGAAGACAGATAAATTAGATTTTTTTGGAAGGCTATTGGTAGATGTGAATTTTGGTCTTATTATATTAACAGAACCTTAATGAATAACAAATAATTTATTTTAATAAATACCATGGAAAATCAAACCCTTGGTCATTAGATGGAAACAAAAACATATGCAAATGTATATAGGTTGTAACTATCTCTAATGGAGACAAGTTGCAGATGAAATTATAAAAATAACTGATCAAGAAATAATATGTCTCATATGATAGAATAGAATAGAATAGATATCCCAACCTGGGAGGACTGATATAAAATTTATGTACATAACTTGACATCTCAAGATTCTCTTCAGAGCTGAGTAACTGTTTGAATATTTTTGAACTAGAATATCACCATAAGAAAAATTAAGCATCTAACAATAACAAAAAAAATTTAAAATATATTTGGAATCTTTAATAACTGAGGAAATAACTAACTTCAAAATGCAATACTACCACATGCAACTTTTGTTAACATCTTTTATCTGCAAAATACTCAATTTTTTCGTTCTGAAAAGAGCACTATTGGTAAGTATGAGAAAGCAGGGGCCAAGCTTCCAGAAGTGCAGTACCAGTTTCTCCTATGCTCACATATAATGAAGACATACAAGGAAGAGAATCCTCTTTAGATTACTTCTAGTAACAAATAGGGGAGGAATAGTGTAAAATTAGTATTTATTAGTCAACCTTTAACAATATTAACAAATTAGCATATCCTGACATGGTTTTTTGATAAGTTCCATTACAAAGAATATTTGTCTCACTTGGCAGTGGTCTATGATTCTATTTTTTATAATGAAGGAATACATGCTTCTATTCTTTAAATGAATGAAAGGTATATTTATCTGAAAACACAATCTATAGTAGCACTTAACTCTTTATTGAGATGAAAAAAATTTTTATGACAGCATCCAAGGATTGATGAGGTGAGCTAGTTGCCACAAAGAAAAATTCTGCACCAACTAAAGGTTATAATAGTGATTAGAAACAGTCTGACAAGGACCTTCCAACACAAGGCATGGTCCTGAGCAAAATGGAGGAGCTGTGCAACCCAGTCTGTGATGTGCTAGAGGACTGCACTGCAGATAATAAGCTGTAGTCGTGCATCCTCTCCCTTCCTATCCCACACCACACCTCAGGAACTCGGGAGCTCCTGATAAACCTGGACCAAACCAGCTGAGCAATGAAGCACCCCTTTGATCATAACAGTAAGGCAGTAAAGCATTCCTTGAAAGTAGCAGAAGCTCATCCATACATACAGGTGGGAATAACCCTGACCCTAACACCTACCTGATCAAGGTGGGGACAAAGGATAAGCATTCACACATGCATAAAGCTTTCCTGTCTTGCTACCATTTGCAGTTGTAGGATGCTCATTCACCAAAACCTCAAGGTAACCCTGATTTATTTCTGATACAGAAGTGCCTAAGGTAGGCTAAAGTAATCCTCCTTTGTTTCTTACCTTACATTTTACTTCCAAGCAGTTTGTTCAGTAATTGTTTTACATCAAGTAGTATTCAAAGAGAAAAAGGGAAAACTTTTTTTTTTTTTAATTTGTACAGGGCTGAAATTTGGCACATAACCTCTAAGAAGAGAGATTTTCAAATTATACTGAATTCAATCCATGCTTGCAGATACAAATAACTTCAGCAAGAAATCAGCACTTTAGTGTTGAGTAGTGTATGGCCATAACATGCATAGAAATTTGGTATTTGCAGAAAATAGTGCTTTTTCTGTGAAAATTAACTCTATAAAACCTGGAGAAACAATCACAATAATTTTGGGGAAAATAGAATTTTGAAAGGATTTCATAGCTTCTACTAATAACACCAGGGAAAGGTAAAACAAACACTAGTTGAATTTTCTATTGTTGATAATTTTATGAAAAGCTTTTGTCTTACCTATCTTGTTCAAAAGAATGAAGAATTTAAATACAATCTAGACACAGAAACAATAAAATGGCTAGCAGCTATTTTTAATTAGACACTACAATTACACAATATTCCACCAAAATAATTGAGTATTTTAGACAATGTAAGTAGTCTTCTGGTAAGAATTTTACTCCTAACATTTTGCATTGATTTAGCAACAATTAGTGTTTATACTAAAAATGCAAAGGGAATCATACACTATTGATTCTCAGTTGTTTATTCAGTCAATCAGTACAATCATATTGTAATTGTATAATATACACAAAACTACACACACACTGAAAAGACATTTAAGTATTTTTACTTCTCTACAGGTAGCAATGCACTTATTGCCTGCAATTATTCTTGAAAATAAAGGAACTTGCCTTTAAAAAAGAAACAAAACTTCATAAAGCTTTTGTTTAACCCACTATGTTTCCTCAGCCTAAAACCCTAAGTCAATATGTCAATTTCTTCAGCCCAAATTTTTGAGACTGTTAACCTGAGTTGAATTTCAGTTACATTCCTTTTGGAGAAAATGCATTGCCAAGATAAACGAGGAAGGCTAAAGCACAGCTTCAATTCTTTAAACCTGTCTAACACACTCCTAATGCACAGAAACCTTATGCATTATTCCTGTTCACAGAAGTGCATTTCCCTGCCGCTGATTTGAAAAGATAAGATCTGTAATTTGCTTTTAAGCTTACAGTCTATCCTAAACTGCCTTGTTCATGCTGCTACATTATAGAAAATTTTATACCCCACAAGAAATTTTTAGTCTTATCACAAGATCCTCATTTCCTTTGAAACCACTAGGAACTTATTAGGGCTTTATCACTATTTTTATTATATAACTAGCCACTTAAATTACTTTGACAGAAATTGTTTCTCTACTACCTTTCACAGCATCATAGTACAATTCAAGTGTGGCGAGATCAGGAGGTGTCTAGTGCAATTCTCTGTTCAAAACATCTACATGGTTGAGACAGTTTGCTCTGCACTTTACCCAGTCAGTGTTGAAAACCTCGAAGAAAGGTGACTACATGACATTTCCAGATAAGCTGGTCCACTGCTTGTCTATCCACAAAGTGAAAAAGTTTCTACAGACAAGCGGTGGAGCAGGCTGTTTCAGAGAGGCAATTTCCACCCTTGGAGGTTTTCAGTTTATGCTTGTTGCCTTTGCTCTTCCTGCCAGGCTCCTTTGTGAAAAGCCCAGATGGAACTTCTATAACCTCCTCACAGGTCCTGGAAAGCTGCTAGAAATTATTACCTTTGCCAAATATGAGTTATATACCAGCAAGTAAAAAAAAAAAAAAATAAATCCAGATTTGGTAGCTGAATTTAGATGTCATAACTTCTTATTTGTGAGATCCTGATTGGTATAACAAACTTAATTGCTAACAATATCCCTTATAGATGGAACAGTAGCACTTGCTACTTTATTAACATAATAAAGTACTTTAACATAAGAAAGTGACTTATGAAGACAGTTCAATAGATACTGGCTCACCTAACACATATGTTTGTAACTGCTGAGATGCTTCTCAGAATTTTTTCAGCAACGAGAAATCACTGGAAGACTGGAGGTTTACTCAAATTCATTACATTGACAGTAATATTACACAGTGATTTCATTGCTTTAGAACCTCTTGTGTCAGCATGGTTAATTCTTTTTTGGCAAAATCTTGAACAGCAGTGGTAAACTAATGGCTTTTTCATCTACTCTCCTTTCAGAGAGAATCCTGGTCTAGAAATCAACAGGATAATTTACCTAGAGGAAGATTTTTTTTTTAAAGGCAAAAGGTTTTGTAGAGGAAATTTGCATTCTGTCCACTATCATAAAAAGAGCTTTCAATATTAATTCAATTAGACAAAAATGGAATGCATGGAATCCTTCCTTCAGTGACTTAGATAGGATAAAACATATGTTTTGATCAACATAGCATTGTCTAGAACTGACTTTGGTACTTTTTCTGTTTGCTTCTTTGTTATTACATGAATGTTTAGTCAAGGAAAAATGATAGTGCTAAACCAGCAGGAACCCTCTAATTAGTTAATTTATATTATTTTCCCTTATTCAGGATTATGCTAGTAAATTCTCATTTGCCTGTGCCAGTATGGATAAGATTTAATAGCTGAATAGATGTAATATGAGTACTCATTAAAAACAGATATAGTTTCTGTCTGTTGATTTATAATAGACTTTCACTAAAGTATTTTGAACCAACTTCAGTCTAATCAACAGGTAAGCAAATTGTATGTAAAAGGACTAGAGACAGTAGACCATGAAACTATATTTAGCAGGAAAATGGGTGACTATTCATTTCAGTATCAAAAAAAAGTTTTTATCACTTCATTTCAGGAATGTTGTACAAAGGTTTCTCCTAATTGTTAGAAGAGCAGGATTCACATACCCTCAGAAAGAGGAAATTGTCAAAGAAATTTACAAGACTGTGTGATACTGTGGCTCATAATTCAGGAAAGGAAGACTCCCCCTTTAAGAAAAAAAAAATTAAAATTATAATAGTTACAATAAAATGTTTCAGTTCTTCTTTGCTGTTTTACACACTCTTTCTAGTGTTGTAATTTTGTACTAGAAATGTTTAACAAACATTAAAATTATCAGACACCATGCTGAAATACACCTTCTTGAAATAAAGTACACAGGTAACATTGATTCCTTTTTTGTAGAAAATATTTTTATTGTTATACTTTCCAGATTTACTGCAACTTCCTGAAAGTGTCGGGATTTTTCCCAGCTGCTAACCAGCTGTCACCTAGAATTTCAGTTACTGCACTCAGGACAAAAAATATTCTTAGATCTTTTAATTTTTACATAATATCTGTTCTCAGATGGATGAGGTTT
This sequence comes from Pyrgilauda ruficollis, assembly GCF_017590135.1. Taxonomy (NCBI): domain Eukaryota; kingdom Metazoa; phylum Chordata; class Aves; order Passeriformes; family Passeridae; genus Pyrgilauda; species Pyrgilauda ruficollis. The sequence goes on along the minus strand of NW_024525823.1, from coordinate 4,390,096 downwards.
TATCAAATTATTTCGGTGAACTCATTTCATCACACAATAAATTTTGACTTGTGTCAAATTTGACTCAATCCCATTTTTCTGTATTACTTTGTCATCTGCAATTTTTCACAATGCAATCAAATAACACTTTTGCATAGAATTTGGATGGAAGTAGATCAATGCAGAATATGCCACCTCTTATTGACTTCCAATTCTCAATTAACAATTTTTGAAAGCTATAATTTCATCAGTTTAATGAATTAATTAATGGAGTAAAACTTATTAATATGGACAAAATTTACCTCTCGGAATTCTCAATTAATCATTAAGTTCCAGGGTCTTAGACTTAACTAAAATTGATCATTATTATAAACAATAACAAAAAAAGGTCCTTTTAGAAAAGTGTAAAAAATATCAAATAAAAAACAGAAGTAACATGATTTCCTTCCTAAGACACATATAATCAGTTTAATTTCATGTATTTTGACTTATGCAAGGCTGCACCCATTGTCTTTTTTTAACTCTATTTGATATTTGTATAATTTTCTTAAGCAACTGATTTTCAGTGCCCTGAGAATGATAGTACTAAACCAGCAGGAACTCTCTAATTAAATTTAGTTTTTCTGGATAGAAAAATAATTGAGCTATTTCAAATATCATGTGCAGCATTTAGCCCTGTCACTCCCATGTCTTATGATCTTCACGTTAGGTTGAAAGTAATCCTTCTGGTCATCAAAAGGTCCAATGAAATATTGTAACATTTCATAATTCCAAAATGTAAAAGCAAAAAACTTTTTTACAAAATGTAAAAGAAAAAAACTAGAGGAAGATCTACACTTATATTTTTGGTACAGTGTAATAACAAAGAAAAGACTTCAGTTAGGAAAAGCCACCACAGAAACATGTCACTGCTCTTTCCTGAAATAATCCTGTTGCCCTGAGAATAACAGATCAGACTTGATACTTTCCAATTTCCCAAACAGTATGGATGACGTGTTTTGGTCATCATTCCCAGAGACACATCTCCCATAAGTACATCCTGAAACTCTTTCACCAAAATGGTGTTTCCATGAAAATTGACATAGTCAAGGTTTCCACAGCCTCTCTTCCCTATCCTTCATGAAACATTCACTTTGAGATATGTTGAAATTCTTTGGAGATGAGTAAAAGACAAATTGGCTCGTTATTAATAATCCCTAATAAAAGGGATAAGCCCCAAGGGAAATCAACTCTGCTATTAGAGAACTCTATTTTTCTTATGTACTTTACTTCCGCAGGCATACACATCAAAAAAAAAGATCCCAATGTTATTTTCTACCATTCTTTACTATCATTATAACAACAAAAGTAAAAGATCAGATAAAGGTATAAGGATATGAAAAATGTAATTTTTCCAGCTCTAACCCTGTATCCAATCAATTCATAATCATTACTGTAAGCATAGATGATGCTTGAGGTAAAGTATTATTGTCTGGCATTTCGTTTGAAAAACTTAATGCCACTTCTTTGATTGGCTATGATTCACTTTGCTGGCAGCACAGTGAAAGTTAATTACAACTATTTTCTGTACAATATTTCTCTGTAACTGAAAATTAATCATTATATAAACCCAAGTGCATTAGCAAGGGATGTTCATAACATCCTAACTGTAAAAGAATAATACATAGTCATGTTGCAGCTAAACAAACAAGACAACAATATTCACTTACTCTTAGTGTCAAGAAATTTCAAATAAACTACCCCTGGAGTACAGATCTCCAGAAAAAAATCCATACATCTCAGAGCATATATCTCAGAGCACTTTGAAGACCCTACTGTCAAAGTCCCCTGCCACCTTTGGTGTCAAATCACTGAGAATGTAGTTAAAATTTTTCATCCAGTTTCTTTAGGATGCATAGGACATTATTAGCTGAAAAAATAATGATTTAATATTTATAACCCTTTAGGAAAAATTTTAATACTTTGTTATTCTCTATGCCTGACTGTGTTATTAGAAATTTTGCTGGGCCTTTCTTTACTAAGTGCAGAGTGTCTGGAAATTCTTTATTCTTTGGAAAACAAATTGCTCACTTAAAACTGCTGTTATATTGGAAAGTGCATATTCATCTATCCTGTACTTGAAATCAGTAACAATTTAATAGGAAATTCGTATATACATATATATGTTCCTTACTGAATTAGTACATAATTTTGCAAACTTGATCTAAACTTCTGGATAAGTATTTCTTTGGCATATTAGATTACTGATTTTTTTTTTCACATTTCCTGGAATTTTTTGTGGATTTATGCATCTCTACCTGAAGTTTACTTTCTGCATAACTTTTGCTGAGTTAGGATCTGTTTGGACATTTTTCCATGGAATATCATATATAACCCTTATTAGAGAGTGACAAAGTAGCCATGAAAACTGTCGACTTGTGAGCATAGAGATGAATGTTTAGCTGTTGGTTTGAAATGAAATTGTATTGTCATGTAGAAGACCATCACTTTGATCCTTTATTTTAAAACAAACAAATAAACAAAAAAGAAACAGAAGGTGCACAGTATTGCAAATTTGAATGAATTACATTGATAAATTCAGACATGAAAAATATTTGAAGAGAGGTTTTGTGAGTCTATGAATATATACAGTTTGCTTTAAGTGAAAAAGGATCTCAAGCAACAGATGAGATATGACTAGTTGCTTGTCAGGGACACACTGATGCTTATCCAGAGTGAGACAAATTACTTTGGAAATAAAAGGTCAGAGCACTTGAAGTTGTGGATTAATGAATTAGCAATTAGACTGAAAAGCACTAAAAGGACAAGTGATATTTTCTGGCATATTACAAATTATCATAAGAAATTATCCTATGACCCCAGGACATGTTTCACACAGAAATGAAATGCTACTTTAAGGAGGAAAGAAAACATGCAAACAATAAAACTGGAAGCCAATATGAATACTTAAAATAGCAAAAACACATATGGTTTGTATGTAAGGTATGTTCCAGGCACTTAACAGTTAAATAGTCATGGGTGATATAACATAATACAGAATAACTGGAAGAAGTTGGAATATATTTTTGAATATTGAATAATGCAAATTAATTATTTATTTAAAGAGACAGTTGTGCTGGACTTCCAACATAGCTTAATAAATGCAACTAATAATGATTACTGGAAATTCAGAGAAGAAAGCTTCAGCATAGAATAATAATGCTTAACCTGCAAGGTAAATAAATAAATACCAAGGATAAAAATCCACTCGTAAGAGATGGCTTTTAAATAGCTAAACATAAAAATGGGAAAAGAGATAAATTATAAGCAAAACATAAAAAAGCTGAAAATAAAAACAAATAAGGAAAATAAAACTGAAGCAAAACAGCAGCATTTATTTTGTTATACGTTATTTTATTTTGTTTTACAGAGAGAACAGGAAAAAGTGAATTGTGTCTTATTTTTTTTAGGAGGAGAAGTAAAAATAAAATAAAATGTCAAGATACTAGAAAAACAACACTGAAATAGGGTTAGTGGAAATCAGTAGTCATTCAGCTTACCATCTATGTATATTCACCCGAGTTGCTGGTTCAAGCATCAATAGTTGAGCTGCAGACTTGCCAATACATTATGTTATTTATGGTCTATTACCCATCAAAGCATCAGAGATAAATGTTGTTATATATCAAAAACCTTTAGCATGAGTGAAATTTTCATCATATGACACCTGAGATGCAGTTGCAGATTCTAGTTCCAGAAATAAAACCAGGAAGCCATGAAGCTGACATGGTGCTTTAAAGAGCACTGATAGTAAACTGATGTTACTTTTGAGCCAATTTAATAACGATGAAAAGAGAAACATCTCCCTCCCTCCTCTAAAGATTCTCTAATTGCCTATTACTATCAAGTCTTCTGAGATTTTCACTAATAAAAAAACCACAGCTAAATTATCCTCTGTTGTATTGAAAATCTCAACTGTCAGGCCTTTTGCATGGAAATTACAAGAAAGAGGGAAGTGATGTTCCGTAGCCTTTCCTTAGGAGTCTCTATATGGTAGGGTTTCCTATAAGTATGAAGGAAAGAGGTAGAGTCCAAACAATATGATGAAATGACATTTGTAACAGAAGGAAGCGAAAAATTAAAGGTGGAAGAAATTAAAATTTCACTGGCTCAAAAAGGAAGGAACCAAACATTAACACAATCAGTTATTACAATGGTTTTTTTCATTTCTACACAATAATACAAAGGGTTTGGCTATAGGTGTTCAAAATCATAAGGACCTTAATTTAAAATAAGAGAAAGAAACCAACAGGTTATTGGAGGAAAAATCACTAAAAATATTTAAACCAATTATATAAACATCTATGCTGTTATTAAAAGATTAAAAACTACTACTATTATTTTTACAAATGTAAGAATTTGATGTGTATTTATTTTGAAAAATTGATATTGATTATGAAAAATTCAAAATATAGTGAAGTAAAAAATGTCATGTCTAATGTTAACTCAAACTCAAAAGTTCTTTCTAAATGTTCAACTGTGTAAAATTCCTCCAATCTGAAAATCCTATTCATAGAGACAAAGAAAATTCCTATTTAATCCTCACATATGATCAAAGATCTTGATCTAAAAATTGGACCTTTTCTCTAATTATTTATGAATCATAAAAGATCTGTAAGCATTGAAGTGTATTTGTAATGCATAAGCTTTGTTCTGTAGAAGACTCATTCAAAGAAGCCCTCAAAAATTGTTATTTTTAATCATATACATAGCATAATAAATTATTTCCCCGTGGAATTTTCATTTATAGCTCTGTCAAAGTACAAAATAGTAATTTTTTCCTACTTTGAAACCCAGTGTTAAGAATTTTTTTGAGTACTTTTGGATCTGTAAAGTAGGATGTCTAATTTTCTAAAAATAAAATGACATCTTTTCATTCTATCTGTCTGTGCTAGCTACATTGAAATATATCTCACATGCTTAAACTATATGTCGCATGCAATATAACATAGTGACATGACAACTTTTAGCACTCAAGAACACCCTGAAATTCTCCAGAATTTATGCTTCAGTTCAAAACCTATTCAATAAATCTGTCCTTTCATAAACTTTTTGGACCAAAGGCAGCAAGAAATACTTTTTTTATGAAAAATTCATCCATAAAGAATGGAGATACCTGGAACTTAACGCCTCCTCCCTTAATTATGTAACACTCATATGTTGAACTAACTTGAGAAGAGGGTAAAATACTCAATGAAAAAATGTGGCAAAGAAATCAGAGAGTTTAAGTGGAGAAATTAAATTCAAAATTTATTCCTAGAGAAGTGTCATCTGTATTTGCTGTCCTAGCAAATATTTGTCTTACATTTGCAACTCTAGAGACCAGTGTGTTTTTCCCATCAAGAATTCATTGTCAGTTTTCAAAGGGAAGGAATCACTATATAATTTTCACTGACAGCATTTACCACAAATTCAAAAACAAACTATTGTTTGGAGACTGATATAAGAATGCAGGTGTGACCTCTAAGTAAAACAGTCAAGGAAAGAAGAAACACAAGCAAACTATGGGAAAGGAGATTGAAAACAAACAGAGCCTGATGTAAACACTTCAGTCTTTGTTCATACTATGAAATATAAATCCTGAGACTGGCATGATATGCTGAGTTCAACTCAGATAGCATTATATTTCTTTTATTTAGATTTTTGAGCCCCAGCAATAATGCAAATGTAGGAATGCGCCCCCTAATGACAGAGTGGCAAAACTAATCTTTGTCCCCCAAAAAAGGAAAGAAGCCCAGAAGCTTCTCTCAACTGTTAGGTGGAAAGCCACCTTATAGGGCCTCAAGGACTTCACCAAACACCAGAGAACATCTAATTGGATAGAAGCCAAAAAGTCCCGCCTGATCAATCAAGTAGAAAAGAACAGAACAAAAGAGAAGAGGGGCTTTTGTGTGAAGTGTTTCTACCAGGGACAGACCTCTGTACCTAGCTCAAGTTTTTCTATTTGTTATTTTGCCTTTATTAAACCTTTTTTGTTTCTAACACCACAGCAGAAGCCATCCTGCTTATTTTATGCCCCCAAAGCTGTAGCTGAGCTATCCTTGGGTGTATTAAGTGTTTTTCTAGGGCTTATGAGAACTGGCCCGGGACAAACAACTTAATATGCAAAGTGACTAAGTACTGGTTTCAACAGTTTATTTAAATCTTAGATTTATTTGGTACTTTTAATCTTTTATATAAATGGTGCATTTTCCTTTCTACACATATAATATACCAAAATTATACATTTCATTTATTTGTGGATTATGCATTTTACATGTTACCCTTGCAAACATATATACTACGGCACAGTGACCTTTCTCTCTGAACTTAACTGACAGATTAAAAAAAAACAAACAGAAAAAAAAATTCTAAAAGCATTTTTCAATAGATTTAAGTGCTATGGCAACTTTAAGAGCCATCTTTACTCTGTAGTCTATTTTAACTAGAAACTCTAGCTGAAAAATACAGAATCATTTAACCTTTCAAAATAAATAAATTGAGTTTATTAAATTACTTTACAGGAAATAAAACCTTTACGAGAACTTAAAAATATTCTCTTAGGGAAAAGAAGGGCTTGGAAACTAATGGAGCATGTGAAGTATGAAACATATGGAAACACCCAGTGTGGTAACTGGAGTCTGTCTGGATTCTTCACTAAATTCTTTCACCTCATTTTTGAGGTCTGAAGTGTTGCTTGATAGTAAAATGCACCTAATTTTACTAATAACATGCATGTAAATAAAGGGCACAGGTATATAAATAAATTGCATATATTCAAATAGATTGCATGTATTCAAATAGATTATAAAGTAAGAATTTATAAAAACCAGAGAAAAATTTAAAGCAAAAATTTTTAAATTGAGAGAGACTAGTGAAAATTATGGTCCAGATTAGGTAGCTGGACTACATTTTCCATGTGTACTAACAGAGAAAAAAGTCTCTAAACTTTTCTGACTCCTAAGTAAAATAATTTGAATAGAACAAAAAGAAATAAATGAAAATAAATTTTAATCTGCATTTAGTTGTATATTATTTATGGGAAAAAGACAACATATTTCATTCTGTGTTATGAAGAGGAAAGATGGGGAGAGCTACTGTTTCTGACACTTCTGCAACTTGTTCAAATGGATTTTATTTCAAGATTATCTTAGTGTAAAGCTTAGGAGGTCATACTAGAGTTTTCATAAGAATGCTTTAAGGCTGAATAATAAAAGGTGTATAAAACTGTGATTTATATTTGCTTCTGAATAAATATTTCCACAATATCTACCTCAATCTTGGAAAATTAGTTCCAGATGAGAATGTTACCTAACAAGCATCAAATCTAATAGTTTAACAGGCCTATGCACTTATTCGTGTGTAAAAATGCACATTTATCAAGACGAACAAAGAGTCCAGCTAAATAAGCTTGCTTTCTATGTGTGTGTGTACTAGGTATTATAAATACACACATTTAAAGATAACATAACTATAATACTCCCACACATTCTTCTTAAATGTGTGAAGCCAGGCATACTCAACATCTGTTGCAACACCAATACCAGATTATCACTTACTAGAAAAGCATGAAGCACAACCTTCCTAGTAAATACGAATAATTTGATTAGCACATGTTTCAGCCCATCTGCTGAAATCTTAAAGCAAATTGAAACAAGATAAGTAAATATTTTTTTCAAGTGATTCATGTTGGTTTTTGCCATCATTAAGAGATTCCACTTGAATTAACTAGTCTTCTATTTATTTGAAATGACAGTGATGTGCAGAACATGTTTCATCTCAATCTTTGACCTCGTGTCTATAGAGAAAATGCTGTCAAACAATTCACCTAAATAAGTGCAGAAAGGAACAATGACATAATTTTTAAATTTATGAAATTTTTATAAGAGACTGAATTCAACTGGCATGACCAACTGAAAAAGCACGTGTTGAAGAATCTGAAGTAATAGCTTCCTTAATCAATTACAGCGAATTGTAATGTTATCTGGTGTGACATTGCTTTGTTTTATCAGTATATGTTGACATTTTTTCTTTCTTCCTGTACTTTATTGTTAAAATTTCAAGAAAGATGAATATCAAATGTGTGTGTTTACACTACATGCAGAGAAATTTCTATTAGACAAAATCTCAGATCCACCATTAGAAAAGGAGACCTGACTTGTAGAAAGATGAATATCAATGTTATAAAACAAAATTTTGTTATAAAACCTCTTACATATGCTCTCATAAATAAATTCTGAGTACTCTTTATTTCATATCTTGACTTAGACACATTCTACAGAAAAGCTAAACCAAAACAAACACTGCCAATGGGCAAAACAGAGATGCTTTATTTTACAAATTCTACACTAAAGAAATAATGGATACCAATCTACTTGCATCAATTCTTAAAACACCTGCCTTTCAAAAACAGTAGTATTCAAATGGAATTATCATAAAAGTTTTACAATTTTTATAGAAAGGTTTGAAAACTACATACATATTTAAAAGCTTGTAAAAGTTGACTTACATGATCAATTAATTCACGAACCATTCCATTCCACTGTCCGCTGGCATCTTCTTGGGCTCCATATTTTCCATCTTCCACCAGCCTAATCTCATAGGAAAATCCAAGGATAGTAGACAGCTCCCTGAGAAGGTCAATGCAATAACCTTCAAAACGATCATTTCCATACAAGGGTTTGTCAGACTTCTTGAACATAACATACGGCTCCTCCTGTAAGAATCAAGACAGAATGGATAATGAGTTCCCCCACACCTTTCTTCTCATTTTAGCCTTAAGAAATTGACACTCATATGCTTACATATGCATACACTCATGACATCACTCCCTGAACAACGAAATAATATGAAAATCAGAATCTTTTTAGCTTTGGCTGTGTGTGTCTGAAGTCTTCATATATTTTCAAAGATTCACTTTGTCTTTCTTTTTTTGGAAAAAAAATTACACTCTCAACACTGTAGACATGTCTTCAAGGAATGTATGTACACACTAAATTTAAATGTGCTCCTTAACTATTTGCATTATACAGTAACATAAAATGTATTGATTGGATGGACAACGTAAGCCTTTTAAAATGCAGAAACAATGTGCAAAAGCTTTCATTAAAACTAAAAAAAAACATTAAATATTTTAGGTATTAGATTTTACACTTTTATTTATACAAGTATTTAAACTGTTTTCTCGATGCTTTCTTAGGCAAAGCATAAAAAACTCACATGGCAAGGAAAAAGTCAGTGAAAGCACCTACTTTATTGCCTCAAGTTATAGGCTGCCATTTACAAGACTGCAGCAAAACCTGAGAACCTTTACTCCAAAAGTAAGTTCTATGATAGACATTCCATGAAAACTGAATTAAATTTCTTTAAGCATTTATCTTCTAATGTTTAAATCAAATTACAATGTAATACTTTTTGCACTGTGGTGTGCAGACAGACAGCAAATAAATAAAAACAATTGGCAGAAAAATAATAATTATAGGAAGAAAATTTACAGTTTGCAAAACAGTATTTTAACATCTGTTTCTCAGCATAGGGTGGCCTTTTTCAAATAGAAAATTAAAGGGAAAAATACAAAAGACAATTAGTAGTTTTCCACGGCAATATGGAACCAATATTCAAGCTGTATTTGTTAGGTTAAACATGCAACTTGGTTTTCACTCACTTTTGGGAGAGACTCATTTTTTTTTATAATTAAAAGGAAAAAGAACCAAGTAAGGTAAGACAAATAATAGTATATTCAATCATTGCACCAAACACAAGACTCAGTGAATATTCTGATGAACTCTTCAGGGCAACTTAACAAAATTCTTACACTCCTAAATCCCCACATCAGCCCTCAGTGGGGTTAAAGGCATCTCATTCCACAGGCACCTGATTGCTCTAGTAAGTCAGCACTCCGAATGTAATCTTCTACCTTGAGTTTTCCCATGGTTTAAATGTTATATCCACATATAACTGGAACTTTACTACATAAGATTTTACCCAAACAAATAAAAAGGAGAATTCAGGGAAGAATCTTGTTCTTAAAAGAGCTTCAATAGTTATATACTCCTATTGAAATAAGTAAGGTTACAGCCATATTTTCAGAAAGTACATTACAGATCTTTATATGATTAGCAAGGAACAAACATGAAATATATTGTCCAGCCAAACTACTAGGATGTTTTGACAGAAATTTCTCAAACAACAGGTAAACAAACAACTTCAGAAGAGCTCTTCAAGATGTAGTACTGACAAGAACAAAGACCTAGCAGAAAACGTGAAAGCTGAAAACAATTTAAATTACAAGGATCACCGAATATATCTTGAGAAACAGAGATGGTGTCAGGGCAAAAACTATGTATGAAAATAGTTGTTAATAAACTTGGGAAATTGATATTAAATATCTCAAAGATAACAACTGTAAGAAAAACAATTTTTTCAGGTGAAATTACAATTTCTTAAAGAAATCACACCATTGGCCAAGCAGAAGCTGTGTTATGACAAAACATAATGTGTTTTTTTTTTCCTGGGGGAGAAGCAATTTTCTTCATGTTAACTAGTATGGTTTGGATTTGTGCTCATATCAGGGTTATAACACAGGAATATTTTCATTACTGCTGAGCAGTGCTTACACAGTGTCACAGCCTGTTCTGTAGGCATGAAGGAATTCCAGTGTAGCTTGGAATGCTCATACGCACAGATCTGAGACATTTGCTCTCAGAGCTGATATTTACAGTCTTACACATCCCCCAGTCTCTGGAATCCTGGCAAGATTCTTGACAACATTTTTGTCTCTGTCTTCCATTCCAAGCAATCCTGAGTTATCTGGGACAGAATTTATATATGTGCAATATCAGGGAGGACATATATTTGTCAATTTATGCTTTTAATTCTCCTTTACTTAATGAGTACAGCAGAATTTTCTTCATTGAGCAATTCAGCTCATTGATACATTCCTACACATTTTTCTATCAGATCATTATAGACATCATCAGACATTTTATCTGTTCTGCTGAAGCGTTTTTATATTTTGTTAAAGAAAAATAAAAAAATCCTGCAACCCTTTCTGGAATTCTTAGCTCCAACTCCATATCATTCATATTCTTTATTCTGGCCAACTTGGATAAGGCCTACAGTAGTAGTTTAACGATTCTCAACTTTTGCTGAGAAGACTGATCAATAAGTTATTAATACTCTCTTAATGCGTTGCCAATCCTACATTAAGTAATTTCTTACTGCTACTTTTTCTTATAGTCTTCTACTATACAAAACATTTGGGTTTTTTTCTCTTCAGACCTTTCACTTGCTAGGTAAAGTGATTTTTGACTTAACTTGAGCAGGGTTGGTGTTGGCAGCTTCATCTGTAATAACTCTTATTAATCCCAATGTCTTCTCTACTTTGCTTCTTCCTCAAGTAATACACATTCTAAATACTGAACATGGCATTCAGGTATTCTGAACAAGTGCATGCAAAGGGTTTTACATGCTTCATTTGCTCAAGCTTTAAACTTGTATAATGGGCTAACATAAAACTAGTTGCTAAACAAACTCTCAGGAAAGTCTCTATTCATTAAATGTACAATCACCATAGTTTCTTGGTTGATTATCACTTCCACCAAAATTGTTTACTAGGACAATTATCATTGATTAGGGAGGTGGAGTTTTTAAACTGAGTAATATATAGATTGGCAGTATATTGGTTTATACTCAGTTTAGCATTATTCACAATTTATTTTTGTTCCTTCAGTTCCTGAAAACATGACCCTTAAAAATTACTAGACCACATCACAAAACCAGTACTTGAAATCTTCTAAACATCTTCAGCTGAAATTAAGTCTTTCAACTGGACACATCTCCCCAGGAAATCAGGGAAACACCCTCCGTAAGTGCTTTTATTATTGCTTGGAATGACATGAGTAGCTTGGTAACAAAAAGTCACTGATTAAACACTGACTGTAGATTCCAGAATGAATCCTCAGGAAGACACAACATTTCCAGGAAATATTGCTACACTAAATTAACAAAAGGTTAGCTTGTTACAAAATTTTAAGATCAAAGTTATCATTTAATATCTCATAAAACTAAAATATCTTTAGTGAAGAGCCCCATCCCAAGCCAGATAAGTGAGACTGCAGATAAACTTGTAAATGCAACAAATAATTTTTCTGAGAAAATTTACTGAAAAGTAAACTTACCTAAAATGCTAAGTTTATGCATATAATGCATATAAAGCTATGGCTACAAGGAACAGTGGAATCACAGGTAAATTAAAAACCATATCTGCAAATAGAAGATAAATCTTTGAAAAGTAATTATTATTGTAACTTTACAGATTGGTTTTAGTTTTAAAAATGTACAGCTAATGCTTGAATAAAAACACACTTTTTCTAAAAAATAATTTTTTTCAGCTTCCTCTTTTTCTTGTCAGATTTGAACAATAAATATTTACTTGAATTATTCCTGTGAGTTATACTGTATTTCACCTACAAGGTATTACTAGAAATTACAACAAAATTTAAATTTCAAGCTATTTTATTTTTAATAATATTAATCTACATGTAAATTTTTCCTTCATAATTTCAACATGGAATAGCATATTTTAAAAAGAATTTAAAATTTATTACTATCAGTATTTAGAAAAGCAAAACAAAGCAAAAGAATTTTAATAAATAAACAAAAAGAAAGTGAAGGTCTAAATTTATTCTTTTAATTCTAATATTTTTACTATATATTAATTTTAAATTTGGCCATTGAAAATCCATGCTTGGGCATCCAAGAGAAAAGGGAGAGAAATTATGCACTATCCACTTGAGAAAGCAGTATATATCAATAAAATACAATGTGGGAATACTATACTTTGAACTAAGTAAAATTGTTTAAAAATTTATTATGAGTATTCCTTCTAATTCCTTCTAAATCTGTTCCTATTTCAAACCAACTTTTTAAAGGAAGTACAATAAAAAAGGTAATTTCACTTTTCAAATGCAAACTAACAAAAACTACTAAATTTGAGAACATCATGCACCTTTCATAACTTTCACACATTCCTTGGAAAAATTAAACTTGACAACTGTGAGCTTTTCTGAGCTTTGATGTAAGCAGATACAGAAAAGTACATAAAAGCTACACGAGAAAGGAAACAAGCATTTATTTCAGAAGAACAGGGCAAAAGAACCAGTATGATAACATGTACAGGCTGGTATGAAATTAGCATTAAAAAAAGCCCTAAGTACCATGCACATACCTTTATAAACATGGAAATTGAATTCCATAGTTAAAACTCTCTCAAGTTGGAAGTAGAAGATATACAAGAACAAAAATATTTAGATACTTACATATAAAGTCTAAAGAGAAGAAATGTTTCAGAGTTCTGGTAGGAGTCAATTTAGGAGAATCAAATAATAATAAATCCTTTTTACTGAATTTGAAAAGTTGTTTTCTGTAGGTTTTTTTGTTTGGTTTGTTTTTTAAATGCAGAATATTCAAAAAGTAGACTTTTTAAATGAGAAAGATATTCTGAAGTTTCAATGTAGATAGTTTTAAAATAAAACAAAGCAATAGTATCAAAAGGATTGATGTATCCAAAGCTATAATTATAAAAGATAAAAAACCAGCATACTTACTATTTTTGAAACTTTTCCCCCCTTCCTTAAAAAGACCTGGCTATCTCTCCAGTGGACATGTTCAGTTGGTGCTTGGGGCTGCTATGGGTTCAGAACTTGGAAACCAGACAGGTTTCTTCACAAACACTACATGTAGGTGGATTTCTGAGACAGGTTGAAGTCCTGAGAACTCCTGTCCCTGTCCAGAATAGAGCACTGAATTGCTGAGAAACCAAGGAATAATCTTTCAGCTAGCTACATGTAAAATGCATTACAAAGAACTCAAGACAAAAAGGTGCACATAGTTCTGTCCTTAGTTAAAGTAGATGAATTTATGAATCACAGTTCATACTTTATTATTTTTACCATCAATATATTTTTCTTCTTCTAGAGACTCAGCCACCAGTAGAAATGCAGGGTATACTTACAGATGCAAAGATCTAAATGACTGCAAAATATAGGAAGAAAAAGATATTGCTCTGAATTTTAGAAACAAAATTAAAAATAAAAGAAAGACTGGGATATTTAAATGAAAAGTGAGTATTAAGGCAAACTACAGAGAAAAATGATTAAGGCTCCCCAGCTGGAAGTCTACTATAGACGATTGTAGGGAATTCTCAAAGTGAAAAAAAAAAATCATAGGAAAACCATATGAACAGCTTAAATGCTAGAATTGCCTTTTCTTTTTTCATTTTAGCAAGATTTTGCAGACTCAAAAAAGGAGAGAAAAGCTGATGATGTGGGTATATTTTTAGGAGCTTTAGTATTTTATATTGTTCTTTTGCATTGCTACAAAAATGAATATTCAATAATATGTTTTCTGTTCAACAGAAATGAATTTTTTAAGCATAAAAAAGACAAAACTAGCAAATAAAGCTAGTACATGTGTTTCTGCACCAAAAATGGTATGGGTTCTTTTTACTGTTCCAAGTACAGCTCCTCCAATCTGTACCACTTCTTCTGAGTATCATTCTTCATTGCTGAAAAGAGTAACTGCAATTACCAAAACTTTTACTAAACAATAACTGAAGTAAAAAAGGCAGCTACAAGTGAGCAACTTGTAACACCAATTTAAAGTCCTTTTTCTTTATATTGCATTATTTAGACACCTGCAAAGAGGATGGATACTTATAAAAGACCACTAACCAAAAGTTAACTCTTAAGAGAAAGGGTATCCTTGATTACAGAAGGCACCTTTTCTCTTAAATCTCAGGAGTCTTCTTTTGCGAGTTTTACCAGATTAAAATCAGTGCTCATTGGCAGCACTGCTATTTACATTTGTGCTGTTTACCATTTCTTGAGCTAATTATTTCAACCAAAATCATGCCAGCATCACTATATAAGAGCAATATGATACTTGGAGTATATTAACTCAAACCTCATCAACAGGCAGATGTTAAAACACAAACAAACTTGAAACACCCTAAATTATTGAGTGTTTCTTATGTAATCTTGTGGGAATTGATCCTTGTCGCAGCATTGTTATCACAATCTGGAATCAAGCGCGCAATGACGGCTATTGAAGACTGCAGACACAAAGGCTGGTTCATTACTGAGTTACAAAGGGAGCAGGTCACTGGCAGAGACAGGACTTTATTCTGTAAAGCAGGAATTCTAGCAGCCATTAGGTTCACATGAATTAGAGATCAGTGAAAAGTGCCAAGAAGAATCCTAGGCAGGATATCTGGCACAAAGCAATAGCAGTATAGAGAGCATGGGAGGTCAATTGGAATTTAAAAAAAAATTTACTTGATAATGCAGTAGTTTTTACGTGTAGAAAATATGTGATAGTCAGTGGGGAGAAAATTGAAAATTTACTTGATAATGCAGTAGTTTTTACGTGTAGAAAATATGTGATAGTGGGGAGAAAATTGCAACATCAGTACTCTAAAAGATATGCTTTTACTATAAGAGTATATATGACATTCATTTACATTTCATGAAAAAAAAAAGAAAGAAGGCCTTATAAATTTATAAACTAAATTATAACTATAGTGTACCATTACTATAATTAATGGTACAAGAGGAAGTTGTGGCAAATCTGTGCTTGTCTTAGCACAACAAGAAATTACATCTGAAAGTGAGTCAGCGGTGTTCCATTTTATATATCTGGTGTGTATTTTTCAATTAGTGAAATAAAGAAAGTGAAGGATTTGCAAAGATTTTTCTATCACTTGTAAATAGACCTTATAAGCAGTGAAAAAGTTACCCACTGGATGAAATTATATGACCCATGTTACATAAAAGGTTAAAAGCACACTGGCATTTGTGCCTATGTACCTGTAAAAATTCAATCTATTTTGAAAAGTCATAATATATGTTAGTAGGTAAAAGTTTCTTAATAAAGTATGCAACCACCAGGAAGCAGATTCATTTTTAATACCTGCAAATTCATGATAATGGCAGCAGCAGAAAAACACACCCAACAAAGTTCTGGAAAGTTTTAAATTTGCATTGCAATTAAAATTACTATTTCAAAATTACTGCGAGGAAATAAATGAACATTTATTTTACATAAATAAATGTATTTATTTATAAGTAAAAAATACCTCATTCATTGCTGTGAATTTGTCAACACTTACAATAATAAAGAAGTTACTCAAATTGTTTCTTCTGGTCTAGTTCAAAGGACAAATCAATTAAATATGTGTATGACTAAAAATTTCCTCTCCATAACTGAGCAATAGCTATTCTAAATAAATGTTAAATACTTTGTACTTTCCTTTGAGATGTTAGAATAGCAAGCAAATGCAATAAATTTTTGCTGGCTAAAATCATCAGGCTAACAGACAAAACACATTTTAAAACCAATTATCTTTTTTGATCTCATATGACACTGAAAAAATCAGCTTTGTAAAGAAGAAAACATTTCAGTCAATAGTAAGAAAAGTTAAATTACTAATCAATTAACTCTAAAATTGGGATAACCTGCTCACAATGAAGGTAACAGTAAACATCCATGACTACCTTATCAACAGGTGTTCACTCATGACACCAAAAATTCCAAGTAATTCCAAGTAAATTCCAAGCAATGGTAACGCACACTGCAAGCTGTTCACGACTATTGCCATTAGTGTGTCACATTCTGTCAGTTTTTCTGCATAACTCTATTTCAGGGAAAGCAAATACAATTGCTTACCAAGATGGTCGTGACAATTAAAGAGCGATTGGACAGGGAATCTGTGATGTTTGCTGGTTTTCCTTTCTGATTCTCTGTCATGTTAAGGCCGCTCAATGGATCCCAAGTTCCAACCTATAAAACAGTAAAATACTGTGTAAATCGCCCATTAGTTACATTTCAGCACCTAGAAAAGAATACTTTAAGGAAAAAAACAGATTCTTACCAATTGATTGCTAAGAATTATTACTAAATTTTGTTTCATTTTCCTCTGTCATTACATTTAAAGTATGCTTATTTAAAATATGTTTAGCAATACCTTAAATTATGTTTTGTGAAGTGTAACATTAGGTGTAAAAATTATATAAAGAATACCTAAAGCTACTTTTTATACTTAGTTTTCCTTTTCTCAAGATAAACCACATCTGAAGATAACACGGACAAATACATTTGCAGAGAAGAGAGCATTGTCTCTTCAAAAGGATTTACACTTTTCTGTGATCAGAGAGAAAAGCAGGACAAAATATATTTTTGGGAAAAAGCAATAGACAGAAACAGGCAATAATTTAATTTATTTACAGATAAATCTTCAACACATGAGTATTTTGACATTTTATACTTCAAAATAAAATCTATGGGATTTTTATCTAAGTAAGAACATCCAAGGTTGTGCTTTAAGGTTCATTTCATACATACTAAGTAGTAAGTAATGAAGCTTATCTGTAACTTATCTGCATTTTCATTCCTATACAATTATAATGGTAAATATAACTACCCATTTCAGAAATCAGAATGTTTGTATTACTCCATTGTCTAGGAAAGCCCCCACAAATATTATGTTGGTCTTATTTTGGTTTTAGACATGATTTTAAACATCATCTCAAATACTAAGTGATATCTATAACACAAGGTAAAGATATTTTAAAAGTAAACCTAGACAAAAATTAAACATTTCTATAAGGATTCATTGCAAATATATGTATGTATGTATATAAACACACACCATTTTTTAAATTATCTTTTCAACTGAGTCCTGAGAGACTGTTTGTTTACTTTTACTTTGTGATTTGTTGCCCCAGGGCTGTAAAGTAAGTTTAGGATGCAATGTGGTGAGGATAAAAAGAGTTCCATTTCTAAAACTGAGACTGCAGCAGAGCATGAATCAGTGGGTGCTGTAATAAAGAAAAGACATATTTGATCTCTTTTTCAACAATTTTCTGTCCCACAAGAATCAATATTTTGTCTGTCTTCCTTGCTTAACACTCAGTTCCAAGAAGTCACTCTTTTGAACTTGGCCATTCAGTACCTCATAAACTGATCAAAGAATCATGAAGGGAAGAAACAATATGTGTATCTCAGTAATACAACTGGAAAATAACATCTACCACATCATTTCAAAGTATTGAAATCAAGCTTTGCTACCAAAAAATCTCTCCTTCATTTACTGTTGTAATACAATTTGATTTAGTGAATTGAAAGGCTTTCAGAAAATACAAAATGTTCAGCCTTGCAGCTTGGCCACAATCAAGAAATATTAAAAGGGTTGCTAACATTTAATTGCAGTGTTCTGCTAATTATGACAATCACAATGTTTGCTTTACTGCAAAGATGAAACTAGAGTAGAATAACAAGGAATGACAAAAACCAGAACTTGAGCCTGATGCCGTATCACTGAAACTGAATTAATCTCTTCTATGAGATATAACTTCAGGTACACAAGTAGCACAAAAATTTCTGAGGAAACACCAACATCTTATATGATCAGTTTCAAATCCAAAATTCATTATATCATTTGCTTTGTTCAAATTCATGTTTATAATTCAAATTTAGACTGGCAAAAGGTAAGACATTGCTAACAAAAATACATCCTCTCCTACTTTTTGACATAGTCACAACCACAAACAAAAGAATATCAACTGTTAGAATTTGGATGTACAGGCCTAATATACTGAAGACGTATAAGAATTATCAACAGCATTACAAAAAGAAACTTCTGTCTTGATAAATTGATTTATTATTTTTCTAATTAGATTCATTGTATTTTTTCTGCTGCTATTGTTAATCAAAAATCTAAGAAATGGACCAAAAGTCAGAGGTTCAAAATTAGACTTTCTTTGGATTATCTTTGTTGATGAGCTCAAACCCAACAATTTGTACCACAGGTTCTTATATGTCACTCATGTGTTTAGCTCTCAAATCACACAAATGTATTTTCAAAGCTGCTTCTTACAGAAAAGTTATGCAAAAACAATGCAGCAAGTTAATTATTTTCTAGTTGTTTCAGCAAATTGTTTTAATTTTTAAGTAGCTTTTTGAACGGAATAGAATTTCCAGTGCTTTTACTAGAAAAGCTTAAATGCCAAAAATGTAAGAAAAGTGCATCAAGGTAGTCTATAACCGAAATTCAAACAAGCTACTATTTAACTTATTGCATCACACTTGTTTCAAACAAACTTACAAATTTTCCTAAAACGTGAAACAAGTATTCATATATACACTTTAGAGAGAACCTTCACACAGTAAATATATTGTAAATATTGACTATATTGTCAAGCCCCCTATACCCTATTATTCTAAACGGCTAAACTATTCTGAAGTGACCACGACAATCTGAATATTTTAACACTTATTATCCAAAGAACAGGATCCAAGCCAGGTGTACCCATGAACATGTGCTCCACAGTGAGACAAAGAAAAATGACAGAAAGAATTAGCTTGGGCAAGAATCAGCTTATGTAAGTTGAAACAATTCCAAGAGCTACATTCATCATTGAATATCACAGAGTATTCTGTAACATGGTCATTGCAGTGGTCCTCAAGAACACAGAATACAATTTCCCAAATTCATGTGAAGTGTTAAAAACTTGCATCCAAGCTTCCAGATTTTGACTTCCAGGCAACTATCAGGGTTACTACAGTCCCTCAAAACCAGATATTCCCACCCAGCTGGACATGCCCCCCCAGCACCACTTTGCAGCTCTGCAGGCTATGGAGGCCTTGACTCTGTATAAGAACTGCTTAGCAATTGCTCAAACACTCCTGTGTTATCAACACTGTTTTCAGCTCAAATCCAAATCACAGCCCCATACAAGCTGATATGAAGGAAATTAACTGTGTCCTAGCCAAAACCATCAAAATATTTCACCATGCCCTCCAAAAAAGAATCATTGTACACTCTTGAAACTTAAAATGTGCTGAGTTTACATATGCTCTGGAGCACTTTACACAGATTCAGTCTCATGAGATGCTAGTCCCAAAAATTCAGCGGCTTTCTTCAGCATGTTTCAAAAGCGATTTATCTTCATGAATAGATAAGTATTCTTTCAAGTATTATTCTTTTTGATTTTTCTTCAAAGTTCTCCTGAGAAAATTAACATTATTTTTGCTCTGAGTCAATCAAAACTGTGAATATGACTCACAGTGAAGTGCCACAAGCATTGTATTAGGAAGGATCACTGCCTTTCTGCAGTGCTACCACTGACTAAGCAGCCAGAACCATGATCAACTCTCAGAGATTTGTCAAATTTATCTATACCTTCTTTTTTACTTTTGTGGAGTAATTAGTAGTAGTGGTGATTACATCAAGGAAACAATTATATTCCATTAGGAATAATAATGTTTCTTCATATTTCTGTATTTCCCCTTTGCAAATTGCTTAATTTATTTTCCTTTCTTCGGTAATATTAATAATCATGCCTTTGCCAAATATAGCATAAATAACAATACTTAATACTTCTGGATCCCACAGATGTACTATGTCTTTCCTTTTTTTTTTCCCCTCTCTTTTTTCTCCCTTCACAACCCTATGAAGGTTTCTGAGCAAGGCTTCAAGCCAGTTGTAAGATCTCGTATTCAGGATATGTGATTCTTCTTCAGTGACAAATTTTCATATCAAAAGTGATATTAAATTCAGATATTTGTTATCTCCTTGAAGTATAAAATAATTTTCCTCACAATGCAGCCTCAGTGTAAAGACTGATTGACTGCAAATTATAATTTATTATGCTGGAGTGTCACAGTTTTGGATTTTCACTGTGCTTAATCATGAATAGTTTCAGTCTGTCCAAAGTGGCCGTAATAAAATTTTGTGGTATATTATATTAACAGCACTCCAATCATCTCTTAATTTTGTCATGTTCATCTTACAAGGAGCTATCATTTTTGGCAGACATGAAATTTTATTTGGAAACACATACTTCTTATTGACTGATGCCTGATTATCACCTCTCATTCAAGAGTTTCAGGAACAAGTATTTTACATAAAAGCTGAGATCACACATAGAATTTTTTTTTAATCCGTGAGGAATTGTTCTGTCGTCACTGACTTCAGCAGTCATTGAACTTATAACACATGAGTTAGGCAATTTCCCAGTTATACTGGTTATACTAACAGGTAATTTATCTAGGACATTTTTGTACAAAATCTAAGTTTAAAAAAAAAAAAGTCTTATAGCAATTCTTCACAATAAATCTTTCTCTTTTTTTTCCATCCATCATTATTTTTCTCTTCAGGGATTACAGCTGAAATTGTTGAGTTAAACAATTGTCCTTGTCAAAAGAAATATTTCTCCCTTATTTGGAAAGAGGTTAGAAGAAATAATAAAAGTTTACAGTACAGAAAGATGGCATAAGAATTCTGTGCACCATAATATGCATCTCCCCACCTTTTCTCATCCCTCAAGTGGGAGGATGTACAGAAGAAAAGGGAAAGAAAAACCTGCTCAGCAACTCTTACCACACAGACAGAGATGTCTGACAAGATGGTTTGGGAAGAACTTTAAAAACATACCAGATAAGGACAAAGATGTAAAAAGGCTCCTGAAAGAAAAAGAGAATAGACAGAAAGGGCATGGAAAGAGATTAATAGGTACAAGGGAGAGGGATTAGATGGAAAGGGAAACAGGCAGGGAGGGTCTGGGAGAGGGAGAGGGAAAGGGAAAAGGAAAGGGAAAAAAGGAGTAGCAGAAAGAAGGAGATAGAAAGATGGAGTACACATGTGGAGGGAGGTAGGGGACTGAGAGAAGGGTGACTCATCACCACCTTAAGAGAATTAAGTCTTGGAGGAAAAAAATCCTCAAAACTTTAAGACAGCTCTTTTAAATAAAAGAACTGGCTAAAATGTACTCCAACTAGGAAGTGCCCTGCTCCAAAATGTAATCATTCACTCTGGATTCAAGAAGACTAGGGTTTGCATTCTTTCAGAATAATGAAGTTTTGTTCAAAGAGAAACATTTCTCTGTGGGCATTGATTTATCTTTCTCAGTGAAATACGCCATATGTTTCATATGTTTAGTAAGCAATTCAATCGAATGTGCATACACTTGAATTTTCCTTTTCCTTATCTCATCTCCTTGCACCCCAGAGAAACTGCTCTGGTTTTGCTCATATTCAGTAACTGACTCTTTCTGTTCATTCCAAAGATTGTCAACACTTTTTGATAAAAAATTAACATTATCACTTCCATTTATCACATGACCAAAATAAGCCATGAAGGCAGCAAAATTATCTTCCTTTTCTATGAAAATCTTTCTATACAGCTCAAGCACATACTGTATTTTTTTAAATATCCATATGTTTCAAAAATTATTTGTGATTTTGTCTCTTATTTAATTTTCAATATAACTCTTTCCCAAGTTCCTTTTTTTCTATTATGTGTTTTAGAGTGCTACTGTATTTCCTGTTGAATTTCATTGTCTTTCATATTTCTCTGTAGGCCTTTTTTGTTTTATCTCTATATTTTCACTGATGTATATATCTCCTAGTGTATTGTCAACTGAGATTTTATTTTCCAGAAATCTCATGCTGCTTTGTGGTTCCCAAATGCCACCTAATGTTCTTAAAGCCATCCTAAATTACAAAGCCTTCCTTTCCTGATTTTCAACACTTGTCACTTACATGCAAACTCTTCGGCCAGTGCTGACTTATTTAGCAATGACCATGGCATTAATTCTTCCATTTCTCTTTCCAGTAAAAAAGACAGCTTGCACTGTACCTATTCTACTTGTACACAATACTGATTTACTTTTCAAGTCTAATCATTGTTTTGCCTGGCTAAGTTGCCTGAGCTCACTTTATGGGACTTCATAGGAGAAATCTGCTATCAGTGTATTGCTGAACATTTTAAAGTATAGTTTAGTTCTTGAATCACAGGTTTTCCTCTGGACAACAAAAATGTTATTACCTATGTGTTTCAAGACAAGCTCATGGCTTCTGAGCCTTTACAAATCTTCCCAGTAAGAGAAAATTAATATTCTAAAGCTACTCTTTTGAGCCAAAATATTGGGAAAGTATGGTTTTTTTTTAATGCTAGCTTCTCCATTCAGTGATTTACAGAAGAAAGAACATGCAAATCTGCAGTATGGTCCCTTCCCTTAATTTCTGTTTTTATTTGTGCCCACAATCACCTTGGGGCAACAGCTGATAGAACTTGATCTGAAGATGAAGGAAAACATAGTTCTTGCAGAACACCTAACACCAGATCTAAATGCAAACTTCAAGGCAGATGTCACTTGCAAAACCTTTGTAACCTTTGCCTGCTGGTCACAACAATGTGAGACACTGTAGCTTCCTGCCATTGCTTCTTCATGGTAAGGTGGCTGGAGGGAAGATGATCTGATTTCAGATCATGATGGTATCACATAGGCAGGCCAAATATCTGTACATTCTTCCTTAGCTCTTAAGATCAAATATAGACAATACTAAGCTACATGGAAAGAGCATTTCCCAATTCTTTGGTTTCTCACTCCACTTCTATACAAGAAACATTAATGTCAGAAGACAGCTAAACTGGTCAGGGTATCAATTCTTAACTTTTTAGTACCACTTATAGAGATATTGAGTTGAGAGCATGTACACTGTTTTACATAACACAAGAAATACTATTCTAAATATTTTTAGGGGGTGAGTTTTGTTTTGTTTTGTTTCCCACTTCCTTGGAGGCAAATGTCTTACACACCTTTTCAAGACCTTCTTCCTTGAGGCTGATGACATCCAAATCAAAATCTGTCCTTAAGCCATTTGTTTTGTTGAAAGTTATCCTGCCTGTGAGGCCTTCCCAGTGGGCCTGTGAAGAAAGAAAAAAACAATTTCTAGAAATAAATACTTCTTTCTTTATAGCTTTTTTCTCAGGAAGGACAAACTACTCCTGCCAAAATGGGATCATTAAGTTTTCATTTTGTGTAAATAATTTACTTTGTGGCTGAGTTTTTGTTTTAAAATATTTTGTATTTATTTTTTGTTAATGAAATCAAACATTTTTCAGTCTTCATGGACTGAATTTTTAAACTTTCCATATCAGCCAATAAACTCTTCAACTGAACAAGATAAAAGGCTGGGGTTTTTTTCATTCCTCCATCATTCATGCATGCATTTTCCCTTCTCCTTCCCTACCTACCTCCCCCTCCCCAATCCCCAAGTTTCAATCAGTTTCATTAATGCTGGACTTCATTTTTTTTCTCAGGAAATTTCATTCAAATAAACACTTACTCTTGGAAGATGCTGATTCCCCTGAAACCACACCGACACTGCAAAAATTGAGGTCAGTGAGCCAGCCTTCCTAAGCTTATTCCTCACTTTTAATAAAACGCAATAGCCTAATTTTTTTTTTTATTTCTTTTTTTTTATAACTTAAAATCTACTCTAGTTCTGAAACTATACAAAGTAGGAGAGAAAATGTGGGAAATAAAATTATCATCCTAGAAGGAACCAATATTGAAAAAAACCGCATTCCACTGCAACTGATCCTCCTCATCATAATATTTTGTATATCTACATTGAGAAACACTGGATGAGGAGTTACAGTATGGGAGATTTGAATAGTCTATAGTGTTCACCTTTAGCACCTTAAATCTCCTAGCTCTACTATCCCTATCTGTCAGTATCTAAACAGCATCTTGGGTAATCAAGGAGACATATAGTAACTCACCATAGAAAATGAAGAAAAATATTGGTTTTAACCAGGAAGTTAAATTAATTCCTGGCCCCTTCAAACTGATGCCATATTAAGCTGCTGGATTTCTCATAATCAGTCTACAGATTAGAGTCTCAGGTGTTTGGGTTTTTATGCCACAAAGACCAAACTATCTACAAACATAAGTTTTATTTAGAATGCAGTCATTTCACCTTTCTGTATATTTAGTTCCCAGTAATACTTCAGAAAAATCCACTTTCAAATTAAAATGCTGTCTTGCTTGTTAAAGTCCTTATACATAATAAGATGACAGATGACCATCTACTGAAAAAAGCCCAAAAAACCCCAAATGGAGTGAAAGCAAAAGAAAATGGGGACTGTGAGAAAAGAAAGCAGGGGAGCAGGACCCGTTATTAATGACTTACCTCCTTGATGAGGCTCATGAAGCGTGTCCCAAAGCGCCATGGCTTGTGGCGGTTGCACTGCAGCGAGCTGACGGTCATCTGTGGGAACTGCTGGACCGCCACCGACACCACGTGCACCGCGTCGTACATCAGCGCTGCGTCCGTCTGAAATGACAGCGGCACCAGCACCGTCAGCGCACAGCAAACGCGTGAGACAGGACAGCAGAGAGAGAAGGAAATAATAAATTGGCACTGCTCGTTCTGCTGAAGGGAAAAAAATGGTCCAGTTCCTTGCACAGCGCTGTAAAATGTAGCCTTGTTGCCATGTCACACGTGAATTATGTCAGGATCTCCAGGCAGCCTCAGCTTTCCTCTTTTTAATGCTGTAAAAAGGGCCCAAATAGCTACTTTTCAGGATCATGGGAGTACACTAGTATCTGATGACTCAAGTTACTTTAAAAAGAAGTACGTTAGGGAGGTATATAAATCACTGTGTGCATGCTTGATTCAAGTTGGTTATTTTCATGAGTGATGCAAAAGAATAAAGGAAACAAGTGAGAAAACCTTAGCTATAAAGGAAAGTGTACAGGTTCAGGAAGTAATGTTTTTTGTTTTGGAATTACAGACGAGATTCCATCCCAACAGTACTCAATTGAATCATTAATAATTTTTAATGTGCATGAGTTCAAATCCCTATGGCAGAACTAATCAATATCTTCAATAAATCAGAGGTAGACTAGAATTGCATGAAAATGCACATTAATTTTAATAGTTTTCATGCCCCATCCTAAATAAATAGACTTAGACATAGTGTTTGCTAAGAAATGTTGTATTAACAAAGGACAGAGACAGCCTCTCAGTACACACTGTCATGCAGTACAAGTGATATCTCTCTCCTGTTCTCCTTGACAAGCAGAGGCCTGGTAAGCCTCAGAACCAAAAGCACGAGAGGACCTTGGATTCAGCTGGTGGAAATGAGTGCTACACCATCTGCTCAGCATACCTTAGAGAAAAAAGACCTATTTCCCCTTCTCATTCACATAATTAGTGAGCTGTGAAATTAGTTCTTTAATGGATAGGAAACCTGGAGATTATTGCACTTGTCACAACACAATACAATGCAATACAAAATGAGCTTATATAGTGCCTTTCATGCAAAGGCATCCCGAGGCTCTTTACAATAAAACTAAACATAAAAATGCAAAAATATTCTACCATTATAGCCCATAAGCTACTGTTAAAAAGAATAATACACGTTCACATTTAAATGGCTCTCCCAAGGAGAGATTTCAGAATTCAAACAGAAATAAATCCTAATTTCAAAAAAGCCAGCATAAGAGGTTTCAATGATCTCAGGCTCCAAGCAGTTTATGTAGGGGCTCCAAATCAGTCAGAAAATATTTTTGCTGCCAAATTGTTCATTATCTTCAAGGCATTAAAGTGCTTTTAAGGCAAGCTGATATTTGACAAGGAGGCAGTGAAACACCAGAAAGTTGGAATGACATGCTGAGTAAGCGTCATGAAAAGTTTAATATTCTAGAAGCAAGACTTGGCAGTAGCTGAAGTCTAGACAACAGCTCTTTTAATAAGTACAACACATAAATCTGACTCAGAAATGCAAACTGGTTTTTAAATCAGTTTAATTTCTAAAACTGTAGTCCTTGTACCAATGAAGGAAAATAGAAATTGCTCTGAGACTTTAGCAAAAATATCCCACAAAGTAGCAATCAGAAATTCAACACCAGCACCAACTGATTAATTATATGCAAATTTGGAAGCAGAACTGTTAAGACTCGTCAGAAGGAATCAAATGGATGGACATCATGCCAGATGCAGAACAACATGGCATTCAGTTAAATTCTATAAGCCACTGAAGTGGAAATCTGTAGGATGACAAAAAACATCCAAAGATGTCAAAGGCACATGATAAGCTCTAGCAGATACACGTTGTGAGGCATTGGAACAGGGTACTCAGAGATGTTGCAGGTGTTCCCATCGCTGCGAGTGTTCAAAGCTAGTTTGAATGGAGCTCTGAGCAACCTGGTCCATGGCAGGTTGGGTTGGGGTTAGATGATCTTTAAGGTTCATTCCAACCCCTTAACATTCTGATTCTGAAAACATGTATTCATCAAAGACAAAGCAAATGAGGAAGAAAATGCAATAGTGTCATATCCATAACTCAGTTGACAAGCCCTGTCCTATCAGATGGATAAATGTGAACCCATATCTACCAGTTATTCCTGTCATCAATATAAAACTACAAACACATCACAAATTAAGTATGTCTAGATTTTCTTGCAAAGACAAATACGTTGCTAAAATTATTTTTAAAAGTCTGAACAGTTCTTAAAATATTCTAGAAGAAAATATCCTATTCAAACTAAAACAGAAGTAAAAAATTAACCTTGAAACATAGTATTCTTATTCTCTAATCAGTTTTGTATCAAACTGAATTGGCTCATTAAAAATTTCAATGGAAGATACTGTACAGTTCACTTATTGCACAGCAAGAATGAAGATTATTTTGTTGATTAGTAAAGTATGCATAGACTTCATTACATTTTAGTTCTTATGCTATCTTTACCTGCAAATTATCTGAATAATACTTCTACAGTAAGTAGAATAGCTTATAATTTTCATAGGCAGCTCATTATTCTCTTCAAGATCATCTTTGTCTTCCTATCCGTAGTCAGTAAACTTTTAGCCTTGTGAGATAAATCCAACTACATTTAAAAGGTCAAACTGTTCATGGCATTTTGCTTAGTGTCTGATGGTCACTAATGTATTCTGAAAAATGCTGTGCATTAATTAAAATTATTCTTATGTTCTTTCAAGTGTGACTTCCTTAGTTGCATCAAGAATGAAAAGAAACTGCAAATGCTCACAAATATATACCTGCATTTGTTTCCTAGGTGACCATGACAATAATATTCAATAAATTCATAGAAGTGAAAGAACACTTTAACATTTTATTGACATAGCCCTTGAAAAGGTGTGAACACAATGAAAGCAATTTATATAAAGTCTCTAATCCATTGTGAAACTTATTTCATCATATAAAATAAATAGTTTGTTACTGACTGGATTTCAGATCATAGTATCATCTGAAACAAACTTAATTCAGACTGTCTGTGGTCACTGGACATGTGGTAATGTCCATTTCATACTGCAACAAGCTTTTCTTGCTAAGTTTGTATTTATGGCACTTGGCCTTCCAAGACTTTAGAACAGAATGAGAATGTTGCATTCCTGTTTCGCAAAAGGAGTATAAGTACACAAGGCAGGGCATGTTCCATAAGGAATGAATTTTCCATTAGCCCTTAAAAACTGTATATTATTTCTTACACAAGATTAGTTCCTGGGATAGAACACTGGATGCAAAGTCAGATTGTTGGATTAGGGGGGTTTTTAACTCCCAATATATCCAGTCTATTCATAGTCAGGTTTATGAAGGACAGAAATGACGTAGTACAATTTGGAGAGTAAGAACAGCAGGTGTTCTTTAATCTAAGAGCCTGAGCAAATAGTACATACTGCAGGTACAATGAGCAGGACAGCTTAATCAAATCTCCTCCCTCCCCAGCATAACTGTTTTAGGGAAAAGGAACATTACTTAGTCATCATTGCACAGTAAGGATTTGCAGTGTAATACTTACTCATTTCAAAACCATCAAAAATGCCCTATAATCACCTTAGCCTATGAGCAGTACTTCTCCTTTGATAATTACTTACTCTTCTCTTTTATATTGAGTGACAATTTAACGCCCAATACATAGTTATTATGTAGAAAACCTTGAATAAATGGGATATCTCATAAACAAAAAAAAAACACTTCAGTTTTTTTGTTCTACCACCTGCCTTTCATTTTCCCCATACTACTCTTTTACTTTAAGTTATTTCCATTGTGAGCACAGTGAACAGAAATAGCCCTCTGTCGAAGGGGTTTTTTTGTTATCATTATTTTTCTTTGAAGACTGATTCTCTTATAGAAGCTTCCTCTGCTTCCTTTCTTTTGAACAACATAAAAAACTTTATGTGCAAAAAGTCTGACAACACCTAGAAGTCAAGAAGAAAAGACTACCTACAGTGCAGGAGAGGTCCTCATTACTGGCACTATTACATTCCTTAAAGTATGTCCTGTTTGATAAAAAATTAAAAAGTTGAATTTAATATAAATTGAATAGTAGTTCTGTAGTTTATTGGATATAAACTACACAAACAATAGGTTACATATAAAAGTAAGATTATTTTTACTTATAAAAATCTGTAGTTCTTTTATTTTAGAGTCTACTAATGCTTGATCAGAAAATTTTAAGGGCTAGATCTCGAATTTTGTTAGGACAATATGATTTTAATCCATGAAAGAGAGTAACTAGTAACATAAGAACTTTTTCCCCCAAATTATCATATAATACGGTGCCAATGGTGCTAACATCACTCTCCTTAATTCACTACTTATTCTTGATCAGATGCCTCCAAACTCTACTTTCAAATGTACCTTACAAAGAGATTTTTCAAGAAGGTCCAGAACAAGAGATTAATATTGAAGAAAGAATTTTTTCTTTGTCTTTCCCAGGTGTGTTAAAGAACACAGAAAGGGAGCATGAATGAAAAACATTGCAAAACAAACAAAAAAACTCTTATAAATCCAATAGGAGTCATTCTATCTTACTGATAAATGTGTAAGTTGTATTAGATTTAAATATCTTTAACAACCATAAGAAGAACTTCTGCACAAGCCCATCAACAAAAGACATTTCAGTTAGATGATACCCGACGAGTGCAGCACCATGCACACAAATTCCAGAGACCAAGCACACTACTACTACTCACAAAAAGCTCTCCCACACTCAAGGCAATTATAACAAGTGACTGAAATTAAGAAGAAATGGCTTGCAAAACTATTTCCACCCCTCCCCAGCTAATAAAATCTATTGCCCCTGAAATCATTTCACTTAATTCTCACTTGCTAACACATCCCACAAAACCATTTTGCTAAGTGAGATTTAATAAATCTTTCAGCCTGGGATTAAATTTTACTGTTTTATGAACTGTTAAATTGCATTGTATGCTTATTAATGCTCATGTTTTCTTACTTCTTGACAGATTCTTAATTCCACTCTAGGGTACAATTATGAAAAGAGTACAGATATGTTTTTCCCCCCCCAAAAATGCATTCCAATAGGGAACAAGATTTGAGCACCAGGAAGCTATAAACAATGTTCATCTAACTTTTTTAAAAAATCAGATTTTTTTTTCAAAACACTCTAGTATTTTAAATAATACATAACGAATTAAATTATTTTTTAACTTTTTGTGATATAATGAAATTTAACAGGGTGTCGCTTTACAGTGATTTTAAGTAGAGACAAAATAGATGTAAATTATTTTCCCCATCACCAAAATATTTAACATCCAAACAAAAAAAAAAAATTTGTTTCATATATTAACAAAGAAAATTTTACACTAACAAAAATTCTTTAACTTTTTTTAATTTGGAAAAAGTGAACTATTCAGGTAATTTTATGGTTTAAAGTGTAATTTTTCTTGCAAAAAAAAAAGCAATAGAAAAGAAAGGATTTACTCTTTTGCCTCAATGTCTCCTAGTTTGGTGTAAAATATGAATTGAAATAGCAAAGTGGAACGTGAACAATGACAAATTTTTAGAAAATGCCAAGAGAAGAACAGGAAAAGCATTCCAAATGATAGTGATATGGTTTCCACATTTCTTGTAACTGCATTGTCATTATATAGGAAAGAATATACATTCTTTAATTGACAGAATAAGCACATATTTCCTGATATAAAAGTTTGAAGTGGCAGAACATTTTTCATGTCTCAGAACATTCTTAGATAGTAATGTCATTTAATAGAATATTTAGGTCTTAAGAAACTTGAAGTATATGAAAATTAGTTAGGTGGGTAGCCACTTATTACAGCTTGATTTTAACTCATTGCAGGTGAAACTTTCAGAGAACTTAAAATTTTATCAGAAACAGGCACAGAAAAATCTGTTTAGCAAGTATTTTACACACGTTTCCCTGAAATAACAACAGCAGAAGTATTTCTCCCATCTGCTTGATCCCTGATTAAGACCAGAATTTCATTTTAGCAAATAAAATGTTAAAGATTTAGAATACAACCTGAAGAGAATAGGAAAATTTTGAGTTAATTTTTTCTGACAAGGACACATTGTCATTCTTGTGAAGCAAGAGCTTAAATCTTAATTATGAAAGAAAATTTCATTTTGGGAATAAGAAATATTAAGGAAACCTCTCTGTCTGACCAGTCATTCACATCACCTGAGCTGGGACAGAAGTCCCTCTGCAGCCACACCATAAATCATTCAACCTGTATGGTGATCTGCATTTATCTGGAATAATGGAATAAACACTAACAGAATGGTGATTTGGGGAAGGGAAGTAAAAAAACCCTATATTTCTAATTATATTTTTTAATGTATTTTTTAAATATTCTCTTTTCTGTGATTTGATCCTGTAGGTGTCTCATCATGTCATAAACTCTACTAATTCAAGAATAAAATTACTTTCCGTGTATTGCTTGCAATAGCAAAAGTCAACTGACTGCATAAACCTTTGCAGAATGTGCTTATAATATACAATTAGGAACAAGATGTTATGATGTTTTTATTTAAGTTCTATAGTTTTATATATATATATATTTCTACATATCCTTAAAAATGAATGTAACATTTCCAGATCAAAGATATTCTGAAGTACTTTCTCAACCTTCCTTCTGAACTTTAGAAATTATGGTATCATCTATAATTTTTCTTTTTTTTTTTTTTTTTTTCCAAAAACTACCCCATTACACTCTTATATACCTTAGGGAAAGATAGCAAAAATCTAATTACAAGGAACAATGGGTCATTATTTAGTCTTTGGTAGTCTATTTCCTTTCATCTGTTCTCAAATTCAAAAAATCAATATGATTGTGATCACTGCAACTCCATCAACCACATCCACAATAAAGACCTGTCTGCTACTATTATATTAGCTCAGCATTCAAGACTTATCACACCACATGAAAAGTCCTTCTGCATGAGCAATTCATAACTAATTACAGAAAGATCTTACTCAGCATGCACAGTGAATACCTTTGTACCCACATGCAGCAAGAAAGTACACCTGGCAATGGAAATGACAGGCATGGAGCTAGTATAACACAGAGATTAAATGTAAATCTGATCAAAAATAGAGAGAAAGCCCCACACATTACAAAGAATGAATCTCTCAATATTCTATTTTTGTAGCCTGTAAAAACAGTACAATGTTTGAGGATTTCAGACCTTTCACATCTTCAGATTTGGTAGGTAAAATGACAAAAAATAAATGTATATTGGTGATTTTGAATGCAGATAAAAGAGTTATGAGTATTTATAATAAATTTCCTTCTCCTTCTTTAAATTTCTCTTCTTTTAGAAAGGACTAATGATACAGACTTTAATATCTTCAGCAAAAAAGATGATTATATGTACAGTATTGCAAAGTTCAGGTTTGTAGGAGAAAACAAATTGATAAGCATTATAAAATATAAGCAACCCATGAAACCCCATTTATTTCAAAACAGAATTCTGCTTTATGCCAGTCTTTTATAATTCTTTTATTAATTTATGTCCTATGGCTCTGTTCTAAATAAATAATGGGTTTTTTTTCTTTTGAACAAACATCTCCTTAAAATAAGTAGTACCTAAAGCAAAAGATATTAAAAGGCACCGTTGGCCTGTGACTTACAAAATCAATCTTTTTTTTAGATTTTAAACGTAGATATTTTATGTGGGGATCTTTTTGTCTTTGAGATTGTTTAGGGGTTTGGAGATTTTTGGTTTTGTTCTGTTTCATTTGAGAAGCATAGCTATTTTTAGATTCTTCATTGTCTTCTTCATAAATCTTTGATCAGCTTGTCTGTTATATGCAGATGATAGTCTAGACAGATTACAGAAAATCAAATTGATCTTGCAATATTACTCTTTTTTTTCTTTGCCAGTGTGCCTCCACTAACTGCCTTTCACTGTGTAATTACTTTTTCGTTTTTCAATTATGTTCTCTGTTAATTAATATTTATTTTAGAAAAAAACATTTTTATCATGTTATGATGCTAGTTGTAATAATCAGATTCTCATAAATTGTTGATTCCAGCTTCACATAGTAGACACAGAATTAAATATATTGACATATTTGCATTAGACACATTTTGTTTCAATTAGAATCTGCTTACAGTAAGGCAGTTTATTCAGTGATTGCAAAGCTGCATTCTGATTTGTGACACTACTTTTCTGGGCTATCTTCTAAAATTGCCCTCACAAAAGCAGCTATCATTGACAATTATTCCAATATTTTAGCCCACAAAAATGTATGTCATTTAAGAACAGCCTCAAATTGTGGTGGTTCAAGCAAAGCTGAGTAACTTTTAATGGGATCCTCCATTATGGAGGATCCCATTAAAATGACTGGAGGCACATTGACAATGAAAGCTTATTTGAAATTTTAGGTACTTAGATATGCTTGAAGAGCAAAAACTTGTGGTGTGGGGTTTATGTATATGAACTTCTCAAAACTTACAATTCACTTGTAGCAATTCAGTGCTAGAAGGAATACAAGCTCATTAATCAAAACTCAAACTGATATTGCTATCATCTTAGACATAGATGCTCTTTTAGCGAGCATTAGAACCAACTACAGTCTTCATAGTGATGAGAGTTTTTTAATATATATTTGAAACTTGGTATGTTCAACAAAACTTGTAGCAATATACAGAATTCAAATTCATAGTGATCCGTCCTGAAATTTTGGAACTCTCTCTAAGCGCAGTTCACTTTCAAAGGGATATTTATATCGTAAAGCCAACTGATAGTATATAATTTTCATAATTACTAAACCAAAAATAGGAATTGAAAAAACTGAATATTCTTCCAGCTTTTTCAATACTCCATCAGGATTCCATCCACCAGGGTAACAGTCAAATTACTTCACTGCATCTAAATCCACATTTAAAAATAAAAATGTGCCCAAGCTTATGCAGAAGTTTTAAGTATGTCACTGACTAATATGGTGAGAATTTATTTTTCCTGAAATGTACATGTACCTCTTAACTATGCTGAACCAAGACTTAAAAACATATTTTTCATACCATTTATCTTATTTTTCAGAACATTGTCCATGTCTGAAACTGAAGACTGTAAGAAACAAGAAAGAGGAGAGAAGAGAAAGAAAATCAAGGAAATATAGAAGAATGTAACCTCAGTATCACAAGGAATCCTAGTTTTCTCATTCATACTCACAAACAACTCTCCTAACCACATGGCCTTTGACAGATAAAGCAATAGATTAGTCTTGTCTCTAAAACTAAATGGAAGAGATTGATTAGGTATTGATCAGGTATGGAAAATTTGCAGGAAATAATATATTTTTATGCTACCTGGATAGAGAACAAACTCAAAATATTGTGTCACAAAATTAAAATCACAAAGGATCCACTCTCAACATCAGCTAGCCGGGGAAAGAGAAGCGGCAGATCATGTTTCACCTAGATGCCTAATGTTATTGTCTTATCCAAACAGGTTGTTGTGCAAAGAGTCCTACACAGAAATAAACCCAATCAGGTTAAAAATTTTATCATCTCATTTTCTTCATCTCATAGTTCCTATAAAAATTTTCATGGACAATGGAATGATGCATATTCATAGAAGAAAAATTGTTTTTCCTGAAGCTGTTAATCTAAAATGTTAACTTCTGCCCTTGATAAAAAAACTCCAGATATCATAGAGTGCAGTAAATGTCATGGCTGTTCAGAAAAACTTTTCCTGACTGGTCATGAATAGGTCAAGGCAGCAGGCACCACACAAATGATATCAGCAAGACAGTAGTTTCTTCCTTCTAACGTGATTATCTATTTCATCTCCTAGTCTAATGAAATTGGGAAGGCCTGAGTAATCTAAAGCTCAAAAGGTAGTTATTTTAAAGTCTCAAAGTCATTAGCAGTTGATTTCTTTACAATTTTTAATCTAATATTTAATCAAAAGTGCAACAAAAAATTATGCAGTTATAAAAATCACAAAAAGCCTTTGAGTTTCAGGGAGGTGCAACTATTTCCAATTTGTCAGAAAGAAAGCAATGTCAGAGAATTATTTCTGCAGATAATTAGTTCTGCATGAGTTCTTTATATTGAAATATCTGAGAAGAACCAGTCCATCCATATAGTGTAGTAACTTAAGAACCTCAATCTCACAGAGCTCTAGTTCACCAAAAACTGACACAGGACCAGTGAAATTTGGCACCAGAGCCATTAGTAGGACAAGACTGCCAAAGCAGAGCTAGGAAGCACCTTTTAATCACTTCTCAATTCTCATAACTTATTATTTTTTCCACAGAACTGCTAACTTTAAAATTATGTGGAAGAGCTTTCCTCTTGCAAGTGTGTTTTCACAAAGAAGTTGATGTATAATGCTTGTATAATGTTGTATATTGATGCTTATGTAAACATTTAGCTGAACTAATTTGGTTGAAACTAAATGCTTTTAACAGGCTTGTTTTGATATTTTAAGCAAGTATTAAATCCATATTATTTACTTTCCTTTCTCTATATGGCTTTTTCTATGTCTATTTTTGCTTTAGTCTGTCACCAAAACAAAGACAACACTTGCCCACTCGTTTCCCTCTCATTAAGATTTATTCTCACAATAATTTTTGAAGGTTTCCTTACTGTGAAATACTTGCCACAGATTTTACTTTTGAACAGCAGTAAGCTTTTGAAGTGACACTCCTGATGTGTGACACCGCAGAGCAGTGCTCTGGTGCACATCATGAAGAGGTCTCATAATGCACAGACTCTCTTAAAATTCACTGAAAGATGTGATTGAGGGCTGTACTTTATGTGCTCCATCTGCTAATTGGCTTTGTCTAAAGGAATGGACTAGCAAGAGTCTGGAAGCAAAGTAGCTGGAAATAAAAGAGTATGAAATAAGAAGTGTCAGGTTTTTGGCACCAACACCTTTGTTTTATGAGGCTGCCTCCAATGGGCCTTTTCACTTGTTATTGTAGCCATGTCATAACTAAATTCCAGTGATCACTTGAGAAAATCTGGTGCCATCTTCAGGTATATTCTCTTTTGTTACTACTCTGAAAATATTAGTCTTATCTTCACACCACCTCTAATTCAAGTGTGCAAATCCAAAATTCTGCTCTGAAAGGTGGTGGCTACTCATTTAAAGTATAAAGAAAGGAAAGATAATAAACTTTCAACTCTACAAATATGAAGAATGGAGAAGAAACGTGTATATGCAATTTATTTATAGAAGATAATAGCTTTTTATAGTGGTCAATAAAGGGTTGGTTTGGGAGTCATTTGTCAGACTGCACAAATGCATAAGAATTGAAGATGGGAATGGTTGCCTCTGGCTCTAACTGTTAAAAACCAGTTATCAATCTTCATCTAAGTTTTCAAGGAGCTTCTCTTGGTGAGCAATCGATACTGCATTTGCCACAATAGCTCATTTAATTATTTTCATCCTAAATATCCTGTCAGCAGGAGGAAGTCTTCCTGATTTTAATTAATTTTGAGATCATTGATTTTTTTGCCTTTTCCTTTCCTGTGGTTACACATGCAGACACAAAGGCTCAGACACACACTTTTAGCCTGCAGGCTACGTAAGATGTATGACAAGTCCTTGGTGAAAACCCTGCATATAACTGCAGTATGCCTAGGTGACATACAGCTTTACTTTCAAATCTTTAACCTTCAACTGCTGCAAATGAGCCTCTGGCATCTAAACCTAGTTGGGCAAAACAGTAAATTGAAAAGCGTGTTTGCTGAATATTTTTCAATTAAAGAATCTTTAAATCAATAAGCAGTAAGGATACCACAACCACAAGCCTGCTACAACTTACAGAGCAACACAAAGACAGAAAATGGAAGTCAGAGAACTGAAAACAGTAGTGGAAATCATGAACTTATATTATACTTGTAAATAAATAAATATGTTGTATTGATGGATGAGATTAACACCCAAAATAAAAGTTCTTTAGGCTCTAGAGTGCTATGTCATATTTCCCCTGTGCTAAATAGTAAAAACAAACAAGACAGAATGCAAGTCACTCAGAACAAGTCTTAAAATTTGTAAAACACAAGCTCATAACAGAAGTTAAAGAAAACTTAGTCTGTATACCTAGAGAGAGAATAATGCATCTTCTACATGAGAATCCTTGCATCCCATTCTCATAGAAAACTGTTAACACTGTTAATCTCTACATTGTAAATGGGTGAGATGATTGCTCTTGGGACCCCCAGCAAAAGCCTGGGAATTGGGAAATGAAACAGAGAGAGAAATCCACTTTTTATCTTAGAATAACATTAGTATTTCTGTATAGTGTTGACAATCAGGTAACAAAATATTATTTGAATCCCCCAAAAAGTTTAATTGCCTCTTGGTCTGTGTATAGATCTATCTGTATCAGGGATACTCCTGCATCAGTAACAGTCTCATTAAGAAAAAGGAAGTTTCCATTTAAAAAAACACTCAAAAATATTAATAGTTGACAAATTTCATAGCTAGTGTTTAAAAAATCAGATGGATTCATTTCAGTCATATGTATAGCATGTAATCCCATCTGTGCCACTTCTACATTTTTAGGAAAAGGAGAGGGGGAAAAAACCTCACCAATCTGTAGTAAATGAATTGGCAACTATGTTAATGAAAAATACTCAAAATCTACATTCATTCTAGAGTGGCTAAAAACCTCTTCATTCATAGCTCAACTGCCAGAGGTGACATTTTATTTGTAGCCAAGAATAAATCAGTTATATATGATTATTCTTATTTAACATGCCATGGAATAATTATGGAGTTACTTACTTTAATAAAAAGAATATCATTTCACAAGATGCCAATACATCAGAAACAAGGCAAAGGGACACGTCCCATTTTAATGCCACTGTGCAAGGGACAGAATTTTCTGGATCAACAAATGTCAGAAAAGATACAGTATTGCAGAAGAGAAATTAGAGCAACATTAAAGGAATACATAATATCATTAATTACCCTGATGCAGTCTTGAAAAGAGAGGCTGCTTCTAAGTAGAGCAGTAAATTATAAATATTTTCGGTCAATATTCTTTACTTAGACCTTGGACAATGTTTCTATGTACAGCTCTTCATCACAAAATGGTTTTCTCCACTATCTTTCCCTGGAAATGATAAAAATTGCCTCTAGAATGAATCCAGTAATTTCTTTCTCTAAATCCATGAAGCTTAAATACATTAACTTTAAATCTGAGAAAAAAGTGGCATTAATTATTTTTTCACTACATTAAAAAAAAAATTTAACATTATTTCAGTTTGTTAAAATCTGAACAAAATTATCAGATTAAAATATTATAAAACATCATCACTATATTCTCCTTGGATGAGCTACTGTTGTATGAATAGCTACATATTAAAATTCTGAGAAAGTTGCTCTCTGCCACAATCCATTAAGCACTGTACAGTATTAACACAACTGAAAGAATTTGGAAAGTAGATGTTTGTCTGAAAAATGAAAGGTGGGAAAAACAAGACCAGAAAGCAGTTCTCTACTTCAGAGACAAATGCAGTTCCTCTCACAGATGTTCCTCAGGGAAATAAACAGCAGCAGCAAGGCCAAGTCAAGAAAGCTCTCTGAGAAGAAAAGCAAGATTGTAAAGTACTCCACCACATGCTCACATTCCTCTGGGAACTGTTATCTTGCTCAAACAAATCCAACTCACTAAAACTGACAGTTGTGCACTGCTCTTTATTCTTAAAGGATTAACATTAGGGAAAAAAATATGAAGTGGAAGTATCTTTCAAGATGCAAACTACATGAGAGACTATCTAATCACCGCTGCTAAAGAAGGGAGTATGTGCTGAGACTCCAGTCTCCTTTTCTTGTGCATGACTGGCTCTAGAGATCTGCTGAGACACTGCTTTTCAAGATAGTTTACATTCTTAAGATGAAAAAAGTAGGAAACTGAGCCACCAAATTATCCTTAGAGAGCAGTAAATATATGAAAAAAACTCTTAGAGGCTGAACACCTGTTTACATGCACATTTATGAACATTTCAGAGCTATTATTTGGATGTATATAATACACATGGCTTTGTGTATGAATATTTTCCAAGTGCACTGCTTTTTAAAAATTTCATCCCCGTGAACTGTAGCTTTACAGAAGAAATTGTTATAGAATTCATTTCTCTAACTTCAGCCATCTAAAAAGAACTAAGAGAGCCATAAATTAAAAACTGATTCATCTGGATATCCTGAGATTAGAGGAAGCCTAGACTTATAGCTTATATTGTATACACTACTTTGAGTAAAACTCTCTTGACAGATTTCAAGCACTTCATCTTATAAAAACTCAAGATTTTAATGGAAACTGTA
This sequence comes from Pyrgilauda ruficollis, assembly GCF_017590135.1. Classification (NCBI taxonomy): domain Eukaryota; kingdom Metazoa; phylum Chordata; class Aves; order Passeriformes; family Passeridae; genus Pyrgilauda; species Pyrgilauda ruficollis. The sequence continues at coordinate 4,350,669 of NW_024525823.1, read as the reverse complement.
CTATGCAATTTCTGTGAAACAAATCAAATTATCATTATAAAATTATAACGAGCTCTAATCCACCCAAGTTAAGTCCAAGGGAGTAAACTGTTTCATTGGATATTACTGTACTCATTTTGGAAGTTATGATGCCTCGCAGTTGCAGTGATCCACAAATATGGATTCCCATCTCTACTAAGCAAATTGCTCTCTAGACAAGATTCAGCAATTCTGTTTCTAAAAGGAATGAAAGTAAGTTGTTGCTTTATCTAAAGGGTGATTTCACATATACAAATGAGAAGCGACAGATCAAAACTATCATAAAGACAGTATTGTGAACAAAGAGTAGTTGAACACAATTCTAGTTTTCTTAAACCTGTCCAATCTTTACTGTGAGGTGGGAAAGTGAATAGGAGATGTCCCACATTTAGGATTTATCTGGAGTACTTGGATAAAAAATAAAACATATTATATTAATTATTACAGACAAGACAGAACAGAAAACACACTTGTGCTTATTACTCTAATTCAAGTAGTAGAAGCAAAATATTTTTGGCTCAAAACTTTGTGTTTTCCTGTTTAATTCAAGATTATGCAAAACAAAAAGAAGACGCAGGATATACCTTAAGAAATGTGGAAACTAATTAGACTTGTAAAACTGAAGATGCAAAGCTCATTGAGACCAGTCTATCTTTGCTTATAACCATTTTCATTTTTAATAGAGAGTTAGACAGTATTTCACAGGTAGTATTTCACTAGTTTTAGCATGCACATTGACTGCCTCATCAGCCATAAACTCATAAACACCTACTGAAAGTATGAGTAAATGTAGTATGAGTACATTTCCTAAATGTATTTTGCTGTCCTGACCTCCCTAATTCTGAACTATCAGCAGTTTAGATTGTTCCACTCCTGTAATTCAAAACACTGTACAATAGCTTATTGAGACGTTTTAGCAATATTTTGAAATTAGCACCTGTACAGAAGCTTGTTTCCTTGGTCATTCTTTCACGTGTTTATTTAACTCAACTTCTTAACCCTTACCTTGAAGGGACTTGCCACTAGGATCACACAGAAACCCTAAAGTGACAGGCAACTGCCTCAGGAAATGGACACTGTGCACATTCACTGGTGCTAGAGATCTTTGAAACAACTGATTAAGATTCACAAAGGTCAAGTGCAAGAGAAAAAGCTTTTCTAGGAGGGGAGGATGGAGAATGAGAGTCCATTATCTCTGCTTGTAGTGCAAATCATTTCTCTGTCCAACCTCAACAGTACCCTGCCCGCTCTCTCCCCGATTGCTTTTACTTAGTGAAATACTACAAAAATAGTTAACCACTAAGGATCATAAGAGTAATATGTGAAACATACAGAGAAGTAAGGAACCCTATCAATAATGCAATTTAAATGGGTTCAAGCTATGCTAAGCAAAAATCGTGATATAATACACACACAAATGCACAATAAATAAGATACACAGCTCAGGAAAAACAAAAAAGGATGCAAGGAGATTATCTTTCCTATTTAAACTGAAAACCTTTCTTACAACACTTTTAAAAGAAAAATGAAATTATCAGAATGGTTAATTTATTCTTGCTACTTTACTAGTAGCTCCTCAGGGTGAGTAGAGTAAAGATGCTCATATACCTAAACTTATTTCAGATGCAGGTACAAATAAAGTGTCAGAATAAATTCTTTTCAGATTTAGGAAATTTCAAACTTCAACACAAAATGCAACACTTGTGAAATTTATTCAGTGTGGATTTTCTTTCTTATCAAGTTCACATATGAACAACACAGATAACCACTGGGAAAAAAAGGATTTAAAAAATTAAGCAAATTTCAAGTTCTTCCAAAACAGATTATATAGAAGAAATTTGGTAAATCCAGATTACAAAGGGAAAAAGCTTGCACTTTTCTAATTAAATGCATAATCATAGATGCAGAATCATGTTAGCAATGCTAAATGTCTTCTGTTTTAATGAGCCATTTGAAATGAAATGGTTGCCTGCAATTAGACATCTGCAGTCCAAGGACAGCGAGCCAACTGTGTAGTCTGTCTGCCAGAATTACAGTTGCATTCCTCAGCAGGACAATAAGGAGAATGGATAATTGTAATTATAACATATACATCCCTTAGTGTTCTGTGGTTAAAAGAGTGTGAACAACAAGGGCTCTTAATACATTTAATTGCTGGCTGCTAATAAAGGGTTGTCAAAAAAAAAAAACTATTTTTAAAATGCATTCCAATTCCACTATGAATTACAAACCAAGGTCACTAACTACCCACCTGAGGACAAATCCCCCAGAAAACTGTCTCAGACCCTGTAAATGTCTAGTCACACAGGCCTGCTGTTCAGAAAGTTGCAAGCTCGTATGAAAGCAAGTTGAAGACATGGGAGACAATGAAGATATTATTCTAGAGGGTTTAGCATATGTTGCAAATTCTCTACTCACATCCACTTCGCAAGTTTTTTTCATGCAAACTTGAATGAACATCTCAAATACTTTTTAGATGTGTGTATTTCTGTCTCTTTCCTTATACACTTAATATATCTGGATATTTCACCTATCAAAATGTTTCCATTCCCTTACAGGAATAAGAGAAAAAAAGAAATTGAAGTTTATCCATTCAAACTCAGGGCAGAAATCATAGCTGCATTCCCTGAGAGAATGCATCTCTCACTTTGCCATATTATAAAAAAAGTAAAATAGAATTTAATTACCTTCAGATCTTATCTTTCATTCAGTGCTGCTCAACCTTGCACTTTTCTGTGAGGATTCAAGAGCAAAGACCTTATTATTTCTTCTGTCTTTGTTATATATTCTGAACAGGGATTGAAAATTCACTGTGATATTACTATAAGTTTTTCTGTAGCAAGCAGCTATCTAAACTTCTCTATTCTGTGAAATCACACTGATTTTTTAAAATATAATTCATTAATAGTATTGACAAAATAAGTGAGAGCATTGTACAGAAATAAGACTTATACACAGGCTATCATGTTTAAGTAAGATTTAATGTTGTATAAGATTTCTTTAATGCAATTGCTTTCCTCCAATTTTATTTTCATTGGTTCCTAGATGAAGCTGAAACTGAGATTTTACACTTCTTGAATTGAATAGATTCAATTTTCCAAATGTGACACTTGACTAATTCATTGTATCCTCTTAAATACTTCTCTCAGGCCAACCAACCAACTTGCTGAATTTCTATAATTTTTGAAACCATGAAATTATACTCAGTATTGTTACACTGAACCTTTAGGAACCCAGACCTCTGAATGCAAACCACATGCCTTATGTAACTCCATACCCAATGCACAGGACATTTCAGAACACAATCCATCTTAGCCAGCACTCTAATTCAGCTAGCCAGTAGCAACTGTTCAGCACAAAATAAAATCTCTATTTTTTAAATTTGAGAAAGTGTCAAACCTCCATAACACAGGTATCTAAAGGTTGCAAACCTCTCCTCCTCAGCAGGCCTTGGACACTGATTTGTAAAGAGACAGACAACTCATTCCTATTGAAAACTTTGCCTCTATTTAACCAGAATATAGAGAAAACTCATATTCTCCTTTCACTGGCAGATAGGAAGCCTGCTAGAGTACAACAAATTAGGAAAAAAATACTAGATATCTAGTTGTGGATGTAAAAAAAATAAGTTATTAGAGTCAAGCCTTCTAAAAGCATAAAACCAAAGTCTGGTTTCCAAGTGCTACCTAGGAATGGTTGAGATAGTCATCCTGCTCTTCTCTGAGTACACCTGTCTTCAAAGTAAAGAAAGTCAAATAAAAGATAATGCAACATAGGAGAAAAATGATTTAGCATTATAAGATTCTGAACAGAAACAACTAACATTTTCTAGATCTTGCAATTATCTTTTTCTTCTTTCAGTGGAGGGAAGAAGATATTAGCAGGACATCAAGTTGCAAGTCAAAATCTAACTGGGTTTAAAAATACTAAATGTAAGACATTATCCTGGGCATAAAACACCAACAAAAAAATTAATTTTTTTTTTATAACTATAATTATAATATAAAATAATTGTGTAATTATAAGTTCTCCTTAAAGTTGACGCTCTAAAAAGTCTGCAAATTTCTTTCTCTGCAAATTTCAGCAAATTTTCTTTCTTTCTCTCTCTTATACTATTTATTACCTTCAGTGCCCTTGCCAATTTTTCTAGTTAAAAACAGCTGGTCTTCTATAGTAATTGCCATAATCTCTGTGATTCTCATGCTGTCTACACAAGAAATTACAGATGTTTACATTCTATGCTGTCATACTTCATTCCTTATTCGTATGTTCCAATGAATGACATGGTTCTAACCAATTCATGGGGACATGACTCAGCTAGTTCTTTTTAAAACACAAAGAGAAAATCATTACTTACAAAAGCCATCCCTATTCATTAACCTTCACTAAACTTCTGGATTATCACTGACATATTGCTACAAAGCTAACCAACAGTTTATTTCACACAGTTGTTCTTCATTTCCTATTAAAAGTACTGAGCAGCCAAGTAGAACTCTATTTAATGAGGACTGGATCTCTTCTTTGGACATTTTCATCATGAGGCATTATTCAGCATACAAAAGTTATTTCTTTTATCTGCCCATAGAGTAGAAAAGTGCTCTAATAAGTAAAGAAATTCTTTGCTTCACAGAATCACAAAATGGCTTGGGTTGGAAGAAAGCTTAAAAATACTCTTTGCAAAACCACCCTGCCACGGACAGGACAGCTTCCACTAGATCAGGTTTTTCCACTAGACCAATGCCCCATCCAATCTGGCCTTGAACACTTACAGGCATGGGGCAACTTCTCTGGGCAAACTACTTCTGTTTCACACCCTCACATTCAAGAATTTCTTGCTAATGTCTGATATAAACCTACTCTCCTTTCAGTCTGAAGCCATTCTCCCTTGTCCTATCATGAAAAAAGTCCCCCTCCAGCTTTCTTGTAGGCTCCCTTCTGGTACTGAAAGGCTGCTTGAAGGTGACCCTGGAGCTTTCTCTTCTCAATGCTGAATAGTCACAATTCTCTCAGTCTTTCTTTATAGGAGAAGTGTTTTATTCCTCTGATCATCTCTGTGGTCCTCCTCTGGACTTGGTCCAACACACTGATGTCCTTCCTGTTCTGGGGACACCAGAAACAGACCCCAGAACTCTAGATGGGTTCTCAGAAAAGAAGCATAGAGGGGCAAAATCACCTCCATCAACCTGTTGGTCACAATTCTTCTGATGCAGCTCAGGATACAATTGGCTTTTTGGGCTGCAAGCACACATTTGATCTGCATTGCTTGGATCAATGGAACAAGGCGTATTGTATGAAGTTCAACAAGGTGAAATACTGGATCCCACACAACAGCCCCATGCAACAATACAGACTGTGGGAACAGTGGCTGGAAGGCTGCCCAGCGGAAAAGGACATGGGATTGCTGGTCAACAGCTGCTGAACATGAGCCAGCATGTGCCCAGGTGGCCAAGAAGGCAAAAGGCATACTGTGTCAGCAGAAGTAAGGTAGAGATTGTCCCCCTGCACTTGTGACTTTTGAAGCCATACTGCAAGTACTGTGTCAAATTCTGGGCCCCTCACCTCACAAAAGACATTGAAGTGTTGGGAGCATGTCCAGAGAAGGATGATGAAACTGGTGAAAGGTAGAGAGATCAAGTCCTACGAGGAGTGGCAGAAGGAGCTGGGGTTGTTTAGTGTGAAGAAAACAAGGGGACACCTCTTCAACTGCCTGAAAATAGGTTGTAGCCAGATGGCTGTGGCCTCTTCTCCTGGGCAACCAGTGACAAGAGGAAATTACCTCAAGCTCTGCCAGGTGAGGTTCAGATGAGACATCAGAAGGAATTTCATCACTGAAAGGGTGGTTTAAGCACTGGAATGGGCTGCCCAGGGAGGTAGTGGAGTCACCATGCCTGGAAATGTTCAAGAAATGACTGGACATGGCACTTAGTGCTAAGATTTATCTGGAATGGTGGTGTTTGGTCAAAGGTTAGACTCTGTATCTTGGAGGTCTTTTCCATCCATAATGATTATTGCCAGCTCATCTCCAGCCTCTCATCCACCAGCACACCAAGTCCTTTTCGGCAGGGCTGCTCTCTATCCCTTCATCCCCCAGCCTGTATTGATAGTAGATTTGCCCACACCAGGAGCAGCAGCTTGCACTTGGTCTTGTTAAACTCCATGAGGTTCCCATGGGTGCATTTCTTGAGTTTGTCCAGGTCCCTCTGGATGGCAACATGTCTTTCAGGCATGTAAACTGCACTACTCAGTTCAGTGTTATCTGCGAAGTTGCTGAGGGTGTACCAAAGGAGACCCCTTGTCACTGATGCCCGTTGGGCTCTGAGTCATTGGCCTTTACCCTCTGGATGTGACCATCCAATCAGCTCCTTATCCACCAAACCATCCACCAATCAAATCCAACTCTCACAAATTTAGAGAGAAGGATGTTGTCGGGGACTGTGTCAAAGGCATTACAGAAGTCCAGACAGATGACATTTGTAGCACCTCCCATGTTCACTGATGCATTTACTCCATTTTAGAAGGCCACTATGTTGGCCAGGCAGGACTTACCCTTGGTGAAGCTGTCCTGGTTGTCTTGAATCTCATCCCTTAACGGCTCAAAGTAAAATTTTTACGCCTGAGTAAAGCGGAATAAGAAAAATTTCTTCAAAAATTAAAAGTTATACAGATAGTGTATGCTTTTTTTTTCTCTTTTCTTTTAATTTTTTTCTCCCAGTATTCATTAAACCTAATCAGAGTGGGACACAGGAGAAATATTAAAATTCTAATGCCCAGTTGCAGTTTTGTCTGTAAAAGGTTTATACATTCCTAGCATTAATTAAGAATAGCTTTCATATATCGAAAGGAAAAATGTTACTCCAAATTTGTGTTTAACAATCCCAGCCAGATACACAAGATTTAACTCTCCTGTTAACAATGTTCAAATTAGAAGATAAACTTTTCTGATTATATATATTATGTATATCCATTATATTATATAATGGATTTAATGTATTTATATTTTTAAATATTAGAAGAAAATATTTGCTCTTCTCTGAACAGTGTTAGCCTTTGGAGTGTGTCTACATCTGCACCAGACAGATATCTAAAAATGCACTGGGTAAATAGAGAAATCATTTAATCATACAAAACTCTGGACCAACAAAGGGAGTTATAATATCCTTTGCTAAAACAAGGCAAAAAATGTTTTATGCTAGATTGAAAGATATTCCATTGGAATCCACGAAATTAAAATTTTAGCCTTTTGAAAAGGGCATTCAGTGCAGAACTTCAGCTATCTACTTAATTTTTCAAAGCTCAGTCTCTGAAGAAAAACCTACCAGCCTATTAAAAAAAAAAAAAAAGCCTTCATTCTATGATTCTGTTAGATATCCACTCTACACTTAGACATAATTATTCATAGATTTGAATAACAGCTTTGTGCACTGTCTTTAGGGGGGTTGTGTCTACAGAGGATAGCTGACTTCTATTAGTAATTTCTAATTTAATTTCTATAATGAACTAAACAAATGAGAATTCCACACATGAATAATACATATTCCAAGTAAAACCCTATCTCTACTCTCATAAAAGCAGCAGCCAATCACTCTTTTCTTCTCCCTCCTTCCCATCTCTTCCAGGTAAAATTATATTTGAATAATATATTATTTATGGCTGAGGCAAAAATAATTTTAAAAGTTTTTGTAAAATTAATAAATTAAATACTGGTTTATTTTCACAGCCTATAGCAAAAATGAAAAAAAAAATCGCAGGGTTTTATAAATATCTACAAAGAAAATATCATTGAAATTCAGGTCTTGTTGACATTGGCAGACTTCTGCCTAAAGAACCAAGTACATATCTGGACCTTATACATAGCTATAAACCACATTTTAAGATACAGTAACCAGAGTAATCTGACCTGAATTTAGAAAAAAAAAAAAAAAGCTTAGAAACTTAAGTTAATATGCAGTTCTAGCTTTCTCAGGTCTCAATATTTTTTACCACTCTCCAGAAATCCACCACTCTTTAAGCTTGTTTGTTCAAGATATTCTGTCAAATATCAATTCTGATTTTTAAAAGTATATCTCTCAGAAATACAGAGTAAAGACTGAAAATATACATTCAATTTAATTTCATAACAAATGGACCCAAGTCCTAATATACCTTTAACATATAGATGAATTCCTACAAATAAATCATTTTTGTATTCCAAATGTTTCTTATTGCACTTTTTAGTTCTTAAAATGGGTATTCATCAAAATCAGTAATATTTTTACAATTTTCCAGCCTTTATCTCTCTCTGTTTTCAGCTATTGTCACGGTCTTTAGGACAAAAGTCATTAGTTTGGTGATCAAATTATTGAGAGATTATACATCTACACTTTTCTTCTCTGAACATAAAAAATTTGATCTTGCAAAGGTAGCTTTCTTCAAATCACGTCATGCCAGTAAGCAGTCTGGTCCTATTCAAAGCCAGTTTCTGAAAACTCCAGTTTCAGACAGATTTTTGAGACTATACCTATAAATCATGTCTGCATAGTCATGTCTATGCCACTTTTTTGTGTCCTGTGATTCAATTTCATATTCATCAATCACATACTGAAGGGGCTTGCAAGTTCCCAGCAAGCAAGGAAGCTGGATAGCACATGTTATGGGTGTGGAAGAAAACAGTTTCATAACCAAGGGGGATTAAAGAGTAAGCCCCTGTTCTAGGGTGACAGCCCCATAAATCAAGTGAAAAAAAATTCACTAATTAAATTTTGCATGTTCTGGTTCTGGGGAGTGAGTGTGTGGTATTTTCATTAATAGATAAACCCCAGATTTTAAAGAAAAGTATGGCACTTCTGACCATTAACTGCTATATGAGACATTATAAATTCAGCAGTAAACAGTAACAGAAGGTATGGAATATACTTCTATGTAGAGAAATCTTATTTAACTCTCATTTGTCACTTTTTTAAAATGTTAAATGTATAATTCTAGTGATTAATAGCCTGTAAAAAAATCTGTATCTTAGGTGAACAATTACAGCACATCCACAGGATCACAAAATGGTTTGGGTTAGAACGGACATTCAAGATATTCTAGTTCCAACATCCCTGTTGGGGAGTCATTTCTAAGGGAAGTATCAGGGACATTTCTCATCAGACCAGGTTTCTTAAAGCTCTATCCAACCTAGTCTTAAACACTGCCATGGATGGAACATCCACAACTTCTCTGGGCAACCTGTTCCAGTGCCTCACCAACCTCACCATCAGTAAAGAATTTCTCCTCTATATGTAACATAAATTTCCCCTCTTTCAGTTTAAACCTACTACTTTTTGTCTGATCAGTACTGATCCTGATGAAGAGTCTTTCTCTGGCTCCCTTGTAAACCCCCATGAAGTACTGGATGGCTACTATGAGGTGTCCTCTTACTATCAGTTACAACATATTTGCTAAGGACCAAAACTATAGTCAGTATATGATAATTATATTTACCATTCTGACGAGGCATTAGGTAATTTACAAGACTGAGTGAAGATATAAAACTATATTAAAACTAATAAAACTATATTAACACTAAACATCTGGTAGTTGTTAGGAAACACACAACAAAGTAAATATTACATTTTCAAGTCAGAAGAGACTAGAACAGATCTTAAGATGTCGAAAAGTATTGAAAAAAATAGAAAAAAATCTTAGTTGAGCCAGTCATATTGTGCATCTATTCTTGTAAGGCTTAACATTTCAGTTTATTTACTGCTAGTAATTTTACTGGTTCAGTTTCTTTTGTGGAAAAAACCTAAGTAGTTTCACAGTATAAACATTTAACCTCTAAATAAGTAATCTCTCTCTACACTCCTACCCCACTTCTCTCTTCCAACTGTAATAGCAATGTTCAAGAAATATCTATCAGTGTAGACAGTTGGAAAGAAATTTTTAATGGCTTTATATATAACATAAAAATATTCATCACAATTTAAAGCACACCAAAAAAAAAAAAAAAAAAAAAAAAAAAAAAAAAAAAAAAAAAAAAAAAAAAAAAAAAAAAAAAAAAAAGGAAAAAAGAACAAAACATGGATAAACACTCGGCATTAGCTCTTACGTGGTCAATCATCAAGAGTTGGATTGAAAAGAGAAAGACTAACATCAGTGGAGGGACATGTGTTAGAAAAAGAAGGCTCCACTTTCTTCCAGATGTGATATTAAGAGAGAGACTTCCCATACATGAAAGTCCTACATGAAAAGAGGCGAATAAGAGAAGTCTGGCAGAATAAATCACTGAGGCAATGGCTGACTCATCAGTCTTGACTTCACAGGAGAGATGTCGTAAAAAATTCACTGACAACTGTTACTGCCTCACGTACTCAAACCATAAGAAACAAGCTTTTCCTACATTTAATGCTCAAGGTTCTACTTATACTATTGTAACAATGAAATGAAGTAAAATCAATCAAGCAGCCAGGGTCACACTACTGGCAGCAAAACAAGTACAGCCATTGTATTATTTCAGTGCCAACTCATAATGGTCTTAGCAGAACACAAGAAATACAGTCATTTTCTATGTTATTTTTGGAATTGGAAGCACATTTACGTATTACTTGAAGTACAATGGTTCATAAAATCTACAACTTGCTGTAGGGCAAACAAAGTTCAGTTCATGCAAAATTCAAGCTGTGAATATATATAGTGACAAATACACACTACTCAGTGTATCTACCACTACAGGCAATTCTCTGTCTGATCTTCAACCAAGAATTATGTAAGCTCAACATAGTCATAAAAGAGAATTAGCTTTCAGTATAATAAACTTTTATAAAATACAGGCTGTGTTTTCAGCTTTAGGATGGACAAATGTGCAAGGATCCTTTTCTGTTGGTATTTTAATTACAGAAAGCATCTTCTTCCCCAAGGTAATTAAAACACTTTCATATGCATTTCCAAGTATTTTTGACATAGGAAGCCTTTATTTTACTTAAAATTTTCCCAGTGAGAAGAAAATAATTCCTCAGTGAAAATGTATTTTAATGCTTCAAAAAACAAACCTTTCTCAGACTTTTTTGAGTTGAAATTGTTTTGGATTTGATTTCTATTATTAATACCTAGATATGGATTTGTTGCAGCAATTTTTGCTCATTCAGATAAAAGGGAGTCATTAGAATCTTATTTCAATGACTAGCAATCCTGGTGAAAATTCAGATCATCTCTGGTGATGCTTAATTGTCACAGGTATATTTATTGTAGCAGTCAAAGTAATATTGCCTAGAGGGCAATGCATCATAGGAAATAAATACAACAGAATTCTGACACTTCCAACTGCCACTCCAACAGGAGGAAGTGCAAAGTTAATTCTGAGTCTGCTTTATTCCTTTATTTTCTCTTTATCTCATGAGAAACATCTACCCTTGTAAACAGTTCCCTCTTCTTTGTAGAAAACAAAAATCTAAAGAAAAGCCAAAGCAATTACTAGTAACATTAGCATTTAAATCCAAAAACATTTATGAAATTTTCTTCTCTAAGGAAGAGTACATATGCTATACCACAGTGTTTTATCTTGAATTCCTTGCTTAAGTGTATGATGCTAGGTTCATACTACATGAATGCTTAGAACTTAAATCTACCACAATTCTAGACATTTTCTGAAAGACCATGTGTAGAAGAGAACAGATCTCCATTTCATGAGCATCTTCTCTAAAAAAAATCAATTTAAAAAATCATGATGTCTAAGAGAAACCAAATTATCAATCCCAACAAAAAGAACACCTTTTTTCTAAAAAATGTAGCTCAAATAATAAATTCACTCTAATTAAATCTTTGTTTAGAGATATTACAAAATTTTCTTCAAGCCTTTGAGAAAATATAAATTTGATTTCTACATCCGTAATCCGTACTAATGGGTGGTGTATTGATACCCATTATAGTTCTATGAATGATTGTTTCTTCATGCTCATTTAAGTACAAATTAATTTACATCTCAGTACATTGTTTATTAGATAGACATATTTATTAGATAGACATATAAATAGTCTATCTCCCAATCAGGTATTCCCAAATTATTTCCATTTCTCCAAAGGAAAATCACTAGCTTTCACAACAACCAAAAGATTGTTCATAAAGGCAACATTAATGTAACTGAACATTTACTTCCAGTAAAAAGTCTATTATCTACTGAGTCTTTTTCTTTGTGAAAACAGTTAATCTCTACTACCTTTAGCGCTACAAGAAATCATTGAATCTACACTGCCAAAGAGACAACTGATACTGCTCAAAAACCTACTCTGAATATTTGAAGTTGCATTTTTGGAGTAGGTATAATCTAAAACTAGATCTAAATACTGGCATGAGAAACATACTAAAGAGAGGGCATAGAACAAAAATAATATATAGGTGTTAAAGGAGACAAATATTTCAGTGGGTTTACAATCTCAAGATGGAGAAGCATCCCAAATAAAGCACTGAAAATCAAAAAGAAATTATGCAGATTATACTCTATCAGGTTCTATGATACAAAGTACTTTTTCTCTAGTGAGAAATTCACAGTCAAAGAGAGATTTGTGCACCTACTCTTTAATTCTTGTCCAGTTTACAATTCTGGTATCAAAAAGAAAGACACCTGGTATGCCCAGGTACCAGAATTAAAACTACATATGGATTATGAATTAAAACTGTATGGACTAGAAAGGGGTACACATTGCACGTTTCTGAAAAGACTTTGTACTTTATAATCGTTTCCATTCAAATCTTTAAGTATGACCTATTATATACATATGTAACATAATGTGATTAGACTTTAGAATATCTGCATTTGTTTAGAAAGGAGGTTTCTCACAACAAGTTTTAAGTCTATTATTTAGACTGGATATAATGAAGAATTTCTTTACAATGAAGTTGTTCAGACAGTGGAATGGCTGCCTAGGGATGTTCTGCATGCCCCACCACTGGAAGTGTTCAAGGGCGAGTTAGATGGTGCTCTGAGCAACCCACTCTAGTGAAAGATGTCTCTGCCTATGGCAGCAGGGTTAGACTAAATGAGCCTTGAAGGTCCTTGCCAACACAAACCATTTGATGATTCTGTAGATTTATGTTTACTACAGTCCCGTTATCTACTTATTATGGTACTCTGGATACAATCCCTTTCTTACTATGCATACTTCTGAAAACTACAGAGCCTTAATCAGTTTTTCCTATATTGTAAACCAGGCAAATCTGATTTTACAATAAAATATCAGTTAGTGCTTCATGGTAGGTTTTATATAGAAACTGGGGCAGAAAGTTTAGCATGCACAGTAGACAGAGAATATCTATTCCACTCATGCTGGACAACATCTACTTTTCTGTGTTATTTGATACATGGAGAATACTTGTGCCTTTTACTCCAAGCATTTTGTAGTTGAGAGAAAAATAGGATAATTATTTTTCTGTTCAGAAATACCAGCAGAAGAGTAAGAAAGCTAGCACTACAAAGAAAACAACACCTTAATCAGATATTATTTTTATTTTTGAAAATAGTGTATCAGCTGACCTGACACCATAAACAGTAATAATTTTATGCAGTTTCACGAGCAACATTAATGTGTTTATTGTTCTAAAAGTTCAATAATTAATTATCAAAAAAAATTATGAATGCCCTTCTTGTAGAGTCACATTATAGAACTATCCAGGGAATATTAAATGTTTCGAGACACAAATGGATAGCAGAAGATACTGAAACTTACACAGAAGACAAGGTGGAATTTACGGATGGCCAAACTGAATAAAATAATGGCATATATAATGCAATTATACAATAATCTTCCCAAGTCAGATTAAAACAGCATGAGCTTGATTAGGGAATGAAAATAAAGACCATAGTACTCAGGTTGGGGACAACAGCTCTAGTAAGAAAGCTAGAAATAGCTTTTTTTTTTTTTTTTAATAGAAAGCTATTAAATAGGAAAGATTCTGTTTTCAAATTTTACTTCACCACTACTACATTCTTCCAGTGAGCCATTGTTTGGTAGAGGGGGCCTTAATTTTCTGTCAGAAAATGCCTAGGCAACTAGCAAATCTATTCATATCATAATGTGCAATCACCTCTCCATAAGAAATTCCAAAGAAAATGTATGTTTTCCCAGCATGGTGCCTCCATTAGTACATTCAACCACCTAGTGAAATCAGAAGACTTAATTCTGTTCCATTACTGGCTGTTGAAGGTCTCATATCTAATCTTGACCTATTTAATGGCTCACACTCACTCAGAAAAAAATTTTTCTCCCTTTTTTGCCTTCCCACAGGGCACTACTTGAATGGACTAAATCACAAATAGATGTAGGTAAATAATATTATCTTGCTCGCTAGAGACCTCCAGGTCATATGAAGTTGATAGACTAGTGCTAGGATATATATGGGTGTTTGGGGTTTTTTTTTTCCTTTTATTGTTTTTGCTTTTATTTGGTTTGGGTTTGTTGTGGGTTTGTTTGGTAAAAATAAAAAAACAACCAACTCTTGTATTTTTGTTGCTGTCCAGACAATGAAAAGATATATTGAAAAACTAGCATCAAAATAAATTGACCCATGCAGTTCTGCTTCTGCAGAGCAGTCCCTGCTAATCTGAAAATTCTAAGGAACTTCATAAACATTTTTAGTACTCTATACAATTAGGGAGTTATCAACCCCAAAGTACTGGGGGTCTGTCTACTTTTCTGACATACAACACTGCTATTTATTTTAAGAATTCAAACCTACTTCCTCCCTCTTTCCATCCCTATCAAGAACTAAACTGTTCAGATTTACAGAATGCAACATGGAGATAGTTTTGTCAAGTCTCTGCAAAATACTCTCAGGTTGATCTGAACAGGTAAGGAGTGACAGTCTTCACTAAATGTCATCAGGAAGAAAGCAGTGTAGAGTGACATAGTTCTTGATATGGCTATTAATTTTGCTAACTGAGCCCTAGCCAAACAGATGAATTGTTAAGAAGTTCCTTCAGGGGAGTAAAATCTACAAGAGTTCACAACAATGACAACACACTCTTGGATAGGTTGAGAGAGTTCTGACAACGGACATTCTGTGACCAGCCTTAAAAGCAGCAATGTTCTTGTGCTTTAGGCACAAAACAAGTAATGCTATTTACTTAAAGATTCTACTGTACTCTTAGTGTATTTTCAGTTATTTTGTCAAAATACATCACCACCTTGGTGTGCATGTAATAACTGATTCAAGATAGGACACCAAGGTAATATAGTTCATATTAAATAGCATTTCCTTACAGATTCAGGCAAGGCAGATTAGAACAGTAAAGGCAATTTCAAATGTCAAAGAACAATAAAATAAAAACTGTGGAGAGATCTGTATGTGCAAAACTCACATACAACAGAAAGGAATAATTTCTTCTAAGTTCGGCCACTTAAAATGGCCAGTCAATCATCTAGGTTCCCTATAGACTTCTCTTCAGTAATACAGTCTATGCAGCTGTTTTAGGAAAATTTTCTCTATTTTTCCTGTACTGACTGAAAAGGTAATATAAGCAATTACAGGACATTTGAATTTGACGTGGATTAAGTTAGGAGAGGCAAATTCCACACATACTGTTTAGGCATCTTCTTCATTAGGAGATATGTATGTACAGTTCGCTCTGAAGCACAGGCAAAGGATATTAAATTTGCTCTCTGGGCAGTTTATCTGCAAACATAAACAAATGAAGCCTAAGACATGGCTGCCACCATTAAAGAATATGTCTGAATATGCCAAGTCACTGCTGAAAAACTTAGCAGACCACTAGTCTTTCCTAGGAAGGTTCTACATGATTTGCCACCAAGCTTTCTGGAAGGTTGCCAATTCAACAGCTGCAAAAAGGAGACAGGCACATTGACCTATGCCTGTGCAGCACAGACAAGCTGAATTCATGATTCTCTTCATATTAAAATACAGCAAACCAGTCATGTTCTGACCAAAACCTGGAATTGTTAGGTTTCTCATTGTTTCTTTTAATGGTGTGCTCACTATTTTAAATGCTTGGACCCTTTTCAATTCTCAGCATTTTTAAAGTTTATTTGTTTAGGACATAATAATGTCTGTGTGAATTGATAGCCTTAATGATCACCAATTTTGACTTTCTTAGAAAGCTCACCAACATGCCTTGTAAACTTCTAGCAAAAGCACGTTTTAGGGGCTTCTAGGAGAGATACAGCTATCACTGTATTGTTTCTTTTACTGAATGTGTTTACTGAGTATTTAGGCATTAGCATTAGTCTGATAATATCTTGACTGATATATTCTAACACACTTTCTGTGATATTGTGTAAGCTTAAAAATTGTATTTGAGACCACACTATATTAGATGAGGTTTTCTTGGAATTTGAAAAATGTACATGTCCCTTAACATTAAAATTAATAAAACCTGCATGAAGCAATGCAGATACTTCCCCCAAAAGAGAAGGGTAATTTCTAGAAGAAAATTAACCACTGGCACTCTGGTTTACAAACTATATTGCATGTGTGTGATCAAGCTACAATTCATCAGTTGTCAATTTCATGACTCTTAACTGCTGTTCTTTATGAAGAGGCTCCCTCAGATCTAAAAGTGCTCTTCAAAGATACTGGAGATTAACCTCTCAGAGAACAGCCATGGTTGTTGAATATAAAATAAAGATCACAAGGCAATTCAAGATGGAGAGACCACAGGACTTCCCTAGTCCAACATCTTGCACCTTTTGCATTGTTTCCATGTCCCTTCTAGGAATAGACACCTTGCTCAGAACTTTATCAGGTTTTGAAAACCTGCATGGATGGAGACTACAACAACCTCTCTCAGCAATCCTTTCCACTGCTTTACTTCTCTTACACTGAAAACATTTTTCCTTAAATGCAGTCAAAATCTCTCTCCCTTCAGTTCATGATTTTGCTCTCCTGCTTATGCCATGCACTACTGGGAATATCTTGGCTCTGTCTTCTTGATAATCTCCCCACAGATGTTAGGGGTAAGCTGTTAGGTCCTTAAGAGGACTTTCTTTCCCCAGACTTTTCCCTCGACCTCTCGTCATTGCACAAGTGCTCAAACCCCTCAGTTCTGACAATCTTGCTTACTGCTAATTTATATTCCCAGAAAAAGACCTTCAATATTTTTCTTTAACCAATATGATACCTGGTGTTCAGATAGTAAAGAGTCTCTCCTGATGGTGCTTTATCTCCCACTGCTCTACTGATGGATTTTCTCCCTTGATCTTACTTGAAAATCAATACAGGCCCCTGACACTCAGATTCCATCCAACAGCATTGAATAAATTCAATGTAGAGCATACAACCATTCAACTCAGGAAAGATCTTTAACACCAACACGTCCAGCCACTAAACTATGTTCCTTAACACCAGATTTACATTTTTAAATACCGCCAGGTATGGTGACTCAACCACTTCCCTCTGAAGCCTCTTCCAATGTTTATTTTCTGCTTATTCTAACGCTATTTTCTGACCAAACGTAAAAGGAACATGTACTTGTATCCATAAGATAAAGAAAACCAAACACACACATATATATATGTATATAAAACTCACTGATATATTTGTATATAAAATTCACTGATTTTCTACCAATGTGTTTTTTCTGATTTTTTAACATCCAAACTAAACTTCAGTAGGCATGCACTTTACTATGGCGTTCCACACTTCACAGTTTAAATATTCATCCCTCACTTGTATATTTCCAAGTATATCCCATTTGAGTTTTGTTGAGCTTTTATTTTTAGGAATGAACCCTAAATAATAATCTGATTTTATCAAGTTCAGAGTAACTTCTATATAATTAACAAATAATTCAATTTTTAAACTAACGCAGCTGATTTTGTTAAATGAACACACGTATAACCTTATGTGGGTGCAGAAAATAATGCAGTTCTCATATTTTCATCTTTCTCCAGACAAATTGTATCCATAATTTACTTCTTTTTACAGTAATTTAAAAATGTCCTTTTAAATACTAATACAATTTTTTCCTTGCTAAATAAAGTATTTTTTCTTAACTAGAGCTTTATGTTCAGCTTTGCAAAGCTACTTGTACAAACATTAAAAGAAGAATATTCAACTTTAAAAAATAAGTTTGTGCTATTATTTTCCTAGTTAATTTCCAAACTGTGGGAAATCTAGGCTAATCAAAATCATTAAGCACATCTTTGCTTTAGATAATGATATGATGACCTAACCGTGCCGCTGAGGACCTTACATGAATGACAGCAGTCATTGAATAGAAAGTGGTATGTCAGTATTTAAGTTTCTATATTCAACTAGATGTTGAAAGCAAATTTAACCAACTCAATTTATCATGCAATCTAAGAAATAGTGCAAAGATGACATAATCAAAGAAGCCAGTACTGGTTAGAATCTTCATGAATGAGGAGCAGCCTTGCTGAAAGGGACTTGGAGGTCCTTGTGGACAAGTAGCTGAAGATGAGCCATCCACAAGAATTTGTAGTAGCAGAGGAAAACTGGATCCTGGGCTGCATTCACAGGATCATTACTAACAGAGATAGAGATGTGATCATCCTGCTCTACTCGATATCTGTCAGGCTGCATCTGAAGTACCCTGTCCAGTTATGATCCCCATAATTAAAAATGTAAAAAAGACTCAAGCACAATGGATAGAGTCCAAAGGATCACCACAAAAATGATCAGAAGACTGGAAGCCTGCACTCTGAGGGAAGACTGAAGGAGTTAGGTCTTTTCTCCCTGGAGAAGGGAAGGCTTAGGAGGGATCTCATCACAGTGTTTCAGTACTAAAGGGGCAGCTACAAAGAGGACAGAGACTCTTTCTTGGCAAAGACCCAGATGAGGAGGACAAAGAACAATGGGTAGAAGATACACTGGAAGAGGCTTCATCTTGAGAAAGAATTTGTTTACAGTAAGAGCAATCAAGGGAACAACTTTCCCAGGGATATGAAGTTCTCATCACTGAAGATTTTCAAGACACAGTTGGACAGAGCACATCTTAGCTCCCTTTCCCAGGAAAAGTTAGACAAGATATTTCAAGGTCCCTTCAAACCTGGGCTGTTCAGTGATTCTACAAAATTCGTCATCGGCCAAAAGGTGTCTATAGGTTTCCAATTTTTCTCAAAGGAGTATGGAATAGACGAGTCAGGAAATATTGTGGACATCATCTTCTAAATTAGTATATCAACTTCATGAAATAACTGGCCAGCAGTCCTCCAGCTGCAAAGCTGATGTTCCCTGACTTCAATTCTAGATGCACACTACTGCAAAAATGTCTACTCATGAGGACCTACTTCCAGCACTCATGGTAAGATGAATCCCACTGTGTGAAGGATCCAAAGGACTATAACAGAAATAATGAGCACTGTAACAAAACAAACAAACAAACAAACAAAAAAAAGTTTTTTTTATTTTTTTAATTATAATTTGAAGATTAACATGCAAAAAAAATGCTTATTTTCAAGAATCTTGTAATAATCTTATCCTTTAAATAAAGAGTTATTTTTATTTGGATTCTACCCACAATTTTACTCAAACTTTGGCATTGCATCAGAATAACCATCCTGAATTTTAAGCAAATAGAAGGTAAAGAAATCCAAAGTAGTCTAAGGCAATCTAAAATCTCATGCTTTTTCTTTTATGTAGACAACACTGAAAACAATCATGTCATCAGGCATCCATAATTTGAAAAATGGTGTTTTCTGAACTATGTCTGCTATCATGAAAACACTAAAAAAATCATTCCTTGTGATCAGAAATACCTTGAAATTGTCTTTCTTTCCTCAAAATATGAAAGTGAAGAGGTGCAACAAAGTAACTTACATAAAACTTTTTTTTATGAGTGACCTTTGAAGTCCCATTTAAACAAATTATATACTTCACATTAGGTGTCAAAGTAGTCCACTTGACTTCAGCAGAACTACTTGACAAGGTTTGCATTGCTTTTTCAGCAAAAAACCACAGCGAACATTTTGTTGAACTGAGGCCTCAATCAACAGCTCAATGAATAGACAGAATGGTTAACACATCCATTGTTAAATATGGCAAACAGATAAAGTGAGATTTTGTTTTTATAAGCAATATATATAGAAACCTCATGCATAGAATATACTTTACAAAATAATGCCTTCCCAGTAGCATTTCACCACAAGGCTTGAACAAATTATACTACAGGATCAAAATAAGGAAATTCTGAACTTTTAGTATTTATTTCCAGGAAATTGCAGAGATTCTCATCGCCTGAATTAGGTTACAGCATTATCACTAGTATTAAAATACTGTGCATATACTCAGGCCTTAGTAAGTGGGAGCATTAAATCTGAAATCTCTGTTTCACAGCATCATGACACTTAATTCTCTTTAGTGCATCCAGTATATGTTTCTCACCTATCTCTTAAGCTCAGTCACTTGGGAAAGTAGAGGCCTCATGTTCACAGAGAAACTATATAAATTAAAGCATGTTCATTTTGTTTCCAGCCTGACATAAAGGTATTCTCATGAAAATTTGGGTGGAGGCTTGAATTTTCCTAGGCACTGTTTAACAGCTCTGTATGTGTGTTTGTGGCAGTTGTACTCCCTCTAGACTCCTTAAGTGGAAAGTACATTGACTGCTACAGTTCTACTTAAGGCTTGACTATGTCAAGCACATAGCATAATGTGAAATATGAAGAAGAGACAAAACATTCACCAAAGGTGGGCAGACATGAATTTGGACTTTTAGGAGGCCTTTAGTCTTCTGAAGGGCCAGAAGGGTGGAGGCCAAGCAAAATATGCTGTGAATCTCTAATGTTCTAAAATGGAGTCCATGATGTTCTGGACAGGAAATAATGTTATCCCTTAGGAAAATTTATTTAAGAAATAACTACATATCTGGTTTTTATAATAAAGTCCCCATGAAGTCAATATGTACTATTTGAACCTCCTAAAAAGCAGAAAGTGTGCTATGACTTGAGATAAGCAAAAATTAGGGGAAGTAATATCTCTTATCAGTGATAAATTCATAAATATCTGGAAATTGGGAAAAAAAAAAAGAAAAAGGCAAAAATTCAAGCAGATACACTCACAGGTCTTCAGCAGAGAATGTAGTATCCCTAGAAACTTGTTTATTTCCACCAGCTATGCCAACTAGTCCAGTAATTAACAAGTATTAATTGGTAAGAGACGGAAAGAGCATATTCTTGGTTTTAATATACCAGAAGCATATAATGAAGGAAGACTGTTCCACCCACCAAACAACATCCGAAACAACACCAGAATATTCAGAGACAACACCAGAATATTCAGAGACAAATATTTACATATGATTTTCACTCTTTTCCTCTCCATTGCAGTATGTAGTATTTAATACTCCATTTTAAATAAAAATTTAAAAGCTCTTCTTCTGCTTACCCTATCTCAGCCAGGAATGCATGTAGCATACTAAAGGTTACCCAAATTACCCACAGGCTGATTTCCAAAGGATGAGGATTGTACCCAGAACATACTTCTAAGTGTCTCTATCAAGTGTATTACGTTGCCAGTCCTAACTGGCAGTGCCGTTGTGAAGCTGATAAGTACACAATAAAGGCTAAATTGATGGTCCCGTTTCTCCACAAATTACATTATTTACATTGCTGCTTAACCTAGCATGCCTACACTGTCACCATTCCATATTCTACAATGGTAGCCATAATGATTCCTAGATAATGATAATTCCTGCAGGTAAGTCCACTGATTATCAGTTCTAGTTATGATGCCCCTCAAGGCAAGTTCTGAAAATAACAGCAAAGAAAGAGAATGAAAGAAATCTTTCTTTTGGTTCACTTTTCTGGAAAATTGACAATAAACATAGTATATACATAAACCATTAAAATGTTTTTCAAAATGCATATCCTAAGAAAAATGTTTTCATAGTATAATGGAATTTCTTAGATTGGAAAAGACCTTTAACATCATCCAATAATTAACCCAGCACTGCCAATTCCACCACTAAGCCACGTCCCAAAGTGCCACATTTACAAGACTTTTAAATGCCTCCAGGGATGGTGTTTCCACCACTTCTCTAAGCAGGCTGTTCCATTGCTTGATCACCCTCTCTGGGAAGAAATTTTTTCACATACGCAACCTAGACATCTCCTGGGATGACTTGAAGCCATTTCCTCTTGTTCTGTCGCTTGTTACTTGGCAGAAGAGACCAACACCCACCTGTCTACAACCTCCTTTCAGGCGGTTGTAGAGAGCAATAAGGTCTCCCCTGAGCCTCTTTTCCTCCAGGCTAAACAGCTCCAGCTCCCTCATACAATCCTCATAAAACTTGTGCTCCAGACCCTTTGCCAGCTTCATTGCCCTTCTTTAGAAACATAATCTTTGACAGATTACAGTTTCTTAATTGCAGTCCTAAGACTAAATTTCATGCTGTGCAGACATGTGCATATTTCCTGAGAAAAGGCACTCGAGTGCCTATCTCAAAAAACAACCTGTGCTTCAGTTACTCTTCTACACTGTGTAGGAGATCCTGCAGGTTGCACAAGCTCTGCCATTTCTCTGCTTGCTGTCACACTGAGTTCCCTCTATTGCTTCGTAAAGAAGCAGCAGCATGCAGACTGCTAACATGAAAGCGTGATATGAATCAATGGTAGTCTTAGTATATTTATAAATACATACATGCATACATCCTCAAAACACATCTGGAAGAATTCAATGAAATCTGCCATAGAAGAAGCAATTTCTGCTAAATGCTATACAGCACTTGGACATAGCTATCCTTTTGGATAGGATGAGAGGTTTCTCATCTATCCTGGTTTTAAAATTCTAAAAGTTACTGTGTACAGTACTCACATATTAAATAATGCAATTAATTCCCAAAATAGCTGACAAATCATTTCTAAAACATCTTACAGCATGAAATCCTGTATAGTCCCTAAACTCACAAAATTAACTGTGCCTAGGGGAGGTTCTTAGCTTGTAATGCAGTAATGAGTAATTGTCTAGTATTTCCTTTGAAGTACACATTTGCTGCTACACTGTTACTAAACAAATCTCATCAGCAAATCCAGTAAATTCTTTTAGCTAAAGGGATAATTATAAAGCTGTCTACATAAGAAGATGTCCTCTTTGAAGCTCTAAATCAGAATCCAGGACTGTATTTCCGTAACAAGTATTTACTTCTCTTTTTATTGATCTTTTCACCCTCAGGAACCTTAACAGCACCTTCTTCTCATCAAATTCTCCTGTCCAGTCACAGTGCCTGATAGCAGTTACTAAATTATTATTTAAGTAGTTATTCCAAATACAAATGTTATTTCCATATTGTCATGTGCAAATAAGAGATTGAAGTTTCACAAATATCTTTTTACCATTAGGAAAACGAAATTACTAATTTTCATCAAAATATTCAATAGTTTTTGTACTGTCACTGAAAATACTAACATCAAGGACAAATAAAGTCAGACAAGTTCCAGAAAGAAAACCCTGAACTACACCATAATTCATTTTCTTCCTTTATTATGAATGCAAAAAAAATGGGTTTTGGTGACCACAGATCAGAAACCATTAAAGTAATGTAGAAAAATATTAGCTTAAAAATATATTGAACTAAATATTAAAAATAATAATAATGCTAATAGAGTATATTTCCAGTTTTGCATCTCCTTGATTTCTTGAGTCAGTAATTAAGAGCATCATTTTAACTCTATTTGGTTAAATTTTAGTACCTAAACTTATCACTTCACTTTTTTTAGTCATGCTTTTCCTTGGCTAGTGTTGTTTACCTAAACCTTGATTAAAATGGATTGGCAACTGCTAGATTAATATTACTGGGATGTGAGGGGGTGGGGTTAATTTTGTTTTGGATGGTTGGATTGGGTTTCTGTTTGGGGTTTTTTGTTGTTGTTTGCTTTTTTTTAAGTAGAGCAAAGAACCTGGAAAATTTACACTTAGCTTTCAGAGCAGCATAACGGCACCCTCAGTATTATTTATGTTCAATTATCTGACATGGGAGTTATTTGTTTCCTTCATGGAAAACATCATTAAGCCTCGGTTATATCATGATAGAAGAACTAAACCCTGTTTTGTAAATTCTGAATTTTTGTTTCAGATAATTCTTTCAACTTCAGGTGTCCTGGTTTCAGTGCCATTTCTCTCAGTCTTTCCAAACTTTATAGTGCAAAAAGAAGGTACCCTTTCCAACACTGGTAGTTTAACCAAGCTAATTTAACCAAAAATAAGCCAGAGAAATCTGTTGATTAATGTGCTCTTTCACCTGATTACAGGGGGCCATTTAACATGGTCTTTGTGCATTGGTCCAATTCCTCATAAGGTTTTAGGGTTTTTAAACACATTGATTTATTGCAACTGAAAATGCATCATCATTGTCCATCTATACTCACTGTTTGACCATTTTTTTAGCAATTCTTTGGCTTGACCTTGGATTCAGCAAAACTTTTGAGAATATTAAACTAACATACCCACAAAGCTAAGAAAGAGAACATTCAGATAAATTAGATTTTACAAAACAGTCATAAGGTTTAGACATAGAGAGGTTCCTTACTGGAAGCTTTCTTGCAATCAGGGGAAAAAGAGAACAAACAAAGAATATATTATATAAATGCATCCCCCCAGTCTTTAGGTGTGCAAATATGGAGAGCTAATTAGGGAAACATATCTACACATTTACAAATCCAACAACATCCTCTCTTTCATTTCCATTCTCAAATACCAAAGGAATTGTAACTTCAGGATTTTTACTGTATCCCCTAAAATGGCTAGTTTCAAAATGAATTTCCTAGGCAGCTCTGTGAGTAAATGCTTTGTACATTTCTTCAATTAAGGAAAATTTATGGAGGTATTAGAATCTCTCCTCATGATCTTTGCATCTTCTTTGCAGTTGCATACTTAAAGAAAACACCATTGAATCTATTTTACTTATCTAAGGAAGTCTATACACCAGCTTTAAAAATTTCAAGACTTTATGAATAAAATTTCATCTCCCATTTTTTGAAGCAAAGTAAAATCCCATGCACAGAAATGAATGATACATTCATTCAGTATATGCAAAAAAATTCTAGCATTTTGCCAAGAGTATTTAATATCATTCTAAATTTCAGGGGTGTTTTTCAATGATCATTTTCTTTTACTAAGAGGTTAAAAAAAAAAAAAGGCAAAAATAATTAGGAGTGAAAAGAGAAAATGCTCAACTAAATAATGCTCCATTTCGCCAGGCAGTACACAAAATGCATCAGCTGCAAACTGTGATTTTTCTGGGGTAAACACCTAAATATTGACCTTGGATCTTGCATTCAAGAAGTGCCACAGTGCTTCTCTGCACCTCCCATATATAGCTACTAAAGTGGGCATTAAGGAATAGAATTAATAGTTAGAATAGAAAAAAAAAGAACACTCTTTTCTATATAAGAAGAAAGCAGAGAGCTGAATTGGATGATAGGCAAAAGCAATTAGTAAGGAAAACTTTATGTTAATTAAGCAGCAGGGCTTGTTAGGTCATCTTAATTATGCATGCTAAATTCTGACTTGAGGCACAGAAAATTGTGAAGATTAATAGTTGAAGAGCAAAAGAATTCTGAACTCATAACACTTTATTTATGCTCTATTTTGCTTGGTGTGAATCATGGTTGTCATATATAAATGTGGAAGTGTATTTATGCTCAGGGTTTTGTGGGTTTTTTCTTCTTTCTGTGTAATACTTGTACAGACTCAATAAGTGAAGCATACCAAAATAAAGTTTTTTTAAAATAGTATGTTGCCCGTCTGTTTTCCAGAATATTTTTCTACTTATACAGTACAGATGCCAATATTGTTAGAACTTAAAAATATTGTCATAATAATTAAGCATAATTTTTCCCTTTTGCAGGAAATTTCAGAATTGATTTTTTACTCCAGGCTTAAATAAGAATGAACCCCTGCAAATCTAAACTTTTTAAGAAAAAATAGACAGCTGAAGTTACACTAACTAAATATTGTTATTTCATTATGGTATGTTTGGGGTTTTTATTAACTTATAAAAGTTATCATAATCAGAAGAAATCATAAACTTGTTGAAAAATAGTGTGTTTTTATTCATGCCAAGTCATTCTGTTCAAGGGGTTGCTAAGTACCCATCACTTTCAAATTTCAGAATTCAGTGTAAAGTTGGTGGAAAATACCAGTAATAAGTATATCATATACCAGAGAATGGTTTAAAGAGCTTTAATCTAGTTAGAAATTGGTTAATACTGGGATAACACAAGGTTCAAATGCTAACAACCCACCCTGCCCAGAGTCTAACTTTCTAAAAGTGCTTTTTGAACTGCTAACAAGTAAGAATAGGTGATGAGAAACAAGGAAATGCATGAATGAATCAATGTTTGCCCATTTCATTTTGGCACAGTAGTCATTCTGGATTTTACTCAGAAAAATGTAAGTCAAATTTAAAAAAAACCTCGCTTATATGCATTGCTGAATTAAGTCAGAAAGTGCAGGATCAAATGAGAATTAATTTTAAAGTTTTCCTAGGCTGAAAAAAACCTCCCAGATTTGGATTTAAAATGGACAAAAATGCATTTTTTGTTTCCTTTGGCTTTTTCCACTCAAGTAACAAGAAGAAACAAGAAGACAAGAAATAGATACTGAAATGTTAGATACAGTTAATTCCACTAGCAAGAAAGGTAAGGTATTGCAGTTTGATCTTTGATTCTTCGTTTCTTCCGCAATTTTCTAAAGGTATGGTTTATTACCTCTGGCAAAATTGTTACTGTATAAATTCCTGTAATTTTATTATAAGAAACAACAGCCACGGCATGTCCCATTTTCATATGATGTTTACTTTTATAGGCACTATATTTTCCTTATTCCTGGTTAGTAAGAGTATGATGATACAAAAAAAAAATGGTCAAAGTAAATACAAGACTGCTGAGAATACTTAAAATTAAAAGGAGATTACAAATTTAAGAAATAAATATAACTATTTAAGTAGCTCAATAAACTATACCATGTGTGCACATGCACACCTACATGAGTGTGTGACAGATAAAAGGATACAAATGCACTAGAATAGCAATACATTTTGATAATTATTTCTACATTATGAGGATAAGTATCATTTTGATTATCCTCAGACATTAAGAAATATGAAAGAACCATCAAATGCACAAATTAGGTCTGTAAGTATGTAAATGACGACAGAAAAATGTCTTCAATCAGAGTAGACCAGTGGGTCTTCCACTTCTATGTATCATATTAAAAGTACATTCACATTTTACTTTAATATAAATTAGTTTAGCCCTTAAAAGAAATAATTTTTATAAACATTTACACGAGCACTTTTATCTCAAGAAGACAGCGCAAAGTGTGAATAGTTTGAAAAAATACGGCAAGCAATTTTCAACATTTCTACAGATTTTGTGGAGCCACAGAAAAAACAAAGTCACTTGTACTGTAGTTACTCTCCTATATCATAGAATGCATTTATTTTCTTTGCTGTACCAATAAGTAAACATTTATTACTAGAATTATTCAATATGGTAGCACTGATAGTCTAACTTTTTTTTCCAAAATCCATACAAAGAAATCCTTAAGAAATCCTGAGAGTGAAATGTGACTGAAAATTTGATTTTGATCACTTTTCCTCTCAGGTGTGCTAAACCATCACCTTTTTCAGAGCTGTTCTGAGGAACAGCTTAGAAACAAAGGAAAAACTATCATAATTGAGCTCAATAGGATTCAGCAAATTTTATATCAACTTTTTATTCCATTAGGATACTAAAAGGTAAAATAATTAGGAGGAAAATTGTATACTGGTTAGAGAGTTATACAAGCCTACAGAAAGCAACAATTAATACCGGGAACTCTATGAATCATAAATAAGAAAAAGCAATGTCAGAATTACTTTGATGGTTCTGTCATAAGGGCAAAGTCAACATGGTGAAAAAATCTGGGGTAGAAGTACCTTACACAAACACCACTGGAGCTTAAAAACTTTGCAATTCGTAACTGCCTGTTTTTACACCACCAGAAAAGAGTTAATCTTCACTGAGGTCTCTAAATGCTTTAGATCAACTTCAGATTTTTATTTGGAACAACTTTTAGGTGTTTTAAACCTGATTAAATGGCATTTAGCTCTGTGGTTCAAGCTGAATGCACTCCCATTAAGCAGTCTTCTTGCTAATTTTTTCTGATTAAGCTGTAGCCATTATAAACCAGTGAAAATAAATCACATTTCCAGTCCAGCCCTGTCCAGATCAGTTAGAGTACTCCATAGTACCAATATCTGTGAAGAGTCTTTGATTTCCTAGTCCATTTTTGACTTTAAATATACATGAACAACAGTGACATGAAAGTCAGATTTTACACACTTAACTGATTTTACAACTTCCCTGGTAATAAGTCAATAAAACGGTTTATTTTATTCTGAGCACAGAAAGAACATTGCGCAATGACATCATGATTTGACTTTCCCTCACACTGTCCAAATGGACACTCTGTGGATGAGTTTTTGTATTTAAGGACCAGATCAAAAAATCTCTGTAAACTCGTAATGTTCGCCAAGATTATTAGCCCTTTAAATATAATTTAAATACTATCTGCATCTCTTAGGTATTTAAAATCCAGATAACCAAAGCTCTTTTAAATGCTTAATCCACAAAGAGAATTACCATAAAATATTCATCACATTTTGTATGAGCATTTTGTTCCACTTAGAGCAGAGAGGGCTCTTATGGGTCCAGAAGAGAAGCCACTATGTTTTTCATGCACTTTTTTATACTTTTCTATCCCGAGGCAAAGTGATGATGTAAAGTACAATTCTTACAGAATCATATAATAGCAATTATGGGGTTCTGCCTCACAACAGAAGATTTTCTGAGAAAAGCACCTTCTTTACAGTGCCACAGGAGATGAAAAACATGCAACTGGCCCACAGAACTCTATTCCAATATTTATTATTCCATTATTTTTCACCATGGTCCTATGTTCTTATAAAATAACTATCACTACTGATCTTGGTAAATATCCAAAGGTCTGAGATCAGTTACATCTTTGATCAGTACATAAAATATATAACTACAATGAATGAGAAGTAGTGATGCAAATTTTAAACTCAAAAAAAAAAAAAAAAAAACCTGAAAGTATTAATGCAAACAAGGCAGCATGAAACAATGACTTAGAGCAATAAGTAGCAGCTATATATAAACCAGATGCAGGCTTCACACAACTTTCAGATTTTGGGGTGCTCAATTGTTTGTTTGGAATTATTTAGAGAAATGAACACTTTAACTTTTAAACTATCGTGAAGCAATCTGTAAAGTGCAGTGCAAGGAAATTAGTAAACAAATTAAATTTAGAATGTTGCAAATCCTTATGTTCAAGACATTATATACAGTAAGTACATTAAAAAAAGGATTTTTCCCTAAAAAGGATAACTTTCTAGAAAACAATTAAACTAACTTGTTGAAATATTGATTGCAATTTAGCACCTAATAAGATCATTAAACCTTATCAGTAGAAAAAAAAAAGTTGATTAGATGTGTTATGTGGAATAATTAACACAATCTAGCACCTGATGTATTACTAAGATACCTGTCTTCAAGAAATAGAATTTTCTATTTTTCAAATTGAAGATGAAATGCCTAAAAAAAAAAAAAAGAAAAAACCAAAAAAACCACCTAACAATGACAACAACAACAAATTCCCAAAAAAGCCAAATAACAAAGCCAAACAAAACCCAGCTACCTAAATTACTAAGGGGTCAAAAAGTGGAAAATCTTTCAACACAGAAATTTGAAGACTAAAGCAGACCTAATGTAGGATATCTTTTAAACTAATTTCCTTCCTGACATTATAATTCAAGACTGAATTCCAACTAACGAGCAGAAACTCACCAAAACTTAGCAATGAAAGTTTGTTTGCAGGAATATAGCTGAGATTTATATGAACTGAAGTGAGGCCAAACACTAGTGGCAAAATGGAAGGGAAAAAATGAAAATAAACAACCAGATTAATTAATCAGTTGAATCTGAAAGCAGAGAAAGTACAAGAGAAAGTAATGATGTCCTGTTCATAATATTAATAAAATATTTTAAAACAAGATTTGTGTAAATATTAGAAAGTACACATTATTAATGAATTAATCTTAAATGAATAACACAGAAAATGTAGAGAAAGAGACAATTTTCATTCACTTGATTTTTTTCCCATAAAAAAATTTCACCAGCAAATTTGGGAAATTAGGTGAATTTGACATTTAGAATATGGCATTATAATTTGAAAAAAATACAGTACATGTAATTTTAAAAATAAAGTTAATATAGCCATGTATTCAATCGGCAAAATATTAACAGAAACATCACAGTTACTCTCTGACTCATGTTTATAATAATATTTGGGTACATACCCCTAAACACTTTTAATGACAAAAAGTTATATTTTATTTTATTAGCTTCGCAAACATATAAAAAAAGGAACCAAATACTGGTATTCATACCGTCATAAATCCATCCAGCAAACCTGAATCAGGCTTTGGTGGTGCTTGCAAGCGCTCCATAGACCACTTCTCAATGATAGATGACACCTGGGTGTTTTCTGTGTTTAGAATTCTGAATCCAGTCATATTTACACCACTGTACCGATAGGGTTCCACATCCAAGGCAAACAGGTCCTGAAAAAGTCACCATTGTATAAATTCTTTAATAAACTGCAATTGCTATTTCAATTGTTGGACCATCTCCCCAGATGAGAGCATGGTAATTTTTCAGTGCCATTTATGCTAGGAAGTGTGTTCTGCTTGTCTGGGGCCTGTGTCTGTGAACAAGCCACGTGGCTACCCTTATGGTGGGAGTAATCTCATTCTCAGAGGAAGAAAACCAGACTTTCAGGAAATGTTAATCCAATTACAGAACTGTATCTACTTAGCCTACCTTCTAGGTAGGCTAAAATACTACAGTAATTAATATCTAGAATTTTTCAATTTCTATATATTAATATTAATAGCTAGTTCTTGAACTTAACAGAAATTTTCAAAACCATCAAATAACAAAATAAACTGGACAAAAGTTTCCTTGAGCTTTCACTCTCGGTGAAACTTAAAAATGTTAATCTTAGGAGGATAAAATGGTGGAGGAGAGTAGGAAGGGTGTGGGGGTGGTGGTGAGCAGGGACAAGGAGAAACGTACATGGCTTTAAATATAATCAAAAGTATTTTTTCACTGTCATCAACATACTTCCAAATATGCACATTTCTTTGCTTAGGAATTCATCTTTTCAAAAATAGCTCTTGCCAATTTATATGTTTTCAGTATATCTGTATATGTGTCTGTACAGTTAGCCCTCAAATATACACAGGGGGAAATATAATTAATAAAAAGTAAACCAATTCATATTTTACCTCAAGAAAGTAAATTCAAGGTTATACTAGTGTTTTGATCAAATCCTAAGAAGCAATGTAGAAACAGTACTAGATTTCAGGAAACTTAGGTTTAAGATCAAGTTTTGACTGGGGGAAAAAAAGATGTAATCAAGGTTATATATAATCTATTATTTCCCTATAACAGAATTTTAATTTATTGAACATAGAAATTTTCCCCATAATTCATAGGTATTCATTAATCTAATTTTTAATTTAATTTTTGTTGTCAGTTAGCTTTGAGTGTAACACTGAATCCATTTTGTTTACTGGCTAGAGCTGAAGAAGATTAAATATTGTACTACAGAAAACCCAAATATAACACCCATTGTTAACATCACAAAGCCCATAAAAAAATCAACCAGTTATCAATCACTACCCATTTTTAATTCTGTAGCTAGTAATATGATTTACTTTCCTATTCACAATATTTAAAATATGCAGGTTTTAAAATTCATTTATAATAACTTCACATCCTCTTTGCAAAGAAATAAAACATTTTATTGCAAAGGAAACATTGGACAAAACTAGAACTGCATTACATATTTCTTTTAAAAAAATTCTCAGTTTTTACTGTGCAAGAAGTCAGAACCTTGAATGCAATTTTTTAATCCAAACACATTCATGTTTACACTGGAATGTAATAAATATACACAATATTATTATGCATTTATTACAAATGCACACAGGTCAGTGCATTAATGAGCCAGTGCATTACATCCTGAATCAATGAAGAGGAGATTACACAGAAGACTATTATAAACACTGTGACCGGAAAATTTATTTGACAGGACTTTCACCATGTCAGGTAAGAAGCAATTAATATATAAAAACAACTAAATTCTGATGCTGATTCCAGAGCTGTATTGCAAAATCAAAATCTCTGATATGTTTATGCACAGTAAATTATCTCTTGATAATTCCAAGTCAATATCCTACTCTTGTCTCCGCAGAAAATATAACGTTTTCATAAGTAAATAAGAATGACAGAAAATTCTGATTTTTAAATAGAGCTTTAAGAGTAAAAATTCAATGCCAAAGGACAGCACAATACTCAAAGAAACAATTTCACCTATGGCAAAAAATTTTAAAAATAAGAAAAAGCCTTCAACTCATCTATAATCCATTTTTATGGTGGGAAATCTATTTAGTGAGGAAAATTCTATCACATGAAATCCTAAATCTGTAAGTGACAAAACAATTTACCCTTCTAAAATAAGACAGGTATTTGTTCTGGGTGTGCCTTTTGAACTTCACAAGTCATTTTGCTTTCTATCCAACCAAAGTTAATACTTTACATGAACTTCTGTTTTGTGATTCTGAGGTGAACTCCTACCCTACCCCATAGGATTCATTTTTATAAGAGCTTAAACATGTATGTGACTTTAAACATGGGTCAGTTCAAGCATGGTTTTGCCAAGGCACATCTGTCTCACATTTGTCTCATGCTTTTCTTTTAAAAAACATCATGAACTGCAATCTAATTAGACAAAATTGAATGCAAATTCAAGACAGACAAATGTGCACAACTCTGGAGACTGTGGTCTCTAGAATAATATTTTACCAACTTTTAAACTGTTTCTTAGTTAGGCTGTGGTGAGCAGGAAAAAGGTCTTCACATACATGTTCCTTTTGTAAGAGCATTGACATTTTAAATATTCATTTATTTCAAATGATAGATCCAAGAATGATCAAATTCCTTCTAAGTTACATTTACAGTGGACACCAAAGAATATTGCATAATTCATGCGCCTAAAAAGCTCATATGAATTGTTAAATAAAATGCTGCTCAGATTCACACCAAATTATTCATGAATCATATGACAGAGAAGAACTACCTTGTAAAATGTTAAATTAAAAATATGGAATATATGAGTAAATTTTAAAATGTCTCAATCTTCACATACAAACAGCTAAAAGACAAAAAGGACAAAATGCATAAAACAAACAATGAATTATGAATTATACATTTAACCCTCCTTGATAGTTAAAAGCTGCAGTGCTACAGCCAGATGGTTTTTTCAGGTCTACCAGTTTTCATGGCACACTGTTGAACAATAATTAAACCATCCTGTTGAGTTTTCTCTGAAAGTAAGAAAACTCAGCAAAGAAATATCTTGCACTTACACCCCATTCCAGAGAGACCTTGTCCACTTTGTTAAGTAAGATAATTAGGAAAGTAATGTCTTTGTTCAATGTCATCACTATGTTTTCACAAGCCACTTACCAGTGTGGTAAAGATATAGTGATAGTATTCTGTCATCATCCCCATAGCTAAAGCCTTGAAAAAAAAATAAACAAAAGATTAATGTTTTTGAGGCCACATAATACATTTTTATCACACTCACATGGCAAATGAAACACTGCAAAAGAACACTAGTAAGATGAGTCTATAGGGTTGGAATTATGCTAAAATTAGGTCAAGCAAGCCATTTCTTAGCAGTTAGAGAAGATTACTGACTATTAAAGGAATTTATGAACCAGATCTTCTGATAGAAAGAATATTATTAGACTGTTTAGTGCAGTAAATGTGAAAGAGACTTGTATTTTTACATAATAATGGATACATTAAGTTACAACACATAATTTGAGTCGACAATATTTTCATTCATTATTGAACCTTTCCTTTAAAATGAATTACCTAATAGGAATTTTTTTCTATTTTGATGAACAATACCATGCATTTAAAAGAACGACCCAAGCTTACATGATACATGTGCATATTTTTCCAACCATGGAAGAAAATTCTTTTGAGTTAAATTTTGAACAGCAAGAGAGATACTACTTAAATAAAAATGAACAAATATTCATAGAATCACTTTATAAATTCAGGTATCTCTCAAGTACCTTCATCGCTTTTGCTATCTATGTAATATGAAGTAGTTTTTGATAACCTGTGCATTTTAAGAGTTCATGCTATCCTCCCAACTGCATAAAAAAATATTTGTAGATAAAAAAATACATTTCATTACATTTATTCATTAAGGGCATTTTCTCTGGGAAAGCATTTATCTTTATGTTCTGCACAAAAGTTGTCTTAGTATTTTCTTCCTTTCCAGGAACTATCAAAAGAATTCTTTGCCAAGTTGCTACCAGATGGACTCCTTAAAGACACTGAAGGCCACAACTCTACTACTGTGACAATACCAGAATTTGTATTAGAAAGAATTGTCAGCACTCTGAAGGCCGTGGGAGCCTTTTTACTTGTGACATTGTCTGAAAAATGATGAAATTAATAGTCTATATGATCTTTTCAAAAGAAAAAAGTCTAAAACTAATCCAACTATTAGTTGTAAATCAGATTTTATAATATTTTGAAATATTTTAAACAAGATTTTGAGAAAAACAACACTATTTTTAAAAAAAATGCCTATACTTCTATTATTACAATTCTACAACAGTACTTAGAACTAAAGTATAGTGTTCCAATAGCAATTAAATTCTCAGAGGAAAACCACATTCCCATAAGAAATATTGCAGCTTTGTTAGGAACTCTACAGCTACAAACATTCCTAGCTTTTATAATAATTTTTTTTAAATAAAACCACAGCTTCTTCCTCTATGTGTAACACATTTGTGGTCACCTATATCATAGCTTCTTCTAATCAAATCTTTCATACTCCAAAGGATCCCTACACAATATCCTATGCATGTTCCTTATTCTGCTATGTGATGATGCTGTCTCTTTCCAGGTCTTCCTGCTTTCACCTTCTCACTTCTTTTCCCTCTTCCAACATTGTAATTTCTCTGTTCTCATTATTACAGTGCTTCCCTAACCTTTTAAATTATGTATGGTTTCCCTGGTTGCCTGGTGATGTAGATAACAATGAGATTCACCTTAATTTAAGTATGTTTGTCTGATTGATGGGATCTTTTTTTTTTTACTTTTCATTATGAATTTTTGGTCAGCAAAATGTAGTTGCTGTTTCACTAGGTTCTCAAGGTACTTTGTTTTCTTTATTTTCAACTTGTGTCCCACCAGCTTCACTGTTAATTTTTCTAGTCATCCTCTAAAAGTGAAACTCCTTGTTATGTCTCCCAAGATTTATCCCTCCATTACCAGGAAAAAAAATCTGAGTAGTCAATAATTCAGAAATGGATATATAAAGATTTTTTTTCAATAATCACTTATAAATGCTATATTTGGAATATTAACAAGAATTAATAAATATATTCTCAACACCCCTTGTATCAATCAACAGCAAGTGCTCACATTCAGCTTCAAAACTACAAATTTTGGGTGTATTTGAAGTATTGCAGTATAGGACCTGAATGGAAAAGTAAAAATCTACAGAATCTGTATAAAGATCTAAACACTCATAAAAGAATTTTTTCTGTACCTTCCCTCTGTAATCTTTAGGATGAGCAGTGTGTTCTGATGAAACAGTTCACTGTTTGATTTAAAGAGGCTTAATTCGCACTCTTAGGTCCTGGGACATGATTAAAGGTACAATGGTTTTAATTTTGTTCCCATTTCCCTCTATTTATACATTTTTCACAATGTTGCATACTGTGAATTAAAAGGGTTTTTTCACCTAAAAATTTCTAGGTACTGTATAACTAATGTATCTCAATGGAGTTATTGTTAGTATTGCAGCTCCATATTGCCATCAACACATTTCCCATTTGCATTTTTTAGATTTTAAATATTTAAAATCATTAAATGTACATTCAATGATTTGGTCTAAACAACTAGAATAACTAGGCTGGCTTATGTTTAGAAAAAAAACACTAGCAGAGGTTTAAAATTACTAGGACCTAATAAAAGTTTTTTTCAATCAATGAACAATAAAGAAAAGAAATAATATAACACATGTAGGCTTACTAGCAATTTTAATTATACCCACAATAATACCTGTAAGTACCTCTAATGAGACTCATATTTCCAACTCTTAAATACATTCTGTTTTCAATTTAGACCCTACAGTTTTCTAGCAAACATGACATAAACTTGAATTAAAGTCACTAAAAGCTACGTATTGGAAGTGTAGAATACTGTTTCAGTTTAGGTATTCCTCCCATCCTCTTTATTGGAACTCATAGCTTAATTAAAAAAC
Source organism: Pyrgilauda ruficollis (assembly GCF_017590135.1). Lineage (NCBI taxonomy): Eukaryota > Metazoa > Chordata > Aves > Passeriformes > Passeridae > Pyrgilauda > Pyrgilauda ruficollis. The sequence goes on along the minus strand of NW_024525823.1, from coordinate 4,314,303 downwards.
TATGGGGAAGATTGTCTCTGAGCCAGTTAAATATTTGGAATTCTGCCGTCTCACCTACTCATTTCATCTGCACACAATATTTTCAAAGCATCAACCCAAATGTACTTGGGTGTTTTGCAGTTCTGTTAATTCTGTCCTCTCAATGGCAGACATTAATGAGGTCTATTGCAACATACTGTTCAGATATCACTATCTGATTAGGAATACACATCCTAGAGGCCTCAAATAAAACCAAATATAAAAATAAATATATATATATACATACATAAACATTTGATGTATAAAATAACACTAATCAAACATTTAAAACCATGCTTTAAGCATCAATTCTCCAAAGTACCAGTTCTTCATAGCTGAAAGGTTAATATGTCTTCACATTCCTCCTGAACATAAATTATTTAAACTCTTTCATTATAAAAGCTTAATTAAAGCACCTACCTTTTGTGTCACCAATAAAATTGCCTCTGAAATCCTTGGCTGATTTTCAGTAAGGCCTGAATTAAACTGACATACAATTTCCCTGCTTGTTAAATACCATTACGCCTAGATAATACTTTTATTTATTAGGGATGAAAAAGATTAAGACATCTAAAGCAGAATGAAAATTACCTGTTTCAAGATGCCTGCTGCCATTTCATGGCTACAGTCAAAGATTACATGGAATTCTTTGCCTCTTTTCATCTCCTTTAGCAATGGCTTTGCATCTTTTGTGTCTGCCGGTAACTGACGGATTTTTAGTCTTAGGTTGTATCGTGATGGAGCCTTGATGAGCTCTTGTAATCGAATGAGACCTTAAAGAGAACAGGCGCCAGGAAAATGATCAAAACAAGAACCTGAACTGCTAGCAGGAGAACATACTACAAGCATTCAAAGCTTCTGCCACAAAATTCAAAGATTTTTTTTCCCTTCTCATTTGGTTGGAACTGATACAGAAAAATGTTATTAAAAAGAAATATTAAGAAGCATCTGTACTCCCAACACTTTAGTACAAGTCTCTTTTCCCTTAATATTAATGGAGAGTAAGTAGCCTCATTTCGGATTACCTTAAGACAGACAAATCTTCCTCTAGCATTATCGTGCAACTGTGACATTCCTCTTCGAAGAACATATTACTCTAATTCAATTAAAGCCATATCCCAGACTAATAGTTTTTAATCAGACTAGACAGTCTCCCAAATAATAAATCAAGTTTACATACAAAGTTGTGAATCATTTCAGCACTGTAGAACACTCTCACATGAATCTGTTCTCATATTTCTATACTGAATCACTTTTCAAGAACAGCAAGAAACAGAAGTAGTTTTATACTATTCTGCCAGTTTTGCAATTAAAACCACTCCAGAACAAAACTTACTATGCTTTTGGAAGTGACTTTGAAATTAATTTGATTGTATGAAACATTACAGTGATTCATGATGTTCAAGTTTTCTGTATAAGTACTGAGTATTTTTAATATATCAAATGTTAAAGGGAAGACTAACTGTTCTTCCTTGACTGCAAACTGCTCTTTCAAAGCATTCTTTACTCAAAAGGTCAGAGTCCCTAATATGCATATTTTACACATATTTTCAGGTGTTACACCAATCACCTTTGTTACACCTCGGGAGATGAGATGGACAGTTAAGCTCTCAAGAAACTCTGAAATAGGATATAAAGAAAGGGAAAAGAAATGTTGCTTTTTTTTCTGTAGCAAATTCAGATTACAAAATTTTGGTAAACAAATGTCTGACAATACAAATTGACAGGTCCCTTGATCTATCCCCATTGGTTGCACCAATACAATACAGTTTTGGTCTTTTACTGTAGGTCCAAGATTTGTTACACAGCGGCAATAAATGTTTTCTTGCATACAGGAGGTTTTGAAGTAAATGTTTTCCAATACCCTAATAAATTAAGCATATAGTTTAATTAGTCTGAGAATCACAGAATATTCTGAGTTGAAAGGAACCTGCAAAGACCATCAAGTCCAGCTCTTAACTGAATGACCAATACAGGTGTTGAACCCACAACCTCGATCCTGTTAGGTCTATGCTCTAACCGTGATAACCTCAAGAAATGACAGTGCATGAAACCCAAGGATTTCAAAACTTCTAAGCTTTGCTCTGTTCCAGAGAATTACCCAAGAACATAAGTCCTTAAAGGTCCTAACTGGGCTGTTCAAGAATTAAAAAAAAAAAAAAAAAATAAAATAAAAAAAATTTTAAAAAAATTAATCTTCATAAATCTTATCATTATTGGACTACCTCAGAGAAAGAAAAAATCACACCAAAATTTGAAATAGGAGATTTTACAGATGCAAGAGCTAGAGCAATTAAAGGCTGACAAGGAGAATGCTATGATAGTGTCTGCCATCTGGGTTACCTATATGTCTGATAGAGAAGTGATGAGCAATAACCCAAGGAAGGCAGTAATTTTGTACCGCATTGGAAGGCAGTACAAAAGGTAGAAAGCTACCAAAGAAACTTGAGTGTGAGAATGTGGGGAAGAAAACCTGCAAATGCATATTTCTTCAATGCACTGTCTGGACTTCAGTGCTGGGGCAGTACAGATGTGCAGGCAGGCACATGAAGTATTTATGCCTTCAATAACTGTCAATTACAAATAGTAACCAGTGAGATTTCTCAAAATATATTTTAAGAAAAATTAAATCTAAGACATAACCAAATTCCAGGGTTTTCAAAGCTATGTTTTTTCTCCTGTCCTTATCAATGTGAAATAAAAAGAAACCTTAAACTTTTAATGTGTAATATTTTTCATAGCTTCCACATGCAGCAGAATATTTAAATTTAGTACCAGTTAGAATGAGTACATACTTCCATTTTTAAGATTTTAACATATATATTTTCACCATGTTTCCAGCCAGCAGTAAAGTTGTAAAGTTGAGATGGATTATGGCAGGGAACAAAACATGTTCCACTCTACTAAATGACTCACTTCAGTGGTCCACTTGGCCACCCACTATAAGGAATAAATTCTTTACTGGCATATGTTCAACAGTTTCCAGCTTGCTGGGCTCTCAACAGGATGATTTTGGAAAACAAAACCCCCTCACTTGCAAGGAAGTGACGACATGAAACTCTGTGGAGAGTGCACGGTGCAGGGTGCTGCCGTAAAGGTGTGTCATGGGTGGCAAGTACCACTGCCACAGTTACCCTACAGCTCCTTGCTGCAGAGAAATACCTCACAGAACAAAAAAAAAAAAAAAATCAGACAGTCCTGAGCATACCTTACTCTGGTACTTTTTATTTCTGTGGAAAAATGTTGAGAAGCAGGATTTCCCCATTCAGGCATTAGTGGGAACTGAGATCAGTGGGAACTGATTCCAGTTCTGGATCACACTTCAAAAGCTGGCTCTTTTAAACACTAATTAAAGGCTAGAGGTTTCCTTCTACACTGTATCTACCATTTGGCATGTAGCATTTGTGTTTTTAAAAGTGTGAAAAGAATAAATTAGTTTTACTGAAAAGTAAAACCCACCAAAATAATTTTCTGAAGCATACAATAATTTATCTAAAAACATAGAAAAATACCACCACACACAAACAAAACCTTTTCTAGATTAAATATTGAACACTGGGTCATTATGTGTAACCAAATTAAAAATTAAGCACTGTAAAGATATAAACCAAAAGGACAAGGTCCTGAATGTAAACTGCAGCCCTTGGGTTCATCTATGGACAATAACTCCTTCCCAAGGCCTGGCTGCCGCTGATCTTCTCTTCTCCTAAATTCCTTCTTTTAGCCTAACATCCTGGCTTCTGCCAGAGTAGTTTCTGCAGTAGCAATGGCCAAAAAAGTTCCAGAACATTAAGGAGTTGAGGGCTAGCCAGGCAATACATGTAGGATATAAATAAATTGTGCCCTTAGCTTTATAGTAACAATCTGTTTGGAGTTCAATTTTTTGCAGCTATCAGATATCATATGTTAAAGGCTTTTTACAGTAAAATTAATGCCTCAGAGTAACAAAAAATGAACTCTAGCTTATTTAGTCTCTTTAACATTTAGTCATGACTACATCAGGTGAAATCAGACAAATTATTGTTTGCTTTCATTTTTAGATGTTACCAAAATTTGTTTTATTTTTTTAACTTTCTCCATTTGAATTATTGAGATTCCTAAGACTCAAAGAAGATTGCTTGTTCCTACTACGTGCAGTTTTTCAATTTCTACCTTTCTACCCTTCTACCCTTTGTGCATATTGGTCGTTTCAGGTCAAACAAACATATTTACACATTGACTAAGATTCTTGAGCTACTGATAATACCAAAGTTTCATTGCTGTTGTCCAACATCAGAGGAAATGTCATAAGAAGCTGGTTATGCAGAAAAAAAGTAACAAGCTGTCGTGTACTGAGAAATAAAAGTTTCTGAATCAGTAAGGGACAATTTCAAAAGGACACATATGTAGCTTATCAGAAGAAAAGGTATCAGAACTTCCAATGAAGGGAGGAGTATAATTCAAGAACTACAAGGACTATGATGCTAAAAACAAGACAAGTCCTTTCTTCAGCATGATTTTGAAGAGATCTAGAATATTTTTAATTGAACACTTGTGTAGAATAATTTTTAAATAATTGATTTAAAGTATAATATGAATTGAAGTCCTCAGATGAAAAGGTGACCTCTTATTTTACTAGTAATTATAAGACCCAAGTGTAATGAAAAAAACCAAAAGAAACCCCAAAAAACAAACAAACAAACAAAAAAAAAAACCCACAAGAAAAACAAAACAAAAACAAATTTAAAAACCCAAAACAAACAGAATACAACCATTTGTGTGTATAAGCCCCTAAAAAAAAGCTATTTTACAACAGTATAGAAATAATAGTTGCATTTTGGGAATGTACTTCCTGCATTTTCTTTCACCAGGGACACCTTTTTCCTGTCCCTTCAAACTCTCAATTCCTTCTTTTAGCAGCCACTGTGATAGAGTCCTACCTCTGAATGGCTGGGAAGAGTGCGGTGTGAGTAACTCTTTTCAGAAGCTGCCATCAATTCATCGTTAAGGAGAGTCCTGAAGGAGCAGTTTGTGAGCTCTCCAGCTGGCATCTTCCTCCAAAGAGATCAATCACATTACCTCCTCGACATGTTCAACTTCAACCAGTCCAGGAAGCAAGAACCCCAAGTTTGTTTTAAAACCTGTCTCCAGCTCAGCAGTCTTGCAGGCCATTGCTACGCCACCTGGCCTGCTCATCAAACTATTTATCATTTCCATTAATGCTGCCTTTGTGCTGCACAGGAAGAATGCAAGCAAATGCACTTTGCAATAGGCTGAACACATCAACCTTTTTCTGTAAGAAAACACTAATGCTCTTTTAAAGGCTACTCCTTATCTTAACCATGTCAAAATTTTCAAAATTAATATATACTGCTTTGCAGAACCACCAGAAAGCAGTCTTTTCTATTTTCAGCAAGTTGTTTCTTCTCACACTTCTCTGCACTCTTCTCCTTCCCTGACAGCCCCCTGCTCAGTTATTTTGGTTATGTTTCAGAAAATCTCGTTGTGTATTTGGCTTTGAAAGGGGTATGGGTAGAAGGGAGGAGAATGCTGGTTTATTAGCATTGATAGAATGTTTCACATCAACTGGAACAGTTAATTGCTGCAAAATGACTCGTACAGATTACCCATGAACTCTAAAGTTTAGTTTTATCATCTTCAGCTAAAAAAAAAAAAAAAAAAAAAAACCCAAAAAAAACCCCACCAAAAACAAAACCTCTAGTGAAAGGATTAAAAAGAAATAGCACTAGCTGGTAGGGATTTCTCTAACAGTGGGCTGTTCTGTGTTGTTTGTGCTGCTATCTAATATAGCAGCACCATTAAGAAAAGCAAAGAGGAAATAGAGACAAAGGAAAAAGACAGCTTGATGGACCTTTCATATTTATTAGTAGTAAGGTTTTGTACTATATTAAGATAATTTCACCCAATTCCAGCAGTGTAAACCATCCTTAAAATGATCACCAGTTATATTTAAACCTATTTAAATACAGTAGCAATGCTGTCTTTAATGAAAAAAGTCCTAAGACATGTAGTCCAGAAAAAACAATTGTCTTTTCATTGCAAACATAATTAATGCATCTTCTTATTAGCAGCTTTAGAGTCCAACATTTTAGCAGGATTTTTCAATCTTGTGGTTAAACGATTGGAGAGCAATCTGAATGGTATATATGTATGCATGTATATATTTTACAAGCATTAATGCATTAAAGTCTGGTGCCATTTACAACCTGCAATATTTAACATGTGCTATGATTAGTGGCAGTGACATGAAGAGGAGTTAAGGGATATCTAGTAGTATGTTGACTTTTATTTTGCTGTTAAATCTGACTTCAAGGAAAACAATAATACTATATCAGTAAAAAGAAGGAAATGTGTCTGGTAACTGACTTCAAAAAATTTTTGACAAAGAAAATACTATTTAACAAACTCTTTGTCAAAAGTATAGCTGTCCTGTTTCAAATGTCTTTAGCTGAAAATTTAAAAATTAGATTCACGAGGACAAGCCAATACACTCAAGTAATCCATGATACTAGTAGTATTTGCTCAAATGAGTTCTGGAGGTGTATTTGTATGACATAATTTCCTTCTGGGTGCAAAAGTGCAGATGTATAAAGTGAGCACAATGTCCAACTACCTATACCTATGTCCCTGTCTCCTTATCAAACTATACAGTGCGGCTACTCGCCAAACTCCTCCTCAGAGATACGAAAGGACGACAGTTTAGAAATCAGAACAACCTCAGAATACATAGACGTGTTCTATCACCTCTTAAGGAATTAATTCCAAATTCTACATTGCCCATATGTGGCCTTTTGGCTATACAAACACATTAAAAGAATTTACACTGGAGCAGTTTATGGTTTACAAAAAAATTAATTTGATCAAGTTGGGATTCTTGAGGAGAGGGTAAGCAAAAGTTGGGGACTTTAGGTAATTTAGTTCTTTTGAGCATATCACTAAATAAAAGTTTTAGTCACCCTGAAAAGCCAGTTCTGGACCACTGAATATGAGAGGGCAAATAAAATTACATTATTTCCTACTGAAAATATTTTCAAAAACTGTCTCTTGGATAGTAGCCATGCCAGTAATCAGAGAAAATATTTCAGGCTAGGTAGTTTTATTCTGACTTTTTTTTTCCTAGACTGTATAATAGAATGGAATCACAGAAACATTATTCAAGATCATAGAGCCCAACCTTTGACCAAAGACCACCACACCAACCCAAGCATAGCCATAAGTGCCAAGTAATTTCTTTGACAACTTCCAGGAAAGGTGAGTCCACCTCCTCTCTGGACAGCCTGCTCAAATTCTCAGTATCTGAAGAAAATTCTCCCTTCTAAAACAAACAAATAGGAAAAAAAGGCAGAACTCTATTTTTCATTACACATGTCTGTGCTGGTATGTATATGCATTTGAAATACAAATCTCATTATTGTGAAAAAATTTATAAGTGCCTAGACTAGGTAAGAAAAAAATAAGAACCAACCAAAACTAAAATTCCCCCCCCCCCCCCTTTCTTTTAGACTAAAAAAAATAATTTTTAAACAGTTACTTAGTACAGGAAAGGAGAAGTGTTTAAAATTATATTCATGACTAATATTGAAGTTGCAATTACTAAAATAGCATGTATAGAACAGACTAGCTTTAGGGTTAAAAAAAATCACCGAACAAGAAAACCATGCATCTAGGTTTAACTCCATAGACAGTCAAGATTTCTATTCTGATACTGTGCATATCACTTAATTTTTCTGCATCTTGGGTCTAAGCATCAGAATGTTAAATCCATTGTACTGCTGTTTCAGCATAACCAGCTGTAACTGAAGAGCAAGGCAATAATCAGCTTTATTGTTTTCCTTAAATGTGCTAAGCAAGCACATCAGAGCATGGGTGCAAACATCTTTTATAGTTGCAAATAGGCCAATCCCAATTCAGCTTATTTCCAGTAACAATTCTTTTCTAATAAAGGCTTTGCAGTACTGCAGTGAAAAAAGCCCTCTACCCCATCCCACAAAGATCCACAAGAGAGTCAATGTGCTACTAAAGTTCAGGAAAAAACCTTCAGTTCATGGAACAGTTTTGATCTTGAAGATCACCATAAAACTTTTCTTCATGCCACATGAGTGGTGACATCAGATGCAGCACACAGAAGTTAGAAAAAAAAATAAAAAAAGAACAAACCTAAAAAACTAAAAAACTCAGAGTCCTGTCCATCTTTTCCTCACTTTTGCATCCAATGTGAAAATATAAGAAAAAATAGCATAATTGAAGAAAATGCTGAAAATTAAGACATTATGCCTTATTGATATATTAGATCTGCCATCTTTTTCTAGTCTCCAGCTACATTTGGCATTTATGCTCTATTATGTCAAATGCTCTATCATGATAAGCCTGATTTGAAATGTTGTTGTTATTCTGTTTTTTAAATGTGCTTTTTTGAACATTTTCATAAAGTTTTATCATTAATTCAGTATTATGATGGTGACAGCAATAAGAAGTAACATCTTGGGCATTTCAAATTAATTATCATAATTGTATGAAATATCATCTCTCAAGTGGATGATGTATGAGCAGTGCAATTTAATGAGGGTGAAGAGTGAAAAAAAAAGAGCTATAGTACTGTCAAAGGAGAAAAGATTTTGTCAAAGATGTCAGAATCAATGACAAAAGGTGCAATAGAACAAGTTAGCCATTCCAAAATGGACTTAGCTTGAAAAGATGCATAAATGAGCATCCTCAGATGGATTTTACACCAGCTTAGCACATTTGCTCTTGGAAACAAAAGCAGTTTCATTTTTGCTTTAAAAGAAAGGAGTTGGTAAGAGTGCAAAAAGAGAAAAAAACTCTCTAATTGAAGCTGAAATTAATCAAGACAGTAATATTTGAACTGAGAGTGATGCAGAGCAATTCACAAAGGGACTGACATCACAAATATATTTCACAGTGTTCTCCCAAACAGAGGATAAAATATGTAATACTGAAATAAGAGTAAAACTGTACTTCAGTTTGGATAAATCTTAAATGTACGCCCCATGCAAGAATGTGAAACTGATCTTGTCTCAGTTTTCCTCTTTCCATTTTTCACTTAGTTTTCCTATCATATATTTCTGCATTTGGAGATAATAAAAAATTTTCCAGTCTTCATGAAACAATTTTTTGTTCAGAAGTTCCCCAGGCAATTTTCTGTAAGGTTTAAGTTCTTAAGTTTATTCAACACCACAAAAGCAAAGCAAATAAAGCACTGTTTGGAATATGTTCATTGTTATAACTCACGGAAATACTATCTCCAACTCTGTTCCTTGGGCTTATAAAAAAATACTATAAAGCACCTTATGTAATCTTAAAACTTATTTATTTTAAATCCATAGATTTTTGTAATACTGAGTCTTATTGCAGTAAGTCCAAATTCAATTATTGGTCAAAATATGGGTGAGAGCTGTAGTAACATGTTTTCTTAAAAGATGGGCTAGAATCATGCATTTTGTTAACCTGTTAACATTTACTTTGCTTTCAAAAAAATTGATTAAAATCTGTGTAGAATTATTCTCAAAGAACAATTACAGGCCCATTTACCCTAAATGAATAACAGAATTGAACACTTTTTCTTCAGACAACTAGCTAAAGTAACTGCAAATATCTGCATAAAGACTAAAAGTGCTTGAAAGTGAAAGTTTAACTTCACAACGTCCTCGATACTACTGATATATTCATATAACACTAGAAAAATATTTCTGGACTTACAGAATAAATGTGCAATAACTGTCTTATTAAAGGAATGCACCAACCAACTACATCCAAATACCACAATCAGGTTTAGCACATAACTACTAATTGAATCTTCACTTGAAACTACCATACACATCACTTAAAACACTCTGTATTTAAAAGACTTTATGGAATATGTAATCATTCAGGATAATATTCCTTCATTGTCCAAATTATTAGTGTTATTATTTATTATAATTTTACCAAATTTTAATTTATTAAAGAAGGCTTAAAAGTCTTTTTTCCTCAATAAAAATGTTCAATAAAAGTGGTACAAATGTTGTAAGCTCTCTGAACTGGTGACTGAAAAGATGTAGAACAGAACTACATGCTATTCCAGCTTATACTCATGGGAAGCTTCATGTCTGCTTTGTTCACATTGGTAAATATAACCCTCCTTTAGGTTCTTATTTCATCCATTCCACTGAAGCAACGTAGAATAACTGTTAATTGACAATGCACAAATTAGGAATTAATTAGTTCCATTCTGTGCTGAGCTATGCACCCCAATCTCTATCTTTGATATGATTAATACACAAATTTATTTCTTTATTTGCAGAAAAGGTACCCTAGCCCTTCACAAGCAACCACTACTCTGAATTCTGCGTCTGCTTCATAGAGCCAGAATAAATGCTAGCTAAAACTGCACAAGTCAAAACATTATAAATATACAAAAGTACACACAGGTGCAGTTAGATGCAGTTTTCATCTCTACATAATATAAATATAAATCCAATTTGAGAAATCAGTATCAATGGCAATGGAGTAGCTTCATATTCATTTATAATTTAATGTTTCTGCACATTTGATAGAGACATTAGTGCCAGTGATAGTAAATAGTCCTGATAAAGACTTTTGAAGGTTACCCTTACCTATCTTTTCTTTTTCTGTTCTGTCTAGAAAGATCAGTATGAAAACATTGATGCTGAAAAAATTAAATAATAAAAATTAATTATAATATATAGACAAACAAACCAAAACCAAAACAAAACAAAACAAAAAATTTTTTTTATTAAATTACATCCAGAAAAAACACCAACAAACCATCAAACTCATCAGGTGAATTTTCCCCAGCCTTTCGAGAATAGCTGTTATTTTGCTCTAACCTAAATGTTCCTAGCTATCAACTTGATCTGTTGATATACCAAAGTGTCAATATATTGATATCCCACAGTCCTCGTAGGACATCATGCCTTCCAGCCCTTTCACCAGCTTTGTTGGCCTACTCAAGACATATTCAAGTACCTCAATAATATTTTTAAATTCTGGGGGCCAGAACTGCACACAAAATCAAGGTGAGGCCAAAATAACACCAAATACAGTGGGAATTAGATAACGCGAATTTTAATACTGGTCCCAATAAAGAAATTGTCATTTTATTACAAATCATTGCCACCTGCATAGTAGAGTGAAAATAGCAACAAAATGACATCTTTCAACTTCCTTCATTTCAGTTAAAGCACAAGATTAATTGCTGAAGACCAACTCAAAACATTTTTATTTCTGAAATAATTTTTCAGCATTTACTTTGGCTTCTGTTCATAGCTGTAACAGATTTTTGGTGTTTATACTCATTCACTCAAGACCAAAACAAAAGTTAATTAAGAAAAAATATCCAGAACCCTGTTTATATCAACTTGTTCTGTTGGTATATAAAAGTATCAATATATTGACATCTATACAAGTGCCACTATAATTTAAGAGCTCATCATCTAATTATTCATGTATTTTTTCCCATTTTTTAATTGTCTGAGCTTCAAAAACTTATTTACAGTTTGTCTAGTCTGGTTTTTTAGCATAGAGATTAGAATATGTACTTGAAATTAAGTTACTGTTTTGAGACAAATTAAATCCATTAGGACATGCAGATGATGAACATATTGTCATTTTTCCACTTTTCTTTCTTAAAGACAATTGACTGTAGCGAATCTGTAAATCTGAAAGGACTTAATTAGTGTCCAGGGACAGTTTAGTGGAATTTAATTAACAGAGGCCTTAAATTACTTTAAGGGAGAAAAAAAGTAACGGGCCTCTCATTACATCCTGCTAGGAGGTTTTTTTTTTTAGTTTTGGTGTATGGTTGTTTTCTTTGGGTTTTTTTGGGGGGTTGGGGGGATTGCTGGGGCTTTTCCTGTTTCTGTATTTTTTTTTTCCTGTTTCTGTATTTGTTTTTTAATATGAAATCCCAGTTACAAGGAATATGCTTTCCCATTTAAAATTATCAAAGGAAGCAATATTTATCTTTTTTAGCAAGAGAAATGTTTTAGAGCCCTATTCCATTTTTTTTTACCCATACAAAGGTGGGCTATATTAAAAAAAAGTCTTGAGAGATAGAAAAAAAAGGAAATTAAATCAGAGAAAGAAGCAGAAAGTAGCCATTTTTTAATGAAAAAATAATTAAAATAATAAAAGTAAGTGCAGGACTCTTAAAACAGAGATCCACAAAAAAAGGACTCACACATTTCTAATTTCCTGAAAGAAAAAACTCATCTACTTAGTGCCACAATACATACTCTATAAAATACTACAAGGGCAGAAGCTTTAATATAATATTAAAACCTTTGTCCATTCTATGTTCATTTTTATTTCTATTACCATATCCCCACAGTAAAACCTGCATCTCTTTTTACCGAGTCAAGGTAGAATTAACCTTTCCAGTTTATTCATCTACTTCATCTTATTTGTACAGTCTTGAGTCTTCCTTATTACACTGTACCCAACCTGATCTTTGCTCACTCCACTGTTATTGATCATGTCCCTCTAGAAACTTCCCTGTACCTATTTCAGCATGGCACAACCTCTATTTTCTCCTATGGCAAGCTATCTTGTATTCCTCATTACAGCCTCCTGAACACGAGGCAGGTCTGATCAGCACAGAACACACCAGTATTCTGAGGCTCAGTCTGGACTTCAGACATTCATCTTCTCTGACTTAGCCACTTCTGCATCATAAAGCACGGGCCAGGGTCTAGTTGCTACCCACAGTGCATTAAAAACAACTTATGCTTTTCTCAAATTAGGAGTGAGGTGTACAGCTATTCCTTCTCTGAGAATATAGGGAGAATGCTTCAAAGAGGGAGACAACAAACTAATGTCTGTTCTTATTGTAATCTCTAAGATTATTACAAATGGAGACTGGGATTCCAAATTTTCTCTCTTATTTCAAACTGGGCTCTTAACAAGCACTGACTTCCCCTTTACCACCTTCATACCACCCAATATCAAATCAAATTAGATCCAGACCAAACACAAATATCTATTTCATACATCTCAGAGAATCATAAAATAGTTTGGGTTGGAAGGAACCTTAAACATCATCTAGTTACAATCCTGTTCTCAGAGTCAGGGACACTTCATATTAATTTTTGAAGGCAGCTACTCTGTGGATTGAAAGGCACAAAAAACCAGTAAGGAAGACTTCACTTACATGGATCAGTCACATAAATGGCTTTCCTTCATACAAGGTAGAAACTTGGGGGTTTTAATATAGTTGGACACGATGGTGCTGTCCAGGGGCAGCTAGACTGTGCACTTGGAGTATTGGTCTCTAGCATACCTCTGGGACTGACACTAGAGTTAACATGGCCTTTTACTGGCTGCAGAGTGTCAAATAACCACACAGCTTTTACAATGTGTTTTTACCCTAGAAGATATATCCCATGTTGAGAAGATGAAGAACATGGACACATTTTTTTTTTTATTTTTTTTTTTTTAGCTGTGAAGCAGGTAACTATCTCTCCTTTATTATTACAAAACATTAGCAATTCCTTAGAAAATTCATAAAACTGAGCCCTAACATTTAAGGAAATAAACACATTTTTAGAAATGTAAATAGTTAAATGGACACATGAAATCAAGCTTTCCCTCAGAGTCAACCTACCATCTTGCAGGACCTTGACATACGGGAAAGTCCTGATAATTTATTGGAGAATTATCCAGACCTAGTTCATGCATGCTTTATACCTTTTCTTCCTCTCTATAATAAAAGTGTCAGCTCCCTTTATATCCATATTCACAATAACAATAAAAATACATAAAGCAAATATGAATCTCCCAAAAAATATTCATTTTAGCAATTAAATTATCACTGTTGCTGCTATACCAACATATTATTGTCTTGACCAGCATGCCCTTTGGGGAATTGTCCATTGAGATAAAGGAAATCCATAGCTCTAAAATCATCGATAAAAAAGGCATACATCATCAGCCTCAACAACCATTCAATAAAGGAGCAAAAATGTGAGTGATTAAAAGAGAAACAAAGAAAAAAGTAATTAAGAATTATATCCATCTTACATTAAGGAATCACTGATCAAATGGACAAACCAGATATAAACAGTGATAAATATTTTTTATTCATTGCCTTCATAATTTTAATGATTTGAAAATAGGTCTTAATGGCACGTCATACAACACAATTTCTAAATCTTAATTGAAACTTCATATTCAGCTCCAGTCCTAAACTCACACCTGAATATTTGTCTTATCCTACGACAGGAGAGAACCACTTCCCAAGGTCAAGCAACTACATGCTTCCAAAAGGTTCCTCTCCCCCTGCCTCAAAAACCACCAGCTTGCACTTGAACTCCAGCAGATATAATATCTGCTTCTTTAAGACTAACAGTTTCTCATAGCTAAGAGATGTCCCTGTATGTATTCAAAGGGAAGTGATGCTGTGCACTTCCCAGCAGTGTCATTTGCTTTTAAAAGTCCTGGAATTATCCATAGGAGATGCTACTGTTAAAGAGAAGTTGACAGTCTAAAAAGTAGAATTTAAGTTCACTTTACAGAACACACCACAAAAAAGAGAGAGGATAACCTTTTTTAAAATAGACTGGGTTTTTTCTGCCTCTTCAGACAGAAATAGATTTCAAGGGAAAAACAAAAAATATTGTAGATGAGATTACGGGAACAAGCAGTATTATAATATAAAGGGCCTGGCCACTCCAGAAAGAAATATCATTTTAAAGAGATTATATCCTGGAACAATTCTTTATGCTTTTCGAATAGATTAAATAATTCAATCTACTAATTCATTATGAAATTTTTTAAAAAACTTTTCTAAAAGAGGTTATGTTTGGGGTTTTTTGTCTCTCAAATATTAACAGTAATACCAAGTAGAACAAGTAGATCACAATATATACAAGAAAACCTTCTTTTTAATTTTCTTTCCCATTTTTATTCATGTCCTGGCTTCAAAACATGATTTATTGAGATCTGGTCTATCAAGGCTGTCAACAACATATCTCTGGATATTAAACATGAATTAGTCTTTTGGTTTACTTTTTTTTTGACAGAAGAAAATTACTTGAAATTATTGAGCAAAGCAGTTTCAAAGTATTAAAACATACAAATTTTCTAACTGAATTTACTTTTTTAAGAGGTAACCTGCTCTTGAAAAAATAGTTAGACTCCAAATGATTTTAATCAAGGTGAAATATCTCCAATTTACGCAAACCTTAATCACCACAACTCACTTCTTTCTATCATCATTTGGTTAAAATTTGAGGATTTAGCTTCCTCTCCTATTTCAGAAAAATAATAGATAAAAATTTAGAAAATAAAAGAGAGGGAAAAAAAAAAAAACCAAGCTACATATTGCTTCCCTTAGGTCTGTAAAGCTATGGCTTGATTTTAAAGCTTAAATCAAAAATTTGATTACTTGAAGCTTTTGGTAACACCAGCTAACAAACTTGTAGTGAGGCAACCTCTAAATGTCACTGCCTTATAATTTTTTAAAAGGCATGTAGAAAAATATCAGTTATAAAGCCTTATATGCACCATATTCTCTGCTCCCTCCTCACCTTTTGGTAGCTACACATGCATCTTATTTGAGCTTGAACAGCAAGTAGGTGTTCTGTCCTGATGTAGTAACTGCTGTTTATCTAGAGCAGTTAGTCTTCCCTACAGATAGCCTCACTTTGTTTCCTGATCTTATTTTTTTTATTTCAAGTTTGGATAGAGAGTAGCATCATGTAATGAGCACATCAACAGCCTTCCAGTTCAATGAACCACAAGAAGAATTTGAGGCTCCCTATGTTCTTTTCCTGACAATGATGGATCAACCAGCATGGAAAAAGTTACCAACATTTCCCATAATATTTAATACGTCTTCTTTGGCCAAGCACCTTCTTTGTATCTTCCATTGCAGTGATATTTTCTTCCTAACCAAGGTCTTGTTTCTAACCACCACTAGACCTCAAATGAAATGTAAGTCTTACACAATTTTTCAAAGATACCACTGTCAAGGTGAAACTGAAAGGCAAAACAAATTTTAGGGTAACTGAGGGAAAGGTGATAACCCAGTATATTTCTGCTGGAAAGTCATGAGTTAAAAATTAACTCTTGTAAGTCATCTGTAAAACAAGCCTCCAAACTTCCTTTTGGTCCAATTGCTAGGAGCTGAAACCAGGCTCCTTCTTCACTTCTATCTGAAGAAACAGATACTAAAATTTCAAACAAATTTGGCATGTTTTCAAACTCAACCAACACCAGAAACAGCACCAGAATTTAAGCTTTCTACTTCACTGAACACACTAGTGTATTTTTCAAGTTACCATATTTTTCTTCCAAGTTTAAGTTTTAAGTAAAATCAAAAGACATAGCTGTTAGCAACTGTTAAGACACTGCAGAAAACACAGACAGAGTGTGACCAATTTATTGACAGCTGTGAGCTCAAACACGCAGAATTCAGCAACTGAAGCATACTTATGAGAATACTTATGCTAATAAGTCCACATTATTTGTTATACACTGCCTTACCAGTCAAATTTATGCAAACTATTGAAGATTTCTTAAATTATGAGATATGAGTAGTGACACCCTTCCTCCCTCTCTTTGTGTATGTGAATAGTTCTGCACATAGCCTGATGCTTTGGCCTTACCAGTGCTGTCATCGTAAACAACAGTAACTGTTTTCCACTTGAAGAACTGCACAAGGTCAAGGATGGCACGGCTGAGTGAAGAGAAATCCGGATAGAGGCTGACATAGAAGGAGTCCTTGTTGTCTGACACCTGATGCTTCCAGCGGGTCTGGATGTGTGGAACTCCCAAGGCGTTGCAGATGGATTGCACGGCATTAGCTGAGGAGCTGTGGGATGGTCCAAAGATGGCTGCCACCCCAAGGGACAGCTGATCGCAGGCTGAAGAGGAGACAGAAGTCTGTCAATGATGAGAGGAAAAAAGGCAGTGTGCCAGAAGGTATTGCACAATTCATATTAAATAAAAGGCACTCCATGAAATATGACTGTCTTACTGACAGAGCTCCATTCTTGTGTAACACTTTCACTTATGCATTTCAACTTCAGAATATGCTTCCAAGCTTTCATTACAAACTGATGAATATTGACTCTTAACATCTAAATAGTGCTCAGCTATGTTTATTAAACATTCCTATGTCAGTGGAAGTGACAAAGGCCAGCAATTGTGTGTCTTTTTAAAAGTGATGACAAATAAAATAGGTTTGTGCTTAGCTGCATCTTACATTTGGAAAAGGGTCAAATAGGACAGTATCCTAATCTGGGTTGTTTAAATGATAACTTCTTCCTCAATCAGTCACCACTATTTCTACTGAAGTCCTAATTAGAAATTTTACATGTGAAGTACCTCACAGTTAATTTTCAGGCAGAGAGTTAATTTCATTTAAATGGACATTTGAATTTCTGTATCTGAAATAGGCATGTTGGCTAGTACAATTTAAAAACCAATATTTTCCTTAAAATTAAATTGCTCTCTGTTAGTGAAAAAAAATTGTGTCCCTTCTTAAAAACTGGAAATGCTTAGTTTTGCTATACTTGTATGAATAAATAAAACTGGCCCTGGGAGTCACTGACATGATACTGCTGTATTCAAGTGGCTCAGCTTCCTGTTTTCTGATACAGGGTGGCCCTACCTGTACTGTTCATTAGCAGTCTCTGATCTGTATCATCTCCCACAGCATACTCCAGTGTCATCTTGTTGAATATTTGTTAGGACATTCCAAATAGAAGGCAAGAAAAAATAATCAGTACTGAATTTTGGCCAATGCCCTGCTCCTATCTCATTCACTACCACAGGCATAATTTTTATGAGTATGCAGCTCTGAAAAAAAGGACTATGTTTTCTAGGAAAACAACTCATTTGGTAGAGAGAAGTAATGAAAACCAAACTAGACATGAGTATTTACATGGGATTTGATTAATTCTGTTACTCCACCATCAGTGTTCCTGACAGCTGAGGAAACAAGCAGTAGAAACACATCTTGCTGCATTGCTTTTCTCAACAATTCAAAATTAATAGTTTTGCACATTCTTTTCAACTTGATAAAAATATTGCTAAGTCTTTCAAGTGCATTCCAGAAACTATGCTGGCACACCTTTTTATTGCTGCAGAACACCAGTGGTTTAAATAAACTTGTCAGACACACAGGACCTTCATTGCTATTCGGTGTGTTGCCTAAATGACTAGCTCAATAAAAAAACATTTATGCTAATATTGCCCTTCCTAAGAGTAATCAACAAGCTTTATGCAAATGTCAGTAAATGGGATCACTAACAACAGCAATAGCTACCAGATGGCTTTTCAATGGACTTTTTTTTTTTTTCCTCTTTCTGAGATGTGAATAATGCAATGCTTTCGCACGTGATTTAATATGGCACTGGCTCTATCAGATGCATACCAATTTTCCTAGAACGTTGAGGGATATTTTGTTGCATTTACATTATTCTTCAGTGGCTTGAAAATATCTTCTTGACTTCAGGTTGCTTATTCATATAGTACCTTTAAAAAGCCACTAATATTTCATCTATATTCGACTTCAAAAGTATGTGTTAATAAGAGGTCTAAACAGGCTATTTTTGATGCAGTGCCTGGATGCTCACTAATGGACATGATAATGAACCACAAAAATGAGTCAAATGCTTAAACTTCATTGTTAAAATTCTGCTTTGGATCCATCATAATAAGATGAACCATTTTGTGTTAACCTTTAGCCTCTGATTCTGAACTAAAGCACCTGTGAGCACAAATGCAGTTGTCTGTATTGTGAATTGATGATGCAAAAAGCTATTAATACTAAAAGATTACACAGATTTTGATATAGCCTGAGCAGTTACAAATAAAGTGTTGCATTCTCATCCAAGAGGCAAGTGGGAAAAAAGGAATATATGCATTCTATTCAATATGTCTAATCAATAGCACATTGTCATTCTAATTTCATCTATTATGGTCTAACAAGAATTAGCAACATAATATTCAGGCTAGCAGACCCCAGGTAAGGACTAAAAGTGGTTGCATTTTCTCAGGAAAGAATTAAAGAATTAGAGATCTCAGGAGAAATTTCTCTGCTGTCTGCATCATCCCTCAGGAACAGGGAGAAAATGTCCTGTTAGATTTCGCAGGTCAGCAAGTGCAGAAGTCAGGAAGCAGCTGAATTTCGAAGGTGAGAAGGAAAGGAGAATGAAAGAAACAGAATTAAGTTTCAGCACTTTTATTCACTGTTGGCTGAGATGGAAAGGAAAGAGTAGTCTCTCTCAAGACCTGTTTTAATCCATCATCCAAAACACTAGAACAACTCAATGATACTCTATTAAAAGTGCATTTTTTTCCTCTTTCTTCTACCATACATGCTACTCTGCAAAGAAGCCATCTTGCTAGGCATAAATATTTAGCCTATAATTTTTTGTACATGAAAAATGATCAATTTTCCTGACAATTTTTCTTAATAATCTTGCAATGACCAAACTGTATTTCTGCGCAAATAAGGATACGCTTTTTCATGCCTAACAAGAATCTATATTTGAATTATTTATTTGTCAGATAAACAGGTAAACAGGTTAGCAAGATTCTCTGTTAATCAGTAAAAATTTCCCCTCCGTTCTAACCTGAATATTTTGTCAGATAAACAGGTAAACAGGTTAGCAAGATTCTCTGTTAATCTATTATAGTAAAAGCAGTAAAAATTTCCCCTCAGTTCTAACCTGAATATTTAATTGGTATTAAATTCCACTTTTAAGATGTCCTTCATGTACATTAATCATGCCACAGGAGATTTCCCTTATAATTTCTAATATTGTGCCAAGTGTTTTCACTCTTCTTAGCCAACCATAACACCAAAAATTCCCTTATTGTATAAAGCTTTTTGTCTTTAATGCTTGGGAGAGACATGTTGGGCCCAGATCACTTGGCAGACTTAGGCTAGAAACCTGCCATAAGAAATGTAGGCTGACCTCCAGTTCTTTCACCCTTCTTATTGTCTTGTTATATACAGCATTCATACAAAATTAGTTCTTCAATTTATAAAAAAGTGGTTTTAAAGAGCATGTAATACAGTGCTAAATTCAATGAGTTTTAGTGAGTTTTGACATGAGGCTTTGTACTTTCTTCCATAAATACTTATTGAACTTTTTGGTGTTTGTGGTTTCGAGGATACAACAATGAGGCAGAAACTTGTTGCCTGTTGTCCCTGACTTAAATGTAAAGTAATCTGAAAATGTGGTTTTTTTTTTTTTTTTTGTTTGTTTTTTTTTTTGAGAATTAAAGATTTTAAAATTTAGGGAAAATGTTCAAACTTAATTTTTACTCTTAATTCTTCTGTAAACATATCATTTATGGTTAGGAGTAAAGAGCTTAACCCAGGCTGACACATCTATCTGATAGTGATAGTCCTAAGCACAGTCAATATTTATGCTTATTTTTATGCCATGCTGGTATAAGATGCACAAAACTAAAACTACTACTTCCCTTTTGAAGTCTATGATTAACTATCTAAAGGCATTTGTGAAAATGTACTTGAAGTGATTGAATGATTAAAATTGAATCCCAGTTTCAGTAGAATTTGGCGGAACTTGGCATTTTGCTGGATAAATTTTGAAGACAGTGAGATTTCTCCCTCCACAGGAGCTGGTATAAGAAACACCCTAGTCACAATGTTCAGCAAAATTTATTTCAGATTTTAAATATTTAAGGGAATAGCTTTTAGATAGGATTAGTGGGAGCAAAGGTGGCAATGTAATTGTCAAGCAGTTATCATTACAATCTTTAATAAAGCAGCTCTTTAATGTCAGTGACAATAATGTCAGTCTCATTGCATATGGTTTCATCAGATAGAGTTTTTCAGGTAAGTAAACTAAGTGAGGCTTAATTCTTCATTAAAAAAACTAAATATGCAAAAGGTTACCTTTTTTGGATGCTTCAAAACTGTCATAGAGATTTATCTTTTGTGTGTCATATGTTAATGTGGTGTTTGGCAGAAGAGTTCTGTTTCTGTTGATTGTGTTCACAGCAAATCTGAAGGCTAATTCTTCTGCTCCCATTGGACCAGATTCCACACACTCAAAAATGCCTCCTGGTAGAGGAAAAAAGAAAAAAAGAAAACAAAAAACCACTAGTAAGCAAAAAGGGGATAAAATAACATCTTTAATAAACCTTTTGGAAAAGATTCATCAGCCCAAAGTATTTAATTCCATACATCTGATACAGTGCAACTCATTATTTTGATGAGCTGTGAGTCGAGCACTAAATAAACCAGCAACAATTAGAACTTACCTTAAGGAAAATCTGTTGCCTTTTTTTATCCAATATTCATTTTAGTATTGTAAATTTAAAAAGTGCAGCATTATATATTAACCACACAATTTAGAAGCAAAATAGGAGAGGGATGAAGTATATTTAATTATTACATCGCTATATTACTATTGTAACTATTTTATATAGTTAAACTTGAAATTAATACATTGTCCCTTCCACATCTTCCATGACCTGTGTGTGTGTGGCAGTGGAAGGGAGACTTACGGATTCTTGCTTTCTACTTACAATACATTAACAGTGAACTTGACAGCTCACTGAGAGTTCACAACACACAAAGGAGCATAGAACTGGGATGCCCCAAATTGTCTCCAGAAATTAAAATGGAGAGATATTTTAGAATGACTGTTTGCCTGAACTGATAAATATGTTGAGCAAAAAGTTCAGATTTTGCTCTTTTGACCTGAACTGCATGTAGCTGTTAACTTCATTCTCAGTAAATACAGGAATCCAAGAAACTACACCCTGCATAACCTCTATCCTGCAAAGAAAACGTCCCCAAACAAGGCCTGCTATCAGAATAGGACATACCCCAAATAATAAACAATTTCTAGAACACTTTTGAGCCAACCTTTATCTTAAATGAAGCAAATATGTTTGTGAGAAAATGCTGTGCATCAGCTTTTCTCATTAATGAGATATCATCGTCCATAGAATGTAAAGTTATACATACTTTGGGATAATAGAATTTATTCTTGGATCTGGAAAAGGCAAGAATACTATGACAATAAAAGTAATTTGAAAATGTGTCCTTACTGTGGAAACATGGAATGCCTCCGAAAAATGATCTGTATCTTTATGGTCCCTTCAGCCCTCATTTTAACAGAGACCTGTCAATTCTTATGGACAGACAATGGCCATCATCACAGGATCACTAATTACAAGCCAGGTATTGTGCCTCTGAAAGAAATGTTACTCATTCACTCTCTCCTTGCTTGTATTTATTAATTTCCAAAGCAGTGTTGCTACCCAGACTTGTACTGTCTAAAAAAATTCTAGTCAACACTGCTACTTTCTCATCAAGAAGCTCTCAGAATCTGAATATCCAGTGACTGGATCAAACTGAACTTGAAAAACTGCTGTCAGTTTGTAAACAGTCTTGTGAGTAACCAAGCAGATAAACTGTTGGTAAAGCAAAAAGATGTGTATTTACATTTAATACTGATAGTATTAAATATAAAAGGCTGTTTGGTTTTGCAAATCTTCCTCTTGCAACATATTTCTCACTCCAAAACTGAGATGTTAACCTTTTTTTCCTGCATATCAGCCTTTTAATTTCTGGCAAGAGCCATAGGAGCAGATGCTCATATAATATTACTTTAAAAGCACAAGCCCTTGCCACTAAGATGTGACTAAAAATTATTTAAGCATTAGTCATTTCAAACTGGAAAAGAGGCAATGATGGGAAAGGCAGATTCTTAAGAAAAAATTCAATATCTAGGGAAATCCAAACTGATTGAGCATAGAATATATATTTATATACACATACACATACATACATATGTATATATACATATATATAGTGTATACATAATGTATACAATCAGTAACCAATATTAACAAAACTGTCTGAGCTCAAGCCAAAGAAACTTAGTGTTCAGTAAATATATAAGCCTAGTACACTTTAAAACTCAAAAAAATGACCATGTTTATTCCCACAATAATGGAATATGAACATGAAAGGCAACCTACTGCTTTTGAAGTTAATGGAGTTCTCCGTTCAGGGAAATATTCTAATGGACAAGCTTTTGTGCTGCTAAGACTTAAAGAACCCAAGCAGTGCAATTCAAATGGTGACATATAGGGAGACAGTATTTTGATTTGGAGAAAATACTTTTATATTGCTGCAGAAATATAAAAATTAAATAAATTATAAGTATAGATATTCAGAGACAATAAAAAGACATTTCCATAAACAAAATGAAAATTAAGATATATTTTGTAGGCTTTCCTAAGGCATCTGGAGGGAGGTTATTCAATTATATTTAAATAAACCAGTATCACACAACAATTAGGAAATCCTAATTATATCTTAAGTTAAATGGATTCATTAAAAGAAATAGTCATTGTAGTTTCTTGGTTCTCCTGAAGTTTTTACATTGGCAGATTTCTTCTCTAATTTCCATGTGTCTGAAGCTCAGTACAACCTTCCTTTTTTACTCTTGCATTTTCCATTATGATGATTTCTAAATCCTTGAGACGGAATTCTCTGACAAAGATTCAGCACTACTCCCAGCATGGGAAAAATAAAAAAAAAAAAAGAAAGAGAGAGAGAGAAATTTTATTTTGACCTTGCTTATCTAGGTGACTCCTAATGTTAGTGACAGTCCATCATACAGTAAGACAATTTTATGAAGATGACATCTCCTGAGAGTGGCCATGATGTGTGCCTACATACACCATTCAGTGATTTCTTCCCTCACTCACTGACTTATTCTTATATTTTGCTAGGAGGGAGGAAAACTTATTTTCTGCTCCTGAATATTTCCACATTTTGCACCAGGTAGACACTGAAATTAAAAATAAGAACCCTAGAGGAATATAAAGTAGACCATATGTTTGAACACTCCTAGCTATTTTCTAAGCTGTAGGTTGTCAAAAATCCACTAGGTTGCTTTCATCTCAGTTTAGTAAAATATATAGTAAAATATTTTGGATGCTGGCAGGTGTATGTTCATCATAATCTTTACAATAAGAGACTCAAATCAACTGGCTCTCAAAAGTGCTCCGTGTCCGACTAATATGCAAAGTGACTGAAAATGCCAGGTTTCTCAGCAGTGAATACAGCTTTGGCCAAGCTGGTACAACACATGGGGAAACACCGCTGTTTAATTGAACATTTATTTAGTTTAAATTGAACACAACTGCTAAGACCAGGAGCTCAGACAGACACATTTCTGAATTCTGAATATCAGAATATATTAAAAAAACAGATCCTCATTTTCCAGATGGAGAAACCTTGTAAGTTTGCTTGCAAGTCTATGCATTAGATGTTTCCAGGATGCTCAGCAAAGACACATAAATGGGTTCAAGCTTTGACAAGAATAAAATTTTTTAAATGGTGCTTTTCCACTGCTGCATAAGAAATAGAAACTTAGTCAGTAACTTTAAATTTACTACTGTGTTCCTGTTTGTTACTGAGTGGGTAAGTAATACTAAAAAAATAAAAATACTTTGAGTATTCTTAAAGACTATGTTATGCAATTCCACTGACTGAATACTGGAGGACAAGCCATTAATTACATTGCATTTTTTTCATGAAATGGAAAGGAAAATAAAAGAATTGGCTTTCCAGTTCAGATATATTCAATTATGAAGGGATAGTGGTATCCAGAAGCTGTCATAGCATACTGTGTCATGTTGTTCCCTCTCAAGCAGGTTTTTCTTTACTGCTGCTTTACTTTGTATTCAGGATAGCCTTATTAATAATCAAATTGAGGAATGCATTGCAAGCCTTTAGATAACAGAAGAGTCATAAATCTTGCCATTCGTATGGAGACAAGCAACCAAACCAATGCCTATCTCTGTCTAACAGCTTGAAAAATGATGGTGTTAGGATTTGGGGGTTTTTAAACAGAGTTTATAAACCCATGGTAGGCAGATACATTAGTTCTCAGATGCAACCAGCAGCACATCCTGGAGGAACGGCCTGAAATTCCACTACTACCTCAAAAACAGAAAGAGAAAACTTAAAAGCAGTAAAAAAATTGTGTATGTTATTCTTAACTTGCTTCAGTGGTCTCATACACGGCTTCTTCATTTACAGAGTTAATGATAAGGCAGTTTGTCTCTGCCCTGTAATAGTGACACCAGGGAATATGGGATCACGTATCCACAGCTCAATCTGTAGCCCATGAAGTTTTATAGGCTGTGTACAGTAGCTGATAGCTGTATAGCTGAGCACTTCCAGTTTTTACTGTCACCGTAACCACTTAGATAAAGCTCACTAGATTTTTTGGGGTGATCAACAGAGGAATATTTCAGACATGTCAATCCAAGCCAGATAAGCCAGAGCAATTACATATTCTTTAAATACTTCATCTTTGGAGTGACATCTGGGATAATTCAAATTTCCTATTAATATTGATATGAAATAATTACTTTCAATGTACCTGAAATCCATTAGGTTTTTTCATCAATTGACTCTATTAAAAAAACCTTTATATGACCAAGTTCTTTTAGCATAACAAATAGGAAAAAATCAATTATCAATGTAATACTGATGGAATAACTGTTTCTTCAGAAATACAGATCATTGGGAAAAAAAGGATAGTAATGTTTTACCAAAAAGGATATAATGTAGATGTCCTTACTGTTTTCCAAGGAAAAAGAAAATCTAAAATAGTTCATAATTATACAAGTCCAAAAAAAATTGTCATGAAATTGTTCAGATGAAAAACTGCATTTTCTATCAAAAAACTGTAGCAGAATTGATATTTATTGCTTACAAGTCATCCTGTTTTCCCCAGTTTTCAAATAATGTTCTTAAACACAACATCCAGAGGGAAAAAAAAAAAAAAGCTTGCTAGTCATCTAGGCAAAAATTATCCCCCGCAAAAAATTTTCCTACTCTCAAGGAACTAATTTCAAAAATAATAGGTTAACCTTCTGAATGATTCCATTTCCATTCCACAACAGGGTCCCCAATGAAGATCACTATCTTGTGTGTTTTGTATTATCACCTCCATGTAACACCTGACAAAACCCAGCAGAAAGAACAAAACTGCCTAACTGCATGAATCACTAGATAACAAGACGTTCCAGAAAGAATTATTAGGAAATCTCTCCTTCTCTTACATGTAGAGAACTTTTGAAATAGCAGCATACTATGAAACCTGAGCTACTGTTACCTACTTGAAAAAATCCTCATTCAAGCAAGATTCAAAAGTATCCAAGTAGGACTTCCAACAAGCTAATAGCAAATCTGGCTAATACTAAATCGAATAATTTCTCCTTTGTTTCTGGTACAGTCACAGTCACCATGTTTGTTTCATGAGAAATTAATGCCATCTAATTACGGCTACAGGATATTTTGCAGTCTGTGCCCTCTGAAAAATTAAACCCTTAAACATATAACAGAAGGTCACATTACCTCAGCTCATAGTCTATCAAATCAGTCATTATGAAGCTTACACACTACTTGAAATTACTTAGCCAAAAATAACCGGTTCTAATGATATTGCAAATGTATGAACTATATACCCAGAATTAAAACTTCCATGGTTTTCAAATGTGAAACATGGATAGAAAAATTCAAAAATCATTCACACATAACATTTTTCACATTAACAAGGTTATGGAAACAGTAACATTAATCTTAATTTTAATTTTAACTGGGATTTCCTTGTTTGACGATATAAAATTAAGTTTCTTTTTTTCTAATATCAAACCAACTGGACAGAAGTCTTGCACATACACATACTAGCTTTTAATAGCTATACATTTTTTAACATTTTAGCCATATTATCAGCATGCACCAATCTGCACAAATTTACTGACAGTTATAAAGGTCTTTTTTAATGCGTTATAAAAACTAGCATCAGTCACATGTGACATGAACACTATTTTTTAATGATACAGTAACTCTTTAAATATAGCAATGAAAACCTCTTTCTTAAATAACATTAAAAACAGGACTAAGAGCCTGGAGAAAAATTTATTTTAGAGCCCAGGAACATTTCTTCCCACCATTTTATTTTGAAAACATACAAATACATTTAAATTTTACTACTAAATTTATATGAACTTCTCTAGGAATGATTTTTTTTTTTTTATTTTTTCCTCACCTCAGGTCAATATTTTGAATCTAAGATAATTATGTTGCCCAGATGTAATCCTGATGTGAGAAATTGCAATCTCTTTTTTTGATTGATATTTCATGCTCAGAAAACATGAACTCTCAGACGGACTTTGTTCAATTAGCTGCAAAATTTGGGAGAAAGGAGTGGCTGGCATCCGTGATAAACAACTTTTCTAAAAAGTGTTTCAAGACAGAATGGAAGTAATTCTGTCAGGTATTATACTATTAAAATATATGCTTTTATCTGACATGTTCCAATTTCAAAATTGGCCATTTGGTAATTGGAGTCAATGACTGTGCAAGGAGGTACCACATGGAGAAGATAATAAGTCAAAAGCACATTATTGAGAGTTCAGAGGATGTATTACACTACAGACATTTACAGAGATGGGAATGATGGCTTTTTGGAAGTGTGAATGGACTACACTTCTCCAGTAGAGTTATAGCCAGAAGGCACTGAAGAGGCTCATCCCAAAAGCCTGATAACACTGACGTGGCATGCACAGCCCTGAGAGGAGGAGGCACAGTAGGTGCTGAGCTACAGGGACAGATAGAGGCTGCTGCTGAAGGCATTTTAGTCCTAATCAAGTGTGCTGTGCACTGTACTGATAATCCTCTTTCACGTCCTGTTATGGATTTGAAAGCTACAGAGGTGGCTCAAAGAACTCCTTAAAGGTTGACAGCTTAGACTTTGTGCTTCCTACAAATACAGAACAAAATTACATCTTAGCCAGTTATTTCTGTCTCGAACAGGATTTAAGAAATTGAATCACTCTCAAACAAGATGTTAAAAATGAATGAAAAATTTTCTTCTTTACAAGGTTTTTCATAAAGTAATGTAGTTTATGGAATTATAGATTTCAAATACAGTTGTGTGAATCTGGACAATACCACGTTTTTATTACTTCTTTTCAAAATTATATTGAAAGCTTCCTGAATCTCACAACAGGAAAAAGTTGAAAAGGATTACTTGACAAAGAAAATGCTTGTTATTTGACTTTGAAGCCGGTTTTATGCGGATACAGCAATGTGGAAAAAGATAGCACGCTTCAGCAGAAACCTTTATCCATTCTGAGTGCACATATGGTTTGGAGGAAGGAAGCAGAATCTGGAATTTAAGGTTTTGCTTTCATTGCTACTGATTTCCTGCACAATATTGGACAAGATTATTTTCTTATAAACAAATATTTCATCCCAAAACATCTTAACATTGCAATAGAGGCACAATTGTTGGAAAACACAGCATGTGTTGAAATGAGATATAATTTCTCTTGAAGGCATTCCTGGAATCACTGTATGAAGCCATAACCACAGGATCCTGCAATTTTTGCAGTATAAAATGCATAGAATCATTAGCTTCAGCATCTAAGTTATACTTCGATTGGCATTTTAGTGTAGTTGCATGAAACTGCCAGAATTTAGGTATTTTCAAATCCTAAAAATGATTTGAATTATCCACTGATTTAAGACAAATAAAACTGTATGTTTCCTGATTGCACAATAAAGGAACAGGCTAAATAATCAGCCAGTGTTAGGTTTGTATTGTTAATGTTAAAATCAAATATCAAAAGAGAAAGAGTTTGGTTGGTCTTTCTTAAATGTAGGAAAATAATGAGGAACATTATGAGGAAATAGTAACTGTGGATCTCATTTGAACAAAATTTTCCTTACTTTATAAAACTGATGAAAAAGGTTTAAAAGCTAGCTGCAAACAAATTATAAGTATCCTCAAAGTTATTTTAAATGTAACTGGATGGATTCTAGCATCTTCAAGTCAGATGTGACAAATAACACACATTAGAACGTTTCCTTTCATCAGCACAAAAATGCTTTGAAAATTAATAAATGAAATACAGCTTAAAATATTACTGAAAGCCTATTACATAGGCTGAAATATGCAGTATACTTATAAAACACTGCTTTTGATAGCATCTCTACGAATAATGCTCCTTTCAGTCAGAATATCAATAGAGCACAAGTAAGGACGACAGATAAAATAATAATACCTGAACACATTCATCTACAATGTTAGAATATACTATCCATAAGATTTCTTCCCACTTTAGGGGATGTAGATTAGCTTTCTCTGACATGCTAAGAAATGTATTACAGAATACACTTGATAATATCAATGTAATTATCACACTCACATAATAATTAGTCTCTCATGATTCACAGTAACAAAAGGAAACAAAGTAATAAATTAAGTCTGACTACAAAAATGGCCTCAGGAGATTTTGCTAAAACATGCTTTTCCCTACTTTGAGTAACAGAATGTTTTGAACTGCCTTTAAGCACATGTTTGTTTTTTCCCTTTTTTTCCTAGTCAATATCCAGATAAAAAGCCTCTCAATATTCATGAAGAAAACTTCTTTCTCCAAAACTTCTTTAAAGAAGATAATATGCAAACTTAAATGCCTAAATTTTACAGAAACCGTCTTACACTGGTCCTCATGAAAGTTTTACGTCTGTTAATAGGCTACTTATTGGGCAGTTACCATCTTCTAACTTCCTTACTTATAGGTCTAAAGATAGACAAATCATAAACCATTTAATTTCATTATAGAAAGAGTCATAAAATGTATCAGAACACTGATACAACCAGTTCTCTAACCTCATCAAAAGGACCATAGAAAAACGCTAATAATATTGCATCCAGGCCAGGATTTTTATTTTCCACTATGCTGCATGCTATTTGTCTTCTTAAATGTTAGATTATGTCTGTAATCTCACTTGAGAAGCCAAACCACACACAGACAATGAAGGAAATTGTATCCAGGTTTTCACTTGTTTTTAAAATAAAAGTGACTCACTTATAAGAAATAAGTTAACATTAAAAAAGTAAATGCATTTGGAACTTAACTCCTACAAGGTTGTAGTATATGCTACTAATATGTCCATATGCAAAAGCTGGAGAAACGTGAGGATTTTTTGTTTTGGTTTGGGGTCTTATGTTTCATGGATTTGAAGTTTCTTTTTTTTCAGTTTTGCCTTAGTAAGTTTAAAAAGAGTCAGGAAAGAATGTCAAATTTTACCACAATCCTTCAAGCAAGACCTTAGAAAAGCCACATATCTAATTTTTCTGAAGAAATTCACAGAGACCAGTTTAACACTTACCAGAAATCACTTCAAAATTCCTGGAAAACAGAAATGTTTTCCAGGAACTAAAGACATCCAAGCAGGTAAAGATTATACTTCTTATACTGCATTATAAGATCCTCGTGCCTGGATCTCTCAGCATCCAAAGATGAAACAGAAAAGGGCTTAAACTTCAAAGATGTCAGAAGACAATTAGTAAAAGTTAAATGTGCAGCTTACATGGAAAGACAACTTCAAGACAATATACTGCTTGTGATTATGTGATTATTGGTTTGTGGTTTTTTTAAGCAAACTCATTAAAGCATTTGCCTATAAAGCAGAAAACAAAATCCATTATACACAGTGTTCGGAGTGATGTCCTAACCAGCCGACAGCACACTTACATATAATGCAATTTTAAATTTTGACTGAAGATAGGCTACCATTTGGGAATTTTCAGTTTGCAAAAACCAAGAAACAAGAGCAACCCTGAAATTATCTTATATTCCTATATGCCTCTGCTACTCATAAAAGAGGAACCATCCCACAATTACTAGGTTATTTGCTTCTTATCCAATCAATTTATTGTAGAAAAGGCTTAAATGGGAGAGAAACTCAGGGTGAGGACTCAGGTTTTCTTCCTGAGTAATCAACAGTCCCAGCCTGTAGCTTCCAACTTGCTTTCTTACTTAATTATTTGATTCCTGCCAAAACACCAGTGCACCTCAACAGACTGGTGTCATATGGTCAGGTCTCCTGCATGCCCTTTCTGGTTAGATAATTTCTAATGCATCTTCAACATCAAATATCAGCATGTGCTAGCCAGAAGTACCTTCAGGGTCAAATCCCAGTTATCGAGATAATTTCACTCACTCTGCTAAGACCAAGTAGGTAATTTAAAAGCAACACACCAAACACTGCAGCATCCAGCAAATGAGAATCACAAAATATGCAATATTTTCAATAGGAAAAAAAAAAAAATTCTCACACTTAAGCCCATCTAAAACATCAAAATAAATAAGGTCCATTTCCTCTTTCCAAAAAGATCAAGAAAAAAAAAAGTTTCTTAAAAGTATTCACAAACAGAATCAGAAGATGCCATAAAAAATCCATATCTTTCTTAAATTAAACTTTAAGAATACTTATTGCCATGGCTTTGGACACTAAATAAAGCAAATAAAAAGTTTATTTGCAGTCACAAAAGACTAAAATTTGAATCTTGCAAATGGATAAAAAAAAAAAAAAAGCCCAACCTAAGGCCTGCCAGATGCTGTGACTATAATTAAAGCAAGAGAAACTTTAATAAATGGACCTCTGCACAGAATCTTCTTCAGAAATTAAATGTTTAAATGATTATGATCAGCTTTAGGATTATTTTTTTTCTTTTAATGCTTAATATTTAAATGATCAGGAGTGATCAGGAGTTTGTAGATATTTGAGCGCTTTAACCAAATTCAAAAACTGCATTTTCATATTCTTCTTCCTTCTATCTAGATTTCCATGCATAGAGTCCTTCAGTAATCTGAAGCAATTCTTATTATCTAATTTAATCAAGAGGAAAAGAAAAAGGACAAAAGACCTCTGAATGCAGAAACAAGCAAGTAGTATGACCAAAAAAATAATAGTAGGTGCTGATGATAAAAATGCCAAGCTAGAAAGAGATGGATCTTCTGTGTTTTTGTAAAGTGTTAGTGTTCATAAAAGAGAAAATTGAAAACAAGGCTCTTGTCAAAAGATATTAGGTTCTTCTGATGCTAAATTGAGCAGATTTAATTTTAGTTTTAAAAATATGTTGGTTCAGATTTCTTGAAATTGCCTATTTAGTAAGTTACAGCAATAGTAAAGCTTACACACTTTGTATTATGACCCAATATAAATAAAATCTCAATATGATTAACACAAACAAGACTAGCAAAAGAAATTTAGACATGGCTCTCCAAAAAAAAAAAATTAAAAAGAAGGAAATTTACTATATCAATTCCATAAA
This sequence comes from Pyrgilauda ruficollis, assembly GCF_017590135.1. NCBI lineage: Eukaryota > Metazoa > Chordata > Aves > Passeriformes > Passeridae > Pyrgilauda > Pyrgilauda ruficollis. The sequence goes on along the minus strand of NW_024525823.1, from coordinate 4,282,117 downwards.
TAAAAGAAATATAAATTTTAATTATCTTCTAAATCTTAACATCAAATGCACATATTTTGCCACAGATTCATATTTCTAAAGTAATTTAATTAATGTGATAAATATCAATAAAAAGCATGCCAATGTGTATTAAATTTTAGTGCTTCAGAAACTAATAATTTTTGGCACACTCCTGTGAAAACAGATTCCATTGGGCCCCTGAAGTAAAGAAGAAAAAATATTTAATGAAGCACGAGAGGGTCTGTTTCAGGATGCTGCATATCACAGATGCTGATTCAAGTCTTCAGTGATAAAGCAGCAGTGTTTAATTCACAGCCTGCAGAATTATTATTGGAGAGTCTGGGGGAAAGTGTCATACACAAGCAGAAGGTAAAAACATTTGATCTGAAGCACAGAGATACTGAACACCTTACACTCCTCTCTAATTTGCAATAAATTTGGCTGTCACTTGTATTTCTTAATAATTACCCAATTAATCTTTTCCATGAGAGGGATGGTGTTTATGTTCCTAATGACTGAAATGCAATGTGGAAATGATTCTTGCACAGTATATACTTTCAGTCTGTTTCCATCGATATGTGGAAATTCAACTCTAGAGGTGTCCAGAGTTTGGGTTCAGATTGATCTTCAATTAGATGCAGACATTTTGTTTTATTAAGAGTCTAGATGCTAAGAAGGCATTAGCTAATATAATAATTATGCTCTAAAATGTTGTTCGCTAATTTGATAATTATGTCTTAATTACTGAATTAGAAACCTCTTGAGAAAAATTAAAAGTTGTTTTGGCAGAAAACAACAGTTATGTACCCTACCTTATCTGAACCCTGTATTTGGATTAAATATTAACTGTTATTTTATACAAAGAAACTCTTCCTTTTTATTGCCTCTTCTATATATTTTTCTAGCGCATGGCCAAACAGATACATCTTTAACCAGAATACCATAATCCAGGACCAGAATATTTACTTTTCTTTTTTTACAATGATATCCTTAAAATCTAAAATGCTTTAAACTACTTTGACCACAGTGAAGGCTTGCATTTGTAAGAGAAGACCAGGCAGTATCACAGAATTACACAGAATATTCTGAGTTGAATGCACCCATGATGATCACTGAGACCAACTTTTAAGTGAGTGGCCTATACAGTGATTTATACAGGAGCCCACAACCTTGGCCTAGTAAGCACCTTGTTCCAACCAACTGACCTAATCTCAGTGGCCATGTTTTTTTTCTAATTTGCATGGTTCAGACAGAAATTATTTTTTCATCCGGTACAATCAGCATCTCCAGCATCTCTCCATGCTGAGACTTTTTTTTTCCTTTTCCCAAACACCTCCACAAAGAACACAGGTTTTTTAAAAGGGAAAAAAAAGTCCAATTAATTATATATATGATAAATAATAATCATATTTATTTATTTATCATAAATAAAAATGTGGTTTTAATGAATCTATGTCTTACAACTGGATTTATTAGTGCCTAACAAGAAATAGTATCTTCACTGATGATCATTCTGGTTTAGGCATGTGAGCATGTAGATTTGAATATGTACCTGCCTTTTTCACAGCTCTTTTTGCTCTTTTCACAATTCTTGCCTTCACAACCTCTATTTTCAGGTATTCAAGCAAGGAAGCATACTTAGAAAGGAGGTAGAGTATTGACAGAATCACTCCAACTATTAACTTTTTAAGGAAATTAAAATTAAGAGAAACATTCTAAATATCAGCAACTAAACAGGGGAGAAAGGGTTAAAACAGTAAACTGAAAGATAAACTCTGTACTTGTGTATAAGGTGGAAGCTTTACTTTCATGACAATATCTTGCACACTGCACACAGTTCCAATCCCCTCCACAGGGGAGGGCGTTTGGGCAGAGCAGGGAGGGGCGACTGAAGTTCCAGATTTAGACAGCTGTGTGCGGAAGCCAAGAGATGTGGAAGCCACCAGGTGCAGAAGGCAATAAGTGTGCCAGGAGGACAACTTCCCACTGCACTCATTTGATCTGGCAGAACAGCTGACCTGAGCACAGTCAGTACTTATGCTCACATACGGGCTACCTGACCTTGTTGAAACTACCCCTCCTGGCCTCTGGCACAGACAAGGAATGTGTCTTTCCCCAGGCCTCACGTCTTATCTACGCGGGAGTCTCTGAAATGCAAATGGATCTCAATTTTAGTCAGCCCTTCCGAGCTTATCAGTTTGCTTGTTTTGTCTGCTAACATCCTTTGACTAAAAGGAGAGTTTGGGTACTTGGCGCCAGTATGTATCTGAACCTTGAATCAAATCCTGCTCATTTCAAAAGTTATGTAATAGATCTGGAAAAAGTAAAGAGGATGGCAACAAATTGTATGATAAATTTCACATAATGAGTGAACAAGAAAGGATAATTCAACCTGGTAAAGAGACAGCTTGAAGTAAGGTAGAATTCTGCAAAAACATATATGTCATGCAGATGGCAGGTAACATTTTCTTATTCACTGTTTCCTCACTCACAAGAACTAGAGGGCTTTACTTGTTGCAAGTGTTAAAGTATTCAGTGTTAATTTTCACTTTTCTTGAGGAGGTATGAATTGGGGAAAACAAGCAAGAAGGAGATTTCAGTGCTGCAGATAGTGGATATAGGTTGCCATCACCTGAGGTGGCTTTAAATCCAGTAGCATTACAATATATATATATATATATATCTTCTTTCTGAAGCTGGGGAATTTTTCTTCTTTCTGATGGTGTGAACTTGTGATATTTGCATGAGACAGCTTCAAGCAATACAGGTGGTTTGTATGCTGAGAGAGGATCTCTCTGAATCTGGTATTTAAATTTTCTCCATTTCATGTTTATTGTGAAAAGATATATTTGCTCACTAGTTATGTAGTTCGTATAAAATATTTAGTATTTCTCAAGCACAGCTGACAGATAAAGGTCTTCATAAATGTACCTTTAGTGCCATACAGTACAGCGGAAATAAATTATTAAAATTAATGGAATAAAAAGGTCAAAGAAAATTATATTTAATATTTTAGTAGTCAAAATACAACGATATTTTTTTCATTTCTAGGCCCCTAACACATTTCTTCTATATCAAAGAGCAACATGCTACACCTTCTTTGGTTTCTTTTTCCATTTTGGTCTTTATATTACCTTGAGTTTTGCTGTTTTGAAGCGTCCTTTTTTGCCCATCCTTTTAAAATATTGAAAAACTTTAAACAATTCTTATATTTGTACAAAGCAACAGATTGTTGATGTCAGAAAACCACTTCATTACTAGTTTTTCTTTACTGTGTAATGTTTGGGTAGTACGTCAGACTAAAATAAATCAACTTTTGGAGTATTAAACTCTTGTGCAAAAATTGGTCATAGAATGCAAGTAAAACCTCAGCGACAATTATGAGCCAAGGGGTCAGTTATGTTGAACTGGTTTAATTGATTTTTTAAATTGTATTTTATATTTAGTTTGGTTTCTATTCTTGGCCTCATCAGCCCAGCAATTCAAGTTTATTTGCAGTCATAATTAAAACTTTAATGCTGAGGAATTTTGCGAAGAGGAATTTTAGGGAGACACAAAGCAAGATTCAGTTGCCAGAAAACAGGCATCTACTGCCTTTTCTGACTTTCTAAAATTGTCTTGGGGTGAAAAGTGTAGAGGCTGGCAGATATGGCAAAGGACTCACTGGAGCTGCCGGTGCTTTTGTAAATGTGGCTGGAGGAAATACATCTCATAGCACCTACATTATGGCAGCTGAATCCCATTCACTGACTTTGATTCAATTTCACCTACAATTAATTTTCCTTAGGATGGATGCCACTTCCGAGTTTGTTATTGTAAGCAGCCTTTGCAATCTTCCTGAAAATGAGATTAATTGTACACTGAAAGTGATATTCAAAAGAGGTCAGATTTCCCTGATGGTCCTTGTTAAATATACATATCCAATATTCCTAAATACTCTTGCATAATCCTCAATTACTTCCTGCAGGTGAAACTCATTAACTGTTTTTCATTTAGAGAAAAATTAAGATCTTATTTCAGCAGCCCTGCTGAAGATGATGGACAAAACAGGGCACACAAAGAGGTATTAGTCATTTTCAGCAACACCAACCTGCATCCTCTTCAAAAACAAAAAAACAAAACGTACATTTTTTCTAGATCTTTTTACTTTTCATACATTTCAGAGAACCAAGACATTTGTTTGGCAATTACTGCTCAAATAATTAATAGGAAAGAGGTGACATAGAAATGGTGACTCACTGATGAAGCTAAACAGAATTTACTCCCTAAACTAGAAATAAGTTTTCATTAAGCCAACACATACTCATTGATAAAAAATAAAATCAGTCTTACACTTATGAAAATAATTTTCTTGCTTACCTTTTGGAGGTATGCTGAAAATATCTGTAAAGAATTTGTCCACTGAAGGTTTACAGGGGATTCAGAACACACATGTACAAAGTTCATCCTACTGCTAAAGAGTCAGACTGTTGAAGTTAGTATGATAATTCCCACTAGAGTAAAACAGAAAGGCTCGTGTAGAGAGACTGATTCATAGTAATTAGGCTGGAAAGGCCTTGGAATCTGTCCTTTTTCTTCCTCCTCATTACAGAGCTCAGATAAGATGAATCAAAGACTGTCCTTCAAGCCTCTTACTTATTGGTTCTTCTCTGAGTGGATCTATCTAACACATGGGAGATAAATGCACATCAGCCAGTAACAATATGAGGCCCAACAGCAAGAGCTTCCTGAGCTGTTCTCTCACACATTCATAATTACTTTTGTATTTGCACACCAATGTGCTTATCTCTTATTTTTTGTCAGTTTCCCTTTATTACCACATTGCTACTGAACAACAATGTAAATATTTATTCTCTTACTACAGAATACTGTTTAAGTTGTTACTGTGGTTTATTTGCTGTTAACTGCATTTTGAAACAGCCATCATAAAACATCCTTGGTCTTTTATAGGAATTCTTTCTTATAGCTCTTTTTCCCAAAATAATCAAAAATTAAGTATTCCATGCAGTGATTTTCCCCATGAATAGTATGTTGCAAAATGTGCTCACAAATTATAGCTCTCATACCCACTCGGTAACAGGAATTTCTTTGGAAATGACACAAGCAGAAGCATATCACTCTACAGCAAAAAAAAAATAACAAAACAAAACAACAAAAAAAACCCCCACAGGATTAAGTTGCCATATATACATAAAGAGATCATGTAAATTAGATTTAAATAACATTGTCTTAAATTATTAGCTTGTCATTGTTAGCGACCACTTTTGAGAAAAACAGCTTTTCTAGCCTTTCATATTGATTTATGTTAACCACTAGCCTCAGTGTCTTTATAATTCAATTCAAATCTGTAATGAGTCAGACCTGTGGAAAGGCCTGTTCAGAATGAACAGTGACAACTTAGTTGAAATGCTGCTCATGCCATGGAAACAATGAAGTGTGACACTTTGTCTTTTACATCTGGCACAGGTTTACTGGGAAAGAAGAGTCATTTATTCTGTTTTCCAGAAAGGCAGCAATACAGATAAGAGAATTAAACATTTACTTAAGGAGAGGGCAAACTATATCTTTGCTTTTTTCACAGGTGTATTAAGCTATTTTCTAAATTGATTTGGTACCTTGAATATTCATTTATTTTTAGCTTTTCCTGCATTGAAGTCTATATACACCCCTCTTTGAAAAGCTTTGATGTAATTTAAGATACTGTGTATAAACATTTTTCCTTCTGTTCAAGTCTGTCTCCAAAATACCTTTCAGTTTGCCTGTGTTATTTACCCATGAATACAAGAAACCAGAAGCACGTATAGAAAACAAGACTAATGCTTCAAAAAGTTCAATGACCAGTGTTTTTCTGCCATATAAATTGATCTAGATTAAGTAGTTGTGCATTATTTCTCTTAAATATAGCTTAATATTAGCACAAAATTGTATATACGTTTTGCTAATGCTATTTTTAATAAAATAATATCCTTAAACCAAATTTCTTTGCATTAATTTTCCAGAAATATTTTCATCTTTGACTCAGATTTCCTCAAGCCTAATATGTCTTTTAATATGGTGCTGATTTTTACAGTAATGTAGAGCTCTAGAAGTTCAGATTATTCATTAATAAGGGGTAGTTTAAAGTATTAGCTTGCATTAGTTTGCATTTTAAATATTTACACCTTAGATTAAAAGACTGTTTTCAAAACTTGCAAGGGCCTAAAGTCAGATCCTATCTTCTCTTAGCTCCATGATATAACTTTTCATTAGACATGGGGCAATAGAGGAACATCTCTATGCAATTATTTCAAATCAGCAAGCTAATGAAGTGAAACAATTTATGACCACATGTGGAAGGCTGCACTGTTCATGTTAGAGAAAATACATACAGGCAGTATACTGCAAAAATAATTAATAAATGTGTAACCAAACCACTGATTCAAATCAAACAAGGAATATTAATTCATCAGCCAGTCATGAAAGCCTAAAATAAGTGCCTTGCTCCAGTCCTCATTTCTGCAGTCTGTTTCTGGATCTCTCATAAGAAAAAAAACCATGACTTGACAATTTTGAATTTATGGACCTTCAGAAGGAAAAAAAAAATTAAATTTATTCTAAACATGTTTGAGGCCAATTCTCCATCCTGAATGGTTCAGCTGAAAGGTCTCATGATCCACTGTACAATTGCTTGTTGATTGTGCCTTGTAGATGGCTTTAGCAAACAACAAACAACTGTAATCAAGAAGGGCTCTAATCAGACAGACAGTTACACATAATATCCCTTATGCATGCTATTGCAGGAAATAACTACATCTAGCATTAGGGAAACCTTCAAATAAAGTCTTCAAATAAAATCTTGCTCCACTATTCAGTTGCATATAAACAAATATAGTCATTTAGGCCTCAAGTGGTATTTTTTTGCATACTTACTGTTGCAAAATTCAGATTTGACATCTCTTAAGACTTACTATATTGAGCAAATTATGCTAAATTTAAAAAAAATAGTTTGGTTGAAATTACATCTCAGACTTAGATTTCCCCTTTTGATCAAGTTATTTTACACTTATGTCAATTTATGTCCTTTAACAAAAGGCTTAACAAAATAGAAGTTTCAAACTGAAATTTCAAAATATTCATGTCTTAAATTTGGTGTATAGTAGTCTAAGATTAGACCATTCTTTCCCACTGTTCAATGCTGCCAACAAAAACTGGGAAATCCAACAGATTTTTCAATATTTCTAGCTGGAAAGCAAAGCACTCAAAAGCTTAGAAGCAAAACAACAGAACATGCTTGTTCAGTCATTTCCTGGGTTTGGCTGGGATGGAGTTAATTATCTTCATAGCACCCCGTAGGGTGCTTTGGTTTAGGTTTTTGGCTAGAGCAGTGTTGATAACGCAGCAACTTTACTGAGCAGAGTTTTCACAGTGTCAAGGCCTTCTTTGTTTCTCACTGCACCCCAGCAAGAAAGCTGGCATAGGGCAAGAGGCTGGGAGGGAACAAACCCAGGACAGCTCACCTGAACTGCCCAAAGCAGCATTCCAAAGCACCTAATATCATGCTCAGCAATACAGCTAGGGATGGAGTTCTTCCATAATTTTTGCATGGAAATTGGTCTTCTGGTGGTCAGTGATTGCTTTTTAATTTTTTTCTTTCATACTTTTTCAGTTATTTTGTTTACTTTTGCCCTTCCAATTCTCTCAGTTTGAAGAATCTTTGAAGGGCTTGGTTTGACATGCATGTATTTGTCCTTAAAATCAGCCACATGGGGTTTGATTGCAAAAGTGCAAGTGCTTCCAATGTGATAATTGCATATTGCAAGTATTTTTCCTGGTTCTAAATGCATAGCATCTAGAACTTGTATTCCATTGATTCACAGATTAGATTACGCTGTATATTTCCTGTGGCTCTGTGTTAATTAAATATACTATTTCATTTTAATTGTTATTATTATTGAGAAACAAATTGTCCTAATACCTACAATTAAATGAAAAATTTTTATGATTGATAGCCTAAACACTGATAAAATAAATAAATTTAAGGTTAGATTACCTGGTAAATAATATATCCAAGCATCATTAGTTGTGATCTTTCTTCCTTCATTTCCAACTGAGTGATTCTGTGGCATTGCCTTTATTTTCTGTAAGCAGTTTTTTACGTCTCTGTTTGCCATACATTGACATTTCCTTGCCAAAGTAAGTTGTCAATATTCACCAATATCTTTGTTAATGTATCTGAAAATTATTTTAAGAACTGATCATTTGATCCAAAAGTCTGGATGGTATTTGCTTAATATTTTTGGAAATGAGCAATTAATTAACTGATTGATTATTTTACAATTCTGAAATCTCAAATGAACAAAAGACTTTAGAAATTTAGAAGAAAAAAAGCAGACCAACCCAAAACTAGTCGAAATTTTTACCAATTCTTCCTACCTCACATTTGTGGAGTTTGAAAATTCTACAGTGCTACATGCCAGAGTTGAAGCATCAAGTCAAAGCCCACAGGGGCAAATGGCTGTGAGAAGAGTCTACCTGACACTGTGTGCAAAATTAAACACTTAAGAGAGCAGAGAGTAGACAGGAGAAAATTAAGCCCAGGAAGACTTGAAAAGCTCCAAAACAGCAAGCAGGAAAGTCAAGAATAACGGCAAAACTCACCATTCTGCAGTCATAGTGTAGTATTTTCAGAAAGTCTCAGAGCACATTCTTTTTTGCTCGAGTGCATGGAATTTGCCTCTCAACCATGGATGAAGAAAACACTATGAAGGTTAATTTGTTTGGTTTTTTAAAACACCTTGTTGTAAAACCCAAGGCCAAATACCTGAACTCAGTGTCACAAACAGGAGGGATTTCCTTCAAACACATACATTTGTTTTAATTCTTCTGTATCATTCAACTATGGGAATTTTTAAAATTTGAAATCTCAATGCCTACCTCCAATGAGCAGATAATACTTGCCAACTGAGTCTCTACTAGCTGCTTGGTCCTCATGGTATCTGCTTATTTCCCTCAGTGCATTAAATCCCTGCACTTCTGTCCCAAAAGTCCCACCTCAAAAGCTCCACTCCCATCTGCATCCCAATCTTTCTCACCATCTCCTCTGCACTTAGAGTATCCAGAATGCATCTTCTAGAGCCAGAGATGATAGCTGCCAGTTTCTCAAGAGGTGTGAAACCTTTTTCTTGTATTTACTTCATTACTCTAAGCTCCCAAAACATGCATCAAGTATTGAAGAATGAGTTATTATTGGGAGGAATAAGTTACAAACCATGGCAGTAAACTACAGTTCATTAGCAATGATTTATCCTCTCTGCCTAGACCATATTTTCCAGAAACAGAAAAAAACACTCATTACAGTAATTGTGAACTAGCTTTGGAAGTGCTACAAATTCAGATCTTAAATTTGCAGAGAAGTCAGCATCTCCTTCTCTCTTTCTCTTGTGTGACTGATAGACGTTATCTTGGGGGTACTCAGGTTTTTCCATATTTCCTTAACAATCAGATCCATACTCTATTATCACTTTAAAAAGATAATTATTATTTTTTATCTCTTAAAAGAAAAATCCCAGAATATAATTCTACATAGACTTGAGTTAAAAGCTTTTAATTAAAAAAAAGAAGGAAAAAATAAACATATTTTGATTTTCTACTTAAAAAGCAGTTAGAAATCAACTTTTTAAGGGATGCTTTGAATTAATCTACAGTAATAATCTATGATTATTGATCTTTACTCTTTGATTATCCTAGTTTAAATTTTCACCCCGGTAAATTCTCACTTTTTTGTAACGTACAGGAATTTTCTCCCACAAAATGTTTCTATGAATGCAGATCCGTGGATCTGTAACTAGGCTCACAAAATACCTGACTAGCTGGATTTGTGTTGATTATAAGAAATAAACAAAAACTAGCAGTAATAGTAGCTCTTTTAAAAGAATGTGGTTGATAGAATGGGAGAAATCACTGGGGTAACAGTATGAGATGCTACCAAGCTGGATCACAGATAATGTTGATATTATGTGAGAGGTCACATACTCTGAAAATTTGAATATTTTTATTTTGTACAGAACTACTGACATTTTGTACTCTTGTTGTTTAAGTGAGTGATTAAGATGTTAAAAAATTAAATAGATTAATAAGTTGTATATTCCATGTTTCCAGCTTTCTCAAGTATTCCAGTGTTAGTTATGTTTTTCTCTGTCTATTTTCAGTATCCATAGGAGATGAATGTTCAAGCAGACATTAAATTGTATTAAATTGCCAAAGTTTTTTTTATATATATAGAAATATTGATATTTGTTTTATGAATCTTACTTGGATCAAAAGAAAAATTATTAAGAAAAATTTAAAGTGAATTAATTCATAACGCTATCCTTTAATCACAAAGTGCAGTGAATCTTCCTCCCCTAGGAAGATAAATTGGTTAATGCCTTTGCACACTGTGACTAGACACCATAAAAACATCATGCATTCCAGTTCCATAACCCAACAAGAGACTCCCTCAAGACCTCTTTATATTCCAGACATTTTTTAAACAATGGGTATGGTAACAATTTCTTTTGTAAATTCCCTAGCATGGTATCTAGGAACAGGAATGTGATTTGGTAAGGGAAATTTTACAGTATAAAGCAATTTTTTATGCAAGATGATTGTGATGATCTCTTACTGCTTTGGCCCACTGCTTCTGTATTAATAATGTGTTCCCTTTTTAGGTTCCCTATGGATTATTAACAGCAGAGATGTATTTTAAAAAGCATCCTAAGGCAGGTATCTGGTGAAGCTTTTTAGTAAATAGTATCTTTCTCTGAATCTATCATAACAGATTGCTCAGTATATAGTGTTCTTAATTCCCCAGTATAACAAGTTTCACATTCCAGACTCAGACAGCATAAATTCATATATATTCATAGAACAGCTTGTGTTGAAAGAGCCCTTTAAAAGTCAGCTAGTCCAATGCCTCTGCTATGGGCATGGACATCTTCAGCTAGATCAGGCTGACCAGAGCCCCATCCAAACTTGAATGCCTCCAGGGACAGGGCAACCAGCACCTTTCTGGTGTTCCAGCATTTCATCATCCTGAGGATTTATCATTGCAGCAGTTACAAGCTAAATGTAAACACATTGCTATACAAATATTGTCACTGTTAGAGACCCAGGATCAAAGAATGAGAGAACTGATTACTTAATAGAGGATTTTTTTTTTCTCTTTTTATACACTAGGGAAAATCGAAGTGCCACGAGTCAGCTCGAAACAAATATAAATTTTAAAAACTACACTGTGGCATTTTCTGTCTGCATAGGAGATTTTTTTAATTGATGTCTTCATGGTCACTAAATATATGTGTTTTTAAGTACTAAAGGAAAATAAACTCCCTCAACATAATTACAAGTCCTACTACAGTTCAACTAGGTTAAGAATAATAAAGGAGAGAATGCAGTCCTATTTGATTTCAACGTAAGTGAAAAAGTAGATGCAAGAGCTTTCTCCTGAATACAGCAGCTAAAGGAAATACTAATAATAATAACCTCCTAATGGCTTCCAAGAAGAAGTGATTTTTTTTTTTTTTTTTGTTACTTTCTAAAAATACTGTCAAACAAGTTCTGCACAGGGCATACCATTTAAACAAAATGGAATACAACACTGCCTAGAGAAGCTTCCCTTCTTAAGAGTTCTTCTTTCTTTCTCAGCTAAATGCAAATTTTGCCTAGGAGGAACCTTCCCTAGAAGGGACCATCACTGTAAGGCATAAGTCCATAAACAGCATCTTTCTCCTTAGAGTGGTGGGCAGGACTCCTAAACCAGAAAAGCTCCTAAACCAGTAAACTTTTTCTACAAAGATCCACAGCTCTCATAACCTCCCAACTTTCAGACAGTATTCTTTCCTAGTGTGTTATATTTGCCAAGCACTCTCCTTCCCCAGAGGGCTGAAAATCCTTCTGATGCAGTCTCCTGCTACCTGCTGTCTCCCTACACAGAACATCATACTTCATCCTCCTGTAGGCCTTATTTCTAAAAAGTTAAAATTTATTCCTGACTTAAAATGCTTTTTTTACAAATAAATATAAAAATAACAATTTTCTAAAAAAAAAATTCATATTTATTTCTATCTGGTTCTTATTGTTTAAATGAATAACACACCATATTTTAAAGGTAAGGTCACTGCTCTTTAAGCAAAATAATAGTACAGTGGGTCTCTCTACTAATGCTTTTGTTACAGGTGGGATGATCCTAAAATACAAAGAATCAGTGCCATTCAGTTGCACAAGTGCTAGGACAGAAGAAAAAAATATATTTATATTTCTGAGGACATTGTAACTTCCCACAAACCTTTGACTGCTAGAGTACATAAACTGACAAGACAAAATGACAAAAGCGTCACTCCTCTAGGGGTTCAGATAGCAAACATAAAAAGCTGTCCCGGGTCATATTATAGGTCTGTCTAGCCCAATATATTGTTCCCACAAATGTCCAATTCTTGATCATCCTGGAAAAAACATATTCAAGGAATCACTCATAGGAATTATTTTATCCTTCTCAAATAGGTTATATGTTAAAGCCTTGACACAAACCAGAGGTCCAGTTTGCTAAAGAGGTTCTTTGGGCAAATCCATGGAATAAAGGCCCATTGAATGCAGTCACTGCTTGAACACCCATGAACCACTAGTGCCTACAATGTTTCGAGGCAGGAATTTCCACTGAACCTGTTACCTGTTCAAGTCATTTGATGTATCATGGTTCTTGTATTGGAACAAAGAGTTAGCAGTCATTGTGTATTCACCTTTGTACTCACCTTCTCCACACTGCTCATTATGTTACAGTCCTATGTTATAAACCCATTCAGTCGTCCCTTTTTTCTAAGTTAAGAGAAGTGTCCTACTGAATTATTTCTGACATGGAAGCCATTGAGCGTCTTTGATTGTTCTTTTCTGAAGCGTGTTTCAAAGACCACCTTTAAGGTGCATTTACACTCCTATCGATGCTCTGGCCATTTTAGCTCCTTCCACCTTTCATTTCTCCTCTATAATGGACAGAAATATTTTTCTGCTATTGTTTTGCCACCACCACAAGCCTTCCATTCCAAATCCTATCAGTCTCAGTGCATCAGACAATCACAAGTGCCTTCAAGCCCCTCATGATAAAGCACCACTCAATTGTTTAGCTTGGAAAAGACCTCCTAAGATCACTGAGTCCAACCATTGGCCTAGCATTGCCAAGTCCATCAACAAACCATGTCCCTCAGTGCCATATCTCCACATCCTTTCAATACTTTCAGAGATGATAACCCAACCTCTCCCCTGGGCAGTTTTCTCCCTTTCTCTGAAGTAATTTTTTTCCTAATATCTAAGTTTGTGTACAACTTGAAGCATTTCCTCTTGTCCTGTCACTTATTAGCTGGGAGAAGAGACCAACACCCACCTGGCTACAACATCCTTTCAGGTAGATGCAGAGAGAATGAGATCTCCTCTTAAACCTCCTTTCCTCCAATCTAAAAAAACCCAGCTCCCTCAGCCACTGTTTACAAGATCTGTGCTCCAGAGCCTTCATCAACTTTATTACCCTTCTTTGTACACAATTTAGCACCTCTGTGTCAGATGTTAACAACAATAATAGAGGTTTTGTTGACTGTACATATTGCAGAAATCTTCCACATATTTGCCTACTGAAGAACAGCCAGATTTCTAAGCTTACTGTTCTCTAGTTACATTCCACTCTAAGGTCAGAGAATCACAAATGCCATAGAAATAAGTCACATGGGCTATATGATTTTAGGGCCTCTATCCTATGATCATCCATTAGTTAATGCTCCTGACTGAAAACTCCACCTCCAGCTGTCAACCATTTTTTTTCTTTTTAAATACTGACAGCAGATGACTCCTTTTTCAGGAATAAGACAAACCCATTTTGTCCCTGACAAACCACAGATTTCTCCTTCAAAGGAGAAAAGAAGAAAAAATGCTGCAAAGCACCTCACTCCAGCTTTGTGCAGTTGTGATAATGAGCAATAATATACTGGTTTATTGCTAATTAAACATTTCCATCTTTACTCTTTTCCTTTAGTAAAATTCTTTTTATCATCCCCAGCATCACAGACACAAAGCATTATTCTTTTGAATAGTTTTTGTCATATTTCCCTGTCACTTAGGCAGGGGGAGAATGTTTATACTCCCAAGCAGAAACCATGGTTCAAAAAAAGAAATTGCTACTTGTAAAAGTTTCTGTAGAAACAATCCTCTTGCCACGTCAGCTGTGCATGTAGGCTTGCTTTTTATTGATCTGGAAGTATTTACATAGGCCAGTTTCCTATGCAATTTATGCAATGGCCTCACACTCAGCAGTGTGTATTAAAAAGGCATTAAACTTGTAGCCTTATTCTTTATATGAGTTGGAGACTTATTTTTTTTGGACTTGCTATGCATTTTTAACTGGAAGTAATCACTGGGGTTTTGGCTTTTTTTGGGTTTTTTTTTTGTAGTCTAGACAACAGTGACACTTAATCAACATTGCAATGTTCATAAAACATACAGCATTGAAAAAATACACAAAATTAGTTGCAAGTAAAAGTGGTCCTGGAATCTTTATTTTTAACTGTAATTTCATTGCACTGGGATAGAACCACAGTGTCTGCTACAAATTTGTTTTATTGACCTTTGGATGAGAGGAGAGGATGAACATCTGCATGAAAGATGTAGATGGTTCAATGTGTCTTAAAATTAACAAGAGGGTCCATGAGAGCTAGTTCTGGCAAAATATGATCTCTTGTCTTGCATTTTTGCAAACATGGGGGTATTTAATAAAACAAGCATCCTATATAAATAAGATTTTCTCCATTCCTAAGAGAACACTAAATGCAAAAAAAAAAAAAAAAAAAAAAAAAGAAAATTTCATATATAAAAAAGACTTTTCAATATACAAAAGACAAAAAGCACATGATTGAATAGGTGGAAGGCTCAAGACATCTATATGTGGAGTTGAAGCACTGCTTTAGAGTTGATTTTAAACATTTTTAACAATAAGATATTTTAAAATATATTCTTTGTATTAACATACAACTAATTTGTTTTAAATTCAGCAAAACATGACCAGAATAATCAGATATTATTTGAATCATACCAATGCAGCTGTGATAAAGTGTTACTAAATAATATTTGCTCAAATATTATTCACACACTGAGAGTTAAGCAGACAATAAAGTGTTCTACTCAATCTCTAACACTAGGTCTCAAGTCTGACTTCAAAAGCCTCTCTGTAGAATATCCTAAATGTTATTATCCCTTAAATTTTACCCAAGGAATTATGGACTTCATTGTCTAGAACCTACGAGGAGCAGAATTATTAAATAAATCTAAATATCAATGTCACTTTACCTAGAAGAAGGATGTATCTCATTACTACAAGAGTGAAAATGGATTTCCAGCTTTGAAGATACAGTGCAGCAACTGTTGAATACAAATGGGTTATTCTGCACAGGAAGTCACTCAAAGAACTTACAAGAACATTTTGTTCTGAAGTCTGAATCATTTGAATTTGAAAAAAAAATGTGTCAGTCATCTTGATCTTTAAACAAATTATAATAATAATAATAATTGTTTTTCTAACTGGTAGAGTATCATCAAACATTTAAATTATTATAATAATATTAAGATCCATATACAACATAACAGAAATCAAATGTATCTATTAGCATTGAAACCACAGCTGCTGAATGTAAATTTAAACGTTAGGGAATAGTCTATTATTATTTATTTATACAGCTAAAAAACCACACTGAAATCATAATTATCCCAAAGGTTACTCATAGTCAAGATCAGTTAATTGTCCCTTAAATTTCATTTTATTACTCAAGTGCTTTTCATGTCTTTAGGATTTCCTGCATAATATGGCTGAATCTTTCTTATGAATTCATAAGTTGCTCTGCAGACTTTAATATCTGACTCATACTGCTGTATGAAGAGTTTAATATGTTTTTTTCCTGTGCAGGAAAGAGAATGTTTTGCATGAGACAGAATAAAATCTTGCTATCCCAGAAATGGCACCGCTAATATAAATGCATAGCAGCTACAGCCAACACAGAGACAAATAAGATGTGCCCCTATCTAGATTTAGACATGATATCAAGATTAAAATTCTTAACACATTTTCTCATCCATTTACATTCTCCTTTAAAACATAACTTGAGCTATCACTGTCAGCAAGAATTTGACTAATTCGCTGCCAGAGTTCGAAGTGAAATAATATAAGATCCTGATTTAGCACATAGTCAAAATCACCATTAGAACTAGTGGGCTCTGATCAAAACAGTCATTTTCTATGAAAATAAATGGGGTGATTTTCTTGGTCAGTCTGTTGAAGATAAAATTGCCTGAGATGCAGATTCCCACTTCTGTTTTATGCCAAAGGTTTGAGGTCCATGTTTTTCCCTTGCATAAGGACACTATCCTGGAAGATGATCTAGGCTATCACTATCTACATGAGCATTGTCCTTCTCACAGCAATAGGGCTTCTGTAGAAGAATGGACTAAACATGGCCAAAGAAGAGTAGGAGGAAACACAGCTCTCCTAATCTATTAGCTGAGTCATCTGAGAATAATGAGGGGAATCTGACTGCTGGTCCCTGTTCCCACAGCTCATGAAATCTTGCTTCACTTTCTAAAGGAATGGCTTTATACTGAATGTTAGGAGAGTTTCAGACTGTTGAATTCAATAGTACCTCAAGTCCATCTGATATAGGAAGCCATATCGAAAAATCAGCTCTGTAAAAGCTGATTTTCACAATTATTTTGTGGTTGTTGCTCAACAGGATATTTTTTATAAAGTATTAAATGTAGCACTTAATGCTTCTGATTATCATTTACTGGGCAAGGAAAGGTTATATGATCCTTGATAATGGCCTATTAACTAGGTGCCTAAACCTGTCTTAATGTTAGGTCTCTTTCCCTTTCCTCACTTCACTTTTGTCCTTCATAATCCAAACATCTATGCAGAAGAGCAAAGAAAATGCACTCATGAATCTGAACACACTAATCTTGTTTGTTCCTGTCTGCCACCACACGGATGACACTCAATCTTATGCCTTTGGAAACAAAGCAACCACAGCCTGAAAATCCAGCCTGGAGAGCTGTGTGACCAGCCCACTGTGACAAAAATATTGGGCCAACAGTAGCTTAGGGAAGTTGACAGCCATTGTGCATTACTTTGGATTAAAGGCTTCTTCGTCTCCCGTGACCAATCCCATTGTGGTTGCAGTTTTAATTATGTAATAAAGTTTTTGGTGAACTTTAAAAAAAGAGATTGCGCATGGGCATGTTATGGCAGAGGTTTTGGAAGTTTAAGCTCCAGATACCAGGAGAGACTCCTAAAGGTATAAACAAAACTCACAAGTGGTTAAATCCAAGACACCAAGGAGTGCTACTGTGAGCATTAGTGAAACTGATTTTAGAGCATAAGGCAAAGAATCCAACACATTATGTATCATAAATAAATACAGGGTACATCGTAAAAATCCAGTATGAAGAAGTGAAAGGAAAACAGTGGGGACTGCCAAAGCATTTTCTTCTCCTCATAACAATGCTGCATCATATCAACACTACACTTGAAAACAGCAAATTAGGTAAAGAGAGAGTGCTGCTTTTTTGCTAATCTTATATCCTGGGGTGACTGGAATATCAGTCACATACTACAGAATGAGCTAGTATCTGTGTTTTCAGTTACAAACTTTTCCACACTTTGATTAATACTGCAGTACCAAGCCTAAGTCAGCCTGAGTGCAACAGAGTTCTCTGTATCCCCTCTAACCCCAGGTCAAAGTGTCATGTGGAACAGATTTTGCTACACTTGGTATTTTTGCTGAAGCTGGAACCATCCAAGTCCATTTGAAATCCTTTGGATTATAAAAAAAACCAAAATATCAGAAGTTATTTCCAATTTTTAAAAGGCAGGAAGAAAAAATATGACTTTTTTTAAACCAGCATGAAAAGTCACAGATAAAATGTTAAATGATCTCTGGTTGCATTCATCTGTATCTATGGAAAAGCTTAGGTTTAACTATCTACATCAGTTTGGTGGCTTAGCTGAAAGGGAAATTCGGGCAAGAGTTAAACAAAAGGACCCCATGACTATGCAGAAATCATGAGAAAAAGACAAACACAATACTCAAATTCATCTTATTCATTGCATAGGTTAGGATGTAATGTAGGTGTAAAATTTGATTTTGCAATGCAAAACAGCAGGAAGATATTTCAGCTGCCTGGCTAGAAACCAACTTAAGACAATATTCAGAATTGCAAGAAAATCTATGGCAAAAGTGGAAATGAGAAAGCACTGCCATTAGTCACTGCCCCCATGATTTCATCAGTGTAGTGCTGTGATGAAGCAGCAACAAGACCAGGCAGCAAAGCCCCTGCAGACAGAAAATTATAACGTACATTTTACAAAGTCAGTTTCTCACAGCTGATTAAGTAATCACACAATTTCTGTTTGCTTGATCATCTGTGAAAACAGAAGGCTTCAAGACAATACAAGAATGTTATGTTTCTGATGAGGCTGCTGTAAATCTCTGCTGCTAGTCTGGCCAACTATAAGCCATTTTTCTGAAAAACATATTTTTATGTTTGCCTGCAACAGCCCCAAAATGCAAGTCTGCCAGTGGAGAAAGTAGCTTTAAAAACAGTGGATGATGCCTTCATTAAAAATTTTGAACCAACCTCTGCCTGTTAACACATATAGGTTTACACCTGCATGTGTCATACATGGTGCCATGTCCCCAACTTATAAACTCCAAAGAAATTAAATCAATATGTATGCTTTACAGATGCTGATGGTCCTCAGAAACTAGAAAACAATTAGGAAAAAATTATTTCTTATCTAGAAGGTTAAAAAAAAAATCAGACAGCTCAGATCCAGTGTTTTCGTTCATGCCCAACAATAGTTCTACCTGTAAAAAAAATATTCAAAAAATCCTGATATTTTCGGACATAAAAAACTATCCACTCTGGGGAAGGTAAGTACTCAAATATTAATTTAATGTTAATGAACAACAGAAATACCAATCTCCATAGAAAAAATATATATTTATTCAAAATTAACGTGCAATCATTTCATATTTTGAATTGCAGTGCTGAAATAAAACTATTTTGGTTTAAGTGCTATTAGCTTTTAATGGAAAAACATGTCAAGTAAGGTAATGTTTGCTTCTTATTCTGAACAGCATATACTGTGTAAACAGCGAAAAACACTGTCTCCCTGGCAACAAGTAATTCATCTACATACATAGTAGGAAATAAGTAACTGCTGATGAAGTCTTTGAGATGTGTGAAAAATTTACTCCACATGAAATGGCTATAGAGAAATCAATTTTTTATCAATATATTTGTACTCAACTGCACTGAGTGGCTATGCCTAGTGGGGCTGCAGGGCTGGCATCAGGGGGCAGAGAAGGGGGAGCAGAAAATATTGGAAGAAACAATCCTGTCAACACAAATATAAGAGCAGCAGGGGACACGATGTTCCAGGTGCAAGAGCAGAGATCACCCGGCAGCCCAGGGAGGACCACATGCCAGAGCAGGTGCATATTTCCTGAAATAACTACAGCCAGTGGAGGACCCACATAGGAGCAGTTTGTGAAAGACAGTATCATATGGGAAGAATCCACACTGGGGCAAGAAAACTGTGAGAACAAAGGAGGAGAAGAGAGAAACAGATAAGGAATACACTGGTCTACATTGGAATGAATCTCAAAGACAGATGGTTCTTTGCTTTTCTTAATTGCACATCTGGTTAATTGGTCAGTAGAAGAATTTATGTGTGCAAAACTTAAAACTGAAAAGCTATTAATCAACTAACATGACATGCTTTCATCTTCAATCACAAAAAGCTACCTATTACTTAATTGCTAACTGTAACCTTAATTGTTGACAGTTACAACAAACACAGCTGAAATTACAATTTAACATGGCAAAGAATGAAGAATGGCAGCATATAATCTATAATGTGTGTTATAGAAACAAAAAAAATATTATCTGGCAAAACATAACTAATCAAAGATATAAAGAAGAATAACTAAGAAGAAAGAAATAAACACATAAGGATAAGGGAAGGAAAAAGGAACTGTCTGAGATCACTGGCAGTGCTAATGCTGAAACGCACATGCTGCATCAGGGTAACAGACAAAAGCAGTTCTCAAATTCCATGTCTCTCCCTCAGCAAAAGATAAAATAAATAAAACTTTCAAAATAATTATTAGATTGACAAATAAATATGTAGATGTAGATCTTAAAACATAATAGAAATAAATTCATTAACAATTGCCCACCAACTTGATAAAATCTGCCTAGGATTTCAGTGCTCCTGGTCACTTAAAGCTATTTTGCAATTCAGCTGGTTGTTTTTTCAGAGAAAATAATCACATATGGGAAAAAAAGTGGGATTATGCCTAAATCCTGAAATAAATTTTCATTTTCATGTGATGCAAGCAGAAATGCATATGTCTCTAACTGACAAGTCTTGCACTGCTATAGTGCTGATACAGCCTGGGTTTAAGCCCATTTTATGAGTGTTGTTCATCTCTATGCAAGATTTAGGGATATCAAGAGTAAATATGTGACCTATGGCATTATTTTTTTTCACTTTTAACTTTGACTTTAGAGTTTCATTTTGTAACTTCAATGTCATTTCTATTTTACCATATTGCAACATTAATTATTTTATCTCAACCAAACCTTCACCATTTCTTTTACAGAGAAAATGCAGGTTTTTACACTATGAGAGTGAAAGTATTTCAGATTCACTTGTGAGCAATATGTTAATGATGTAGTACAGAGCTCAGTGAAATAATATCAACATTATCTGCAATCTGCACAGCAAAAATGAAATGTCAGCCAGTTCCACCAAATGGCAAATGATTTTACTGTTCAAGGAACTGATTTATAAATCTGTTAGCTCAGACAAGACAACATAAAATAGAAAAACAGAGACTTGGGATGGGGAGCAAGAAAAGTAGTAGCTCTATTGATTTTTCTTTTAATGCTTACTCTACAGTAAATTGCAAAATTTTGTAGGTGCTATTTTTTCAGTAGTAAATTTCATCTCCATAATGGGTAAAGGTGAAGAAACAATATAGTTCAAATGTTTAGAGAAACCTATTTTAAGAAAAAGTTATTTATTCTTTCCATAAATGCAACCTACTTATATACAAAATAAACCCTGCAAGTATTTTTAAGCTCATGAACTTTTACCATAAAATCCACCTTTTCTATTTAATAGCAATAGGAAGTATAAGCTGAACAAGCCTGTGTCTCATCCAGTCTAGTTAGTGTAGGAGTTGCATAGGATTTGCTTCCTATAGTAGAACAGTAAATATGACTGGGTTGTTTGGATAGCATTTACATACACAAGTGGATTCCCTGTCTCTTTTTAACAGATATTGCTCTAAAAAGTGCATAGATTTGCATCTGGTATAGGGACTCTCATCATTTACTGAAGCATCAGTCACACTAGTCACAATAATTACTAGGAATTGTGAAAAATTTCCTTCAAAATCTCTAATGGTGTTCAAGTATGTCAAAGTCTTTCAAGCTAGGTTACTGAGCTGCTTTTGACAGTTTAGGCAAGATGGCAGAAAGGGGCAATCATTAAACCAAACCAAATAAATGTTATTAAATAAAATACTTTCTACTGAAGTAATACATATTGTCTATCTAAACTGGAAACAGCTCAGCCTATAAATGCCAATAAACAACAGAACTGTTTTTCACTGCACTACATACATTCCTTGATGCAGCTCCGAAAATATCACACTAAAAATTCCACACACATTAAAATTCCATAATTAATGAAACATAAAATTACTGGGTTTTTTAACAAGTTAAGCCATTCTAAGAAGAGACAGAGATTTTCTGAAAATTTTCAAAAGGATTTTCCATATTCAGCTTTGTCTCTTATTTAATGTAAAAAAACCCCCAGTTTGTAGTGCTGGAATTTGTGGACACTGTTTTATTTTAGTGTCGTTGAAGACTGAGAGAAAGAATAAGCACAAAGTCTACATGTTTATGACCTTGCCAGTTTACCTCTTGGCAAAACTGAAGTCACTTGTCTCTGCAGCATTTTCACAGTGCTATTAGATGGCTCACACATTTTTCTATCCGAACACGCAAAAAGAGTCCCTGTTCAGCAGTTGGAGTGAAGCCTCAGTCAGAAGAGTCTCTTCTTTATACTGCATTTATAAAAATGAGTGAAAGCTCACTGTAAAACACAATGGGAGTAAGAGGGGATAGGGGAGGAATTCTTGTGCTACTGCTTTCCTAGTACAGCTAAACCACTAGCTTTCTTAGTAAGAGGGGATAGGGGAGGAATTCTTGTGCTACTGCTTTCCTAGTACTTACACATTTTCTGCCACTCAGTTGCTGTACCAGCCATTACAAAAGCAGCTGTATGGATTAACTCAGAGTCATTCTCTTTTATACCAGCTGAGAAATTGACTCCACTTTCTCCAGTGAGAGGCTGTCCACCTTGCACCAGAAGACCAGCACTCCTTCAGCTTGTCAGCTTGCCTTACACCTCTGGACTGTACAATGTCACAAAAAACATTACACAAAGGACATGAGCAGCAACTCTCAAACCCTTTAAACCTTTTGCCAAAGGAGGTGGATCGGCAATTGATTTTTCAACCTATAGTTTTTCAGTTTATTAAGTTATTGCTTAATACTATTGAGCTTTTGCTAAATACCATGTAAGAGGTGTAGACCTCAGTCCCTCTTCCACCAATGCACACTGGAACGCTGGAACTCCCATTTCCATTTCCCTAAAGGCAGCAGTGTCTGTATTACTGAGGGACAGATTTTAGCAAAATGAAGTTGCTGGCATAGGTGCAGGAAATACTTAAGTAATTTAGCTACTACCACTACTGTCCCTCTGTCTATTTCTGTTCTATAAATACATATACTAGATGTCCTACACCATATACTTATTATAAAATTCTCACTGGGTATTGTAAGCCTATGTACCTATTTCAGAACTATGAAATCTTATCAGCAGGTGTCTGAAAATTAGGCACTATAATGTTCAATACTGTGATATTTCAACACTTTTAAACTTCAGTCCTTTTACAGTTCTGTTCCTGAATCCATTACTAGATACCATATCGAGTTCTGAATTCACAGGGTTAAAGTTTAGGAAAGAAAAAAAAATCCAACCCAAATCCCCCACTTTCCCAAATATCCCAAAATACTCAGTGGGAAAGAAAACAACAGAGAAACCAAAACAGCTGTGAAGAAACCAAGGTGCTGTTGAAATTTAGAAGACAAGTACAGCACTCACTGGCTATTTGGAAAGCAATGATTAATCATCTATTTTAAAGTAAGCAGGGGATCTGCTTAGTTCTAATGTATTTCCCAAGATCACCATCCAGACCTTCACAGTTATTGAGTAAATAGCAGCAGATGTTGAGCTGTAAGACCACATCATTCAGCTAAGATTAGATATTTAATAAAAATAGACATGCTTGACAGAATCTTGCACTTAGTTTAATAAAGCTCTACTGAAAGGGTAGGAAGAAGCTGTTCCCAGAAACACGATGTACACAGTCTCTTCAAACCTAAAAAACTATTCCCTTCTGTGGCTGTTACTGCAACTATTATCTGTTAGATAGACTCCACACCTCACCTACAAGAAGAAACTTTATCCAATAACAGCTAAAAAAATTGCCAGGTAAAGTCCTTGAGAGACAGCTTCTGTCTGTATAGACGTTATTTCACAAAAAGGAGAAAAGAGTAAATATTTTTCAAGAAGAGTCAAAGTACACCTGCTTATAAATCAGTTTGCCATTACCCTACCTCGTTAATTATTTCCTTGTATGTTGTAATTGAAAAACAGTGTGCACCCTTTCTTAGCTTTTTGGGAATTGTGAGTCTGCAACCAAATGAAGTGTTGAAGTTTAGTGACTCTTGGCTTGGACTTACATGTGCACATGGAGTAACCTGGAATGCATGCATCAAACCCACTTGCAAAATCAAAAAAAAACCAAAAAAATCTGTTTCATTTCTCATCAGAAAAAATGCATTTCTTCATGTGTATTCAGAGATCCTTAGTGCAGAAGATATCTCTCAGATTGTAAAATTCTGAAGACTCTCAAAAAGGGCCTGCAAGTCCAGATTGCGTCAATATGGCTTAACTGTGCAAATAAAGGGTTACTAATAACACCGAAAAAAATAACAAAATGAGAAAAATATACACACAGAAATGCATTTATTTTGTCCTATCCTTGAGAAATTTAAATATAGTTATAGAGCAATTCCTCTGGTATTCCAGTTTAAAGTATTCCATATTCACCAGCCCTACGAAAATACGAAACCAAAATCCAGTATCCTGATGTATCCTTTAATACAGGAGTACATGGAGTACTGGTAAATGGGCAACATGAAAGTGCTCAGCTGCCAAAATAACAAACGTCATGAAATGGAGATAAACAAATGCCGTTGCCTTTTTTAGCTCCATTGTTGCCTTTTATAACTCAAACTAAAGAGAGGAACCAAGCAATTTTTCTTAATGCATAGAAACTTCCTAGAGAGAAAACAGCATACAGGGGGAATTCAAATAAAACATTTGTAAAAATCCTAAACACAAAAAATAAATTCCACTGCACCTTTGAAAACCTATTTGGAATTTAAGCAATACTTAAACTACAGCAGATCAGTCTTAGATAATAAATATTGACCCATACATCACTTAGTTGAAGTCATCTAGAACTTGGTGTCTTTACCCTAAAACTAAGAAAAAAGAAAAATTTGGCATATGAATAAGCTTACCCTCCAAGTTCAGGCATTCATTCAAAACTGAAATTCACGTTAGATGAGTAGTCTGGATCATAGCTAGTCTACAATCAACTGCATAGAGATTCATGTTCAGAAGGCAAAAAACTGTGCAAAGATCACTCCTAGAAAGCTCCCACTTCCCACTCCAGGTTCTGTAGTCTATCAAAAAAAAAAAAAAACCAAAACCTGGAATTTAGATGAATGCCTTATTGAACGTAAAAAAGTTTTATTTGTTTCAAATTATGTTATTCGAGAATAAAGCTATTTAAGAAAATAAAATTAATTGAACCACTTCTCCCTGTGCATTCCCTTAAACAAATCAAATGTCTACTCTCTGAGCACTCTCTGGGATTTCTAAGAATTTGAATCCTCAGAAAAAAGAATCTCAAACCTGTAGTCTATGGCCAAACCAGTAAAAAACATATTTTATATAAACTATTAACTAGAAATGTCATTATGAAAATAACTCTTTCCTCTTGTCAGTATGTTTGGTGTTATTACCACTCCTGTAATTTTCATATTGTACTGGGAATAGAGATGCATAACTGCCGACCAGATTTCAGCGCTAAAGTAAACCCATCTTGAGCTCTTGAGCCCATAGAGGATTTAGCTGTATTGCCAGAAAAGGTTGCCTAATCAGCCCCATCATTTAGTAGCACTTAAAGAAAGCTCAAAAATAACAGTAAAAGAGATAATTTCTATAAGTGATTATAGATAAAAGCTGATAGTTATTCCAGCATTGCACACCACATACACAAATGCTAGTTTGTGTCAGAAACTAATACCAAGATTTTTCAACAGACTGCCACATTATGCTAGTGTATTGTTTTCACCCTCAAATCGCTCAAGCACCACAGCAAAAGTCATCTGTATTGATTTACAATTAGCCAAATCAATAAACTCTGTTTGTAAAATTATTTTACATTCTAAGTCAAGTTGAATCATCCTAAGAGCTTCCATTTTTGTCAATAAGGTTTCCTTGGAATGTAAAAAAATCTGAAATATCAAGTATGAAAATTTTGACCTTATTCATATACATCAGAAAGTTTGAGCTCAATTCTAAGCTATCCTAGAAGTCAAAATCCCTAAACCATTAATCACTGGCTTCAAAGGATGTAAAATTAGATCACAGCCAAAGAAAAATCTAGCATGACATGGTTCATATCCACAACCATCTGAGTTGTATTTGAGTATTAATTCCATTACAAATCTTCTAAATGTTTTTGTCACAGTGTAAAACTAGATAGGAGTTATTCAAAGGTGACTAAACAGTCACCACTTGCACCACTATTTGAACAGCATTTACTTTGCTAAATTATTATTATTTAGTGACTGTCAGATTTTTCTAATAATGAAAGATAAATCTATCAGCCAAAAAATCCCCAGAATGCAATTAGAGAAGCAATTAATGAATGTTAGATCTTAGTGAACAAAACAATAGCCTTTGTGTTGTGTAAGAAAGAGACTATTTTTAATAGTTCTCAGAATTTCATCCAAAAACTAGACAAAACTGTTTTTTGTAACTACCTCATCCGTCAGGTGTGTCTAGGACCTTTGAAGTCTTCTATTCATTGAATAGAACTACTTCATTATCACCAAATAATTCAACTTTTTAATCATACATAAAATGTAGACCCAAGAGATTTTGATATAGCAAGCACCAGCAAATCTCAACAAAAATTTTACTGAAAAGAGAACTCACACATTTGATCCTTTCAAAGACTGTGGCTCAGATATTTTCCTCTGTATTCCATAAAGGATAACATTTTCTGTCAAAGAAGCCCCACAGTATTTGTGCAATAGTAACAGCACTTTTTGTAAGAACTTGGGACACCACTTGACTGTCTATTTATGATACTGCTTTCAAAATATTTGGCACTTATATTCTGGAACCTATAATTATAGAACTGTTATAAAGCTTTAGTCAAAAATTATCATCTCATTGAATAATCAGATGTAAGAAAGAGGGTCAGAAATTAATTTTTCCATGGCTTTGTATGATTTGTTATAGATTGTGGACACATAGAATTTTTTTTTTCCTACTTTAAGAGAACTGTTTGTTATTTTTGCCAATTTTGTGTGTGGAAAACAAACCCCAAAGGGACAATCTAAAAGCATCAGGAAAGTACTTTAATTTCTAGACCGAATTTTTTACACTTGTGTGATCTATGTCATAGGATCTTCACTTATTTTGGCTGGAAAGTGATTTCCAGTCAAGAGCCACGTAATTTATATTTGAACTCTAGTGAGATACCTACATGTAATTTATATTTTATTTGAACTCTAGTGAGCTACCTACACATTTGTAAGGTATTGCTCAAAGGACAATTTCACTTAGAATGTCACATAAAAAATAAAACTACATTATAAAGAAATTCCATAACAGCCATTATGTATTTGAGTAGTCACTATGTGTAAAAGAGTTCAAAGAATATGACACAAGGCTGTTCAAATCCAAGAAAAAGAGAACATATCAGTAAATTTTTGCTTTTATTTTGTGCAACAGTTATTTACTTGAGAAAAATGTTTTCATTCTTATTATGAGAAAGAATTAATAGACAGAAACCTAGCCATGATGAAGAAGTCCTCAGAAGAATAAGTCAAGTGTATAATTTAACAAATTATAAACAAGTAGGATTTATATCCCTCGAGTGCATATCACATTCTATCTTGATACAGTAAGTTTTTGTTAAAAATACTCTAGATGACTGAAATAAAATTTAGCATTATATTTCACAATGTTCATATAACAGAGATAATTTTAACAGATGCAAGTTTAAAAAGCTCTCAGATGCTAATTTTGTGCCCTTATTACCTATAATCACTTCAAAACTCATGTTTTATTTAACAAATGGCCTGATAGAATTTAGTGGTCTTGGGGTCATTGTCACAAGCCCAATCGAAATGTCAGTTCTGTCTTTTACTTTATGGTTTAACATACTAAAAATAAGCCATAGATTTGCATTAACTCAGTGCTAGTTTTACTTGTCCCACTAAAATGAAATAATATTACAAAAGGTAGATCTTATTTTATTTCTGTCATCCTGGAAGAGACTTATTGTGTGCCTAAAGAGAACATACTATATAATCTGAAAAACATTTTGACCAATGTTTTTAATAAAATTGATACATTTTACTATTTACTACTCATGACATTTTGGTGATGAAGATTACCTAAACTTTTGTCCTACATTAGCTTGCAGTTAGTCTTCAAGACACCAAATAGGTAGAATTTAAATATGAAATTTATATTAAATGGCAGTTTCAAAATTTACCAATATGTTTTTTTTTATTTCAAGGAGAAACAGACAATATATATCAGCATTTCTACCCTCCAGAGCAAATCTGCTTTCTGGGGTAATTTTTTGAGATACATAAATTTCATGTCATTGTTGCTAGGTGTAGGTACAAAAGGAATGCACAACTGATTTTAATGTTTTTAGTAGGCACAGAAGAGATGCTATTAGGCAAATTTTGTGTTCAAACAAAGTATGTTGACTTAAAATTAACAGGCATGGGGGTAGAGGGCACACAGGAATAGTTTTGGGTAGCAGATTTTATTGCTGTGTTGCTGCTGTTTAGGAGGTACAAAGCATAACATATTACAATAAATATATTCAGTCATGTTCAAGAAAAAGGTAAAGAGATGCATGTAAGAATGAGTTCAAAGGAGAAAAGTCTGCAGAGAAGTAAGCATTACAAGTGCCTCCAAAAAGGGAAAGAACAAAGCTATGTTTATAAGTGTAAACTGCCGTGTGCTAGTGATGATAATTTTGAATAGAAGAGTAACAAATGCTGTGTCATACACATAAATTACTACCAACTAAAATTTAGGAGGCACAGCTACAAAAAAATGCTTAAAAATCACCTGTAGTGTTGATGGATTGGAGATGTTTCTAGCAGACGTGCCAAGAAGCCAAAATATTAGCAACTTTCAAAAAATATGCATATCCACCATAGATATAATGAAACTCTGTTATCAACCAAAAATCAATTATTTTAATAAAAAAGCCAATTCAGAACAAGATTTAATTTACCTATATGAGAAAATTAAGTGTAACTTTGAAATTATACATACAGAAATTGTTAGAATTCATGTATTTCTTTGAAAAAAGTAACACTATTTCAAACAGAAGACCGAAATAAACATTTGAGAAAGTGAAACTGTCCAAAAATTTTAGAATAATGCATAGTAGTTTAAAAACTTATTTTAAAACATTACTTTAAAAGCAATGTTAAAATACAAGGTTTTTGTGAACTCAGCCATAAAACAATTCAATTATGAACTGCAAGCTTATCAGTTACTGCATTAATATCCATGCTGTCACTTGAAAATCTCTAAATGCAAAGCCTCAGAAGTAAAACCAGTCCTCAGTAGACTATGGGTTTTTCCTGTCTTGATTTCATAAAAAGAGAGAAAGAGAAAAGAAAGTGTGCCAAAACCTTTATTTACTAACCCAGAATTACTGTTCAGCAATACTCTATTCAAATCACACACAGTCCCTTTTGGATATTCATCCAAATGTTGAAGCTGATCGTGCCAAGATTTTAGTTTCATTGCAAAAATCCTCAGTTACCTATTTAGGACTCAAAATCATGGCATTAATGTACAATCTAAGATCTTCAACAGTCAAATAAGATCTCATCAACAATTATAGTTTCCTTCCTTCCCTGCATACCACCATGCAGTTGGTAAAGAATAGTTACCTTTAGCTACACCTGCATAGAACCAAGTGTTTTTTGGGCTCCATAACCAAAAGCATTCCCAGAGGAACAATATCAAGCAGCACTTGACCCCACCAGCATGGCACTAAGTTAATACACTAAGAACAATCAAGGAAGGTTTCAAAAGTGCTCTTTACAACAATCTCACGTGGAACAAAGGTGAATTTTACTGCTGTGACTAAGATTTTGACCTAGATCTGTCACAGGTAACATTTTGCATTCATATAGCACCTGCCAACTTTCATCCCTAAGGATTTCAAGCACCTTTCAATATAGCAGTACTGCCAGAATAAGTAAGCAGAAAGACATTTTAAGAAGTATTCCTAACCTTTGACACTAAACAGACTAATTTTATTTTCAAAACTTGGTAAGAGGTTTAGGTTTGTGGGTTTTGTTTATTTGTTTTTAAATAGCTCTCCAAGGTAAATTCTAAAGATAAAAGCTACAGAAGTTTAAAAAATTAATAATGACTCCTTTTAAGAGTCAGCCCTGAAAAGTACTGCAATAAGACCTGTGTTCAATAAGAACATATTTACTTTCAAGAGCTAATATTTTGAAATCACACACTATTTCTTAAAAAAGGTATAAAAGCAATGCTCTGAGGTGCTCATCTTTCACTTCCAAGGAAAAGCTGTTTTTCAGAGCTTCAGGCTTAGAATAGAAGGGGTCTAATTTCATAAACCTATTTTGAATTCTGAAGGTCAGGTCACAGTTATGCCACCCAAATAACAGTACACAAACACGTGCCATGTCTGTGGATGCTGGCAAACTTTGTGGATTCTAGCTGTGGCTGGTTTAGTTCTTCCAAGGTAAAGGACATAACAGACCTTGCAATCACTTAGAAGATAAAGCCCATAGGAACCCAAAATAGAGGCTGAAAATGATCCCTTGTCCTTCCATACCACCAAAGACTCATGCATCCACAATTTTCAACAGACAAGGCATCTTTCAGTGTTTCTTATACCACAGGAACTTGCAGAATTCACACCATAACTTTCCTGGCATTTGCTGTTGTTCTGTTGGAGCTACACAGAAGTTATTTCCCTTTACAAAGATACCTTCTTTATGAGAGGCAAGTAGTAGTAGAGCAGTGTAAGGAAGCATATTATCCAGGCTAGGAATCTTCCACCATAGTCTGCAGGGTCAGCCTCTGCTGTTTGGCTCTCTAAAATGTCTTCATGGAGCCAGATATCCCTGTGTTAACTTAGAGCTAGAATTAGCAATGTGTGCACTCATTTAAAACATGACCATGCCAAGGGTAATTTTGCTCCTTGGTAGAGAGGACATTAGGAACCTCTAATATCAGCCACGCTCACCAATGTGCAGGGAGGTGGCACAGATGGAAGGGAAGTGCAAGGGAGAACCTCTTCCATGGCATGTAGCAAAGGATATTTTTTTTCTTTCAAAAGTGAGTAAAAGTTTGTATTAAAACGTTCTGAAGTCAGGCATAGATCAGAAAATAACATGAACACCAGTGGTACATGTACTTTCCCTTTAGCGTTAACAATAACCACATGGACTTCAGCCTTGCGAAAAGATTAGAATTAACTTTGTCCAGGTAATGGCAGCTACATCAATATCCAGTCCTTTCAGCTTGACCTCTAAAGACAAACCTGAGGCTGCCTGTGATTCAGGCAGCTTATTTGCACCATGCAACAAAAAAGTTCCTTGATAAAATAACCAATTCTCAAAACACAACTCATCCAAAATAGTTGCTTGCTAACACCTCAGCTCTAGAAACCTAAAGGCTGGGCTTCTTCTAGGGCTACTTCAGAAAGGTTTTTTCTGTCACAACTATAAGGAGTGCAACCTTCCCTAGACTTATTAATAATTACATTTTAAAAATGCAGTTGATCCTATGGATCCAATAATAACAGCCAGAGCAACTTATTCTTAGGTTCAAAGCACCTGCCTCCATACAGAATGAAAACTATTGCGGGTGCTCCTCTTACATTTCTGCTTGTAAGCTTGTCCTCCTTCTGCAATGGAGACAGGCAAAATCAATATACATGTTCAAAAATTCCTATGTTAGACTCTTATATAAATTTTTTGTAGGACAATGGGAATGCTTTACTAGCTCAGCAGTGAACTCAGTCCAGGAAAAGCAGGGCAGGCTTTATAGCCAGTCACATTTATCATATTTGGAAAATGTTTAGAAAAATCCTTCATGTGCTCCTTCTTCTTTCACTGTCCTGAAACAAGCAATTAGAACTGATCAAAATACGAGACACTCAGGCAACTATTTCCACTCCTGCAATGCTATTGTTAATTTTGGATAGACAGTGTCCAGCAGCTTCACATAAATGCTTTACTTTGGGCTATCATCAATGGAGGCTTTTTTCCTCCTAAGTGTTTAGCTTCTAAACTTCTGAACCAGTGAAGTTCATTTAAGTTTACATAACTACAACTAAGGGACAGTTGTGGCCTCTAGTTATTTCTCTCACTTAGAGATTTAAATCAGACCTTTTGATACAAAAAGGGTGAATAAACATGTCAAATCCTGAGAAGTGCCTTCCATAAAAATAAGTAGTACTTGCAGGTGTCTATCAGCTGTCATGAACTGACATTGCCTGCAGAGAAAAAGGTGTTCAGTAGAAAAACATCTTTGAAATGGAATTAAAGTCCACAAGGAACTCTGCTACATACTTTCAAAATCATTGATTGTACTGAAACACACTTGCAACCAGAACCATAGCTTAAATCTCTAGCAATATTCTTGGACCTTGCTGAATCAAAAGTGATAAGCTATACCCAAGATGAGGGGAGGACAGTTAATGTGGTTTGGGGTTTGGGGATTTTTTGTTGGTGTTTTTTTTTTTTTAATAACTTGGTTTAAGTAATTGGATCCTGTAGTAACTTGGCACCTTCCCTATCCAGGGAGCAAGAAGTAGTACAGCTTAAGCAAAAAATATCCTCTGAGTTTAGATTTAATGAAATATTTTAGAGAGCATTTTTCTAAATTAATCTCTCACATTATGACATTGACAAGATATCCTGCTGAACTGACAAAGCCTAAAACAGGAATCAGTACCAAGTAGTTTATCCTTAATAGGTCTGGCATGTCATTCTATGGAAAGATACCATTAGTGTCTGCTGGCATTGATTTAATTAATTACTAATCAAAAGCCATGCCAACTGCTTGACACAAGTTAGGGTCAGAGCCAATTTTTTATAAGCACATGCTCAGTCAACTGCACATCAACATTTTCTTTTACCATCAGGTAGATGAGCAGAATATCCATGAGTTTATGAATGAAAAGCTAGATGGGTGGACACAATGGGAAAGAATTTATTTCACTGACAAATTATTTTTGAAATATTTGAAAATAATGGCCACTAGAGTAACCTCTCAAAATTTCATCAAATTGACAATTTCCCTGGTTCAATGATGCACAAATATATTTTCTTTCAGTTTTGGACAGGGCACCATTTGTAAGAAGAATCCAACAGTCAAAAATTTCTGCAGAGCTGCTTTGTTTCTCTCACTTAAGTTACAAAGAGGTTGTAAAAAAAAAGTTTCTTTTATTTTTAAGTCAGATGTAATTGTCAACTTCTGCTATTTTCCCCTCCTACAGTACCAGAACTTTGGCTTCTTCATCTTTATTCCTCTTTCTTCTCTACCCAACCGAAAAATAGGACAAATTTTATAATTTCTTCTTCATTTTCACCATAGTGGTCAAGTTAATCAAGTGTGTAGGCTGTTGGGTCTTTTCCCCAGTTTATCCATATTGATTTGTTCTGCCATGTTTTCAAACAGGAGGGTGAAGGTGAAAATTACATTTAACTGAAACTTCAAACAATATAGAAGAGAAATAAAGCAAGCACAAAAGCAAAAGATCCAAGCAAATTTCTATCTCTAAAGAAGGTACTGCCTGCCTCTATCACACACAAAAGTGTTATTAAATGTCACAGTACATTAACAGTGACGGTTTTCTCACCAATTATAGTTAAACAAGCACTTGCTGTAGCACTTTGAAACTCAACATGACTGACTTAAGAAGGAGGCACACTTTGATCTACAGTATAATTCAATATTAAGTCTGCAAGTTAGTATTCCAGAACTTTTATATCATACAAGAGTATTCATTTCAGTATGTTTGTCAATAAAAGTTGACTTAAATTCAGAATAAGGTAGCTGAACCATAAGTGCCAATACTTAAAACAGGAATTACATACGCCATGGGGGCCATAGTTTACTGCAGAATAAAACTACTAAATACTTAGATATTTACAGACTAGAAGAAATAAGGCATTTATGTTATACCAACAGTAGCGGGACAGCCAGACCTGACATTTTTCTTAAGCAACACATGAAAATATTCAATAGTTCACATGCCTCAAAAAAATCTAACTTGTAATTCAACAAATCTGTAACCAGTTTAATTTAAAATTCTCAGACTCCTATTAAAATATACATATCTCTAGTCAAATGACCAGAAAATAGCAAATTCAGATTTTAGCATGTGTTTGAGGTTTAAGTCTGTGATTAATTGTGTGGGTTTGGGTGGTGATTAGCAAGAAATAAGACCACCTAATACAGAGTGCAAATACAGCAACAAATTTATTAACACATATTATAAGGAAAAAGATCCTTGGAGAAGATATATTTAATTCAGGCCAAACCCAAACACCTTTAATATACTTCAGTTCAGCACAGCTGTTTTGAATACTTACTCTAAATTCAAAGCTTTAAGAAGGGTGCAAGGGCTTCCTGAGTGGGTGTGTATAACAAGAATTAACATCTGCTATGCTTGTAACATATGATCTTTATGGTACCTTATGTTATGGCAGCATCCAAGGTTATTTTTATGGAAACTGAAATCAGCTTCCTATTTTTAGTGAAAAACCATGTAACTACTTTTTGTATTATATTTGGTAGAGAAAAATGTTTAATATTAACTTATACTTCTTGTCTGACTAATTAAACACTTTCCAAATATGAGCATGTGCATATAAGCTGAAAATGCAAATGTACACACAATGACAAGAAGGACAGTTTGCTTAGAAAATAAACAGAATATTGTAAACAAATTTTGAATTTACAAGAAAAGAAACAAAAAAAAAAAAACCATCAGACAAGTCCATGTCTGTTTCTATATAACTGAAGTTTAAAGTATGGAGAAAATTTAATTTTTATCACAAAACACATACAAGTAATACTGTGGTTTCTGGTCAGCTTTAATTTCCACCTTGTGAACTGACTGTATAATTAAGTTCCGGAGCACATAATTTCCTTCTAAATCAATACAGGAATTAAACTAAAATTCTTTGTAAAAGTTATTCCTTTACATTTAATGTAATGTTGAATAGATTCATGGCTATGGAGAGTAGTAGAGAGAAACATTTATGATGTTTTGTAACAAAGACTGGGTGTAAGTAGAACTATTGTTTTTCAGTTCAATACTCTGAAGTATTTTCCAAACTAGTTTTCCATTTATAACAGCTTTTATGAGAATAGTATTCATAAGACTGTAATATGTACGGAAATAGTTTGCACTAAGGTAATGATCTGCAGCTAGTGTCCTGACAAAACAAAATGTTTGTTTTAAATCAGTACTGCTTGTAAGATCAACCTGCCATTTAACAACTCACTTATCAGTTTTCTTCTTCTTCAGCTTGGAATTTACAAGTTTACTAGCTCTTTTCCATTTTAGTGTTTTCCTGACACATTACTTTTTCAAATTATTTCATGTATGGTTGTTGATATGTTAAGAAAATTAACATATTCATTATTCTAAGTTCTATATTTATTCTTCTATGGCTGAAATTACTTAGCTTGTCATGTGATATACTAAGCTTGGTGGAAAGGCTAATCTGAAGAACAGCCAAGGGTAAATAAACATGGGATTCTGAGCAAAGAAGTGGTATTCAATTAAAGAGAGTTTTAAGACCTTGCTATTTCTTTTTGACATATTACAGATCCAGATATAAAACTTTCGTATCCACTTTTATTTGTTAGGATTGCAGAGACTACTAAAACCTGAAATCAAGAATACCTTTTAGTTCTTGTAGTAAAATAACAGCCTCTTTTCAACAGGAAATCAAAATTTATAACACAATTATAACCAGACATATGATTGCAAAAGCTATTGCTACAGCCCAGCAATATGATTTTTAATAGTAGGTAAAAGCATTGGACATACATCAGCCCCTCCTGGATATAGCTTCCTGCAAGTAAGTGTCAGGTTAAATAGCTTTGTTCTGAAATAAGTGGTGAGTGAAATGCTTATAATTCTTTCACTGACAGAGCTAGAAATAGGGTTCCCATTTTTTTCTTGAATGCTTGAACGAACACTGAATGGTATCAGATAACTTTTCTTACATACTTATGTACAGCGGCGACATACAGTGAACAGGCAATTCCAACAAGGCAGTTTTCTACTGATGGTTTTCCATTAAAAAAAAAAAAAAGGAAAAAAACTACACAAAAAACAAAGCAAAAAAGAACCCAAACAAAGAACCCAACCACATTTTGTCAACTTGCAGATTTTGCAATGAAGTAAATATGGAATCGTCTCAGAAGAGCATCTCACTAATGCACTACTTAGATTTCATATTTAGTTAATATGCTAAGTATTTGGCTTCTGGCTAACCTTGTGAAAGGCAACCATTAGCTTATTTAATAAAGATTTCATAATATTTAACATTTTTTATTTTGTGTTATGTTTCTAAATAGTCACAGAGCTTATCCTAGCCTACTGGCAAGTTGTAAGAACTAACAAGTAGACATCTTGAGTCCACTAGGCCATGAGACATTCAGAATTCCCTGCACTCATCAGTCAAGGAAAGAAATCTGTCATTGTCGAGTCTCCCAACCAGCATTTTCTGGCTGGCTGAATGGGACAGGACCAGCAAGATTGCATATTGCCCCATCTGCCAAAAGATCTGATTGATATTTGGAACTCACAAGAGAGGACTATTCAGTGCTCCATTTGGGAAGTGAGGAACTTTGGAGCAACTAAATTAGGTTATTTAATGAAGTAAATACACACTTGTTCTCCAGCTACACTACTGCTAATTTGAGGAGACCTAAAGCTTGGTTTTACAAGCCACTATTTACAAAACAGTTTTCATATTTGAGGGCACCTAGACTGAAGTCAAGGAAGACTCCAGCTAATGCAAACTTTAAAGAACAAAAGAAAAAAATTCTGATATAGAAAGAAAATATGAAAACCTCACAGCATTTTACATAGATATGCATTTAGCCCAGAAACAGGATTTTTTTTGACCCTTAAATATAAAAAATAGCAGCTGACACATTCTCCACTGTAAACTACTGAAAACTGTTGCATTTTCTCCAGAAAAGTGTTAGAGATGAACGTCTAATGTGTCTGTCCTAAAACTTTATAAGAAAATTTAATTAAAAGTGGATGATTTAACCCATTCACCAATTATTTTTCATTCTTCTGCCTGAAACTGCAACACATTAGGAGACACATGTTGACTGCAATTTACTTCCTGTAGCTCCCAGAATAAATTAAAAAAAAAAAAAAAACCAAAAAACAAAGTCAGGTGAGTATTTATAAAGAGCTGTCTATTTTCATATAGCTTTACATATTTTTAGCTGAGACCCAAGCGCCATAACCAGCACTAACAGACAGCACACATGTATCAGTGTTAACAAAAGCTTGAAATTTACATAACTACGGTGTTAATTTCCTTAATCTTATGTACTCTTATCTAATTCCTGTTTAATAAATACTAATAGATAGATCCCTATAAGTAAAAAGTTACTTTATATATAGAAAACCTTCTACAGCAACGAAAAGAATTTATATGAAATACTGTAATGTTTCAAATTCTTGCCAGCAGAATGGAAACCAGCTTTCTGTTTCATTTAAGTTAAACCATATAACAAGGGCCATACCACTCTGAAATATTAAGAAAAAAAAGTCTTTTTCTCCTTTATCCTCTACATTTTAACATGCATCTTTTCAGTGGGTTCAGGTTACCATTCACAAAAGGTGGTAATATTAAAAGCAGGAAGGTAAAATAAAAAATCACAATCTAGCCAACTGAAATGTATTTCTTTCTAGGCTATTGGAACTCATCACTTACATCCAGCACAGATAGAATCTCAAACGCTAAAGCAAAAAAATTTCTTGCCAAAGACTCATATGACTATCTTTTCTTACTCCCCATCTCAGCTTTCTTAACTTGTTGCCTTTTTTTTCTTCCCTAGCTATAGAATGTGTTTTGGTCTCTAGGTGATGTACTGTTCTTTGGGGTTTTTTTCATAAGCAATAATGTTTAATTTGTAGTCTAAGCAGAAGACAATGAAATGTTGAATGGTATTCTGGACATTCTCATTTTCAATTTAAGCCATTCTCCAACAAATAGTTCAAAAATATATAATTAACCATATCTTTGATTGTTGTCACTGTATCATAGCATTCAGATGGATAAGACTCTATTAAGTAAAATGAGCTTCATATCATAGAAAAAAGTGCGATCAATATTTGTAAAGATACTCAAAAAGTGCATATCTGTATCATATCAAAATTTTATGTGTCTTTGTGTTACCTATATGAAATTTGGTGATTAGCCTATTACCACAATGATTCTGTAAGAAGTCAGTCCTTCACTCCTGACTTATTGCTGCTCAGCTTTTAGAATGAAGGGGCAAAAGGAATACTCTGAATGTCATTTACAGTTTTGCTTCTACCTCATAGTCACACAAAATCTTTCTTGAAAATTATTCTTGAAGTGATGTGCCATGCAAAGTTAATGACTGTAAAGAAAGTTAGTTGCCATTGTATTGACCAGAAGTTTCTAAAATGTCAGTGTGATTTGTATTATGGATCACTATCTCACATCATGAGAGAGAAAGTACATTAGCAAAAATTGATGAAGCCCAATGGTAGATTCCACTCTCTTCACAATATGATAAAGCAGACTCAGTAATGGTGCCAAAAGCAGATCCCATATTACGGTATCAAATAAACCTACAGGTTTTAAGAGAAATGTGAAAAGATACAAAAAAAATATGTTAAGATAGCAGAAAAAGCATGAAGAAAGAGTAGTAATGATACTGCAGAATCACATTTGTAAAAAGAATGGCTAATTTAGACATTACCAGTAGTAATTGAAAATTTCCTGCACAACTTCATATGAAAAAGGATAGAGTTTAGGACAGATGGAATACACAAAACCAGACTTCACACATTTTATGATGTGTGCAGATAGAATAATTTTAACCTTGCAGGAAGCCAGACTGGATGATTGCCCTTCTCTCATATTATCCAGGTCTATTCATGCCCATTAATTGAAATTTTCCCTGAATGGGGAGTCTTTGATTCAAAGCTGGCTCAGGTGTATAAGAGCACATTCACTAAGTGAGGATTGCTAGAATTTCCTAGTTCAAACCTACTGTCAGTATCACAGAAAAAAAATCTGGTAACAAGGTTATGTTAAAATAGCTAATTATCATAGGCCCAGCTTTTTCCCTAGTTTGCTATAGCAGTTTCTTGCTTCAACTTATTTTAGCAACTTCTGCTACTACACTCTAACAAAAAACCAACTTATTCAAAACCAAAATTCAGAATTCTACAATAAAGAATTCAGCTACAATCTTCAATGTACCTGTAAGGCATAATCTACTATAACAAAATACTAATATTAACTGAGATTCCATAATCTAATTACATCATCCTGAGTTACAAGAAATAATGAATTTTTGCTATTGTTTTAACGTACAAACTTGCTTTCCAGTGGTAATATCATGCAGTTATAATATGAGTACACACAAAATAAAAATTTTAAGGATTTGGACATTTTTACCCTTCAGAAAATTCTTAGCAATGTGATAATAACTTTTCAGATGAAAGAAACTCTTTTGTGGAAAAAATCAAATCATGTTCAAGTCCACGTTTTACTGCTTTACCCTTTAAAAAAAGACAGAGCACACACACATATGTTATATTAGTCAGGCAAACTTGCAATTTTTATGTAGTCATAGCTCAGAAAATACAAACAATTGTTCCCTTCAATGCTTGCATTTTTCTGACATTATATTATAAATTGTTCTACTGAAAAAACCTCCAAAACCAATAATAATTAATTTTATCCTCCTGAAGAAAAAAAATCATAATTCAATATTCCAATTCATATATTTCTAGGATATTTTACATATTCAATATCTCTTTTAATTATTTCAATTTAAATTAAATTGAACCTAATATAGTTTGTCAATACTAGGACTTCTTCCTCTTGGTGTGCCTGCAAAATCAACACTTGAACAAAATGCAGAGTATTTTGAAAGCTGATCTAAGATTTTCAAGAACAAGATGCATCTCATCCAATGTTAGCCACCAGAAGTTTGATATCAAATCTCACCTAGACATTTACTTTATTTCTAAATGCCAGAAAACTACTTATTTCACCTCCTGTTTGAGAGATGAGTCTCAAAATAATCATCTTTCAATGTCTTCTGAGGAAGCCTAGAAGTTTGCTTGCAATTAATGGCAAGTTTTATGATGGTGAGAGCTAAACAAAGTAAAGCTCATCCTGTGTTTCTGAATCTCTGATAAGTAGAAATTGGTCTCAGGAACACACCTATTGTACCTATCCATTCCTTGTATTCCTTTTAACACCCACAGTTTCAATAAGCTTCATTCAGGCATGTCATAACCAACAAAAGTCAAGGTGTGTTCTACAATGGTCATTTTTGTCATCCTCCTGTATAACCAATATGGACAAGATTAGAAGGCAGAATATAAAAAAGGCAAGATCGCTGTCTCATTGTGGAAATTGTACTGAAATTAATGGCCATTTTCTATCAAGAATTAAAGATCTAAAGTAAGACTGGAACACTTTCATCTACAAAAGCAATTTATACAAAAAAAGCCCAATCAGTGCTTGCTTCCTATTTAACACATAAATTTGAAATTATTTTCATCTAGCAGGTAGAAAAAAGGGTGCAGAGAAGTTTGCCTTATCCCTAAAGTAAGGTCGTCCACATTTCTGTGCTGTGGTTCCATGCTGCTGACACACTGAATGGTTTTGATGCATTCAAAAGAACATTTAATACACTTCCTTCAGCAAGAAGGAATAGGAAGTCAACAGGGAAGCCTTCTCTGAAAAGGAAAAATATTTTGACAAAAGAACAAAGAAGGCAATTTGAAAGGAAACATGATGCTACCAATTCAATAATGTATTGCATTGCTGAATTATGTACTGTGCTTAAAAATTAATAAAACAGAGCAAGTTTTACTTGCTTCCTGTAAATAAATAGGTTATGCAGTTGTGTACATTTTGTGAGCTAAATGAAGCCCATCTTAAATCATAACCTAGGGGACTAGCAAATGTCACTAGACTAACAGAGATGATCTTTAAGTGCAAGTCAAATGAAGGTTGTACTAAAAACTTTAAAGGTTCTTCAAAATAGCCTTGTCAGTTTTAGTCACAGAAGTCATCCTTAGTATCACTTTTCTCATGGTATTTGCATACTTTGAATTTAAGCAGTAACATGCTGATAATATGGTGGTTGTTTCAAAATAGGACTCGCAACACCTCACCCCCCTGTTTCTACCCTGTGAAGATAAGACTCTCCTATGTATAAAAAGCCTCCCATTACTTTTTCTTTTACCACAATCTCAATATTTCAGTTCTGCACAGTGGGTATAAACATTTATATATATATATATTTATTCCATCTAGCTTCTCTAATATATGTCTTACTCAATGATTGTTTTTTATTAATAAAATGCCACTTAACCTTAAATACACTATGTAGACAAGTTTATCTGCTGAATTATTGACATAATAATTGGTTAATTAGCTCTCCTACACATAATCCTAGGACAGTGTTACTATCCCAACCTTACAGAAGGGAGGAACTTAACAGGGCAGGTGACAGACATGGCCAAGGTCATTGGAAACACAAAAAATCAGCTGGCTTCTGTCCTGTGCTTTGACCACGTCACTCACTAATGCAATTCTAAAAAAAAAAAAAAATTTACATCCAGAGCATATGGTGCATCAGAGCAACTGTCGGTGGCAGTTCCAGAAAGCTACTTGGAATAATAGTTGTTGCATGGGGTGGAACACATCAGATTTTATGACAGAGAATGAAAGCAACACATTTTGCTTAAAGTGATTAGCATTATCATCCTTGGTTTAGTAAACATTTTTAGCATGAAGGAAGCTAGCATATTTTTACAAACAAAAGGCTAGCATAAGGCAAGAAGCAATGAAGTAATGCTATAGGAGTAGAAGGTTTATGCAAATGACAAAACTGCTTCTGGTCACAAAGTGTGTCAGGCCAAGACATACCCAAACACTTCAGCAGTTTGAATGGCTTTGGGAGATGCAGTTACCTCAAATCTCTGCACACAGGCAGGCATAAGTAAGATAGACATGTTTTTCTTGTCTGTTAGTATTTTGAACTAATGTGGACAGAGACATTTAATTTCTCCTCTTAACATGGCTGAACTGGTAGGGTTGAAAAGTCCCCAGTGACCCATGTGGTTCTGCTGCCTGCAAAAAAAATTTTCCCCAGATCTGGCCAAGATCCCTATAGGATCTTCCTAGGAACCTGGAGCAAAATGACAGTAGATCAAAAGGATTGAATACTGGTTCTAAATGTTACATCTGAAATAATACCCAGGTCCAACTAACTGCTTTTCTGATTATTTTAATATCTGAATTTTTTTTCCAAATGAGATCCTGGAGTCACGTGACTCCACATGACATTTAAGAAAAATGTGGGTTTATCATTAAAAATTGCAAGCTCCCAAT
Organism: Pyrgilauda ruficollis; assembly: GCF_017590135.1. Classification (NCBI taxonomy): domain Eukaryota; kingdom Metazoa; phylum Chordata; class Aves; order Passeriformes; family Passeridae; genus Pyrgilauda; species Pyrgilauda ruficollis. The sequence goes on along the minus strand of NW_024525823.1, from coordinate 4,239,874 downwards.
TCTCTTGATGGTAAAGAAAAGCTCGCAGATGTGTCTATAGTGCACTCTCCTAATACCAGCAGGCAGTAACGTACACTCAGACCTATTTCTCCCTTTTTGGAGCTGTTGAAACCATCTGCCTGACCAGAGATATAAGATTTACTTCAGCTCTGAACTCTCTGTGCATCTTGTTCTTCATTCATGTTAGTTGTTTGTAATAAGCTGAGTTGTAACTCAAAGGTTACAAACAGAAATGAGATCAGCAGTGCCTGGAGGAAGACAGGCAAGGGCAAGCAAAGTCTGTAGAGCCCACACTGTATGATTTCACAGATTCACAGTAGTGGGTCTCACCTAGCCCTTAGGGATGCCTAGGCTAAGCTTCCTTTTTTAGTATGTTATAGACAGACATAATTTCTAATTTCACGACTGTCTAGACCAATTCTGCAAAGGTCTTTGTTTGATTTGTAGATCTAATTGCATTAAATAAAAAATTTTAAAAGGTACTGTCTTGTCTGATGCACCAAATCTTAATATCAGAGGACTGATGTAATTTATATATTTATTTCATTATTTATGCTATGATTTTTAGGCTACCACATTCTCCTGAATTATTAGATCTCAGATATGTACAGAAAAATGCTTCTCCTTCTTTGTATAGGCAAAATATTGGGGTGTCTCCTCATTATAAACCCTACAAATAAGTTTAGTAGTCAGTTGGCAATCATATACTAATTATAGAACTACATTTTCTGAAACTTTTTCTTTGCAAAAGATTTTACTGTGTTCAACAGAATAAATTAGAAGCTATTTCTCCAAGTATCACTTCATTTGGGTTTTATTAGGCAACTCCGCAAAGCTTTTAGAAACACTCATGTGTTTCTAAAATTTAGCACAGAAACAATTACAATATTTGAAGATGAGGTATAAGGTAAGAAGAGTGAAACAATTAAAAAGTATATAACAGTGAAGAATCAAGGACACTGAATTCACTGAGATCAGTCTACAAAAGAAACAAGAGTAAGAAATATATTTCTCACCTAAATTAGTCAACATGATCCCATGAAAAAGTTCACATACATTGTACAGTCCTTTACTTACATGACTGCATCTAAACTAGTCCCCTAGGAACACTGGTAAAATAATCCAGCTATAATCTAAATTATATCAGAGTGCCAAATATTATGTACGGTGAGAGAATAATACATTAAACTGCATCTCTTAGTGACAGAAGCACACAAAAAAAATATGTCAAGAAAAAAAACCAGAAGAAATACATAATTTTTTCTCTTATGAAGTCATAACCTCTCATGGGTGGATCTTATTTAGGTAATGTAGTTACTTATCCACTGGACTGAAATCTGAACACCAGAGTATGCACTAGATCTTTTGGGAGATGGAGGGCACAAGTTCATAAAGTGAGCTAGGAGTTAATAATTGTCTGCTGCCAAAGGCAGCTGGAGTCCTCCTCCTCCCTATGTGTCTTACCCAGCCTTTTTATCCAGACTTCCAAAGTCTTGTTTCTGGCACTTGTTTGATTCTTCAGTGAGCTCATTTGATTCATTGATTAGCAGAAAGCCAAGCACAGAAAAAAACACTAAAACTGCTGGTTTGGCAAGCTGCATTGACTCACTGGAAGCAGGGACAGACAAGGGCCAGGAGAGACAAAAGGGGAAGGGATAGGTTCATAAGAAACCTTGGAAACAGGAGGCAGAATTCGGCCATCAGCATCAGGCTACTAAGCCACCAAAAAGGATAATGCCACATGGCCTAGAAGTAGCAAGTACATACTAAGTGATTGCCTTCCCTTAAAATACGGAGCACCAGCTGCCAATCGTGCCAAACTCTTCCTACTTCAAAGTAGGAATGCATGCTACAAAGCAGCAACAGCACTGAGCAATTTCCTTGTGTTTATATAGTTGTCTGTCATAGTGGAAAAATATTTCTTCATTGCTAGCTATGAAATGAAGTCCTATATTGCAGGTAACCGTGTGGCTATGGAAAATGAGCACTGTCTGACTAATTTAGTGGCATGTTACGATGGAATAACCACAGGAGTGGACACAAGAAGAACTACACATGTCATCTAGTTAGACTTCTGTAAGGTCTTTAACAGAGTCTCTCACAATAGTCTTGCTGAAGTCTATCTCAGTACTGTATATTACGCTCACAGAATATTCTGAGTTAGAAAGGACCCACAAGGATCATCTGGCCCACACAGGGGTCAAAGTAATTAGGACATTACTTGCACCATGTCCCAATCTACTGACCCAACCTTCGGCTTAAGTTCTAGTACCTGGAGAGTACCTATTATGAGCTCCTTTTCTTAACTAGACTGAAGGCATATATTCTGTTTTATATGCCTGACCTTTAAAACAACACTAATGTTTTAAAGATAATTTTCAAAATCAGAAAACTTAGTCTACTGATTTATTTACCACTCAAAACAGTCCATTTCATTTTTTCTAAATTGAGAGACAACTAGATTTATAACATTTTCTGTTTCTTATTTAACCAACCATTCTGTTTCCCACTCATCAAATTGCTTTATACCAATTATCACAGACTCATGTTTTCATCCAAAGGTTCCAATTTTATACTTTAGCAAAACCTACCTGATTTCCAGAAAAAGCTGCTCACCTTTTATTCTTGAAAAACCTTTGTTGAATTCCAATGAGAGATGGAGCTGTGCTGTTAAAAAACCTACAAAAATAAGAAATTGACAAAGGAACAGAAAAGGAACATCCCTTTGCCTTGGACAAGATAAGAAAGAGGTTTACAGGCTAGGTTATACAAGCGTGCATGATTTAAGTGTTAGCAGATAGCATATTGTCTGCAATTCTGGAAATCCAGTGAAATCCAGTCTGAGTTGGAAGGGACCATCAGGATCATCAGGGACCATCAGGATCAACTCCTGGCCCTATGCAGGCCACCTCAAGAATTCTACCATGTGCCTGATAGAATTGTCCAAATGCATCTTGAACTCTGTCAGGCTTGATGCTGAGATCACTTCCCTGGGGAAGTCTGTACCAGCTCTCAACCACCCTCTAGGTGAAAACTCTTTTCTTGATATCCAACCTATACCTCCCCTGACTCAGTTTTATACCATTTTTTTGAGTCCTGTCACTGGTCATGAGAATGAAGAGATCAGTACCTCCTCATACACTTCCCCCTGTGTTGAAGACCACATTGAGGTCTGCCCTCCCTCTCCTTTTCCCCAGGCTGAACACACCAAGTGACTGAGTCACTCCTCAAAGAGCTTCTTCTCCAGACCTTTAACCATCCTCATGACCCTCATTTGGATGCTCCCTAATGGTTTAATGACTCTTTTATGTTGCAGTGACCAAAACTGCCCCAGCACTCGAGGTGAGGCCGCCCCAGTGCAGATCAGAGCAGGACAATCCCCTCCCTTGCCCAGCTGTGATGCTGTGCCTGATGTTCCCAGGACACCACTGGCCCTCCTGGCTGCCAGGGCACTGCTGGCTCATGTTCAGCTTGCCGCTGACCAGGACTCTCAAGGCCCTTTCCACAGCACAGCTCTCCAGCCTCTCATTCCCTGTCTGTACACACAACCAGGGTTGCCCCATCCCAGGTGCAGAATCCTGCTCTCAGCCTTGTAAAACTCTGTATTGTTGGTGACTGTCCATCTCTTTAGTTTATTGAGATCTCTACTCTCAAGGGAGTCAACAGCTCCTCCCAATTTTGTCATCAGCAAACTTACTTAGTGTTCCTTTGAGTAGCTAATTACCTGCCAGTTGGCATCATGTGAAGGTCATTAGGGTTATCAGCAAGAATAATATGAGAAAGGTGAAGCCACTTTGGAATTTAAATTTGAGTTGGTTTACAGCTTTTGAAAAACTACAGTGAGGTATACCTTTCCTAATTAAGAAAAAGCTGTTACATTTACAGACTTTTTTAGATATGAACTGTGTCCTGAAAGGAAGTGAAATAGTGAAATTATGTTGTTCATTCTTTAGATATATGGAAAACCTTTTTTACATTCCACAAAAAAAAAAAAAAACAAAAAAAAAAAAAAAAAAAAACCAAAAAAAAAAAACCTTCCGCCATCAAACATTAATTAAAGAATTACTTGAATTCTGACATCAGTTTCTAGATTTATCCTAAAAGGGAATAACCTGAATCCATCTTTTATCCCTTGAGAATTAAAAGAGTTTTTTTCATTACTATTTTCCCTCCAAGGTTAAAAATTGTTTTAAAATTCAGAACAATCCTCATCCTGTTCCCACCAGAATCCTCATCCTTCTGCTCTAGTCAAGGCCCAGGAAAAACTGTTTTGGCACCTACAATTAACATCACAATTCCCCAGAATAACGAAACACTCAGTGCTTTTGCTCTTGCTCTGTTTCATCTGTCAGACTTTTATCTTAACATTGCCAAATCAGGTTTTTTCTTTCTGTATGAGCTAAAAAAACTTCAAAAATCCAAAAGGTTATTTAACATTTTACAGACTGTAATGAATATAAAAGCAAATTAATAAATTTCGGTATAGTAACTCCTCTGTGCAATGCAAAGATCAATAGGAAGGCATAGACCAGTACTTTGAAACAAATTCTTAAAAAATCCTCCTTTAAACTACCCCTGAAGACATCTATTCTGAAATTAATTGACGATCACATACTAAAGTAATGGAAACCCAGAATACCATCCTCAATTTTTAGGGACTGATTCTGAATTTAGGTTATGCTTGATTAAAATACAAACAATCTACAGATCTCTCACTATTAAATGGTGCACTGAATAATTCATCTTTCATGAACAGTGTGATATTTTGGAACTAAATGTATACTGCTAAAATGGAGATTGTGGGTGTTCCTCATATCAATTGCTGCAGTAAATCTGAAAGAAATGAAGGAAAGATAGCAGCAAGAAAAGACAAAAAATTATCCTACTAAAACAGAGTCTAAAAGCCAACACTGGTGATATCTTTGGTGTGAAACTAACAAGACAACAGTGATGCACCTCTACTATATAGCACAAAAAATTGAAAGCTATTAATTTTTAGATCAAAGCTGTAATTTTTTAGTGGGAGACTTTGATATTTTGTGAAACAGAATTGTGGTTCAGCTTCATTGGACACTGTCATATACTTATACTTTTAAGTCAATTTTTTTCACTTAAATGAAAGCCTTTGTTCAACTACTCAGGAAATACAGAGGAAATATTAAAGTGGAGAAAAGTGTGGTTTTATGTTTTAAGGTTCCTTTTCATAGCAACAACACAAGGAGAATTTCTTGTAAAAATCTTCTGCAGGAAAAAAAAAAAAGGGGTTATTAAGTATAGTCATATTCCATTTCTAAAGGGGAATGCCTTGACCTATCTGAAATTACATTCCCTTTCAATGAACAAACTTCTTCAATGTCTGATTATATGCTATGTTCTAGGCCTGTGTTGAGTTCAATTCCTTGTAAATATACATCTTGTAAATTTCAGAAAATAATTTTTCTTAACAGTGAAATATTTATTAATATTTATATATCTTTTTCTTTTAACTACTTTATATCAAGGTCAGAAATTGAGGTCAGGGAGAGGAAGGCTATACTTGAAGAAAATGCATTCTTAATTTTCCATTTTAATTAGCTTCAGAAGAACTCTATCCCTTTCTAAATCATAGATCACTTAGTAAAAAATACAGAATTTTTTTCATTGTAACATATTTATATTTATGAGAATTTTATTTAACATATCTCTTAAGCACCAAGTATGTAACCCACACTTGATTTTTGACTTGTATCCTGCAAGTCTGAACTGTGTGTTGCATCCTGGAGCAGTGGTGTTGAAGAGCTGTTTTAGAATAATTATGCAGCTTAAAAACTCCCTCCAAGAATTCATAAAATTTCCTTAGACTATAGTATTGAATTCGTACTAGCATTTTCTACTACATTACTTCACACAAAGCTGCAGAGATAAAAATACTGTAACCGCATATGTTCACATTTGAATATCACATGATTCCGACAGGAAGAGGTAAATATGTGGATTTTAAAGGCAAACAGAAAGTAGTATGCCTTCCTGTCAAGTGGGAATTTTAAGAACTCCAAAGTTATAAGAAAGGAAAAAATAGAGATAATTTCCATTTAAGTCTAGTGGCTATGAAAGCAGACCTCTGATAGCAAAAATGTTGTTCAGAAGTGGCTCAGCGTTGATCCCTTTAAACTATTACTGCTTTCTGTCAGAAATTCATAAACATGGGTCATATAGACATGCCTAAATGCCAGGTGCATTAATCAGTGTAATACCATGAAAGTAATAGATCATTGAATGTTTTCCCAACAAATAAAACCCTATCGCCATTTACAGTGTATGTCAAGGAAGACATACTCCCATTAAAAGAGGCAAAATATATTCCTTTGGTGTTTGCCTGAAGGATGCAGGTTTCTCAGCTCATTCCAAGAGCTGAGAAGAAAGAAAGTAGCAGGACAAAGAACTCAAAGGACAGACGTTTGCTTCAGGAAAGTCTGTCTCTTCACACTTTTAATGGTCGTGAAATATAGACAGAAGGGCTTTTGCCATGAAAAGAAATCATGTTTTAAGTAGACTTTGGAAGGAAAAGCACTGCAAAGAAAGAACACTCTTAACGTAATTTTCATGGACGGTATGACCAGCAAATTGCAGGCCAAAGTGGAGCTGTAACCAGATGCATATTCAGTCACAGGGATACATTGTCTCTGTATTAGATCACTGTCCCCTCTTTGTCTCTTGTTCTTTATTGTATTCCTTTTAAGAAACTGAGAAATAGACTTTTCTTTTTTGGGAGGGAGGAGGGGAAAGGGTTATTGGAAAAGTTACAATAATATTAATTCATTATGCTGATTAGAGCACAATTACACTTTTTAAAAATTAATTGCATACATTGACTCTTTCTTATTTTCTAAATCGGTCCCTTTCATGGTTTTAGATATCTCTGCTTTTTTAACTGTATCAAACAAACAAACTTCTGCTAGCCCCACACAGCCCTAAAAAGGATAAGATCTGAGAGTAGACTTAGCAGCTATACTCACATAAACATATTCCAGACAGTAAAACTGCAAATGGGAAGGACACAATGGAAATCTGAATTTGACATTCAAAACTTTTTTTCACTTATGACAGCACAAGGGAAAAACACAGCTTCTCAGACCTTAAATTGGATGGGTAGGATTAGCAGTTGAAAAATTTATTTATAAAATGAATATATTTGTTATAAAAGTGAAAGGGTCTAAATATAGAACTACATCATTTTTAGAGCCTTTTTTATAGCAGAAGCACAAGCAGTGCTGTACAAATGTTAATATATCTTTTTATAGGGTGAAACTTTGCTCTAGTTTATTTCAGTTCATATGCATATAGGGTCAGGAAAGATGGGCTGAAAAGGGCTTACCCTTAATAGGTTTACCCATACTACTTGTTGAAAAATACATTGTAGCTCCTACTTAAATGCACAACCAGGCAGCTGAAGCAAATCCATTATTTTCCTAAACAGAAGTTGGTTCAAGCCATAATTTTAATTATTTATTAATGAAAGAAGAAGTTGCTATTTTGAAATGTTGTTGAACTTGAACTAGAACTAAATTGGAATGACTTCAGCCACAGCTGAACAAAATGAAACAATATACTACTTCATCTCCTAGCACATAACACTGTCATTCAGATATGGCTATGGCCACCCTTGGCACAGTTGGAAGAAATGTGAATAAAAGCAGAGACTAAATTGCATCTGCAGCCTGCTACTGGAATCATGCTGAACTGGGGAAGGAATTCACCACATCGTAGGAGGTTGCTTTTGCTGTTCCTGCGAGCAGCAGGACTGTGTGCCCCCAGCCAGTGGCTGCTGCTGACTGCAGCATACACACAAGCCAGGTAGAAAGTTTGATTTACCATGCTTTCTTAGAGCAATGCTGGACTTCACTATTAGTCTGCTCTGCTGATAAATTATGCTGGACTGATGTCTGGACACTTGTAAAACTGTAACCCCCATTAACTGCTGCTGCTGCTGCTGCAGGAGACTCGCTTTTTCTTCCATGGGTGACTGAAGTGTGATTCTAATAGCTTCTAAAGTGTCACAAAATTATGTTAAGGGGAAAGAGAAAGAAATGTTAGCAATATAAACAGGTATATTAGTGTCCTTGATATTTAATTGGCAAGTTCTCTAGTCTTGTTTTTTCACTATTTTCTATATTAACATGCCATAATATATTTGTTTTTATTTAGGTGTTGCTCATTAAAAAGTAATTTTCTATGGCAGTTTTATACCTTTTTTTTTACCTGTCTCAAGAGCAAGAGCCAGGAGTACCCCTATACCTGGGGTTTCTTTTGACAGCACAGTTTATCTACATCTTACGGTGCTTCAGTCCACCCATACTGGTATGTACAAAGTATGAGATAGCTAAAAAGCCCATCTGTCTTTTTTTGCACACAACCTGTCACCAGGTACACAGCGTCGCCACCAGAACAGATTGCATGTGCATGACTAATTTCAGACCCAGCCCAGATACATACCAGGTAGTGCTTGCAGGGTCAGAGGTAAGGGGAGAACAGCATTCATCCATGCTCTGCTTTATGAATTAAATCTTGCCACAAAGTTAAAAGTATTCTCCTAAAAATGAAGAAAGCTTTAAAAAAATGAACACTTTTTTCCCTTTATCATCTCTGATGGGGTTTTTATTCACCATAAAATTAAAGGAGGAAGTGACCAGTATGAAAATAGAGCCTTAACACCTCTAAAAGCATTTCAGGGGAAAAAAAAGGTAAAAAAAAAAAAAAAAAAAAAAAAAAAAAAAAAAAGAAAAACTGTTACAGTATTGAGAATCAGTACGAATCAAGACCAGAGCTGACAAAAGATTCTGTTTAGTTAGTAATTGACCACAAAGGGTGATGGAAGCATACTTGCTTGGAAACTGATCACAGTTATATATTTATTAATTTGTTTTCACTTGCCAGAATTTATTTTACAGCTGTAAAGTATTTTAAATAATAAGTATAATAAGAATTAGAAAAATGTGGCACCTAGAATTAAACCATGAGGTCATCTGGGATATTTTGCTGAACATGGAGCTGAAACAAACGAAGTTGGTTTTACAGCAGCTGTAACATCAGAGCCATCAATAAAGAAATTAACTACTCACATTTGAGATAAAGGGCAACTTATGCTTACAGTCGCTTGATCCAAAAACTGCTGCGAGAGCAAAGCAAACATCCAGCTCATAAACATATCAGTATAATTTTTTGGAAATAGTTAGAGGTCAGCATTGAAATTCTGATTACAGCCAAAAACATCAGTGGCTGAGGGAAGCAATTTAAGAAGTGGTGTCAGTTCTCATTGACCAAATAGTAAATCATCCTTTATTGTCAAGCTGATGTTAGGATACATAATATGACTCAACACAAGTCTAGAATTCTGTAACAAGTGAGGTGGAAACAATCTGTCACAATTTTCTTCTGTCCACAATGTGTTTTTGTCACTATTAAATGTGACTTTCATCCCTTCTGCTGTGCCCAGGTTGCCAATCACTTGCCTGACTCTGTCCTCAGCTTGTACCTTTGTGAATTGTGTGAACTAGTCAATGATTAGGAAATTTGTTATTTTGAATTCCTGGATTCCTTGATTTTCCCAAAATGAGAAGATAACTGTATGATTTAAAAAAAAAAAAAAAATCAATATACAACAAATGATTACTAGAACTAGTGATTGAATATATTTACGTGGTATATTCAATTCAAACAACTTTATCACAACCAGACAGTTTGTAAAATAAGAAGATTTTAAAAAATAGCCAAATGTAAATTTTGTTTTCCTGTTTGGAAAGGCTACAAAACTCCGAGTATAATTTTGGAAAGCGGATGTTTCCAAATTTAAGTAAGAGAGCTCTTCAACTCCTCAGATAGAGTTGCATTTTTTAATCTCCTTTATTAGAGTATGAACACTCTGGTCATGAAAAGGCCATATTCAATCATTCATTCTATAGTCATTAATTATGTGTTTATTTAGCACATGCACTCTGAATAAATAAGTGTAAATAAGTTCTTTATAACTCATAGAAACTGTAGGGTTTTGTAACATATTTTGGTAGAAAAAGTGTTATGATATATATAGATATTTTTCAATATTCTATAATTAAAAGGTTTTTATAGAGAGTACAAATTTGTAACAGACTTTTTTATCAAAATATTTCAGTGTATACTCATATGGATTAGATAGTCTAAAATAACTGAGAAAAATCAAAGCAGCTATGAGTGCTGAATCACTGAACTTAGGCATGAAAATGCTATATTGCCTTCATGCTTGGGGAAGGGTTTCCAAATGCCTATTATGTATGGTCAGATAATCCCAAATGTGAACAGGGCTGAAAATAGGAAAGTGGTCTATGAAACATGCATAACACTATATTAAAAAAAAAAATACACATCTGCAAAACTGAAAATCTTACCTTAACATTATCCTGTAATCTGATAGATGTCAGAATCAATTACAATTTTTCCTATTAAGTTCCTTCTGAGAGTGTCTAAAAATGAAAGACACTCTCTTTTGACTGCTGCTCATTTGAAATTGGCATTTTCATGTGGCAGATGGTGACCTTATCCTTGTGCTTTAGGAAAAATGATTTTTATTAAGCCTAAACAAGTGTGAACAGTGCTAATTTCCTGCAGCAGGCAGAATTTGAATGAGAGCATATAATGATTGGAAGAGTCCTGCCTCACCATATGGAAAAATGCACATTATGCCAACACAGTAGATTACTAACAAGACAGTGCCTTAGAAATAGATCCAACTTTCCATTTTATCAGTAGTCATGGAAAGCATATTTATTTTAAGATTTCTAGGCGCTGCTGAGGGTTGTTTGCAGCTAGTTCATGTCCTACAAGCTAAACACTTAGTAACAGTGACATTGAAATGACTACATGGAACATAAATTGTGGTTAAAAACTATCAGATTAAGAGAACAATGTTGGTACCTGTCAAGACAGACTTAGTATCTGAATAAAGACTGTGTAAAAGTACAGATGCTTTTGAAAGTGTATGTTTGATATCTGCATTGTAGAGTTATTAGTAAATTTGATATAGTGGACAATGATCTTACCACTGTCTCTAACCAGTAAGAAAGTATAAAGGAAAGAGAAAAAATATATAAAATAAAGGATCTTCTTGGAGGTACACAGAGACAGGACAAGCATTGAAATCCTGAGTAGATTACAGTTAAAAAAAAAATCTGTCAAATGGACAGGTACCAATCCACAGGCCTAAAGTTTGCCCTGCTTTGAGATGGAGATGGCTTTGAAACGACCTGCAGAGATCCCTTCCAATCTAAATTATTTTGTGTATCTCTAAGGGCAGGCACTAATCAAGAAGCAAGACTAGAAGCAGCATGACTTTCCATGAAATATCAGATTTCACTTTAGGGTTTCTGACTGAATCTGAACTGAATGACTTTAGGAATTCTGACTGAATTGGAAAACCAATTAGCTGATCCCAAGGAAGAAAGGCAATAATTAATAATGTGTCTTAGTTCTGAAAATTTTTCTTAATAATACTATATAGACTTGTTTAATATCTTTAAATATATCATGGAAATGTAAATAAGACTTCTTAAAATAAGAAATATGAACAGAAATTGATTTTAACTATTTTTAAAAATAGTTATTTTGTTACAGATTTAAATTTCCAAAACTTGAAACTGATATCGTGAATCTAATTTTGCAAGCAAATTATAACAGTATTTTCCATCCATTGACTGTGAGTACATGACCTTCTCAAAGAGGAAAGATAACATATTTCTCTCTCCTAACACGCTAGGAAGAACAGAAGGAATAAAGTCACACTAGAAACTGGAATCCTTTTGCCCATTCCCTTTAAAATCAAATAGATTGCCAGTGTTGATTTCAGCTGCTTAGTACTTTGTGAGAGAAAAAATATTACAAACATACTAATGTTTATTTTTGCAGTAACTCTGTCATGGCTGAGACCTCTAGGTGGGACTGAGGCATCCACTGTTTGATGAGGAAGTCAGGAGCACTCTTGAGGGCATTGAAGGAACTCAGCCTTGACAGAAAACTAAAAGTCACCACCTGACTTTAAAATGTCAGTGGAGATGAGATGAACATTCCTTCAGGGAAAACAAATAAAGCAGCAGAAAAGGAAGGTAGAGAGCAAAGCTGAACAAACTCACCCAAGGGATTTTCCTCCTAGATGATAGTTTTATTATTATTTTTATACACAGACACATTATTTAGGAAAGGTTTCACTTGCAAGAGTGAAAAATCTACTTCAATCTTGTATCTGTTTCATTATATAAGAAATATATATCTGCGGCAGTACCTAAATACCTGATTACAAGTGCCTGAACTATTAAATTATTATTTAGTGACACATTATACTGCAATTTCTCTCACATGCCATTCATCTCTTAGTTCTTTTAGAGAAATTTGTATAATAATTTGATTAATATTTACACTTCATTCAGAAGTACAGATGTTATATGAATATTCCTGGACAGAGGGAAATATAAAATCCACATTCTGCTTTAAAAAGAGACACATCTGATATATGTGATTAGTGGGAGAATTAGAAATGGTCATTCTATCACCTTGCCACACTACAGAGGATACAACTTCTTGTTGCAGTCAGACACTTCCCCTCACTTGTCATTCCCTAGTTTGAACTGAAGCCAGTTCTATCCTCCCCTCACTTGTTTAAATGTCAGTCTCCAGTTTATCTCAAACCTTTTCTTCCTTCTTTTACTAGTCATATCTGTTGTGCAATTCTTCTCTTCCTTTTATAAAAATGCACATCCTTCTTCCCCGCCTTGCTTGAAATAGCTGTAGGTTTATACAAAAACAATGGGAAACAACCTCACTGAGAGCACAAGAAACAAGTTGTGGTTACTTAGAGAAATCAGGGACTACAAAGTCAACTGTTTGCAGTTTACTCAGTGTTGCTCAATGAGTTTGCACCTTTGGCACCTTTACACCAGGATGGAACATGTTCGCTCTCTGAAAGAACTGCACTCATTTGTCACCAGCAATCTCAGAGAGACCTAATGATGCCCAAAAGGAATTTTTCCCTAGTATGAAACGGCAGACAACCTTAAAAATAAATAAAAATTGAACTTTAGTATGTGTTTTGATATTTTGGGTTTGCTGCCGAGTGCACCACCTAGCCTCAGACTAGTGTTGGTCAGGCATCACGTTGGCATGACAAGGCAAGGTCAGGAGTACACAGGAAAAAAAGAAAACCAAAACACTGAAAGACATACTTCTAGGGCTTTTTTAGCAGTAAGAAAATATATAAATAAATAAAGAAGAAAAATTAAAACTTTTACCCCTAAAAGCCAGTTTTAAAATACTACATGTAGCTAAGAAAAAACTGAGACAAAAAAGAAAACAGGCTTGAATAATAAAATATTCACTTAACTAACTCTTCATCCAAAACATTAATATTTTATATATTAACTATTGGAATGCACTATAGTCCAAATGAGAGGCTTAAGTACTTTTTCCCTAAAATTCCTCTGTTTTTAAAGGAAATTGCACATCATTAGGAGTCTTCCAAGTTTAACTATGGGGAATGCAGTGACACTGCCTTCCAAAGATAATATTGGATCTCTTGGTTACAGTACTCCCAGCTTAAACATGTGTCACCTTTACCATGCCTTGCTACCAGTCATTAGAAATAATGAAGGCAGATGAAGCTTTATTTCCATAAGTCTTTTCTACTTCTCAATGCCTCAGAGAAAGCCTTACATTACAGAGCAATGTAAGGGTCAGTCTTTTTAGACATTTGAAAAGAACCTACAAGCCACATACTAAATTGGTTAGCTTTTTGTGCATGTTGAAACAGGGAAGGCTGCATTTTCGATTAGCAGGACTAATCAGCGACAGGACTGAAGGAAACAGCATGAAGCTGAATCAGGGGAAATTTAAGTTGGATATTAGTAAAAAATTTTCACCCAGAGTGTGGTTGAGCACTAGAACAGGATCCCCAGGGAAGTGGTCACACCACCACCCTGACAGAGTTCAAGAAGCATTTGGACAATGTTCTCACGCATGTGATGTGACTCTTGGGGTGGCTCTGTGCAGGGCCAGGAGCTGGATTCAGTGATCCTGATGGGTCCTCTTCAACTCAGATACTGTAACTGCTAAATTTTATACAACCTGACAATGGTTTGGTTTTTCTAGGAAAAAAATGAAAGACAGGAACTTTGTAATAAGTGTGCATATGTTTACAGTTTCAGTGTTTCTTTAAGAAAACATAATACCCTTTCTTAGATCTTATTTATAACACCATTTTTCTGCTATCCCATTATGGTATAAAGTCCTCAAAAATGGACCTCACCATACAAAGAAATTTTGTCCGTGATGTTTTCACCATTTAATCTCTATGTACAGTTTTAACTATTAAACACATACTAAAAATTTAAATCTTCCATTCGACGTTTATGCATGTAATATTCCAAGAAATACCATGGTGCTATCAAACTTTTTTTAAGGACACAGGAGTTAAGGAGAAGTTACATTATAGTTTTGTGTTAGGCTGACCCTAGCCAGCTGTCAAGTGCTCACCCAGCCACTCTTCTCTCCCCTTCCTCAGCAGGGCAGAAGGAAAAGACAACATGCAAAATTTCATGAGTTCAGATAAGGACAGAGAGATGTTAATTTACCAATTAATGTCATGGACAAAACAAACTCATCTTGGGGAAAATTAATTTATAGCTAACTAAACAGGCTGAATGGTAAGAAAAAAAACCCACAAATTAAATTGGCATTTTTTCCAATTCTCTCATCCTTGTTTCCCCAAGTTCAGCTTTACTCCTTTCCCAACTGTTCTTGCTCCAGTCAATACCCACAGCAGCACAGGGGGTGGGCAGTGAGGGGTTATGGACAGTGCTCAACAGCTCCTCTATGCCACTCCTTCCACCTCACACTTTTGCCCTGCTCCAGCATTGGTCTTCTCAGCAGGCTGCAGAGAAGATCAACCTGCTCCAGTGTGGGCCCTCCACAAGCCACAGCTCCTTCAGGGAATGTCACCTATTTTGTCATGGTGCTCTCCACAGGCTGCAGAGAATACGTACTCCACAAACATCCTTTCCATGGGTGGCAGGGTAATATCTATGACACCTGGAGCGCCTCCTCCCTTCCTCCTTCTCTGATGTGTCAGGATTAAGTGGACATGCCTGACTTTGCAAATGGACTCAGCTGTGTCCCATGGTGGGTCTGTTGAGGAACCGCCTGAAACCAGCTGTGCTCAGTATATGGCAAAACCCTGTCCCAGAGACCACCCCCTGCTCACCAACACCTTGTCACAAGTATGAAGAAGTTTCAAAACATTGGTCTTGTTTTGTTTATTTACAGAACAAAGCTGAGTTAGCTGCAGATAATCAAGCAAAAATAGGTAGGCTTTAATGTAAGACTACAAGGAAAGAAAGGAATTGCACTGAAAGGAAGTCAAGACTAGTTTGGGGGAGAAATTACTTTGCTGTAGCTTATATTGAGATATTTGTATTGCATTTCCCAACTGTGTAACTTTCCTGTGTACTGTCCTATGGAGAGGTTACATAAAAATCTTGCGAGAAGTTACATACAAATATGTTCCTTGCCACACTACAGGTTTCTTCTCTTCTAAATTCCTAATATACAAATAACATATTCTGACAAGCATCTATTCTGCATGAGAAAATAGGAATAAGTTGTAACATTCCCTGCAACCAGAAGGTCATCTATGACTGTCCTTCAGTGTCAAAATTAGATGAGAAAGCAATGAGGGAGAACAGATGTAACCCTGTTCCTTTCAAAAGATCATGCACTCAATTCTCAATATGAATGAGAAAGGAAAACAAGGCATAAACTGAAAGGAATTGTGCTACAGCTGCCTGCACAGTCGCAGATGTCTTAACCTAGTCTTCCTTCCCTTAATTTTTTTTATACCAGCAATATTCCATTTATTTTCACAGGAATATTTTTTATTTACATTCTTGTCAATGATCATAACATTCCTCTATATTTGAAATTTCAAAAGCCTTACTCCCATCGCAGAAAAGTTGTTGGTTGGAATTTGGTAGCTTGAGAACTTTTTTTTAAAAGATATATTTGCCAGTGATTCAGTCAAGGATTCAAGGAATCTGTTCATTCAGATGGGATTTTTCTAGACCCTGGATATGAAAATATCATTTTCTCACTAAGCACATGATCTGCATACATGTAAAAGACAGCGATAACCTCTGCATTCCATAACCTCTGCATTCCTAGTATCTTCTTTATGCACATTGCCACTCACTCCTGTTCAGCAGTTTGTGAGATGCCACAATGGGGGTGGCTTGAATGAAGAAATTCTAGAATGAAAGGAGCACAGGTCAATAAGACAGAACGAGGAAAGGCTTTGATTTCTCTGAAATTCAGCCTGGCAAATCCTGGTTTGCTTAAACCAGGGGGTTTTTTAACAGAAGAAATATCATCTTAGGAAGTCCTTCCAATATATTTTCTTACAGTAACCCTTACAGAGGTCAGAGACCTGAAGACTTCTGTAAGCAAACAGTACCATGTAAATATTCCAGAGACAGATCTTCAGATTACAGTAAGCAAATCTAAATTGACAGGTTAAGGAGGGGAGCTAAAGGTGGAGCAGTAGAATAATTTCCTAGTTCAAATACTGACAGTTGCAGCTACAGTTTTAATTTAGACTTTGTAAGGCAAAGCAGAATAGTTGAATATGTTAGAGTGGTACTGTTTTGCACTTCAGTGATTGATCACCAAACTTGCTTTCCTGAAGCTAAAAGACCTAAGTGCTTTTCCTTAGAACTAAGCTGATAAATATTATGTCTAACATACCTAAGGGCACAAAAGGTCCTTTAAAAATGTCACTAGAACAAAGTGTACACTGGGAACTAATAATAGCAAAGAGAGGCTGAGCTGCTTCAGAAGTGCTGCAAGGGCAGTAAAAACAATCTGCAGAAACAGTCTATGTTACTTCATCTGTAGATAGCAAAATAGGTTTTGAAATATTACAAAATTTTGCATGTTTTTTTAGTTTTCTTCTTTGTATGGAACTAAAAAAAAACTCAAACCAATAACAAAATAACTGAGAACTACTGAAATACAAAGAAAGAAACCATGTTAATATAAAATTTAATTCCTCAAGATCAATATCAGGAGACAGATTCTCAGCAACATGAAATAAATAGAAGTCTTTATTAATCACTGAATTATAATCTCTAACATAGTGTAAAAATTAAGCAGGTAAGTAGTTCAGTGAAACATGAAGTGTGCAGAAATTACAGTGTGAATAATGCCATAAATTATATAGACATCCTCTCTAAACCAGTATTTCCAAAATTTGTTTTAATGGAGTAAAATGTACTTTAATTTTCACACACCAGTTCTTAATTATTCCATCCCATATAAGGGGTAGAAGTCTATATGTTCTGTACACAGACAGAAACATGCAACAGACCACAGGATGAAAATCTATGTCTCAGTTGAAATAAATAAAAATTTCCTAGGAACAGTCTGCATAAATATGTCCCAGCCAGATCACTTGTAGTGGTTAACATTATGTATCAACTTTTTGGCATTATTCATCATACTTAAAGGGTTAACATTCAAGTTTTAATGGAAATGCATATGAGTATGATTTTTAACTATTCAAGTCCCTAAAGTATAACATATCACAAAGTTTATCTTTCTTTAAAATTAGCAGTCACGTAACTCTGGAAAAGGGATTGTAGAACAAAATGTATAACATTTTAAAATCACCATCTGAAGGACTGCCAATCAACCAAATATAATTATATATTGTGCTTTTTAAAAAGAAACTCAAAATAGAAATCTGTCCTCATTCATATACTAAAGTATGCCATTTTTAAAACTCTGTAACTTCATGAATTTTGAACTGATGTACTGTTTGCATCTTAAATGCAGAAGACCTGAGTTATATAAAGCCAAGTAGAAAGATATAGAATATATGTTCTTATAGAAATACCTGTTGTTTGCAGGTGAATAGCCTTACCTGGTTTTCTTTACAAAGGACCCTTGAATTCTTTTTAGTGTATATGCTCAGTTTAGGAAAACTAAAATTCCCTGATAGTGTCAAGTAATGAATATTTAAGTGTAAACATAGACCTTTGGAGGTTTTGAAAAATAATAGAACAAACATCCTGTATCTCTTTTTAAGCCATCATCTCTTTCTGCATATGACACAAGGAAAAGACATTTTTGTGAGGATAAATCCTCAATGGTATTAAAATCTCCAAATAAAAATACCTTCTCAATGAGAAAAACATCAGAAAAAAATTAAACTCCTTTATCTTGGGTTCAACAAAGTGAAACAATAATTCATAGATATTCACCTTTGTCCCTCCAAAAGAGTTCAATGGAACCTATCAAGCACTGATGATCTACACCTATTCAAAAATGCCACATCTAAACAGAAAACAGTTGGGTTTTTTTCTGTTTTAATTAACAAAATACGATGAAGATGAGGCATGAGGAACAACGAGGGGTTTTAAATATAGTGAATCTCTGCCATTTATATTTCCAGTACTGCCAGATGTATAAATGACTGAGCCATGTACCGAGTTAAGACCTGACAGTTGTTTTACATAATCCACATCAAGTCATAACTTTTTTTGGGAGCTGAGACATACTGTAACTTGTATCTTACTCACAAATAATCAACTAGACACCAAGTGTGTCAGTTTATGTACCAGCCAGAGGAAACTTATGTCTTTGTCGAAATCATGTTTACTTTCCTTGTTATTAACATTACCCATGTTGTAGAATAGAACCTTTTAAATGCTTTGTAAAGTGGATGGCAATTTTATAGAAAGACTTGTAAAGCATCTTCATGTGCTGAATGTGGAGGAAGACGATGAATTTCAATGAATATTACTGAAATAAAGATTAATTTCCAGGTTTGTGGCTTTCTGACAGCACTTCTACTCTGCACCTGACAGTAAAATCACTCTGGTTGAGGTAGTGTCAATACAAAGAGTAACTTGAGACCAAGGATATAGAAAGGTCCTAATGTTCAACTTCAGCCTTTATATCAGAATTCCCTCAAATCCATGGGTTTTGCCAGGAGGTTAGGAGGGGGAAAAAAAGATATCCTAATGAGCAGAAGTTTCAGGGATATGACAGCGGTATTTTCTGATGGAATATCTGAGCTATCAAGAGCAACTCCATAAGAGTATGCCATCTGTGAAAATAAATGAAAGGCTAGCACAGACTCGTCTGTTACCAATATCAGCAAGACATTATTTCAATAAAGCCCTTACAGACTCTATGAGTTAATCCTGTTTTTCCTGTAAAACTTCCCCTCCAAGTTCTCAATTGCTGCCTGACCAAGCAGGAAATCAAACTAAATATATTATCCAATTTTGCATGTCCCTGAATCTGCAATATTCATTTTCCTTCCACCCTTCATTTTAGCAAAGGGAAAAATGTAATCCAGAAATAAAATAAATTATCTTGATTCTTCTTCAGAATAGAATAGACATTTGTTGTCTCTTCTTATCTTATCATTATCCATTTAGAATCAGCCACTACAGGTTCCGTCTCTCTTTCATATACACGCATTATAGCATTTTCCATGGGAATTATTGGGTATTTTTCTCACCAAAGGGTGTGTTGGTTTTTTTTTTAAACTTAACATGACTACCATATCACCTATGCAGCATAATATTCATTATTTGCATTTATAAACATCCCTGTAGAACACCTGCTGTGAAATAGTAAATTCATAATATTCTCAAGATACTTTGCAATCAGTGAACTCAGATTTTTTCCCCAGCAATGCAACAAAAAATGACGAGCTGATTAAGGAAGCTTTACGTCTTGCAGAACTTGTTTTGATTGTCTACAAATACAAAAAATAAACATATGAACATTCATTCTATGTGCAGTATACACCCAGCTGGTCTGATTATCCTACATAACTTCCAACCATTAAAATAACAACATGACATACACTTCAATTTTCAAATTATATGAGCCCAAATAAATTAAAATTATAACTGTTGGTTAACTTTTTTTCATGGGAAGTGATATCATTACCTTCTTGTTAAATTTAATACCTGTTTGATGATATTTACTTTCTTTTATACTTATAAATCAATCACCACAACCTAAAGACTAATTTTCATAATGGCTTGGTTGATGGCTAAAAGCAGAACTCTTAAATTTACTTTTCCTTTGTGTATAGCAGAAATTTTAATGGATTTTGAATTTACACATTTAATATGCCAAATAGATACCCACATATTTTAGCAAGATTAATTACAAAATGTCAGTGATTTCTATATAGAAGACATAACTGTCATTCTGTGGAACAAAGGGTTCTTTAAAAAATTCAGTAAAATCCTCACATTTCACACAACTTCAAAAGGCAATGAAACACTTGGTACTGATTTCAGAGGAATTTGCAAAGAAATATTGATCCCCTTGTCTTTAAGTGACATACATGACATATTGTGATTTCTGCTGGATATTTAACAGAAGCATATCATCACATTGTCACTTCTTCATTTTGTAGTTTGTGGTGCCTACTGTACCCTTAGCTTACTTGGGGATGTAGAAACATAATGATATTTTCTTAACAGATTTCTCATTCATTTTCTCTAACTTAAATATACATACAGTTCTTTTTGAACCAATACTTACATTTAGAACAGTAATCCTTTCCCTTTACAATCACCAATTTTAAGTTTAAAAATAAGTGTTAAGCTCTGGAATATGATTTTATATATATATATATATAGAATAGAATGCAATTCAGCTACTTCATGTTAAGGACAATCAGAAGAAAATACAGTTTCCTAAAGATGGTTTCAAAACTCTGTCTAGGTTCTCATGCTGGATGCAAGGTAGCAAAAAATAAAATGATAGAACAAAAGAGATTGAGTTTATATGCCAGATGCTTTAGAAGTCTCTTCCACAATGGACTGAAGTTGACAGAGAAAAAGGAGTTTTAAAGCATGAAGAGTGAGCGGCAGGGGGAAATTATAGAATTTTTAGGACCAAGAAGCCAGCAAAATAATGTATTTGTTTTGATAATAAGACAGAAAAGAGAAAAAGGATTACACTGCTACTCAGATAGTCACAGCCCTGCCCTGCCTGGCCAGGGGCCCCAGCAAGCCAAGCTCCTGTTGTGACTCCCCTCTCCCCAGAGAGGCACTCGATAACCAGAACTGGAGCTGCCCCCAGTGCTCCTGCTTGCCCTGCTCCTGGCTGCGATGATGGGATTGGTCCTGCCTGGCCCTGGCCCTGCCCTAAAAGACCCTGAGGGATGCCTGTTGCTGCAGCATCCTGACGGCAAAATGCAGAATAAAATATTGATTTTGTTGGATTTGAACCAAAGTGTTTCAGTGCTTATTGCTTTTCTGGGACAGACCAGCATTTATTTTTCTCCTCTTTTATATCCAAATACTGCCATGTTTTAGTGATCTTTAAATCAACAAACTGCACACAAAAAAAAATTTAAAAGGCCAAAATCTATTTTCAGGTCAGCAATATCAAAATTAGATTGTGTATTTCAAAATGGCTCTGCCTACTTATCTTTTTTAATTTAGTTTAGCTTACCTTGGCTGAGTTTTTCTAGGGCTGCTTCTTAGGCCAGGTGTTACAAAGGATTTTTTTTTTTTTTTAATTTCACTAAAGAATACTCAGGCTTCCATTTCCTTAATAACAGCTCAACCACAAATCAGTGCATGCCTTGAATCTGTTGGACTTCTTGTGAATGGATAAATCACAGTTACAACACATGTGCAGCTGTTTGGAATATTCCAAAGGGCCATCTCTCCAGGTATGTGAAAATCTCTGACAGTTGTCCAAAGTCCTGAAATTCTGCCTTGACAAGATTTCCATTTTACCAACTACAACATGGACCCAACAGCTTAGCACTGCACGGAAAGATTAACACAGGCAATTCAAAAAGTCCTGAGGATTCAGGTCTCAGAGGGAATCCTCATGAAGGTATAACAAACTGCACATGTGTGACCTGAGGCTAAAAGTATCATCACTACATACCCAAAGCAGAGAGCAGGAACTTGAGTGCAAGGAGACAATATGAATGCATCTACCACACATGCCAAAGCTCTGGTCTCTCTTACATCCTCAAACAGCTTTAAAAGCAGTGGAGTCATGTGCAACACAACCAATGGCAAATTTCACAAGGTGTGGGGGCACTGGCACTGTGCCAGAGTCAATCCATGACACACAGCCAATAGGTATTTCAGGAAATTAAAGAACACACTGGGCCTACTGAAACTTAGGGTTGTATGTCTAATCTCCTGTATTACTATGATGTTCTAGTGAATGACTTCGTAAGAACACCATACAAATGAAAAGATTTTGCTTGGCGTATCTGAGAATCAGTTATTTCTCCTCATGCATTAGAAAGATTAGAAGCCTCTCTAAAAGATCTAGCATGTCAAATAGTATTATCAAAATATGGGCACTTCTAGGAAGATTTTTCCACAGTGGATTTCACAGATTCAGGATTAAACTCAGAATTCAACTTCAGAAGTTCAAGCCCTGACTGGTAGCTGCTATAATTTTACACATAAATAAATAACAATTATTATTACAACTTGTATCATTGTGTCCAGGATGCCACTAAGTGTAGAATTTCTCTAATAAATAAAGTGATAAAGTATAAGCAATAACAATAAAGAAATAAAATAAATTATTATTAACATAATGAAGTAATAAAGCCATGGTTTGCTTTCTTTAGACTAAAAAGTTACTGAAATAAATAAAATAGTAAAAGCATCAAATATTGAAGAATTAGGAAACTGCAATAGCAATGTTCTGAAAACAGATCAGAATAGAAAAAATGAAGAAGCAAAAGGACTAAAGAGAAAGAAGTGGCTGCATATTAAGATATGTATAGAAAGCATTGAATACAGACTAAACAAGCAGTGAGAAATGTAATTGACTAAAAAGTCAGTTTACTAAACTTCTGTCTACTTAAATAAATAGATTTTTCTAATGAAGCAGTAATATGAAAAAATTGAAAGCAAACTGGAAATACATTAACAGAATTGAGTTAGGTGGTTAAGCAGAACACATATGATCCTAAATTCACTGTTTTATACCAGCCATTGAATCCTTGTTTAAAGAGCCACATACATAATAGTTAGGCCAGGATGACTGCATATTGTAACAGTTTCCTCTTAATTGCTGATTAATTTATGCAAAGGCATTGTATCTGTGTTAATTAATAATTTTTTTTTTAAATCCCTGTGAAATGCCTTAATTAAAGCAAGAGAAATCACTATAACAATATCGCACTAGAACCAAGTTAAATATGTCTTTTTTTTTTTTCCTAGACATCACCCTGTGTTTGCTTGTACAATGAGTAGCTCATGCTATGAGCAGCCCTGAATGGCACATTCTGGGCTGGGGTTTTTTTGTTTGGGTTGTCAGCACTTTTTTGAAAGATTTTATATGGAGACAGTGCAGGTTGCAGGCTGAAAAATGCTTAGAAAATACAGGACTAAACACAAAAAATATTTCTTACCCAAAACCCACAAGCCAGAGTGCTGGAAATTCCAGCAGTCTCTCATATTCTTTCAACAGCTCACTGATAGTTTATAATGACAGGAAGAAACATATAGATACATTAAAAACCCTAGGAAATACAGCTGTGTTTACACCAGAGTATTAAATCACTTTCTCGATCTGTTCAGTGAGGGGTCCAAGGCTGGAGCACTCTCTCCTTTGAATCAATACAGCTAGACTTCAAGAACATTTAAGTCACATATATCTGATTTGTGACCAGCTTGAGGTACACTTGAACACACTTATTTTACCAGTCATATAATACACCCAGCAGAGACTCTTCCAGAATCTGATCTGCAATCAATACATCTTGCATCATGGACACCTAATAGACTCAATTTCTGTCCTCTGCAGAGAGCATGTTTCTTGCTAACAGAATCTTTCTTGCTAACAATCACAATAACATCTAGCAAGAAAATATTATGCAATCACCTGAAAGAGAGGCCAGGATCTAAATGGAGCCAAGACTATCCATCTGCCTTGATCTTTGCCAGTGTTCTGCATTCTTTTCTCATTGTTGCCCAACTTGGGATATTCTGGGAAACCTAGTCAAGAGACAGCTTGAAACTACCTCGGTCTCAAGTGAAAGTTTTAGGAAAAGAAATATCTTTTTCACAGTAGAAAAGTCACTGATTTGCCCATGCCTCAGGCTGATGACTTCTAGCCCTACAAAGTCAAGAAGCCACAAATCCATACTCCACAAAATCCTTTGAACTCAATGATAATGTGAGACACTTCCCCGTCAATGCAAAAGCATCAGATGTGGCAGATGTTTGTAAGAGAATCCTCTACATTTTTCATCTACCAAGGTAATAAACATGTACCCACACAGAATAATAACAATACTGGACAAGCTATAGCTGGTTTATTTTACCTATCCTCATACAACAACAAAGGTGGTATCACATTTTCAATGGCAATTGTGAGGGACTTGAGAAACATTTCACATGAGGCCTGAATACTGGCTCCAAAGATAACATTTTATGTATTTTTTTTTTTGTTTTGGGTACCCAGCAATTTTAACAAGTAGATGGGAGCTGACTTCCCTTATTTAGTAGAAAATAAAAAGCTATACTGACAAAAAGCCCTCCGTCACCCATCAGCTATCTGGAAAGGGAAATGAAAAAAAATATTTATTGCCTTTACTGAAAAGAAGGAAAGAAAAATACCTTAAACCTGAATCAGTATCTAAAATTATTTTGCCCTTTTGGGGAAACAAATCATCATATATTTCATATCCCTTATCTCCATCTACTGGGTTTCACTCTTCTTAAGTTTCTCTTTCATTATTCTCATCTTAATTCATGTGTAATATAAATGTACAACCTTGGCTGTGAGTTGAAATACCTAGATTAAAATAATGACCAGCCATGGGGGTTCTTCCCTTTTAAATACTTAAAGTTTGGAGAAGTTTAGTACCTCAAAGGCTGGCTAGTTTTTCATTAGCAAATAAACAGACTCCTGTTGAAATAAGTGGGACACAGTCTGCAAAAAAATACATGTCTGTGAGGGTCTAATGGCTGCTTACAGAACAAGCATATAATCTCATCTTCTTCCTTAACGCATCTTTCAGCCAGACTAATAATAATGGCATTTCACCTACATCTTAGGCAATAATGAACCAAGAAGAGGGATATGTCTACAGTTTTTCCCACATAATGCAGTACCACAAGTATTTACTAAGAGCTGACAACCATAATTTAGTTCCACTGCATAGAAAAGCATGGCAAATACTCTGTGCTGGACTTAAGTTACCATGAGCCTCCTGTGTTGTTTATGTCATGTGTTTCATAATTTCTTCTGAAGATGGAAGACCTAGAGAGCAAATTGGCTGAGGTATAAGGACCCAGGATTTGCAACAATTTGATCTTCTGCATTCTCTCATTTCAAGCAGAATTGCGTCTTGACTCACCATTGTCTTTATTAATCATCTTCAGTGTCTCCTGACACAGCAAGAATTAAGGACAATTACATTTGAGGAAAATGTAAAAACAAATCCGCTGTGTTTTCTAAGGAGAAATAGACTTAGGATTTCATACTTTTCCTCAGTTCTGGTGGTCATAAGTAGAAAATAATTAAAAGAGCATTTTTAAAACAATTGAGAGCTTTAATGCAAATCACAATTTGCCTCCCTCAATTTGCCCTCCTCTTCAAGTCTCAGCTTTGTTGGTTGATTCTCTTTTCTCCAATATTTCCTATTACCTAGGTATTGGATATGAAAGACTTTTTGCAGCTCTACTAATAAAACATTTTGAGATTACAGAGTCTGAAGTGCAAATAATATGTTAAATTACATATTAACATTTGGGCCACAGAAACATTAAGATCTATGAACAGAAGTGAGATGTTTTAGATATTTCATTTCCAAAAGTAAATATTTATTAGACATTCATAAGTAAAAAAATTCCACTGATTAAACTCTGTTGTCTTTCTCGTTGTTGCTATTTTCTCTTTTGCCACCTCTGTCTTCACAGCTCAAGGAGCAACATAGGTGTGGCAGGTTTTCCCCATGGCCTTGAGAGCCTGAGGCAAGAATGGCTAGTCCCAGTCTGCCCAGTCCTTTTCTGTTCATCATGCACTGTGATTAGTTGAATTTTGCATTGAAAATGTTTGTACTGAAAATGCTTTTTCCCTTTGCAGAAGGTATTTTTTTAAAACCTTGCTGTCTGTGTGACTGCAGGGGCATCTGATTTTGCTTCTTTTTATGACAAAGACTCTAGTTCTGCTTCAGACATACACTTTCTTACTAACATGTGCAGCTTCTCTCAGGTTTACAAGCAAAAAAAAAATATGTTTAAGGCTCAAAATTAATAAATAAATGAGTTTTGCTACACAAAGAGAGCAAGTGTTTTATTGACCTTCATCTTGTGCAGACTTCAATTTTAACAGTGCTGTTCTTCATTCACATTTCTCTTTCTCACCTTTAATAAAGGCATTAAAAAGGAGAAAGATCTCCTGCCCTATTTATTTCACTACTCAGTGTAGACACAGTGTTTAATTCAAGATTTAAAATGGATGTTGATTCCTTGATGTCATAAATACATTTAGTGCTATGTGGCTTTTGGCTAAGGACAGCAAATTGATGTTTGTTAAACACAGATACGAGGAGATAAATGTACACCTTATTCCATAGGCTGCATCTCTGCAGTATCTGAGAAATTGTGAAAAATCCAATTGCTTTTAATTCCTTTCATGTTGGTGGATTGATAGTACACATATTCTACTCCTGTCTTGCTCTTCTTGCATAAAGACTAAGCTTCCCTCAGAATTTTGTCTGTGGTTATGCAAATGCTGATGGATACATAAAGATGTTAAATTTATATTAATTATGATTGATCAGGAATGGAATTCAGTGCACAGATTTTCTCACAGGGCGTTCACAGAGAGTCACTCAGGGTTATCATTGTACAGCTGCCATATTCACATTAGCAGTGTTAGAATGCCAATAGTAACTCTGGGGACTGATTTAACTTAGGAAGCTGTGACCAGGTAGATGAAGACCAATGAGAAAAGATACAAATACTGTCAAATCTGGCTTTCTGAGTGCCTGTTGAATGTGCATTTTTCAAAGAGATTATTGGCAATGCTAACTTTGAAATTATGAGCAATATTTTTATTAACTTAAAAGTATTTTTATTTTATAAAATACTTATTATACAGTGTCAACTAAGCAAATGAAAACTGGGCTAAGCCAAATTGTCTACTGATTTTTAAATTCTACATCAAAACAGAAATTGTAAAAACCACACAAGAAAATGTTGGACTGAGGAAGACTTAAGGAGTCATCTCACAGAAAGGCACTGTATTTTCTGCAGTGCTCCATGTGGCTTGAATAGTCATGTTTTCCATGCTATTTTCCAATAAATGATGTAAATTTAGAACACAGGAACAAAGTTGAAAACAAAAAGGCAACAGTGTTTTTATAGTTACTTAAAAAAAATAAAGCAACACTGAAATAAAATAACATTAAGGAAGGTACAAGTCAATGTAAAGTTTACATTCTTCCAAGATTTATAGTTGGGTGATTTTGATTCTAGTTTTTCTCATCTTTGGGTTTGAGCAGACAAAACGTCTGGCTATAATTTAGGGAAATAAAGCTCCACAAAACTGCAATAGTTTAGTAAATGCAAAAATTGTGCTGTGCTTTTGGCCTAAATTCACCCTACCAATTTGAATGGAATCTTATCTGAAGGTGTCCTAGATAGCCCATTTAAATACATAGGATAACACAGAAGAAACCTTTGTTCCCACTCTGAGCAGACTAAGTAGCTGATTGATGTGCTGATACAGCTACCTAACCTTCTTACACCTCCTTGAAGCATACATTTTTTTCAGCTGTACAATCCCTCCAGTCCCCTATTCTTTTAGCCAAAAGCATCTGAAGAGCAGAAAAGCCCTGCAGCTATGTCTTTATTTTGTGTTGTTTCGCTTCCCAAAATAGGTCAGTCTTCCAGCAGATATGAGCTGAAGGTTTAACAGAGGTTATCTCAATTAATGG
Source organism: Pyrgilauda ruficollis (assembly GCF_017590135.1). NCBI lineage: Eukaryota > Metazoa > Chordata > Aves > Passeriformes > Passeridae > Pyrgilauda > Pyrgilauda ruficollis. The sequence continues at coordinate 4,211,856 of NW_024525823.1, read as the reverse complement.
CACTCTAAAGCAGTAGCTGGAGTGTTAGTGGGTACTTAAGTAAAACAGCTGTGTGATGAAAAGATTTCATTTCCACGAGCATTTTGAAGGTGAGGAAAGAATTAGTAAAACCTCATTCAAAACTCCTTTTAGCTACATAATACATCCATAATGAATAAAAAGCAGGAAGCCATACTACACTACAAAGACTTTCTCTTCCCTTTCACATCACTCAATTTACACATATGAGAGTTCACATTTACAAAATCCTAGTAAGAAAATCTGGTCATATTCAATGTCACAGAAATGTGTAAGTAAAAGGTAAGAAGGAACATTTGTCTCTTCTCTGCTAAGAAGAGTAATTCTTCTCCGAGATTCAAAGTACAATATATATTTCTCCAGCCATTTGAATAAAAGCCAATTTTTTGCACATAATTAAGCAATACTATTCCAGATAACAAAAAAGAAAAACATGTTCCAAAGAGTAGAAAGCTTTGAGGCAAACTCACTTTGCCTCACTTTCAGGCAAATTACTGGCATGGAAATTCCACTACAAAATAAAAAAATGCATACTGTAGTATTTTCCTAGTCCATAGTGTGTTTTGGCCACCTTCACACTGTTCCTTTTTTCTTTGCCTAGAATCCAGTTAAATCAGTCACTATCCAAACAATGGTAACATTTTCAGAAATTGTATTAAAATTATTCCTAAATTAATCATAAAGGTTATTTCAATCTTCAATAAAAAACTTCTATTTAAAATGAAACATTAGTCTTTCGGATTAGAATACAGCCTTTTCATTCAAGTTAATAAAAAGGAAGGGGCTCTTCATTATCTAAAGAGAGTAAAAATGCAGTCAAACTTGGGTAGTCTCACTAAGAAATGGAAGGAGGCAAAGAAGGGAGGGAGGCTTGTCTTTTGTTTTTAGATTAGTGTCCCCTTAATGTTCAGAATAACATAATAGTAATATCAATGCAGTTTAACACAGTTTATGAGAACAGGTGTGACCGGTCTTCTTTTAAATTTAGGGAAAAATAACTGCCCCATCCATGTAAAAGGCAGGAATTTCCATAGGACCTGAGCCCCTACAGACTTTAAACCGCTTATTCTCTTTTACAATTGCTCCTTCACCTGCTCCTACTAACCACACTTAAACTCTGTGTGAAGAAGAGTTTGGGACTGGATCCTCTAGGACACCCCTCTTATGCATCAGATCTCAGTCACATCCGTTTGCCAGCAGTTTGGTTTTTGCAAGTGATGCACTTCAAATGATCATCCTTCTAAGCTCATGACATCACTCTATGCTGAATTGTGCAGTACACCTTTATCTATTTCCATGAGACTTCTCAAAAGAAATGCAGTACATGCCTTTATTTACATATGATTTTTTGTTAAACAGGTTCAGACCAGCATAAAAGCACTGTCTGACCAAAAATAAATGTCAAACCAAAAAAAAAAAAAAAAAAAAAAAAAGCTAAAAGAAAAAAAAAACCCACAGAACCTCATACAAAGCAGAAATCTCCATAGATATACCAAAGTCATTATTTGAAGGGATCTATGCAATGACTCTTCATAATATCAGCTGCCTGCTGGAGTAAAAGAAAGAGTGTCTACCATGTTTTAATCTTCCACTGCAATAATATTCAATTTTTATCTTTTTATCTGTTGAGGTTGTGCCGTAACATAAAAATGAAATTCAACAATGTGACATTTAATTCTGAACAAAACAGTAAATAACAGAAAAATATATAAAGTTATACTTTCTTTATTTTGGACTGTAACATATTAGTAAATAATAACTAGGCTTCTATGCCAGATGTTATTATATCAATTCTGTTTATTTTTAGCTTTGCATATTCACTGTGTCTGCAGATTCTCCCTGCTCTTGAAACAAGTTATAGTCCAGTGCTGTAAAAATTTATGAAGTTATTTATGGCATCAGTGGAATACAAATTTGTCAGCATAGTACCTGGACACTTGGTGGTCTGGGACTATCTTATTACCCAGAGTTTAACAAGGGACATATCTATATCCAGCTACAGAATGCATTACCAGTCCATTTCTTGGGAAAAATACAAGACCTGAACTGAGACACCATGTTGTTCAAAGATCAAATGCAAATTCAAATCACAGGTGCTAATCTTACTTTCACATCACCAAAGACAAAATCATTAGGCATTCTATAACATTGTAATACAATAATACCGCATTAAAGCTAGAATGAAAAAATCCTCTTTTAATGGCATTGTAAATTTTGTTTACAATACTTCTTTAAATTATGAAAATACATGGTGCTATTGCTACACATTACTGTCCAGAGCTAGAAAAGCACATTAAATATTGTGAATTTTTTTTTTAGTTTCAAAACCTGATATTCATTATCTCCATAAAATTCATACATTGACAGACCATGTAGCAAGTTATTTTCTGTTTTGATCTACAAACAACATCAGTAGCCCAAAAGTCAAAGCTATTGATTAAACACAAGCACCCAAAGAGGCCAAGACAATGTTGGAGAATTAGTCAGCAGTATACATTTATTCAGCACAAATCCACAGCATTTCCATTTAACTTTCAAAGTGCCAGTCAGGGTTGAGAGAAAAATTAACAAAGTAAAATTAATTCTTTCACTGTCCATGCTAGCTAGACTACATCAAGGAATAATAAAGAAATTCAGCCTTCATGCCTGTTACTATGGTAACAAATTCCCTTCAAATATAAAGAAACAGTGGACTGGAGGGGATCTCTGAAACCTTTTTCATCAAACACAAGAAACTTGTCACAGATATACTGTCTATTTTTATTTGACTCTGCCTTAAATATAATTTCACGTTTTACTCCACTGTTCCTATGGAAGGTGAATCAAAAACCCCTGAAATAGACTCCTGACATTCTGAGATCAGCTGTGCTCCTATATTAGCATTCTCCTTTTAGTTAGGTAACTTAGCCTCCCAAAAATTTCACTTTGTATGTTACATAGATATAACCTTATATTTCCTCAATAATGGTTTACCTGGATAAGATTATCTTACTTTCCTAATTTGAGGCAAGTTTTGGTTCACTGACCATTCCCACTTCCTTTTCTTTGCACTGCTTTTTCAGTGTCTATCCATCTTTGCTGAATATGGGTGACCATAATAGCCTATCCCTTTCCAAGTGCTTTCCTTGTACTCTGGCATTTCCTTTTCCTGCATCTCATTATTTCTTTTAGATACATATTTATGCCCTTAAGTCACAGGCAAACTACACCTTTCAAATTTCATCTCATTTTTACTACCCTGTCATCAGGATAGTACTTCTTGATTTATGCAGATTTCACCCTCACAGTTCTCTTTTTCTTGATTATGTTAGTAATTAGAATGTTTAAAAGATGTTGCCAAAGTGTAACTTGAGATACACCAGTGCTACTTTTACTCTTGCCCATCAGCATAATCCACATCACCTCCTCTTCAACCAGTTCCTTAACATTATCCCAGGATAATGGTCACTATTTCTAGTCTAACTATGACATTTCCCATGTAGCATCTTCTCAAATCACTTTGTAATTTAGAAAGATTAAACATACTTAACCTACTTTCTCTAATAAAAATAAATTTCTCAGATAGATTCAGCAAATGAAATCTACAGTTCATAAAACTGTAGATTCATAAAATTTTAATAATTCCTATTTTTTGTTTAAATCTAATTTTTGGGGTTTTCCTTCAAAAATAAATTGGTCAGTTTAACATTAACTATCAGAGATTGCACATAGAGTAGTGCCCTATCATTTGCTAATATTGGCATATATTGTCCTGTTTTCAATACATAGAAAGACTCTAAGTCCTTACTATGAAATTATTAAAGGGTTTCAACTTTGTTTTCAGTTTGTGGTAATTTTCATTTTCAAGCTTTCTGCATAAGTTATTATTCTTTTTTTTTTTTTTTTGCTTCATGTTGTACCCTGTACTATGACCATCATAAACCTTACTCAAACACTGAAGAAAGCATTTAGGTTTTAGATCTCCCAGATTATATACTCTTCAGCTCATCTTTACTAGAAAGCTGTTCACATCACACTTTTTGTTTCAGTGGATATTTTTAATTTTATATTTTATCCTGTTATTTACAAACCTAAGAAAACTTTTCATATTCATTTTCTTCGCAAGGTCTATTTCATCTTGAGCTTGGACAACTTCTGTTTTATACTTATGCTGCCTCATTCCAGGAAGGCTCTTACTCCAGCTCACTACCCCTAAGCCAATGCTCTTACTTTACCAAAGGTTGCCCTTTAATATTGAGAACAGTGGTTCTCTTATTTAATCTTCAGCTCAAATGTCAAAATCCGTGTGAAGTCCCTGCCACTTCAAAAAGAAAGTATAGCATAAAATCCTATCCTGCTGGTTAAAAAAGGGTAAAGAAACCTGCTGGTCTCTGCTTTTTTTCATTATTGGAAATATATTTCTACTCATTATTAATAATTATTTTCTATGAGAATATAATGCATTTTATAATTAGAATTCCTGGAAAATACTTTCTCTCTTTTATAACATGTCTCTTACTTTGTCCATACATAATAGGGAGCACCTCAACCATAATCATACCACTGCAATATCTCCTGCATAATCTGTCTTCAAAACTCATCCCAAATCAAGAAACCCAACTAAAGACATCATTAATGAACATTATGCGGTGTTCCTAAAGTGAAGGAGGATTTAGGCTGTTGATTTTTTTTTTCTAACTCTTGAAATTGCTCATAAGGGTTTTCTGAACATTATGAAACAGGAAAAAGGAATCAACCGTTACTATAAAGTGTTTTTAATTTTTTTTAATTACCTGTATTTCATTTCTGTGTAAAAGACGTCACAACAAGCCAACAAAAAGAAAAAAATTCCTAATCATTAGAGAAAAGTATATGCTTAAACTTTTTCATTGTAAGCTTTTATTCTGTAAAAGTAAGTACTTTTTTCTATGTCCTTCATAACCATCAAATGACATTTTCTTATATTTACAATTTTTAAGGTATAATCTCAACAGAGGATTGATTAGGAAGTTAAGTAAGTAATAAATCTGCTGGCAACCAAATTAAGAATGTAAATAAAGAAATTAATATTTTGTAATTTGTTGAATGTTGTATAGATACAGCATGCTTTAAACATTTTTGCTGGATTGTACTAGTCACCTCAATGAAATCACTCAGTCTCACATACATCTATTATTTAACCAGCTTTGAAATCTTTTCCCAGAAGAGATAATTCTGGGATGCTTGTATTTCCAGCAAAAGCAGGTTTTTGGCTTACTGTTAGTATCATTTTGTATTCATATTTCACTACATAGCTGGAATGAACTGCACTACTCCCCAAAATAATCTTCCAAATATCAAATACATAGGCAATACAAGAACTTGCTTTTTGTCTAGACATACAATATATAATTTCAGAGAAGCTGTCGTGTATCACAGTCATCCATATAATCTCATTTCAAACATCTATTCAGGCTATGTGAAACTGATCTCTTATTTTGACAATCTTCAGCGCAACAAATCCCTTAAATAATAATAATATAGGATCTTTTTTGTTACACATAACTTTTTCTAGACCTTCTCCTAAGAAAAAACAACTATGCCTTCATTGCTTTATGCTTTGATGTGTGATTTCCTTATCATAATTATAATTGTCACCTCTAAATTTGGTTGAGGGCTTTTTCTCTTCTGGTATTTTAGTAGCTAATTCTTACATGGTTTATTTCCATAATACTTTGCAAACCAGGTTCATCCCAGCAAGTGAAAACCTGTTAGTAAGTATCCAGAACCTCCAGGCACTCAAAAGAATGGGCCCAGACACTGACTGAAAGCCATGGAGTTCTGAGGCAAGAGAACATCAACCTGTTGGAGTCCAGAGGAGGGGCATGAAGATGGTCAGGGGTCTTGACCACCTCCTCTATGGAGACAGGCTGAGATAACTGGGTTTATTCAGCCTGGAGAAAAAGCTTCTGGCAGACCTTATAGCAACCTTCCAGTACCTAAAAGAGGCTTTTAATAAAGTCAGAGGGGACTTTTCAACAAGGGCATGTAGTGATAGCACAAGAGGGAATGGCTTTTAGCTGAAAGAGAGTAGGTTTAGATTAGATAGTAGGAAGAAATTCTTGACTGTGAGGATGATGAGGCACTGGCACAGGTTGCCCGTGGAAGTTGTGGATGCCCCACCCCTGGCAGTGTTCCAAGCCAGGTTGGGCATGGTTTTGAATAACATGGTCTAGTGAAAGGTGGCCCTGCCCACAGCAGTGGAGTTGGAAATAGATGACCTTTAAGGCCCCTTCCAGCAGAAGCCATTCTGTGATTCAATTATATAGGTGAGTATGATTGTTGCTAATATTAACATATTGAACACCTTGTGGGAACTCTGCATATGTAAGGCTTTGTGGTTGTCATTGACGCTGCTGATTACAGCGGTGTCAAAGCATATATCAGTTTCATAAATTACCTTGAAGAAAACTGCCCAACCACTGTTATTATAACAAAGAAATTATGAAGTTTCTTACTGTAAACACATCTTACCAAAAACATCTGAACATTGTTACATTTATTTTGCTTTCTTTAGTTCAATAAAAGCAACAACCTCACTTTTATTTTTCCTTCTAATATGTAGGTCTAATAAGCACCACACCCCAAGCCCAAATGCCTCAATTCTAGTTTTTCATCCCACTCAGTTTCCTTCTAATTCTATCAACTAATCCTTTAACGCCTAAAGCCAGTAAAAACTACTTCTTATTTTAACGTTCCCAACCTGCCAAAGGTTCTGCTTTTGTGCATGCCTGGAAGCACTTAAGGCTCAACAGTAGCAAGAGAGCAAGATTGTACTCAAGTCAGGCTTAGACCTGCTGGGGTGCATAAAGGGATGAGCTGTTCCTCCTCCTGCTTTGCCTGCAGTGCTTAATCTGATAGCTGGGGTTAGAGGATGCCTATTGGATTTGGTTTCACAAAAAATACCACAACAGCCACAGGAAGACATGACTTCCCTAACTTTTTGCAGGGTTCAAGATACTCACCTGCCTCAATCTTGCAAGAATTAAAATCAATGCTTTAATTCTGAATCCGATTGTATTAACCATCAAATTACTGAAAATTCAAAGGTCATAGAATTGGTGAATGCCTTTAGTCTCTGCTTCTGTTGAACCATTTCTGTTGTACATTAAAGCATTCAAGATTCAAAAGATCAGCAGAGGAAGAAAGAGCAGTATAAAACTCAACAGATTAGGAGGAGTCATGGGGCTCGGTCTTTTGCCAGAAGGATTATTATGCCTTTAACTGTCAAGGGATAAAAAAAGTTATTTTATGTCTAGATGAGAACTCTTGCAAGCAAGTCTGTTAACTGTTAAGCTAGAAAGTCCTTTTCCTTCTTACAGTGTCTGCCTCAATACATTATAATACAAAAGCTGAAACAGCATCAGCAGAAGGTTTGCAACAGATGTGTATTAAATCCCCATCATACATAGCAAAAATTGGCCTCAGAATTACAACATCCTGTAAGAATGAATTAGCTACTCAAGAATTCTATTAAAAAATGGACATCTTCTCTACCAGTCTTTCAAATAAAATGTGATAAAACAGTTTGTAAGACTTTTGGGGGTTTTTTAAAGCCAGTTTTACAGACAACTGTAAAAATAGTTCCTGAGACATAAAGCCACCTCTTCATAGCTATGAACAAAATCCAATTCCAGGACATGAGTCATTCCCCATTTATCTGCTAATTTTTAACTATTCACTGTTCCACATGTCAGTTTTTGTGGCTTCCTTTCCCTGTATATCCAGTACAGATCCTGAGCACCTAACTCAGGATATTCTTTTCCCTTTTAGGATGCAATTCTCCAAACTTAGGTATTGAAATAAACAGTCAAATATTGATATGACTGATTAGTATAATCTAGAACAAGATCTAGACACTAGTTCTGGAAAGAACTAGTCAGTATTTCTACTTTTTCTCATAAATCTTTGAAATTAAAACAAATTGAGGCTGTTCGAATTTCTTGCGTGTATATCTGGGACCTAAAACTTTCTGTTTAATTGAAAACATTTACCAGTTTAGTTTGCATCTCTCATCTATTACAGTGGTAAAAAACCCCAGACAAACAACAAAACCCAAACAAACAAGCAACAAAAAAAGCCTTTGCTGATGTGTTTAAGTTACTCTCAAGTTTCTGAACGACAGCACATTCTGCCCACGCACAACATGACTCAATCTCTTGCCATCACTTACATTGGAAGAAATTTATATACATTCAAGATATACAAAATAATGGAACAAAAATATAAAGTAATAAGAAGCTCACCTTTTAAATGCTGTTAGAAATCTTCACAGGGCTATCTGAATACAAACAGAGATTAGGTCAGCTATTTAACAGAGAGGTACCATTTCCTTCGTAGTAGGTTTGTGTTTCAAAGCATCTCCAGGCAAGCTGGTTCCAAGAGCCAGCACTGGAAATCCTGACAATTGCCTCAGCAGGCATCTTACAACCATGTGAATTTTGATTTGTTTCTGGAAGCATCTCATATTTATCTCGCTGCTCCAACTGATTATCAAAATTTAAGAGGCTGTTTCACCTGTGTGAAAAAATGTGGCTAAAAACTACATATTAAATCTGAGCAAACTATTGGAAGAAGAATAACTATGACTTTTTTTTTCCAATGCCTTTTCATGACTTATATGTGTGTAAAGCTATGAGCCAAATGTTTTCAAAGATTTTCACTTCTTTTTTGTCGTACCTATAAGATACAGGAATCTCACGTCTCGGTTTTACATTTGTTCAGGCAGCAGTGGCCATTCAGGTCTGTGCAAGACTTTCAGACACTGAGCTTTCACTGAAGTCAGAAGACCCACTTCCTTATGTGAAAGCAGAATTAGAGAGAACCAATCAAATAGCCATCGTGTGATTTTATTATGTCTTATTTCAATTCCATTACATTCAGCAGAAATTTTGCAAGGAGATTAATTTCCTTTTGTTAAAAGATATTTGCTTCAAAACACACTTTGGAAGAATTCTTCCTTTTCCTGGCAGAAAAAAAATAGTAACTACAGCAGAGAGTGAAACGGCAAGGGTTTATTACAAAAAGACTAAACAATAAGGAAATATTTACTAGGAGGACTTTCTGACCCTCTGTGTTCCATTGGTTTATTTTTAAGGAATATGCTCTGAACTCATATACATAAAGAAGAGTATTGACAGCACAATGGCAGCAAAAGGACTTAACACAAGGAGCATGTATCCTATCCTCCAAGGACACTGTTACCAAATAAAAATAGTGGCTGTGCTTGTCTTCACAATGTATCTATTCCAGAAATCCAGAGCAAGTGGATTCTTTTCACCCCATCAGTGAAATAGTGTTTATTCGAAATTAGATGAACAAGAGAAAAATACTAAACTGTACATTAAATACATATATACACATATCATTCATTAGAAGTAGTAATGTATCTAGTTTTCAGATGCCATCAGTGTGGGCTACTACAGCCATATACACTGTTTAGCATTTCTATGCAGTAACCCAGAAAGGAAATTAAAGATTATATCTGAAAAGTAGTTTAAAAGGTGAACATAATGTGAATAAAATGAAACATCCCTTAAAAATGCTGGGTGAGTTTTTCTTTGATTTACAGCAGTGCTGCTGTCATGCCTGCAATGACATTACACGTATAATGAGGTGAAAAATGTAACCCAGAGAAACAGGGCATTCATTTTGGAAGCAAGGTACAACTAAGAGCTAGATCCAAATAGGTATTTCAGAGCTTAGCCTCAAGGTAAAGTTTATATCTAAAGTCCCTGCATAATTTAGGGAGTCCACTAGGTGATCATGATTAGCAACCTAGTGGTTGTTAACACATGGCTGATGGGATGATGCAGTAATCTTGCAGAAATATATTTTGGGGAGACAGACATGCAGATTCAATATTTTCCTTATAGGGAGTGGGTTAAAATCTCCATCTTCTATCAGCCTTGGAAGCATATAAATAGAAGCTTTACAGAACTCAAAGGACAGCCATAAAGGGATTTTGCTGAAAATGAAGGGGAGAAGAGAAAGAAATCAAAATCCTCCACGGATGGGTTGTAGAAGCTAACGTGAGGATACTGACTAGAAACTTGAATTTGCATATATATGTGTATGCAATGTGTATATGTATATGTGACATCTATTCGTAGAGGTGAAAATACAGATTCAAAATTTAATTTAAAAATATACAATAAGATTACATCAAGATACTGAAGAAACAAAAATAAAGTGTTATGTCTATACATGCACACATATCCCTATTTGCAAATACACATATTTCAGCCTCAGGCTCAATATGTCTGTGAACACCCTTGTCCCTTCCCCTCATGGGATAATCTACCCTGAGTTGGTTTTCCCTGAAAAGAATCATAGAATCATGGTTTGGGTTGGAAGCGACCTTCAAAGACAGTCTAGTCAAACCCTTCTGCAGTGAGCAGGGACATCTTCAACTAGATCAGGTTGCTCAGAGCCCCACCCAACCTGACCTAGAATGTTTCCAGGGATGGAGCAGCTACTGCCTCTCTAAGCAATCTGTTTCACCACCCCCACAGTAAAAAACTTCTTCCTTAGATCTAATTTAAATCAACCCTCTTTTAGTTTAAAACCACTACCCCTTGTCCTATTGCAAGACACCCTACTAAAAATTTTGTCCCCATCTTTCTTACGATCACCTTTTAAGAACTGGTAATTCAGGAACTAGACAGGGCTTGGTATTAAGCTTTCTTCCCCCACACATCCCTACCCCATACTATTTGGTTTAGGGTTTCAACTGTCTCTTTCTGTATGAGATGGACAGACAGACTTGTGAACAGTGACCTACACAGGCACACTGTAGAATAAATCCAGAGTTTTATAAGTCTCAAAACAGAATTTGCTTTTTCTGGATTCTATAGCAATCAGGAGGCATTTGTCCAAGTCATGGATGAATAAATTAAACAACACTGGGTTCAATACTGAGCCTTGGGGGACAGCACTCGTGACAGGCCTCCAACTAAATCCTGTGCCACTGATCTCAGCCCTCTGGGATCTGCCATTCACTTCCAGAGTTTACTTATGACAATACCCTGAGAGCAATGCCAAAAGCCTTGCTGAAGTCCAGGTGGACAATATCCACTGTTCTCCCCTCATCCATCCAGGCAGTTGTCTCATTGTAGAAGGCAACCAGGCTGGCAAAGCATGTTTTGCCTCTGATGAATCAATGCTGACTACTCCTGATCACCTTCTTGTTTTCCATGTGCTTGGAGATGACCTCCAGGATGAGGCATTCCAACACCTTTTTGGGGATTGAGGTGAAGCTGACTAGCCTCAGGAATACTAAAATTTCTGGGTCTGTGTCTCTTGCAGGATCTATTTCTCCACAGGATACCATACTTGTACCATCGTATTTGTAGATATTTCTCTTTTGTCTTACAATTTAAAAATACACTGACTTTTGAATTAGTATATTATTTGAATTTGATATTCCAAGTTTCTTGCAATACATAAAAATGTAATGCATAAAGTAAATGTATTTAACTATTCAAAGGAAACTTGCATTAATTTGTCCACTCAAAATATTCCTCTTCTCAAAAGTGTTTTCAGTTAAAAATATTTCTCTTTACATCTATAACTTGTGCAGTTGCATTATTCCATAAATTTCAAATCATGATGATCAATTGCTAATAAAACTATGAAACCATTCCCTATTAAACAAAGTTAACAAAGTGAACAAAGTGAACAAAGTGACTATCAATTTAGGCTATATGCCCAATGCATTTTTTGCCATAAAACAGGTTTGCAAGTCTTAAATGGTTTCATATTCCTCTAAACCATACTAAGAGCATAACATGAATATTTTAAGCAGCTTAGCTTTGATTTAAATATATTTACTCAGGATATGCTGGCAGCATCCCAAAATGCAGTGTAATACCCTTAAAGCTGGCAATCCCAAACTCAATTTAAGAGAGCAGATAATATGGACTAGCAGCATTAAAGCAAATAAAGTCAATTAACAGGAGTTTTTTTCCTTAATTTGTTTTCTCTAGCTTGAAATTGCAAAGGATGGATAAAGCTGTGGGATTAATGAAGAAAGAAATTAATGGAAATGGAATATAAAACAAAAAAATGGAACAAAGAAGTCCAGGAGCTATTATTCATTACTCAGTTCTTAAGGTTTAAAATTGTATAGCAATATTCTTTTAAAGCAGCCACAGTGCAAAACGGAAATTCCACCTTTGGAATATTTCAGACATCCACCAGCATATTCTAAGAGAAGCAATATGTTAATTTGAAAGCATTTACTTCCACTGAAAAATAAATTATTGAAAATGTATTTCTAGTTATGGAAAATAATGTTTACTGCAAGAACCCTTCCAAATTATTTGTTCCTGAGATTTCCCTCAGACATGAAAACTAATTCAATTCATTTTTAAAGGAGTTATTCAGGCTGCTGTATGTGCATATTGGCATTTAGGTGTTCCAAGATCGAGACAAGAGGAAAACAGCCAAAAATAGTCACAGAATAGTAACACATTCCACAAGTGAAAACAAATGCTTACATTATTTAGTTACTGCTTGAAGATATTTCATATTTTCCTGCCTACATTTCACCCAGCTCAAGAACAGCAAAATAATGAGTTCTGATCATATGATATTGTCTACAGTTACACTGGAAAACTTTTATTATTGAAAGTACTGCTGAAACATGGCTAATAATTTTCCAGCACCCACTGATATTATGCTGTAAACATAATAACAGTAACAGTAAAATTTTGCTGTTAAATATCTATATTTCCAGTGATATTTAAAAAGACAAAAACAGTCACTTCACCAGGAGAGCATTTCCCAACAATTCTATAACACAGCTCATAGGAGGTTCATTCTAAAGAACATTCTAGGCATATGTATATCCATATGCTTTGTTTCAAGACCCATCTGTTTTGATTTGATCTATATGCTTCAAAATAACATTTATTTTATGAAACATACAGCGAGTGAAAGGGTCCACAATACTTGCTTTGAACAACACAGGGATTCCTTGTAAATCAATTATGTTATTTGGATATATTTTCATAAATTTGCCAGGGAAATTGCAGCATCTTTTCTGAAGCTGGAAGTTGCATTAGGCTTCAAACCAAAATTGTGAAGTTAAGATGTAAAGCAAATTTTTCATTATTATTTCTGTGAATATTTAACTTCTGTATTACTGAAGTCATACATTACAGTCTCTAAGTCATTGAATGCTGTAATTCTAGAGTGGATAGGTATTTTACTAGTCTCAAGTAATCAGGTTTAAGCACCTTTGCAGAATTGTTTTGTTTCACACTTATTCAGCCACATAGGGTATAGTTTTCTAAGACAAGTCTGTAAACACATAGAATCATCCTGGATTCAATAAAACCCTGAACTTGAGTCACAATCAAATAAATTATTTTCAGATTCTATTTGTTTACGGATGCATATTTTGACTTATCCTTAGCATTTCCTGACTCTTTAATATAATGTGAGCAATTAATCCATTAAACTCTTAGATTCCTTAAGAGATAACCTTTTCTGTTTACAGCTCTTTAGCCAGCTATAAAATCCCCTGCAAGAAGACTGCCCACCTTTGAGGTTACTTCAACAGTGTGTTAAAACGTGAGGGAAAACCAACCTCCCAGCAATCAGAGATTCAATATGACAAGTCTGAGTGAAGAAAAGCTTCAATAACAAAGTAGCAGTAAAATCAACTACTGCCATATATACTGGAGTCATCAGCCAAATACCAAATAATGGAAAAAAATATGGAAGGATTAATGTCAAACATTAACTTTTAGAAGCTCTCTCAGAAGAAGAATCAGATGATGTATGATCCAGAGTGGCTCTACCCCCAAGTTCATGCCCAAGCGCAAATAGCAAGTGTGGAAAATGCAGTCAGCGTAAGAATCAAAGATTATTTCTTCAAACACTGAAAAAAAAAAAAATTATTGTAACCAGACTGAGGGAGAAGAATTTGGTTTAACCAGGAAATAGATACCTTATTCATGTTGACAGATTCCTAGGAATGCTGACTCAAAACCAAACTTGAAGAATTTCATTTAATAAAAAAACATTACTTTATTGTGGATCAAAAAACCCCAAACACAAAAAGCACACCAAAATACTCTAAAGACCTAATCAAAAAAAAAAAAAAAAAAAAAAACCAAAACCTAAACCTACACAAATTCCAAGCTTACTCACACGTAAAAGCCAAAAGTTTTTAAGTGCAAAATGTAAGGTCATTAAGCAAAATGTAAGGTCATTAAGCAAAACCTACTATTATTGATCAGACTTGATTTATAAAAATCGAGTTTATTCACAGGAAAAAAATTGTTTGTTATTTTAATCAGACCAAAAAGTATGTATTGTGCATTCCAATAGGTGTACCCTAATTCAAGGGAAACAGCACAGGGACATGATATAATATGTACCTCCTATTTCCATAAGTAAAAATAGGACTTAGGAAATGTTTAATCTTCTGTGCGGGCTTTTTTCTTCTCTATCACTTCATGTGGAAATCCTAGGACCTACCATGACAACTGTTAAAACGTGATTCTAATGTTTTGCAAAGTACTTGCAGGAATTTTACATCACTACTGAAAGAAACTGAACATTTAATATTATTATTAAGCAGGATTAGGATGGATTTAAGAATGTTTTGAGAAATTACGTGAAAGTGAGTCACCCAGCTCTGAAACACAGCCTTTCCCATTGTAATCCAACAGATGCACCTGTAAAAACTAATGTCAAATCCAATTGCTGCATATGGCTGACAAGCATTCTTTTTAAAAGAACTTTATTTATATCATTTATTTAACAAATTTTCAGCATTTATCAACATCCTAAAAAATAACTTCCATAATTATTGCTAAATTCCCAAGAACTACAGGTAGAGATTTAGGTATGGTACTTAAATTTGTGTTCTTTTAAAATAATATTTTGTTTTAACATGATTGAAGTTTCTCTTGTGTTTGTCTGGTCATTACCAACATTTATCTATTTACTGGAGTTGCATCCAGTCAAAAAGGCAAGGTCATAAGAGATCCATTTCAAGAAAAGATAAATTAGATAGATAACACAAGATCCTTGACCAATGTTGCTTAAGAGTTATTCATAATGATAATATATTATATATATGATATGTATAATTATCTCATATTTGTGTCATCAGTTTTATGTATGGTTATACTTACAGCTCTTTCTTTTATATAAAGGAAATAGTTCTAGAAAACTGACACATGAAGAATCTTGGTCTATGGATGAAAACTCCAACTGCTTAAACTACACACACGTAATGTCTTTAATAAAGTATAAACACCTTCATTTTTTTTCCATTAAAATTGTGAAAAATAAAATACAGCTCTATTCCATGTAACCAGTGAGCTGATTGTCCTTCTGAGCTTTGGGCTCTCAACAGCTACTGGGCAGCTGTGAAAGTACTTTGAAAAATAAACATTCTCTGATCAAGGTAATGATCGGCATGATCTACCTATTTAACAACGGCCAACAGTTATTTTCTTGTGCCACAGTAACATTTCTCAGCAGCACTATTTGAGTATAGCATGAAACCATGTTCTGTAGTTTCTGCACTCTTAAAATATTATTTTCCTGTCTCTAAAACTTTTTATTTTCCTGTCTCTAAAATTTTCCTGTCTCTAAAATATCAGTGCCCAAAAGGAAAGACAGTTTGGCTTTGGTTTGGGGTGTATTTTAGTTTGAGGGTTTGGGTTTTCTTTAATAATTTGTTTGGTTGGTTTAATAAATAAGATCAAAGTACTCAACTCCAATTTTCCTATAAACTTTTTCATATTTTTACTCCAGCTGAACACATTCTTCTTTTGAGAGAAATGAGACAAGAAGCTGCCAAGTTAGATGGCAGCTTGCATAGCTAAAAACACCATCCTCCATATCTCTTCATGCCCGAAGGCCATGCACTTCACTGTTGACACAAAACTCAGAGAAGCAAAATTGTCAGGACTCTGTTTAGTATTTTACTAAATTACGCTGGAGATCTCCAATGACAACTTCAAATCTTTAAATTGACTCTTTCTTCTACATAAATGCTGAAATACCAGTAAAAGGTGTCATATGGCAAGGAAGAATATGGAATAGTAATGGAACAAGGCAAAGTAAATACTTGGTAAAGCAGTGTTCAGCCAAAGACATTCAGCCCTGCAGCAGAAAAGGTTGTGGAAGGGTAGTAGTGAAATATGATCATGGAAATGCAGATCATTTGTCTTTTTGCAGTTGTCAATGAAAATATTGGTGAATGTAGTGACCAATACTTTTTTTTTTTAAATATAATAATTTAAAGCACTTTTTAAATGGAACTTGAGTTTATTTGAAAAAGTTTTATGCCACTTTGTGTTACTGAACAAAGTATTTCCATAAGACAAAAAGGAAAACATTTGTTTGCTACTGAAAAAACTATTGCAAATATATATAATGCTGTAATCAGGATAAAGGGGTTTTTTTAATATGATAGCACTTTTTACAGAAGTTTTAACTTTTTACAGAAGTTTTAACATTAGTCCTAGTTCTGAAATAATCAATGTGTTAAAAAAACTCCTAACTGTGAAGCAAACAAACCCAACTGGTTTTCTTAAAAATATGAAATTCTATTGAAAGGTAACTAATTTCTAAAAATATTGAAAAAAAAAACTTTTGTTAAGAGAAGTAATTATAAAACATGGGCTACAAATATTTGAAAAATCAAAAGCACTGCAGTCGTCTGCATTTCCAGGTCACTAACACTGTAACTATGAAACATTGTACTTAGGGCATTTAAGACCTCGTAAGGCATCTGAAAATCTTAGCATAGCCCTATTCCTTGCCAGCCCTGATAGAAATTTTTCTGAAATTTTGTATAACAGCACAAAAAAGCTTTCTCCAACCATAAAATATTTCATTAAATATCTAGACTAACCCTTTTCCAGTTCTCCTCTCACTTTGCTTAACACCTCAACTACCTTTACAGTGACACCAAAGCCAAAATTTTCTGGTTATCAGTGGCTTATTTTCTAACAAAATACACAAAATTAGTTCCCATTTATTAATTCAATATGAGAGATATCAGAGCTATATGAACTCCAAACCTTAAACTACTATTTTATTACTCCTTCAGCTTCTTGGTCTTTAAAATTATGGTTCAACAGGGTATATTCATGGAATTAAAATCTCATCTGGCTTTGCACCTACTAACTATATTTGGGCAGTTATCCATGTGGGTAAGCTTTTGTAGAAAATGTGCCTGATGAAATAGGGGAGTCAAATACAGAAGTAATGATAATAATCTTCTGCCTCCTCAGGAATTCCCATAATTGAACAGCAAAGAACTAAAAGCTCAGCATATCATGGTTCCTTATAGTCAAGACCCAGAAAACTTACCTAGAGGTTTGTTGCAGTACTGTAGCTTTAATCTAACTAAGAGATTAAACTGTAGAAGAAACGGACTTCACTAGGCTCTACTGATTTACAGCACTGGTAGCTGAACCCTGAAACATTGGCATAATTACCTCCCCTTAAAAGTGTAGTGAAAGGAAGTTACTATGGTTCTCACACAGGTAAATCCTCTACAAATGAATATTTCCCTTAGATCAAGAATATTGGTCCACGGCAAACCGAGTTGATGTTTTAACAAGTACCACTTGTACATTTTAGCAGTTGCAGTGGGGTGTTGTGGGTAGGAGCATGTATACGTCCCCAGCTTCATTCACAGAATTTAGCGTAGAAAATTCTAGTGCTCTCTCTTTTTTTTTTTTTTTTCTGTCATAAATATGCTTTACTTAGTGGGTTCCTTGCTAAATTTCATGGTTTCTTTCTTGATTTTTTATTTTCAAGACCACTTTGAAAATATTCACGGAGATCACACCCTGTGAGAACACATTCTGCCACCTTCACAGCTCTTTGCTATCCCAGGCTCACACTACTTGTCAGGAAGCAGATGGATAATCATTGTGAGTCCTTCCATCAAAGACCTCTGATGCATCCTCAGGCACTTCTCCTGGTTTACATTAATGACAACTCCAGCAAAGGAAACATACTCCCACTTTTTTTTCCTGCATTTGGGTCACCACAGAACAAAAAACCTATGTGCACACATTCACATAGAGCCATACTTGTAAAATCATTGATGCCTAGTTCCTTTGTTCAAGTCACAAAGAAAACTTTGTGACATTCAAATTATTGCCAAAAATAAGCCAAGGGACTTACCATCAAAAGTACAATAATCAATTGTTAACAATTTGGGAAAATATTTCTGTTTACTTTTTTAAGTATACAACCACAGTGGAGTAAAAGACAAAGAGCTTCTAATTTTCTATCCTTATAACCATCAGATGGGTTCTGGTGAGTAAAACACCAGTTATCTGCAGAAACAAAGCTGAGAAGGCTTCCAAAAACATGTGTTACAACTCTTATAAACTAGAAGATGACAGTAAGGACAAAAAAGGAAATTATTGTGAACAGACTGCCTGTGGCCACATGACAGCTAAATTCAACAGCTTTATCCAACTCAAGCATCTTCCCATGAATGAAAAGAGTAAAAAATGCTCTGAAAAGCAAGCCACACTCCTTATCTGACAATAGGGTATGCCACACTCCTTATCTGACAATAGGGTATAGCCTTACCTTAAATTACAACAAAAGTAGTGTTTAATGAACATTGATGATCACAGAACGACGCAAATGTAGAGCTCAATTTGAAATCTCCAGTGTCTAGACACAAAAGGTCACAAATGGACAACACTGAACATGCTCTGACTGACTAATGTTGATTTGATCTTTAAATGTGACTTTTCATTGTTTAGGCAGGTTTGAAAAGACATTATAAAATCTGATTTAATGCATTTTTGAACACATTTTTCTTAGCTGTATCACAGTCACACAGTAAGTTTCTACAAGCATATTGAATGTCGTGAATGATAGAGTCTGCCGAGATCTGAAGAGATAAGCCTTAATAACACTCATATTTTATAGTCTTCCTTCTCAAGGACATCCGAACAAACACATATAGCATTACTGAAAGGAAATCACATGCATCTTTCACAAATTTCCATTTTCTTCCCTCAGTTGCTTACAGATGAGGTATGCACAGGGCTTACCACTTCTCCTGAACTGACCCCATGCCTGCTTCCTTCAAGGCTAAGAAAAGATCAAATCTAGGCAAAACCAGATTATTTAACTATGTTTCTGCTCTTTATGTAAACATCATACTCTATATTCAATGACAAGCAAAGGGATTTAACTGAGCAAATTCTTGGTTTTAAAAATAAAGCAATGATTACTTTGTTGAATTATCAGATCATTTTGTCAATTGTTATCTTTATGTTTGATTTTGACTAGACAGAAACAAAAATCTTACTATTTGCACAGTTGTACATGGCCTTTTTAGGCAAACAGTGAGGGTTTTTTTTTTACATTAACCTTCTTCAATTCCTTTCTGTTATTTATTCAACACTGATGGCCTTGAATTCATATGCTTTATTTTTCTCAAACCACCTCCATCCCACATAACAACTTTTTTTCTTTCAACTAAATGGAGAGAACAGTGTTGTCAGGACTATCTGGGAGCATGTCCAAGTAGTTCATTGACTGAAATAGATCAACACCTCAAGGTATGAAGGAAAGTACCAAAAACAGCTTTGAAAATTGACTGGTTCAAAAGCACAGTTGTTAAAAAATAACAAGACATACTCCCTCAGTACTTGATTTTTTTTCTTTCAAGAAGAAGAGTACCAAATTTCCCCTCAAATTAGCTATGACCAGTCATTGGCCTTGCATTTGAATTGTGCACAGTAATATTTTCAAAAATCAGATTTAGAGAGTGAAACATCAAACTTCCGTTGCTGAACGGACTAGAAGCATATATGGTTGCCTCAAAACACCAGAAAAAATAGGTATATTCTAAGCAGTATATGAATACTTTCTTAAAATGTGTAATCATTAACTTGAAAATGTGGCTGGGGTAAGGTGTTTTATCATTTGAATAAAAAACTCCAACTTTGTTAGTGTAGCATACATGAAAACTGTAAACATTGCTGAAGAGTAGAAATCAGATAAGCAAAGAGGTTTGATTCCCTAGGGCTCATTCCTGATATTGGTGTTAAGTGGCACAGTAAGAAAAAAATAATGATGAATTTTATTATTCAAATGCATGTTGATAATTCATCAAAAGTTCTCTATGACATTTTTAAGCATTTATTTAAATATTTGCTATTAAAATGCATAAAATGTGAACATAAATATTCCTATTAATATATGATATATAAAATCAAAAGCCACTGATTAAGCATTTTAAAAGAAAATTAATTCTGCTCTTTTAGAGTACCCTGTGTCATTCTAATATTCCTAAAGTACCTTTTTACCCGAATTCTAAACGAATAAGTATCATGGAACTTCTTTTAAAGATTTTCTGCCTTGTAGGATAAATGTTCCAAATATCAATGAAGTAATTGCTTTAGAAAATAGTTTTATCTTACAGAATATGTAATCTTTATGTTTGCTACTGTTATTTACATACATTTATACATAGTACAGTGTTTCTGATTGTGTTACAGTATTTGATCAGTAAAACAAGTTGTTCTGCTACTATTGAACTACATTAACCAGTGAGTATACCATTTGCAATTTTAAAATCAAAAGCAAAAAGCACCATCAGTCAAATTATTTTTATCATGTTGAATTTGTTTTACAGTACATGCCTCCATATTGTTAAGGTCAATAATAAGTGAACAACCATTGTAGGTGCAAAAACAGTAGTGCGACTTTAAAAGATAATTGGGGAAAAAAATTACAAGGAAAGACGGGTTCTGGAATTAGCACCTTTGCTAACGATAACCAGCACAGGTGGTTTGACTCAAAGAGCATTGTACTCAACATCACTATGGACTTAATCATGCAACTTAGGAAGAATACTCCATCACCAGCTCATACAGGCATGACTATACCTAGGATAAACTGGCAAATACCCATGAACTTTTAACACTATTTCTTCATTTGAGCATGAGAGAAATCTAAGCCACTCTTTTTCTAAACAGCATGCTACAGTTTACAGCTTTGATTCTTATTTCCACTTCATATTAACATAAGCTACTCAACAGAAAGTTAGAGGACAATCAGACCTCAGGCATACAGCAAGTTATCTTATTCCAATATTTGATCTATAAATTGTTGCTTTGAATCATTACATATGAGAAACTTTACATAATTTCCTCTCATCCGTGGTGTAAATATAAAAGCATACTATCATAAATCAACTTTGCACTAAACTCTCAAGGACTGTACATCCCTGACAATCTCAGTATTTGGTGTTGACTGATGATTGAGCACTCACACTAAAAATATAGGTAGAAACAGAAGATTTAATTGGTTTCCAAGTAGAATAACTGGTTTCCTCAAAGTTTTGCAATCTGAACAGTTGGGGCAGGACTGAAAATATTTGCTTACATGCTTAAAAAAGTGAAAGCCAAATTTTACAATTGTGAGCTATGAGACTCAGATTTTCTTGTAAATGTTTCATGCTTACTAGTGTAATTATTTTGATTATGGACTCTTTGGTAAATCATGTCCTAATTGTGCAACTTCTAAATAACAGCATAAATGTGAGTTGATTGATATAGCTGACATATGTTTAGCTCTTGAGCTGATTGAAATAGCTGGTATATATTTAGCTCCTAGTGAAGGACAAAAGCCCAAATGGATGGCAAGTTCAATAAACTCATCCTTAATAAATTTACCCAGATTATTACCTAATCATAGGTATAAATATCTTTATTTTTAAGAATTTTTTTTTACATTCAGTATCAATTACCTTAGGACAAAAAAACATTTTAAAGTAATAGCTATTTCTATATTCAGAGAAAGGTGACAATTTAAAATATTGTACTGGACATACATAAGGAACTACATATGAAAATGGCACAGCTTTTCAGAGTGAAACATTTCTACACCTTTTGAAGCAAGCCTGATGAGCTTTATTCAATACATTTCTGTAAAGTCTTCAGTTAAATATACATGTTCACAAACAGGTCCTTATTTACAGGACTAACTGTGATTATCTATTGCAAAAACAAGCACCACCCACTTCCTGGCAAGGTTTTAGTGGAATGAGTGAGCAGTCCCTGATTCAGCATTTTTGTATTTTCTTGTCAGGAAGAAACTGATGACACATTTATATATTAATCTTTCCCTTCTAAATGTCCATCTGAAAAAAAAATTAGTTCAATATGTCATGATAGACACCAAAGCCTGGAGGGAAAACAAAAATCCCCACTCAGTCCACTTTGACTTGCCCATAATGCTGATACCATGAGAGACATGGTTCATCTAGCCTAACTTAAGCCATCTAAGACTTATCCAGCTTAAGTCAACCTTGTCTAATCCTGCCTCTTTCACTCTCCAAATGCTGCAGAGGAGCCCTAAGGTATGGCTTAGACTAGGAGTTTAGTTTCAAGACAGAAATGAAGACTTCTAGAATTTTTACTTTTTCCATGGATGTTCCCAGAAAGTTAGAAAAACAAAGACTTTCCAAGAAGGACCAGAAAAAAAACCCCATATTCAAATATACATTCCTCTTTCATATAAGTAATCACTTTCCATTTCACCATATCAAAATAAATAAGGAAAAAGACAAAGTGCAAGGAATGGGACAAATAACAGGATCAAGGTACAGAAATAAAAAAAAAAAAAATTAAAAAAAAACAAACATATTTTTCTTTCAAAATTATTCTATTCATCCATGAAACCACATCTTGCCATTTGTCTGTAAATATATGATGCTAACCTTCAGCTATACATATTGAAACCAGATAGTATGTTTTTCAAATTAGTAAACAGAGACACACAGTAAAATATACAGATGGAAGAAAAGAAGAGAGGAGAAAAAGAGTAATCATAATTTGAATTTAAAAGGACATCAAATCTCGCAAACAACAGTTTCTGACAGTAAAGTAAGAAAGCTCTCTCTGGACTGTTCTTCTGTCAGTTATGAAGCCTTATACAAGAATTAATGATTCTAACAAAGAGGTTTCTTTCATGATGGAAGACTGACAGACACTTTCAACACTCCTAGTTCAACTGACTTCAAATCAAAATAACTTTTAAAAAAAAAATTAGGTTTTAAAGAGTCTGTGAGTAGAAATACTAATACAATAAAACACACATTCAGTTAATGTGCATTCATGTATTTCTCCAAAAATTAAAGTGTCTGAAACCCACAAATTAATTTTCCTTCCAGTGCATGGATAACAAAAAAAGTTTACTGTGAACTAAGAACAAACTTTGTGATCTAAACTCTACAGTGTAGCTGTGCTTTAATCTACTCCTACTGTAGCCTCCACTCACAATACCAGTGAACCGCAATGGCAGTGAATCACAATAGCAGGGAACTAACTACATTTTCTATGCCCCAGGCAGAAACAACTGGAAATGGAAACACTTTAAAAAATCTGTTTCCTAAAAATGTGTATTTCATTTCAAAGCAACGTACCAAAAACATTCCTAGATTAGTTACTGTGTTTCAATAGCATTTTGGACTAGAAGAAGAATGTTCAAGGAAATCTGAATCATAACTGATCCAAGTCACTTGCAAATTTTGATGCAAGCCTAGCTCTGCAGCAATGCAAAAAGAGCAGTCTTGACTTGAGCATTTGCACCCATTTTTCACTTCTAAATTTTGCCTAAAGGAAAAAAAAAAAAAAAACCGTGGTGGTTCTAATTCATTAAGAAGTACTTTTAAATTAAATTTAAATTATGTTTTTGAGTTTGCTAAGTGTTTTACATAGCTCTACTATAACACCTGCTTTATCCAAATCTGGCTGAGCTCCAGTATTGGAATAATGATCACCATATGTTTGTTCTGTACTCTTTGCATTACTGAGAGCTTTGGCTGCTTAAATTGAAGGTGTCCAACACTATTGTTTTATAATAAAGGAACCAAAGGCTTTGGGGCAAAATGGGGCAGGAGTGAGGAGAAGAAAGGGGGGAACACAGCATGGATGGCATGGGACATGCACAAAATTATAAGTATTAATATGACAGTGAGCTTTGAATCTCCATATTCCAGTTCAGATGTGACAGCATAATGACATTGTGTCATTATGTTATCATGCTGTTTAATCTAATCTTCCAACATACATTACAGCATAACACTATAAAAACCTTATTCAGGAAAAATTAATTTGCCTTGCAGATTGGGAAGTATGGAAATAAGACACCCTCTGTTTTCTCTTTTGCATTTTTGACATACCTTCTAGTAATTGTTCCTCTGAAAGAGATTAAAGCGGATGAAGGTTAAAACTCAGAAAAAGACAGGGTAAATACATTAAGTAGGGTACAAAGATCTGTTTTATTTACAAAGACTACAAAATGTTTGGTTTACTTTTTTCCCTGAATTGAGGGGATTTTCTCTGGTATAAAATAAATACATAAATAAATGGGGGAAAAAAACCCTAAATCTAAACTAATAAAACTAAACCCTAATATTTGAATTTAGAAAAAATCTCCTTTTCTATAGTTTTTTATCTGTGGTGGCAGAAAGCATTTCTTTCAGCAACCACATTTAAACTGGAGGCATTACTTGAACATTGCATCCCTTCAAAGGACAAGCAGCAGTCAGTAAGAAGCAAGTTATCAGTAAGAATAAGCAGTCAGGAAGAATACAAGCTATCAAGCAATTGTGTGAAAATCATTTTACGAGACTATTGGTGTTCCAAACACTGGGTGAAAGGATCTAGGGATATTCCAGAAAGCCCACACGGATGAAAGCTTTCTTAACCTACATTAAATCTTGATAATGCAATAATGAGTATTTTAAAAGGATAAGTCTAATTCCCCTATCTAGTGCAATAAAGACTGTATACAGCTAATCAGCTTTGCCCTTTCAATTAAACTCGTCCAGGACGTTCTATGTAGTCAGCACCCTGAATGAGTCATTAAAATTCTCGTTCTGTGAGAGTTGTGTGCAGTGCACCGTTGTTTCTAAATTCCATTAAATCCAAACGGTCTTTATCGCCCCATGACCACTGTGACTTCAATCAGCCAATTTAATTACCTTACAAAATTGTCAGCAGAAGCAGCAAAGAAAAACAGGAAGGGTTGTGACGTTATCAAATTGAAATCTTCCTCTGTGCTGTTTAATCTAGACCAGTCAATAACAATGCTTCTCACCTCCTTGCTGCCTTCCCGAGGCTCTTAACCTTACTTTTCTTTCAAAGATTCCTGTTGTTGTTTGTAAGACTGATTTCGAACTCATCTTCTTGAGGATGTTAACAGATATTGAAAGCTTCTTCTCCTTGGCAGTAATTTTTCATTGGCTCTGAATGCTGGATTTGCCAAGACACAGACCCCCCGAGGGCTGCCACGAGTTTGGCTTGCAGATTTTCATCACACTCTTGATCTGAAGGCAGACTGCCTTCCCCACTCAAACAAGATATGTACATTTTTTTTTATTTTTTTTTTTTTTTTGTTTCTCTCAAATAGAGGCAGAAACCTCTAAACCACTAAAAGGATGTCAATGCAAAATCTAAAGGAAAGAAAGTACACATCCAGGAGGGTTAATGTAAGTCCCTTAAGAAAACTCCACTCGATTACCCAGCAGGTATTTTTCACTTGACCTCTTGTCTCACACATCTGCACAGAGCTAGTTCCCACTGCTGTGCCATGACTTCTGGCTCTGAATGCTGGATTTGCCAAGACACAGACCCCCCGAGGGCTGCCACGAGTTTGGCTTGCAGATTTTCATCACACTCTTGATCTGAAGGCAGACTGCCTTCCCCACTCAAAGAAGATATGTACTTTTTTTTTTTTTTTTTTTTTTGTTTCTCTCAAATAGAGGCAGAAACCTCTAAACCACTAAAAGGATGTCAATGCAAAATCTAAAGGAAAGAAAGTACACATCCAGGAGGGTTAATGTAAGTCCCTTAAGAAAACTCCACTCGATTACCCAGCAGGTATTTTTCACTTGACCTCTTGTCTCACACATCTGCACAGAGCTAGTTCCCACTGCTGTGCCATGACTTCACTGGTTTTAATCACTACAATTTTAAAATGGTCTCCTGAATCCTAGAACCATGTGTTTTGACACCCACTGTCACTTCCACAGGCAGTGGATGCAATGAGCCAACCTCTTCTCTGGTTTTGCCACACTTGAGCTCATTAAAAACAATTATATGAAGATAAACTCAATCTGTTTCAGACAAAGGAGCTCAGCTAAGAAGTGTCATGTCAGATGAAATCCATACTAAATCTTCACAGAGGAAGACAAACGTCTAGCAATTTCCCTCTGGTTGTTCCCACAAAGGAGTTGAAAAATGAGGGTGATTTTTCCTAAATCACGAAGATTTTATAATGTTTGATTTGCTATGATTATTATTTTATGTAGGGCAACAGGAAAGTGCTAGCCTTCATGCGGACTTGGTGTAGTATTTTTTTAGAAACAAAAATATTTTTAAAATAGTCAGTTGTAAGAAATGCTTCTAGTGAGAGTTCAAAACTCTTCCTTTTTCCTTTGAAAAGTTTTTCCTATCTCTCTCTTGACTTTCTTTTGCTTTTAAGCTGGAAGAAGCCACAAGCGCGCACACACCCTTCCTTTATAGCTCATTGTAACACAAAACATTCCGCTCCCTCTCTCATCTGCTTCAAGTCAGGCAACTCCAAAGCACCAAAAAGTCAAAACTACAGGTATATGCCTCTACTTGTCTTTACCCTTCTCGAATGTCCTGAAGAAAATAAAACATCACATAAAGTGGGTTAAAACTTATCAGGTAAGCGAGCACCCTGCAGTGAAGATCTTTAGTCTTTCATCACATTTCCAGGAATAATGAGAGCAAATACAGTGGCCAAACCTCTTTCACCTTCCCGTCACAGGTCTCTCTTCACACCTTTGCTGTAGGAAAGAACTGCTCACAGCAATAGAGACAAGGCCGGAAACGGGAAGTTTAAATAAAAAGGGCATTTTAGGGCGCTCCAGACTTCAAAGCACTGACAATCAAGCTCCATATAGTGGTAGTAGGTGGGGGAAAGAAAAAAAAAAAAAAGGGAAGGGGGGGGGGGGGGGGGGGGGGGGGGGGGTTAAATAGCCCAGGTTCTTACTGCCTTGGGCAAGACAATGTGTGGGTTGCTGAAAACACAGGTGAGCAATTACAGGTGTTTGACAGCTCTTAATGGCTTGTTAATTCAGCATTTCGGGGACAAGGTATTGAGATGCCTTCAGGAGGTAAAGGCAAACCTAAGAAAAGCAGCCCGACGTGCCTTGCCCCACGTCGTGGGCAGAGGGGCCGATCGGCTGGGCTCTGGATCCGCCGAGGTCCCTGGAATTTCTTGGGAGCCGCTGTCATGGGTCTGAGTATACACAGGGGCAGTGAATCGGAAAGCTGCGAAATGTGATCCCTGATAACGTAAAGGATGTGCCGGCGGTCACGTATTTTGGCTTTTGTTCGGTGCCAAGTGATAAGGAAAAGGTTTCCATCACACTTAGCACAGCGGAGAGACAAATACGAGGCTGCAGCTTTTCTCCCTCGTCAAGGTGGGATTTATCCTTTTATCCGCATCAGTGGTTTAGGGCTGGTCCCATTTGACACCCTCGAGTACCGTATAGACAAACCTCACGTTCAGCGTTCCCTGGGCTCGCTTGTGGCAAACTGTTCAGAAAGGACAAGGGAAGGAGCTTGGTCGCATGCCCCATGAAGCAATGTGGCATGCAGGAAGGGTGCCTGGTGTGATGCCCCAATACCACGTCGCCCAACTCCAGCAGCAGCAACAGGCAGGTGTCCAGATGCCTAAGCAAGTGTCGCTGGAGAGGGAACGGTGCCATGGCACCAGCCTCTCTCTGGGTTTGCTCCATAAGGTGCAGACTGAAATAACCTCCAGAATTTGACAAATAACCCAGGCGGTTCGACTTCCCTGTGTGGTTGCTAAAATGTAGCTTCAGAGAGAGAGGGAGGGAGAGAAAGGACATGCTGGCTAGTCCCAACAATGAGAGGAGCCGTGGGAAGGACAATGTGAATCCATGGTGGCTAATTTGCACAGGAGGAATGAGGGGGCTGCAGCTCTGGCAGGCTTCAAGCTCTCCCCTGTTGCCATAGCACTGCTGGCTGAGGAAGAAGAGCGGGGGCTGGCAGGCTGCCTTCTGGAGGGAATCTCCTCAGCTCTCCCTTCTCCTCGGGAAGGACTCCACGGCATCCCGTCCTCCTGGTCGCAAGGACGTCCCAAAGGGACTGATAGCACGGGAACACAGAGGGGGCGGTGGGGAATTCCTCCTCAGAAATAACCAAAGCTTTTCCGCAGCTCAATCCCTGCTCCCTCCCTCTACCCTGCTATGCCCTGCGCAGAGAAAGAGATGTCAGCCTTTGGAGAAGGCGTGGAAGTTCTCTCGTGGTCACAGACAGAGTGAGTTAGCCAGGATTAAGCTAAATCCAGACTCCTTTAAAACACAGATGTGCAACAGGCCCGTATAAGAATGGCAAAAGTCTTCCTGCTCTTTTCACGTCTAACATTCTCCACAACAAAATAAACTTACCAATTGCTCCCCACCTACTTTTAATGTTCAGTGATGGTTTGGCGACAATTCTTTTCAAATACAGAGAAAAGCAGGCAGAGATGCAGAAAGGGATTTCTACTTCGCTGCTACAAACAGCAGAGTGAATACAACTCGTTGGCCAGCTGTGTGACCAGAAGGCAGCTGGGAAGGGAAGTTAGCCCAGTAAAACATACGCATGCACCACCCTGTCACTGGGTAGCAGAGATGCGCTGCATCACCTTTCAGCCGCGGGATTATTTATTGCTCTAAGCTTGCCAAAGCGCTGCTCTCTAGGGCTGTCTCTAAAGGTACACCGGATTAACAGTTCCGAGGGAATGCCACTCTAAAGAAGGAAAGTCCACCTCTTGCTAGTGCTGTGACCAGGAAGATGTTTGTTTACACAGCTATACCTGAAAGTAACTCAGGCTCCTAGAGACAGACTCTCGGAGCCCGTGGAAAGACAGACAGCCGACCAGTGCCACATTACAGGCATCCTAGCATTAAATTCACGGCGATGATTATGGATCAGACTGATTGCAAAATAGACCCTACAATGATATACGGGCCCGTTTAGCCATGTCCAAAGAAACAGGCATTCCTGAGGACGGTTGCTAAGAGCAACGTGCCATAAGCACCACCTTTAGACCAGATGGAAGCAGAAAAAAAGTGCTGCTAGGAATTCAGAGATTGGTAACAGCCTGGTGACTTTTTAATCATTACTCACCTTCCCCTCCATATAAAACTGTGTGCGGGGGTGCTGAATTAAATTAAAATAGATACAAACCAAGGCATTATTCCCAGGAAAAGGCAAGAGATTTCTGTGCCCCTAAGAAATGGATGCAGAGGCTGCCACAGTTTATCGTGGACAGCGGGAATGAGGGAGATCCGCTCTTCCTCCGTCCACCCGTGCTGTCGGCAGGCACAGAGGCATACTGCTTGTATGGGGGAGCAATTTTCAGGCTGTCCCTTCCTGGGCGCCCCCCGCCGCGGCTCGCCCGCGGTACGCGGGCGACCAGGAGGATGCTGATACGGGGCTCTCATCGTATCTCGCCCCGGACTAGCACCGAAGGACATCCCCGGCCGCACAGACCCCTTCGGACCTGCTTTCCGAACTTTCCGTCCTTCCCTCCCTCACTGCAAAACTTCTGTAGGGGATGCAGCGGCTGGAATTTGTCCCTCGCTTGCTTTGCTTAGACACACGAACATGCGCGCTTGCACAGGCAGAGCTCTTAAGGTTAGTGCCCTAGTCCAGCTGGATAGCCTTTAAACTGTAAACCCTCTCTATTCTTGAAATGTCATTCTGATCTGCTTTTTTTTTTTTTCTTTTCTTTTTTTCCCGGGAGAGGGAGGAACTCCTACAACTTTCCTCGCATAGAAAAGCTGTGCTTTTGAAAGGCGCCGCAAAAGCTCTTCCCCGAGCACAGCTCGAGACATAAATCATCTCTTCTCTAACCCTAAACGCCACTCAAGTGTCAAGCAAACAGACAGATTCTTCAAGGGAAATCAGCCCAAAGGTCTCAAATCACAGCGTTACGCCCGCACGGGATCGGCTCGGGGGGATCAGAGACGGGCGGCCGAAACTTAACAGCTACTTGACAGGTTTTCAACTGATCAATCACCGCATTAGCCATGCCTTCCCCTACTATGGAAACAATAAAGCAAAACAATGGAAACAATTACGAGGAAACCACACAAGCTGCGCAGAGCCTTAGGCAACCACGTTTGCCAGTCTTTTTTCTATTGTTATTATAATTATCATCACCATCGTGCCGTTACTACGGCTACAATGAGCAGCAGAGACAGAAAAAAAAAAAAAAAAAAACAGGGGGAGTGCTGCTAGAAGGGAGAAGAAAATCGGTTGTGTGAAAATCAATTCCTGTATTTCAATAGCTGACTGCTTGGGTCGAGATCACTTAGCTTTAGAGTTGTGAAAGAGAAGGCTGACAACAGTCATGCAGGTTATCAGAGTAAAGTTCAGGTTTGGGGGGAAAAAAAATAGATATTTTCAATCAAAAAAAAAAAAAAAAATCACACAGCAATTCATCCCTCCGGATGCAAAATAAAGAGGGACTTCGCTGCCTGACTCCGGTAGCACGTCCCAGCTCTCCCCCAGCATCCCCTTCTGAGTGAATCCTACGCATATCACATTCAGGCTTAAACACACAATGAACAAAGTGTCGGGAAATCTTACCAAATCTTAATACATGTGTGGTTCCTTGAGAATATCCAATCCACAGTAAGCAAAGAAGGAGTCTAATGGTGCATCTGAAGACTGAATTAGTTACAATATGGGAAATAATCTTCATGATGTTTCTATGCACACACGCGCTGCCTTACTTCCCCCTTCTAAGCCGTCAGGTTTCCCGGTAGGGTGAGAATGAGGATACGTAAACTGATAGCCCTCAGACACGATCACGGCATGGTCACAGAGAGAGCAGAGAGTCTACGCTTCCCAAACCCATTAGCAATCCCTGCATGTTCTTCATTCACTGCGCCAAGGAGCAACCTTCAACTGCAAGGAATGGTGGGACATCCATGTTAGTCGGGGGAGAATCCTTGAGAAATCCAAACACACACGGTGTCCAGCCGAGTAAACCTGGGAGGCGAGAAAGGAGGAAAATCAATAGGTAATCCAGCTCGAGAGATCGCTGAGGTACCGCCACATAGCGAGCGCCCGCGTTTCACTGGCGAAGCTTTTGCCGAGCTCCCATTCTACTGCACTGCTGCACAGCTTCTGACGCGAAGCCAAGATTAAGTGAGAGAAATTGAGATAGCTCTTCTCTGCTTAAGGCTGCCTGCCAGACAGCCTTCCCTATTTCTATTATGCAACCGATCTGATCGCCCAGCTTTGTCGGAGGCAAAAAAAAACCCCAGCTCGGTTATATTTACATGCTTCTTATTGTTATTAGTTATTCAGTTGTTCTGAACAATGGCTATAAGGGGCGGGGACCCTGTCACTGGGTA